>NC_083359.1:35456000-36094000 GCF_030254825.1 Meriones unguiculatus
CTCTGGCCGGGTAATATAAGAGACATACCACTCGTCATCTAGTGGAGACTACAAATATGAAAATTTAAAAAACACTCTAAGTTCTGTAGCTACACAAACAAAGCAAAAAGGAAAAAAAAAAACAAAACAAAAATTCCCATAAATCGCCATCTCAGTTCTCTGAGGTTTGAAACATTTGTTTTCTTGACTAGAATCATTTAGATGGGGCTACATGGAAGGCATTTTGTGCAAACTGCTCCTTATCATGTCACTAATGCATAGGAACCTCCCTTATAGATTGGAATCTTTCACTGGGAAAGACGGAGATAGAGGAAGTTCTTTGCCTTACTGTATAGTAGTTACATACCTAATGAAATATCTGTCCTAATGGAGGGACCAAGAGACTAACTTTTTCAAGGCCATAAACCAGGGAACAGATGAAAAAAACCAGCTTTATGTTTCTCATTTCTTAGTGCCCCTGCAGACTGTGAGAGAACCCTAAAGAAAACATTAGTTTTCATCTACATCTTTCCCTCCATTTTTGGCTTATGGTGTGAGGGTGTGAAATGCTCTGGATCCAAGACAGGGCCTCAAGCAATGCCAGACAAGGGTGTGACCACCGAGCTACATAGCTGCTCTTTTAATTAAACAGCAACAACAAAACTCCAGCAGAAGACACAAACACAGCAGAGCAGCTAATGGGGAGTTTCTCATGTCCCCTTGCTAGGGAAAAACGCAAACAAAATTAGAAACAGCTGTATTACCTCTTCTTCCCCAGGAGATGGAGGCTGAGGCCTGTTCGGAACTGGCAAGGGTAAGTTTCTGCCTTCGCTTCTGAGAGGTGGTCTGTTGCTGGGACCTTCAGAGCAAAGCATTTTGAAAATTAATTTACTGTCAGCCATTGTTTTCATATCTAATGGCACATCCATCACAGATGCCCCCATGACAGTAATTCATTTTTCAAGAATAAGAGGTTGGAAAAAAATAATTTCCACCTCTTTAAAACTACAAGGGCTACTTGGGCAGTGTTCTGTACCGTGCTGGTGAAACTTGGAGAGAAGAGCCCGGCATTATCCCCTAAACATGCCTACAACATAATGTGGGCCCATATAGTAAAAAAAAAAAAAAAAAAAAAAAAAAAAAAAAAAAAAAAAAAAGCCACAGTTGTTTTACTGAATGCCTCAGTAAAAACACACATAAAGCAGACCTTTCATAGATGCCTGCCATAATAGCCCACATGAATGCTTTTCAAACAGCTCACACACTGGCACCAGTGAAGAAATAATTATGTCCCAGTGTCTTCACAGAGAGAAAGGGAAGTGCCTTGAGAACATTAGCTTTAGAGGAAATGTTTGCTGTAACTTCTGTTCGTCTCGATTCTGCAGCTTCCTAAGACGTACAACTGTTGGACTGACGGACACCACAAACTATCTGCTCAGCCAGGAGCTTGTCAAAGAGCATTGAATAACCACCTCAGTATATGCATACTCTATTCTGAAACCCTATTTTCTTGATTATAGATCATTGAAAGTTTAGGAGAATGACTGTCAGCTTGGGAAATGCTTGACTGTTGGTTGTGGGTGCCAAGGCTGGTTTCTGTATCAGAACAGCGGAATGAACTATAAAGTCCTGTTGTCTGGAATTTTCTTTCATTGTCCTGTGATTGGCTTGTTCCTCCAACAAATGTTTGCTTAGCACAACTCCAGGAGTAAATAAGGCATGCTCTGTATGCTGTCTTTAATCCTCAGGGCTATGTGACTAAAGGGGTACCGCATTTCTTTTGTATGTGAGGCTAAGAGGGTCTGAGGAAATTTCATGCAGCAGTGGCAAGACCAAGACTTAAGGCCTGTGGTTCCCAAACATGACACTGCCTAAGTGAGAACCCCAGAGGCACTGCACCACCCGAGTCCTGGAAGTCCTCATGCTTCGAAGCACCTCGGGTACTTCTGCATCAGGATCCACCAAGGGAGGGATGCCCAGCTAAGAAGAGCTGAGGACTCCTGGGTCAGTTCTTCAGGCTTGTCTGAGATGGCCTTCCCTGTCTGTGAGTAGGGAAACCTGAGCCTGAGCTGCTAGCACCTCCCTTCTCTAGGTTCCCAATGTCCAATCTGAATACTTAGAAGGGCTTTGTTCAGTGAATGAACTCTAACACCACAGGAGTACGACAGGATCAAGTCCTATAGTGCATGGCTGTCTGATTCTATGCCTCACGGTCAGCAGCACTGAGCCACAATCTGTGTGCAGTACATGAGCATGCACACATTTTGTTACATTCAGCTACAATCCTTAACATCCGGGTCTTCATCCAAGTCCTTATGGGAGCTTTGATGGCTTTTGAACATCACATGGTAGAATTGTTAGCTTCTTGAGGTTGGATCTTCCCATGCAAAAGTCTGAGGACAGGATGTCTGCCAGTCTTGAGGTTTAAAAGCATCACTTCTGATTAAGGCAGTTTTCTGAAAGACTTACCTGTGTATACCTACAATCCCCATAACTTACTGGAAAATCCAGTGTGTCATGCTTTAGGAAATGTTGTTGTAAATGAACTACCTGGAATCCAGATGATTATAAGGGACAGGCCCATAATACACAAGTGCTTTTAAAAACATTGAGTGTGAAGAGCTGTGAAAAATTGGGGTGAAGAGAGAACTGGACCGTCCATGGTAAAAATGGGCACTGGAACCTCAGCTTTGAGATTTAGCACCTGCCACTGTGTCAGCAGCGGGCTCTCACCTACAGAATGATGTGCCCTACTGAAAACTACGCTTGTGTAAAATGGATATATTACTAAGTTGTAGATCAAACATACTAATGTAATTTTATACTTAAAACCTGCTTTTTCTGCATGTGAATCACAACTTATATTTTTCCTTTTGGTTTATTCATCTCTTATACAATCTATCCTGATCATAGTTTCCACTCCCTCTACTCTTCCCCGTCCCCCACACCCACACTTCCTCTGTCTTCTGAATCCACTCCTATCCAGTTTCCCTTCAAAAAAGAACAGGCCTCCCAGGAATATCAACTGAATTTAGCATAACAAGATGCAATAAATCGAGGCACAAACCCTTATATCAAGGCAGGACAAGGCAACCCAGTAAGAGGAAAAGGATCACAAAAAAGCAGGCAAAAGAGTCAGAGACAGCCCACTCCCACTGTTAGGAGCCCCATAAAAATCCCAACCTAAAAAACCATAATATATATGCAGAGGACCTAGTTCAGCCCCATGCAGACTCCATGATTGTAGCCTCTGTGAGCCTCTTTGAGCCCTGCTTAGCTGGTTCTGTGGGCCGTCAGAGAGGCTTCCTTTGGCAGCTGCTGAGAGCAGATGCAGAGATCCATGGCCAAACATGGACCATGACTTTTTTCTTTAAAGTGTCTGTACAATTCCCACCAGCAATGAAGGAGGGTTCCCCTCTCCACATGCTCTCCAGCATGTACTGTCACTTGAAGTTTTTATTTTAGCCATTCTGATGGGTGTAAGGTGAAATCTCAGGATCGTTTTGATTTGCATTTCCCTGATAACTAAGGATGTTGAACATTTCTTTTTAAGTGTGTCTCTGCCATTCTATATTCCTCTACTGAGAATTCTGTTTAGCTCTGTACCCCATTTTTTAATTGGATTACTTGATTTGTTACTGTTTAACTTCTTCAGTTCTTTATATATTCCGGATATTAGCCCTCTGTCAGTTATAGGGTTGGTGAAGATCCTTTCCCAGTCTTTAGCCTGTCATTTTGTTCTGGAGATAACCTAGAACCCCTGCACAGATGTAGCCCATGGCAGCTCAGTCTCCAAGTGGGTTCCTTAGTAAGGGGAACAGGGGCTGTCTCTGATATGAACTCAGTGGCTGGCTCTTTGAACACCTCCCCCTGAGGTGGGGAAGCCTTACAGAGGAAGAAAATGTAGCCTGTCCTGATGAGACCTAATAGACTAGGGTCAGAAGGAAAGGGAGGAGAACCTCCCCTATCAGTGGACTGGGGGAGGGGCATGGGAGAAGAGGGACTGAGTATGGGATTGTGAGGGGATGAGGGAGGGAGCTACAGCTGGAATACAAAGTAAATAAATTATAATAAATTAAAAAATAAATTAAAAAGTAATAATATAATAATAATAATAATAATAAATGTGTTTGTTCTTCACTGTATTGTTAAACAATTTTTTTGTTATTGTTAAAATTTTAAGTCAATATTTAAGTCTTGAGCAATTTTACATTAAAGGCAAATCTGGCAGTACTAAGCCAGTTTCCAAGCATGACAAAGATCTACTTAGGAGAGCCAGGAAGTGTTTCTTTTGACACGCAGTCATTCAGCAAGTGTTTTTAAAGTTGCATGCACTGGCCTCCTACTTCAACATCATTCCATAGCAGCCCTGTCTCACAGACCTTTGCTAGCAGCATGGACCAACAGCATCAATGTCCTTGGGAACTTGCTAGAAATGCTGAGCCTCAGGTGACACCCAGCCCTCCTAAGTTAGATCCATGTTTGAATGTGATTCCCAGGTGTCTATGCACACACTGAATGTTGAGAACGCCCACAGCAGACACCCAGTGTCAGCATCCCTGGAAAAGGAGAGCGTCTGGATTCTCCTTCTGAGTTAGGAGCTTTTGTTGTTTTTCAGAGACATGATCTCATGTCATCCAGGCTGGCCACAAACTTGTTCTTTGAAGATAATCTGAAACTCTTAATCCACCTTCCCATGGGCTAAGATTACAGCTATGAGCCACCGTATCTGGTTTGGTTCAGGGTCTCTGAGGCTCGGTTCTTTTTTATTTTATTTATTTATTTATTTATTTTTATTATTAGTTACATTTTATTAACTTTGTATCCCAGCTGTATCCTGCTCCCTCATTCCCTCCCAACCCCACCCTCCCTCTCTCATCTCTTCCCTGCCCCTTCTGGATTCTTATAATCTATATTTTTAATATGCTTCCCAGTTCACAACCTGAGAGCAGATTTATCACTGAAACTACAAAGAAGCTGAGCACTTCTCTGAGCTCTTTATTGAACCATCAGGGACATAGCTCTGGTTGGGAAGTTGAAGAATAAGGCTGGCTCTCTGGTGATCACATGTGTGTGAGTGTGTGTGCTCATGCATGCATGTGTGTGTGTGCGTATGTGTGTAGCATTTTATGTAGTGTCTCATTCCAACAACTCTTGGTACATTGCAGACATTGAATTAACTGATTAAGTGTTAAATGAAGAAGTCATTTACTTTTAGGAAACAAAGCCTTTGCTGACACATTATATTGTAACGTCAAGGAGATATTGGTAGGCAGAAGTCATCAGTGTACAAACCTTGAGAGAAGTATGGTGGCAGGGAGGCACTCTGCTGAAAGCCAATGTTACTGCGGAAACAGAAGAAGAACAAGCTTTAAGTTGGGTTAGGGTGCTGGGACCTGGCTTTGGAATTGGCTAGTGAAGACAGATGTAGATGCTTCTTGCTTTGTGACTGCTGCTCGCCACACGTCCCTGGCATCAGGCTCCCTGGGGAGCAGCATGAAGCGGCCCATTGGCTCTCCTGGTCAGGGATGAGCTTGAGCTTGCTTGGGTTCTTCTAGCCATGCCTTTGTTTCACTGTCTGCTCTTATTATGACTGAGATATTCTAGTTTTAGAGAAGACAATCCTTCTGAGGCCATTGCCCGAGCATGGATGCTTGGCCTCTGTCAGGTACAAGGCACATTCTCTGTTTCCCTATCCAAGATGAAAGAGGGACTCCAAGAACTTCTCAGTTAACTGGGGTTCTTAATATAAACTGGGTTTGTTTGTTTGAAATAAACAAGTTAGAACCCCCCCACCCACCCATGAGTCCATTCCCTGGGACAACTTAGCCCCCACTCCCCTCAAACTCAGAAACTCTGAGAACAAGCTAACTTTTAGGTTGTTCTCCAAGCTCATTTTCCTTGCTTCCTTAGACAGCTCTGCCCACTGGCTCATTTCTTTCTTCCCCAAGCTACCTGGAATTTGCCAGAATGCTAAGCTGTACCGGTTTGTTCTAACTGCTAGCTTGACACAACCTAGGATCTCCAGGGAAGACCGTTTCAACTGAAGAATTATCTAGATCACACTGGCCTGTGGGTGGATCTGTGGGGAATTGCCCTGATGGTTACTTGAGGTAAGAGGATCTAGCCCACTGTAATTACACCATTTCATGGGCTAGAACCTGAACTCTATGTATGAAGAAAGCCAGCCAGCAAAAACATAGGCAAGCAGGCAGGCAGCATGGGTGGACTCACTTCTCTGTGCTCTGGACTATGGGTATGATGTGACTAGCTACTTGATCTCCCACCATGGCTTTCTTGAAAGGCTGGACTAGAACAGTGGTTCAAAACCTTCCTAATGCTGCTACCCTTTAATACAGTTCCTCATGGTATGGTGACCCTCAACCATAAAATCATTTCACTGCTACTTCACAATGGTAATTTTGCTACTGTTAAGAATTGTAGTGTAATTGTAATGTAAATATCTGGTATGCAGGATATCTGATATGCTACCCCCTCCCCCAAAAGGGCCGTAACCCACAGGTTGAGAAACACTGGACTACAGCCTTACATTGCATAGGGAAACAAACCCATCCTCCCCCACATCAGGGTATTTGTCACAGCAGCAGACATGAGACTGGAACAGAAGCCACAAGATGTCATGGTTAGTTAGAACTGAGCGACACAGCCACCAACCTTTCGGAGAAGGCTCCCGGCATGTGAGACAATGGGAATGTGTGCTTGGGGCTGGGCTTGGCAGATCTCGAAGGGAATGTGTTGGAGCTCACAGAAGATAGTGATGGCTGGGGCAAAGGTCTGTGGTGCACTGTGGGGGGGGGGAGGAAAAATTGGAGAGTCAGAATTCAGATCTGGGGACATTTAGAGAACTCCTCCCCTCCCCTCGGTTTAAACCAAAACCAGTTGATGTGAAGAGAGAGACACAGATCCAAAAGATCAGACAGAAGTAGCAAATGGTAGGAAGATAACCTATATTACGTTTTTTCTACATACTTCACCACATGGGAATCATGTAAAATTGCTATTGTTCTCTATAGTGAAATTTTATTTTTGAACTATTTACTTGGCAGAAAATGGGAAACCTTATACATTTTAGGCTTTTTTTTTCCTTCAAAAATTTTTGAAGATTTTTATTTTGTCTTTTGAAAGCTAAAACTACGTTATTTTGTTCATTCACAGTTATTGATTCTGTACCTACACATGTCAGAGGGTCTAAGTATTAGAAAAATTTCTATCAAGACATAGATGCAACTTTCTGTACAGTTAGGTATTCTGAACTAATACACATGAACCTAAGTTCTCCTTGGTAAAGCAACCAAGTAATTCCATTTTACTAGAGCCATGAAGTGTAGCAATTGGTATATGTCTGCTTATGTTGATTGGCTTTGGGGGTTCCATACTCAATAATTCTATTTAAATAGCTGATCAGAAAAATGAGAGAACAAAAGTTTTAAGAAAGATCTCTAGACATACCATCATCTTCATCCTGTAAGGGAAACATAATAAAAGATATTAACTTATCATCAAAACCCAAGTCCTAAGAAGACATTCCTCAATAAAATGTGTCTGGCTCTTCTTTTTTTTTAAACAGATATAGCTTTTCATAATAGATAAGTTGTGGAGGATTCTCTAGAGTTTCCCCATGTTTATAATTCAGCTAGAATCTGCTAAGTGTTTTTTTTATATTTTCTAATATTCACATCCATCCAAAGAACATTCCAATCTGAGATTCCCCTCAAACAGCCAGCTTGAAAGGGGTTCTGAGGGTCCTAAAGGACTTGGACATAACAACATTTACAATTCCCATGATGTGTCTCAGAGACTCATGTAATATTTCAGTCAATTTCCTCCAGCAGCTCTAAGAATGTGATACCCTTTACAATGGAAATGATACTCATGTTTATGGGAGCATTCACCATGGAGAGCAGATAAGGACTCACCCCAAACCTGCCTGACCCATAGTTCCAGCCGTCTTCCTGCCTCTCTTTTGCAATTTTGCCCCTCTTCATTCATAGTGCAGTTTACAAGGTGCATCGTCCCTAACCATTTCAACTGCAGGACCACCTTGTGAGACAGACAAGAGAAAGGCTATTTCCTCTCCTGCTCCAATAAGAAATGAGGTTTGAAAGGACAAAGCAGGTCTGCCTCGGAATAGAAAATCAAAAAGCCAACTTGAACTGTTTTTGTTAGACCAGCCCAGCGGTGTTGAAGCAGTACCTTCCCCCAAACTGTTGTGTAAGGATTAAGCTGGTTACTGTGTGTGCCTGGCATTGGTTAATTCTGACTAGTAAAACTATCTACCCTCAGTCCTACCATCAGTCAGAATCACTCATCCTGAGGAAGGGAGAGTCTCAGCAAAGCGTCACACAAATAAACTGACAGGAGTGCCCGCAGACTGCCAATGTCCCGAGCACTGCTGCCATGTCCCCTCTGGTTCGAAAAGGTACAACCCTAGCTTCCCATGAGGAGAATGAATCCTTCAGAGACTGCGTGCCTCAGGGATGTGATGTTGGCCTCACCGTCCCTCCTCTACTTTATCCCTATGTGTCTGTAGCAAGTTGCTGCCCTGCCATAGCCATTCCCTCCTATCTTCCTAAGACATTCCTGAGACCAGAATGAAGCCAGAGTGACCCCAACCTGTGTTCTCTGCATCATTCAAGGACTATTATACCTCTCACTGCCCTTAAGAAGTCACCCCTGGCTCTGACCCACAGAGCTCCTTTTCTTTCATTGGCCCACACAGACTATGCCATGATGATGTGCAGTAGTGCCTGGGAGATGCTGGGGTGCCTGCCTCCCTGATATTTCAACAAACACAGCAACTAACATAGATCTGCAGAAACATCAGCCACTGCTTGCTGAACATGTGGTCAGAGGAAGGGCTCTGTGATGTGATGGCTATCATGAAAGCAAAGATTGTGGTCAGCAAGATGGCCCAGTGAGCAAAAAAAAAAAAAAAGCACTTGGCACACAATTCCCAGAACCCATACAAAGGTGGAAAGAGAGAATCAACTCCACAAAATTGTCCTCTGACCTCCATTTGCATGCTGTGGTCCATGTGTGTACTGTCCCAGTACTGTGTGTACTGTAGTATTATAAAGATATAATACTACTACTAATAAATTTCAAAATATTTTTAAAGTAGCACAGAGTACAGAGAACATCAGGCAGACCTATATTCAGGTGCAAGGAATCTGAATTTAATGCCTGTGCAACTCTGAGTATATTCTCACTCCCATTAGAGTGTCTTAGTGTCTCCCATTAAGAGAGAAAGAATGGCACACAGGGCCACTAAGACCAAAGCATAAGGAAAGCCAGGTGTGACCAGCCTTTCTGTGGGCCTGAGAAAGCCCCAGAAAAACACCTGACCTCCCAAGGTAGCATCCAGCAACACCGTTCCCTGTCTTTTGTAGCTGTGGAGGTTTTCAGGGAGAAAAGGCAACCTTGGAAACTTCTGTGTCAGACTTGGACTCTGCAGCATCTTCCTGACCCTTTCCTCCATCGCTGACACTATTCACTCTCCTTCCTAATTACCCTTGGGAATTTGGTTGCAAGAAACCAGCCACCCCGGGACCTCTCAGAGGGACAGGAGCTAGGCAATTCAGCCTGATGAACTCCAAGTAAAAAGATGCAGATACTGGTATTTATTCGACTCTTTGTGGGCCTTGCTCTCGATACCTGACTTCAGATGAGGACAAAGCACCTCCTCAGAGCCTACACTGGCTGTTCCTATGCCAAGAATTTCCTAAATGACATTTCACACTTACATTCTCTCTTCTCTCTGGTCCCCATCCGTGCCTGAAATGAATTAGAGCAGAGACATGAACATCCGAGAGTTTCAAAGAGTCAGCCCCAGAATATAATTTCAGTAAATCGCATAAGAAGAAATAAAACCCACTGAGCCGTAGTCAAAGGGGAAGTTGCAAATGCCAGCAAAAAAATGCTGGGGAAAGGGAAAGAAGGGAAATTTGGCCACTGGATGCTCTGTTATCATTGCAAGCTGAGCTAGGCAAACCTTTGTTCTACAGAGCTACTGTAGCAAATAATTACATAATTATATACATATATGTGTTTAGTCAGCTTTTAGTAGCTATTAAATTTCACTGAGGAGATGTTTTTCCAAGCAAATAAAAACATTTTCAATAATATTCCTCTTTGCTGGGGTTTTAAACCGGCCACCACTGGGCCCACCCTTCAAATAATAAGAAAACGGTTGGCAAAGGTCCCTGCTCTGGGCTTTTCCAATAGGGCCTTGGTGCCATTGGCACAGATGGACAGGCCAATCCAATTGCTTTGATAATAGCTGTCTAAGGACTGCAGAGAGAGGGGAAAACTGTACTTCCGGGGAGAGAGGGAGAGAGGAAGGGATGAGAAGAACAATTTGTTGAATAGCTCATGTCAGATGTTTCCCAGGTCTTCCATCAGTTCTTCCCATTTTATTTATTGAAAATTTTGATATTTTGGCCATTGTGATTGTTTTTCATGTATTTTGATTTTGTTAAATAATGCATTAAAATGTTATTAAAGTCAACGACTGAGTATTTTCTTGGCACACTCTAGCCCTAGTCTTGACTGACAGTCACAACTGCCAAGCCAGGAGAATGGTTTTGAATCTTGATAGACAGATGAGATAATGAACCTCACTGTTCCCTCCCCAAGTAGCCCGGCTGGCTCAGAACCTGAGTACACTGGTGTCATTTGGTAAATAGACCATACATGATTTTATAGTAGATCTAAAGCTGTCTGTGATCAGTCCCCTGTGGTTGTAAAAGTGGTTGACAGAAAGAAAGAGGCTAATGCAGGTCTAGAATCCCCAGTCTTTCCTCCCTGCTCCTTTATGAAACAAACTGGCAAACACTGCTCCTGCATGTTGCTCAGGCTTCAGTCGGACAAGGCAGGAAAAGTCCAACAAAAGAGACTGGCTTCAGACAAGGCCTCCCACAGCAGACCCCCCCCCTGCCCTCTGCTCTAAGCACTTCTACTCTTTGCTCAGCTAGATTCCCATTCTCTTCACAGACCTCAATGCTTTTCATCCAACCAGCAAGGAAATGAGCCCTTGCCCTCCCAAGTACGGGGAGTTCAAAGGCCCAATTCAAGCAGCACAGGAGAGTTACCTTGGAACCGGGGGCTTCTTTGCTGTCAGGGGTCCACATCTTTCACTTCTTTCATGTCTGTCCATGGCTGGTGGTAAAGGAGGCTTTTGTATCTTGGGTAAATGCTCCCCAAGGGGCCTACTGAGAGTGAAAAGAAAGGATTTGTAAGAAAGCGCTTCCACTGGGCAGAGCTCTGCAGCAAAACTCCGGGGCTTGATACAATATAGCGGAGGCTTACCTTCCCACTGGGGCCACTGGCTGCAAGACATTAGAGAGGACATGTGAGGGTCAGGCACTTTCCAAAGAATAAGGAAAAGATAAAAAAAATCAAAGCAAACAAAAACTAAAACCGCAAAACAAACCAGAAAAACAGCCCACCTTGTCAGAAAATGTTGGCTTCTTTCCTGTAAACAGGACAAAGCAGAACATTAAATTTGGGACAAGCATGAGGTGGAGGTTGAAAAACAGATTCTGATGAAAACCATATTCGGAGGTGGGGGAACCGACTTCAAGCCAGGCTTCAGATCTGGTCTTTTGCAGAGTACCTGATCATAGGGGCTTAAAAACACCACCTGGCTTGCCCACCACGTCACACAGCTGTGCACATGGTAACGGGATGTGGGGGTCTGTGCTTCTTTGCAACGTGTGACTTAGTGTAACTGAGCATCAAATGGGTGAATGTGTTCTTGGCATTTTCTGTCGTTTTCATTAGCTTAAGCATCTGTTGTCTAGTCTGTCCTGATTTTTGAAGTAAACTGGCGAGTCATGAAGGAGTAATTTCTGTCTCAATCCTACGGTACGATTGATATTATGTAAAGGACGCCATTTGGTTTCTGAAAAAAAAATAATAATAACTTGGGAACAAGGGCTTTAGGACACTGTCCTGGTATGGAAGAACCATTTTATTGGTGATGGTGATGGAGGTTGTGGTGGTCATGAAAGTAGTGGCGGTTTATGGTGGTGATGGTTACAGGAGTGATGGTGGTTGTGGAGGTGATCAAGATAATGATGGTGGTGGCAGTCATTTTTGTTTGCCCACTTGTTTGATTTCTTTGAGGACAGACAGCATTGAAGCCAAGTATTTATATCTGAAGTTCCTTAATGCCCAGTTATTCAGGACAACTTTGTTGTTAGCGTAGCTGAGGTCTTACGGGTTAGGTGTACCGTTTCTTTTCTATATAATAAAAACATTATTAATGAGGGTCCAGTAATCTGGAAGCAGGCTTAACAGTACCTGAGCATGTTGGAATTCTGTTACCTTGGCTGTGCAATCAGTGTAGGTTTGCTGTGAGGTCAGATGATAACTTATATGCAAGGTCAGGGACAAGATGGGGAGGGTGCTGACGAATGCTGGCCAGCTCCTCTTTCTTTCCTACTCTCCCACACTTAGTACCCTAAGGTGTATGCTGATGCAGTCCTCCTGGAATCACATATTCACAACATCCCATAAGGATGTCCATGGTAGACCCAGGAAGGTGTAAGAAGATTGTCTGCTTTGAATAAATCATGGCACAAAGGAAGTCTAGTAAATATTAAGAGTTTGAGATTAAACATCTTCTGTAAAGGGCTACCCCAAAAGCAAATTAATATTCTTTGAACAAAGAAGGCTTTCCTTTTCCAGAAAGTATTTGATTCATAGAAAACAAACAAACAAGCCCAACAGCAGTCTTCTGAAACGCATATGCTCTGGGCTCATTACGAGTTTTATGGTCAAAGTCTAAGCTTTAGCGGAAGAACTTAGCTCTGCCACAGCATCATGGACAAGGACGTAATTCAAAGCCCAAACACGTATTCTCGGAAAATGATAACTCTAAAATATCTACAAAAATGGTAAAAAGTGACTCTTCAAAGGAGTTGTGTCTGGAGATGACTGTAGAGTGTTGACACCTGTATCCCGCTTTCCTGATGCCCTGGCTTAGGGAGCAGGGCTGGAGCCTGCATCTTCCTGCCGTCCTTTTCACACAGCATGCACAGCTCTCCACAGTGAAGTCCAAACTTGATGGAGAACACAGCTTCTCGTGACTCAGCAGAGTGAGCATATGAGTCAGGGGAGCAAGCTGCAGCCTCCAATCCAAGATCTCAAAGTCATTTGGCCCACCGAGGAGAATACTGGGGCCAAGAAAAGGCAAAGGCCTTGCTCAGAGTCCCATTGGAGAGGAGAAGAGATGCAGCTGAGGCCTGGACTCTGTATCTACTCAGCTTAGGTGCTTCCTGCCCACACCCACCTACAGCAGGTTCAAAGCCCAGGACCTCAGCGCCCTGTGATAGGGTACAAAAGTGAGAAAGACATGGGCTCAAGTCTCAACCCACCTATGCAAATAGATCGTGTTATTTAAACTCTGACCTTTTATCGGCTGAGGGGTGGAGCTGATAACACACTCTGTCACTGGCCTGGCATAAGGATGTAAAGCACGTGCCCTACCCCAGGTGGTCAATAAATGGTAGCTAAGTTTTAGAGTTGAATTAAAGACTAACTCTACGTACGAGTAGCTAGAACCAAAGTAGCTGCGGTCATGAGTAAACTGTGAGAAAAGTCCGTAGTGTTTAATCGACTGTATGCATCGACAGCAAAGGTCAATGCTGACATCTGAATAGTACCTCAGAATTTCAGGAAAGCTCTTCTCTGGAGAAAATATCCTCCTTGCCATGAGACGGTGGCCCGAGGAAGTCACACACCCTGGATCACTGAACTAAGCAGCAACCAAAACAGCTGACTCCAGCTCTCCCATGCTCTGCTGCTCAGCCCATTCCCTCCTTGAGAGCCAGGATGCATCCTGCTGTGTCTTGGCCAAAGTACACACAGCTCACAGCAATGGTGCAGTGAGAACAGCCCAGGGACAAAGAGCAGGGGTTCTGGCATCAAGCTGATCCGGAGTTAGGTCTCTACCTTCATCATTTGGTATCTGAGTGATTTGGAAAGTTACTGCTTTTGTGCCTCAGTTGCTTTCTCTGTAAAGTGAGGATGCTTCTCACAGCGTCACAGTACTGTGCCAGTTATGAAATGAGATAATGTGTATAAAAGAAAGAGCACTTAGCACTCTATAAGCGTAGCTACTGTTATTGTGCATAAAATATGAGTAATACCAACCTAGTGTAAAGGGTTCTCGGTCAAGAGGTGCCAGTGAGCGGTCAAGGGGAGGTTTCGTGCTTCTGTCTATTGATGGAGGAGGCACTGGGGAGGAAAAGGCTGAGGTCAGTTATAAGAAGAAAGCTTTCTGCTGGGGACTGGGTGTATGGGCTGGTGGGCAGAAGGCAACCTTGTGCTTACATTTTGCTGTTTTGTGGTTTCGACTTCTGCTGGGCTCATCATGGTTGGGTTGGGGTGTAGACAGTGGCTGCGTGAAATTAAAAAAAAAAAAAAACATCCAAATGTTGGGAAGCCTTTCCACATTGGCCTCTGTTAGACTTGGTGGCACTGTCTCCCCAGATGTGTCTGGCTCCCCTTTCTCCATCTTCACATCCCACCCACAGCTAGCGACCCCCTCTGTCAGCTGAGCTGCTGGGGTTGTCACCTCTCTGAACTTCCTCACTTTCTCAAGCAACAGACTTGCTGCATGACAAAGGACAAAGCAGAAACTTCCCTGCCCAGCCCTTCAAATCAGAAATGAAACATGAGCCCCATGTGAAGCCCTATACAAGATGCCCCTGTCTACCTTTCCAAGCCATTTTTATGTTCTCTGATGCTTCCAGCGTCCCTGTATAAGGGTCTCCTTACAGTTCTCACAAAGCCCAAAGCTCATACCTACTCTCAAATGCCTCTGTGCCTATGTTTCCTCCTCCTGGAATGTTCCCTTTGCTTTCCACATGACTGGCTTGTTTTATGCCAGCTCAGTGTCAGCTCTGTACCCTCCATCATGTTACCCAGGCTTCTGCCTTCCTAACCACATCCTCAAATCGTTTCTATATCTGTGTACTTATCAAAATGTTATGAAAGTTGGTGCACTATGCGCTGTTCCCTGTTCTTCCCCTGGCATGGAGAAAACTGGTGTGGAGTAGCTGTCAATGTGCTGGACAAATCATGCCTCCCAAAGGTGGAGGTGAAAATCTTCAGGCTCCAAAGGCAAAATGGGCTGCATCAAGTCAGTCCTTTTGCAGAGGTGCCTATGCCAGCAGGAGGGGCCATTTATGAGAAGAGGTTCTCACCACTATGAGGTCTCTGTATGTGCCAAGATCCTCCTTCTACCTCTGTCTCCCTTTCTAGTTCTGACACTTTGGCTCTTGCCACAGTTGTTAAAGTGTGGTGGCCTCTTGCAGAAAGAGCTGACTCCTTTAGACTGGGCTTGATACTGATTCATTTAGACTGAGCTTCATGTGAGCTCCACAGAAGCCGGACTATATGCTGAAAAGGAAGGAAAATGGAGCTTGATGCCGCTATTTCTCCCTGGCTACAGTGAATTGGAATCTTGGTCTGAAGGCATCATTCCCTGTAATTTTTTATCTGGCCAGCAGGTGGCAAAATACTGTTTGCAGAAGAAGGCCTAGATTGGGAACCTAGGCCACACCAGATGTCGGGGCCAGACTTGGTTCGCCTACATTAAATAGTAGGGGTAGCACAATGAGTATTGGAAGAAGAGACTCTCGTCATACACGCAGTCCATGTTGTTTATGGTACCAAAAAAATGCTAATAAACATCACATACTTAGAAACTCACTGCAAAACTGAACCGCGGAACAGAAAGCGAAGGTGCGCATTCCCTGGCATAACCATCACTTACAAACTTAGAATCAGTAAAGGTGCTTACTTCCTTTTCTGTCTACAGGAAGAAAGAATTGCTGTGGACTCAAAGTGGCCTGGAAGAAAGGGAGGAGGCTTACCGAGTGATTCCGGCCTGTTGGCAGGGGAGGGAGGGCGGCCATTGGTCTCTGGGGTGGCACCGGAGGCTGCTGGGAGACCTTGCCGGCAAGAGGCCTGTCTGTGGAAACACAGTATTAAAAAGAAAGAAGAGACATTTAATGCTATTCAGGAGGCAGAGGTGGGCCGATCTCTGAGTTTGAGGCCAGCCTGGCCTACAGAGCTAGTTCCAGGACCACCAGAGCTACACAGAGAAACCCAGTCTCAAAAAACAAACAAACAAACAAACAAACAAAAACCAAGTATAAAAAAGGAAAAAGAAAAGAAGGAAGGAAGGATGGAAGGAAGGAAGGAAGGAAGGAAGGAAGGAAGGGGAAGAAAGAAAGAAGGAAAGAAAGGAAGGAAGAAAAGAAAAGAAAAGAAAAAAGAAAAGAAAAGAAAAGAAAAGAAAAAAGAAAAGAAAAGAAAAGAAAGAAGCAATGAAAGACTGAAGTGAATGTTGTGTAAGTGCAGGATCTCCTGGAACAGGTTGTGCCTGGCCATGCAGCTTAAGGTGCCAGGAGCACCTGAGCCTTGTCCTCCAGACCTGCACCAGCATGAGTCCCAGCTATAGCCAGACCCAGCCTGGGTCCAACAGAAGGATGGGAGTCCTTGGCCCCTGTCTGTTCCTCTTCCTGCAGAGTTGGCTTGACTCTTCATATACGGGGGATTAACTCCCATCGTACCTCGCACAAACAGGTAATATGTGAGACACTGCCAGTCAAAGGAAGCCTCTACAGAATTACCCCAGTGAGTCTACATATGTGGATGTACAAGTATATATGCATACATGATCCTGTGTGTATATATATACATGCAAATATGTACATACAGAGCACACGTGTGTATGTTCACATGCACACTTACATGCTCAGAAACATGAGTGTATGCTGACACTTATGCATGTACGCTTACACGTGTGCATGCCTGCATACACACACTCACACTGTGCACAGAGCTGCTTATCAGGATTAAGTTAGCTGCCACTCCCGTGGGCCCCTTGTTCTGTTACTTCCTTCCCTCTGGGCTGCTATACCCTCCTACTTCCTCCTTTTGCCTGTCTCCTCTCAAAAAGGGAGGAGCTGGCCCCCAACTCCATTACCAAATTAAACAGCACATGGTCTTGCCTTAGGCAGACACTCATGTTATTCTGATCACCACAGAACTGCCTAAGACCAGCTTGACAAGTTTGGGAGTTCTTACCCCTTTGACTGGGAGAGGCCAGCATGGAACTTTGAGGCATGAGCAACAAGCAGGCAAGGGCTTCCTAGCTTCTTAGCTTTTAGCCCTGGTGCTTTATTTTAGCCACAGAAACCCTAACCAAGAGGCTATGTTAGTTTTGGGAGGATTGTGGAAGGAGGCTGGAACTTTGGACTAGAAAAACCATTGCGTGCTCTCTTGATTCACCCCCTTTTTGTCAGCCCTCATGAAGGGTCTCAGGCAAGAGGCAAGGGCAAGCCTGGTCTCCACACCACAGGCTGCCTTTTACCTCCTTTGACAGGCCACATTCCTTGGGATCTCAGGGCCTTTGTGCTGCCATTTCAACTGCTTTAAATGTTCCTTCCTTACTCCACTCGGACTCATATACAACCGACTCTTACTCAGTCTTAATACACTAGTTAACACCAGCTGAAGATTACTGCTCAAGTGTCACATCCTGAAAGAGCAAACCCATTGATCACACTGACTTAATGTAATGACAGAGTGTATTTGTTTAGTGTGGCCCCACCCAGCAGACCAAGAGTGAGCGAGGAAGAGCTCTGTCTTGCTCACTCTGTGTCTTTGTGACATGCACCTAGAGACATTCCCCAACCTGGTTTCCCTCTTCTGCTCCATTTCCCTAAGTCTGGAACAGCCTTGATGATACTTGTAGCTCCCTGCCTGTTAGCTTTAGTGTTCTGTCCCTCACTTCACAAAGTAAGGTGGTGGGGTGGAATCTGGAGCAGAGTACAGCACAGCTCCCAGGGTGAGATCCATTGCTCCCTCCATGCAGAGGAAGCCAAGTGTGCCTGTGTTCATTCTCTGTCACTGCCTCTACTGGAGAGTAATTCTCAAAAGACAAAGGGACATCTTCCTTCTTGATGGCTTCAGCACATGGGTCTCTGGCTCACAAAAAGAGATGGGTAACATTTATGACTTTGAGAAAGAGAGAGAGAGGAAGGAAGGAAGGAAGGAAGGAAGGAAGGAAGGAAGGAAGGAAGGAAGGAAGGAAGGAAGGAGAGAAAGAAAGTGAGAAAGAAAGGAAAAGAAAGTGAGAAAGAAAGGAAGAGAAAGAAGTATAGAAGTATATATGGGTATAGAGAAACAGGTAGGTGAGGGACATCCTAAAGTCTGTCTCACTGTAAAGGCAGAAGCAATTCCTCTGAGTATCTTCCCATTTATTGTGACCATCTGTAGTTGGCAGTGCCACATGACTGCCCTCTTCCCAGCAAGCCTCTGTCCTCTGGTCTATCATTAGCCCACTTCACTCATGAGGAAATGTCCAGAGAAACAGATTCTTTGGCCTCATGCCGCACAGATTTTCAGGAGAGCAGCAATCAGCACCCAGAGCAGCTCAGTGGGCAGCTTGTCCCAGGGCTGCCAGGGCCAGCAGGCTGCAAAAGAGGCTCTTACCAATGTACATGGAGTTGGTGTTGGGGAAAGGCTTGGCGGGCAGGATGGAGTTCTGCAGAGCCTCCTCATCGTTGGAGGGCGGAGGCTCATAATCTGCAGCATCATCCACCAGCGCTTCCTCCTCCTCATTGGGGGACTCATAGTCACCATCGTCCTCCCCATCCGGATCATCATCATTGGGACTTTCGTAGTCATCTTCCTGCCAATACAGTGGAGGGACAGCACAGCTTGTACCGGTGTCACAGGATGACATTTTACAGTATGGATTCTGTGAGAAGTCTGTCCAAGACCCCAGCGTCCTCCCGACAGATCTGTCACAGAAGGGAACCACAAAGTATGATGGCCTCCAGGGACTGGAAAACTCATGCTTTTGGGACAGGATTGAAGACTAGTCAGCCCCTGGCTGAGCACAGAGGACTCAAGGCAAGCCTTGGCAGGAATCCAGCTGCTGATGCACAAACACATCTGGGGAAATTGGCTCTCTTGTTCCTTTTGTACAAAATGAATCTGTTGCATTCCTTTGTTTTCCCTTATAAACCAGACTTTTACAAAAGCCATTTTCTTTCAAATGAAATGCTTTCATTTACTAAATCCCAATAGAACAAGGGACAGTCAGCGTATGGATTTTAAAAGACCCAAAGGCGGCCGCTTACCAGAAAGACGACTTAGGTAAAGAGTTGGGCAGCCTGGGTCCCACATCTGCCTCTACCAGGCAAATGGCTTTGCATAAGGTACATCCTCCCGCAGGCTCCTCAGCTTTCTCTTCCAGCACAGAATTCTTACCCCCACATGGCTTTGTATGTGATGACCATGTGTGGTCATCGGACTTTGAAAGGTGTCGGCACTGTGACCCTTCCAATATAAAATAGGTGTGGGAGCCTTTCCAGTGCTAACGCTTCCTTCTGTAACGCTTTTCCCTCTGTGTTACCAAGGGTAACGTAAGTCCATGAGAAAGGTTACAGTAGCATAGATTTCTAGGAAAGATAGTGGGAAGGGAAGGGCTGCTATTTGGTATGGTAGCAGTGATAAATGGTGTGGCCAGTGAGTCACAGCCCACCTCTGTATTCATCAGGGTAGCTGAGCCCACTCATTCACTCACTGCCCATGGCTGCTTCTATGCCACAGGGGCAGAGCTGAATAGTAGAAAAAGAAACATTTGGGCTTCCAAAGCTGGAAATAGTTACTGCCTGGCCCTTTCTGGACCCTGAAATGAGATGTTTCAAAGTCTTGTTGGTGGAGGGAGTGTGCTCCCTTTTCAGCATTAAGGTCGATGTAAGGCCATTCTGGCCATTGCTACAAGAGTGACTTAGCATGTGCTCTTAACCACTGAGCCATCTCTCCAGCCCCATTTAAAATAATTATTTATTTATTTACTTATTGTATGTGTACACTGGTATCCTGCCTGCATGTAAGTCTGTGTCAGATCCCCTGGAACTGGAATTGCAGACAGTGAAGAGCTGCCATGTGGGTGCTGGAAAAACAGCCAGTGCTCTTAACCCCTGAGCCATCTCTTAGAGACCAGGCATGGTGGCACACACCTGTAATCCCAGCACTCGGGAGGCAGAGGCAGGTGGATCTTTGTGAGTTTGAGGCCAGCCTGTTCTATACAGTAAGCCCAGGACAGTCAAGGCTACACAGAGAAACCCTGTCTTGAAAAACAAACAAACAAACAAACAAACAAACAAACCAAAATGAATCAAAACAACAAAAAAAGAGTGACTTAGCTTAAGCTATACTCACAAAGGATGACCAGCCACCATCGTCTTCTTCGTCGTGGCTTTCTGTGAAAGAGATGACACCACCATCAGCACCCAACAGGGAGTCGGTCTGCACAGCTCTTCCCCAGCCCAGGGTCCATCATAGGCCTTTAGCCTTCCTTCTACGTGTGGGGGGGGCAGCAACTGCTGCGATGAGTACAATTTACCCCCCCACCCCCCAGAGTGCATGTTAATCTTAATGTTGTGCTAATGAGAAGTGTTAGGACCATTAAGAGATAATTAGGTCGAAAGGGTGGATGAATTAACATCTTTCTCTAAGAGACTAACTTGAGTCTCTCCAGACTGGAGTAAAGTCACAAGCCTACTCCTGGTATTTTGGCCCCTTACTATTCTCATATTTTCACACATGATGCTATTTGTAATGCAGTCTTAGCCAGAAGTTGAACGGACGGCAACACCACGCTCTCATACCTCTAGAACTTTGAACTCGATAAACTTCTTTCCATTATAAATAAACCAGCTTTAGGAACAGCGTTATAGCCACAGAAAACATACTAAGATAACAACTTATGATTGTTCATAGCATTTCTATCTAAAGAGATCATTCTGCCAGAGAGCAGTAGTGGTACCTAATCTTTCTTGTGTGCATATAAAAGTCACCCAGGATTGTTTTCATAGAGTAAGACCAGGGGCTTTATTCAGGGGGTCCCTTATTCAATAGGACTGGGCTGGGTCCTCGAACCCAAATCTAGATGTTTTGTGCAACTGAACAATGGAAAACTGCCTGAAAGACTCAGACACTGGCTCAGCTCAGGTGTTCAAAGCTAAGTCTAGGCTGCCCCACAGAGCAAGTAGAGTTCTGCAGTGTACCTCTAGAGTGGCATCCCTCCTCCTCTCAGTGAGAACGAATACCCTTCCGTGACAAAGACCTGGCTGATGAGCTAATGAGTCGGGTCCCATGCTCGGCACTCAAAGAGGCCAGAACTGAAGCACACATCACCTCCTAAAGCAATTGCCACTCAGCCCCAGTACTGTTACCTGTCTCCTCAGGAAACCGCTGAACCTGGGGTCTGTAAGGGCAAACAAACAGCATCTCAGTAGCCTGTCAATCTAAGGGCTTCTCCTTCCCCCAGATTAGCCCTCTACACCAATGAGGATTATGTCTCACTACCCAAAACTTGTACCCCTGTTGCTTGGCAACCAGAGTTTGGCTGTCCCCCAGCTTCTGGAGACCACTAAAGCCTCACTGGTGTCACAGAAGAAAACTTGTGACTGTTTAAAGATCTAGGGAATGTTCCTTTAATGTCCTGGATCCTAGGGCAAAAATGTTTGCCAGGGAAAGGGAAATCCCCGCCTTCCTTGAACACTCTCTTCATGACCCCTGAGACAGAGGTAAAACAATCAGGTAAAACAGTCAGGGCAACACCAGTGTTGCAGATTCTTTTCAAAGCTCAGTTCGGGATTTTAATTCTTTAGTCCCCTTGTAGTAGCACGCAGGCCAGAGCTGCCCACTCACTTTCGTGTAAAAATGCTTCTTCTCTCTTCGTTCTTGTTGATGTCTTGACTTAACTTGCTGAGAATCCTACAAGATAAAGACACATATGAAGAGAGAAAACAGTCTCCTCCTGGTCTTCCCCTTCCTGACCTACATGGCCTCCAAGCATGCAGGCCCAACTTGGACAATCTTCTTTTGTGCCCATCCTCCCTAAGTCAGCCTCAGACCTTGTCTTCACCTAGCTAGAACCTGTCACCTCCTTCTTCAGGACCTGACCCAGTGCCAATCACTTCTCTTGCTCCCATGAAGCCCTCTGTCATCTCTGACCTGAACCTTCATAGTTTGGCTCTAAGTGTGCCTTAAAAACTGGTCAGCTTACACCTGGCTCCTCCCTGCTCTGGAAGTCTGGGGACGTACGATCTGCCCGCTGGTGTTGTCTCACTATTCTGTCATACATAGGGCGTGGTCCCCCGAGCCTTGGTTGATCACTCTTATGCAGGTGCCTGGCTCACATGCGTGATCAAAGTGGCTCAGCTGCCCATGTGTATTTCTTAACACAACCTCCAATAGGCTGTTATTCATCCTGCTATCCCCGCCCCCAACACTGTCCCTCATTGTATCTACTTAGTGACATGGTATGATGGCCAATCTTGCTTATCAACTTAATTGGATTGAGAGATAGCTAAGAAATTAGGACATCACAATTCCTCTGTGTTTGTGAGAGTATTTCCAGAGATGATCAGATCACTGAGTGCTTTACATAAAGCAACAGTTTAACTCATTTGAGGAAAGACAGAAAAACAAAGCACATGATAGAGCTGTGGGAGAAGAGCCCCTCATCCAGGATTTGCTCAAAGACTCCCACCAGCTTAAAGCCAAGAATGCAAATACAACTGACAACATTTGCTGCAAAGGCATTCAGAGACATTTAATAGAGAGATGCTTTAATAAGGATGTTAAAATAGCAACAAATCATGCTTAATACCAATGTATACATGACCTTTCTCCACTAGCGAAAACCTACAGTTTTCTAGGAATCTCACTAGAAAGCACACTGACGGTGAAAGACATGTCTTCGCCTCCTTGCAGTCTTGTGTCTCATGGTTTATTTTTATAATATTGTAAACGTATGGGGCCATCCTGTAATTTCCCTTATCAAAAAGAGACAGGAGGACCCTGGGTAAGATGCTCAATCCTCATTCAGAAAGGCAAATGGGATGGACATTGGAAGAGAGAGAAAACAGGGAACAGAACAGGAACCTACCACAAAGAGGCTCTGAAAGACTCTACCCTGTAGGGTAGCAAAGCAGAGGCTAACACTCAGAGCCAAACTTTGGGCAGAGTGCAGGGAATCTTATGAAAGAAGGGGTAGATAGAAAGACCTGGAGGGGACAGGAGCTCCACAAGGAGAGCCAAAAAAAAAAAAAAAAAAAAAAAAAAATCTCAGCACAGTTTTTATTTATTTATTTTTTTGAGACTGATACTCCAACCAAAGATCATTCATGGAGATATCGTAGAGCCCCTGCACATATGTAGCCCATGGCAGCTTAGTGTCCAAGTGGGTTCCCTACTAAGGGAAACAGGGACTGTCTCTGACATGAACTCAGTGGCTGGCTCTTTGATCACTTCCCCCTGAGGGTGGGGGTGGGAGGGGCAGCCTTGTCAGGCCAGAGGAAGACAGTGCAGCCACTCCTGATGAAACCTTATAGGCTAGGGTCAGAGGTAAGGGGAGGAAGTCGTCCCCTATCAGTGGACTGGGGGAGGGGCGTGGATGGAGAAGAAGGAGGTAGAGTGGGATGTGAGGGGATGGGGGAGGGGGCTACAGTTGGGATACAAAGTGAATAAACTAAAATTAATAAATAAATTCATTAAAAATATATAAATTTTTAAAAAGAGACAGAAGGGGGGGGTCTGTTTCTAGTAAACACGTGGGCTGTAACTTGAGAGCAGCCAAGCAGAATGTATGGGGACTCCTAAGACACTTAGGGGCTACTGTCCTTGAAGAAGCTCACATCATCCTCTCTGGGCATCTCCTTCTAGTAATCCCTGTGTTTAAATATACACCACATATTCTTTCTATTTTTAATGAACTCTGCTTCACATAAGCTCATCCTGAATTTCTTCTCTGCAGTGAAGTCAAAGATGGTTTCACCTGAGTGGAGGTCCCTGAAGGAGAAGGGGACTCTTCAGGCTACCGGGGATTGTTGTGTTTTGTGTCTCACAGCGCATAGCTTTTCTACACCCTTTCACACCTATTCTCTGCCTCACTACAGGCCCAGAAGCCACAGAGCCAAAGAGCATACTCATTTCATGAGCCCAAATAATCAGTCCTTTAAGTTGTCTTGCTCAGATATTTCATCACAGCGGTAACTAAATCACCCACATGGATACTTATGAAAAAGCACTCCCAATAAAGGTACAGCATGCACAGCGAGAAACTAAATCCAGCCCCCGAGGCCCAACTTCAGTCAAAATAGCTGACTATACCATGTGCTCAGGTACATCCACACAGAACTAGCAGGTCACCAAAACCCAGCACAGGGAGGGCCTTGGCTCCTGGGCTATATCTCAAGTAGACCCTAGCAACCTTTAGAGCCTCAGAACAGGGGACTCCAGACTCCAAACTCCAGGATGGCCCTCCCTAGTGAGTCAGCTCCATGCTCTGGAGACTGTGTTCGTGAAGGAGCTTCGGAGACCATCCCAATTATTTTTTGCAGGAGGTGACAGAGGTTCAGACAAAACAAGAGGTGTTCTAGGTAAGTGATGAGGACTGCCTGTATCCACAACACACACCCATCCCGACAAAGCCATCATCTCTCAGTTTCCCTTGAATGTACCACACCCTGGTGCAGCTCTCAGTGTTGTTTCATTCCTGGGAAAGGACACTCTTGAGCCTCTTCCTAGCTGTGAAAGTGGCGTTCAACCTGTGTTCCTTCTGCCGATTGTCAGCTCATGGGAACAAGTTATTCTAGTGCAAACTTGCTAGATTAGCAAGAACAGTCCTTAACAATCCTAGCATTTTTATTCCTTCCTCAGTCCCAAGTCACTGCTCAGGACCCTCGCCTTCACACGAGTGACAGGACAGATGAAGGTGAAGAGTCTCAAGAGTACAGACAAATAAAGCAATGTTAAGCCCTCCATAACAACGCCATTGTTGGAACTTCAGAATTTAACCACTGTCTACAGCAACAGTTCTCCACCTATGGGTCATGACCCCTATGGAGTTCAAAATACCCTTTCACAGGGGTCACCTAAGACTATTGGAAAACACAGGTATTTACATTACAATCTATAACAGTACCAAAATTACAGTTATAAAATAGCAGTGAAAATAATTTTATGGTTGGGGTCACCACAACACGAGGAACTGTGTTAAAGGGTCACAGCTTTAGAAAGATTAAGAACCGCTGTTCTAAAGTGAGAAGCACTTTAAAGCCTGGGGCTGGGGGGGGCGCACTTCCTAGTTTCTTCTAAACACAGCATGAGGATGTTTGTGACATGACTATTGTCACACGTGACCCGGCAGTGGTTGTTTAAAGCAGGTATGCTGAAGGTCTCCTATAGGACGGTCAAAGGAGCGTGCATCCTGCATTCTGCCAGGATAGGTGACAGATGCTACAGCAGCCACTCTTGTTTTGTCACTTGCTCACTTAAAAACCTGCATTAGGGGCCTTCTAACTACCAAGAACTCCGCTGGGCACTCTAAAGTGCACCACAGAATAACACTAGCAGCTCTGCTCTTGGACTTGACGGCTTGTAGACAGAAGCAAACAAAGGGCTGGGGAGGTGGCTCAGTCAATAAAGTGCTTGCTGTGCAAAGCATGGGGACATGAGGTAAAACTTCGACTGATCCGCATGAACTGTAGAAAGACCAGGCAAGGTACTGTGCGTTTGTAATCCCAGCACAAAGGGAAGGCAGAGACAGGCAGAGCACTGTGGTTCACTGGACAGCCAGCTGAGGCCCCAGATCTCAATGAAAGACCTATTCCAACAAAACAAGGTGGATTGCTCTTGAAGAATGAAACCTGAAGTTGGTCTCTTGTCTTTACACACATCACTCACATTCGCACATTCACTCACACACATACACACACACCTGAGGGGTAAGATTAAAAGACCATGCTGCCACCTAGCTAACAATGAATACTTAAAGAAATAATATTCAAAGTTAGAAGAAGGTACTGTGTATGTTGGTGTGATGGTGGGAGGAGCTTGGCCAGAAGAATAGTGGGGTTACAATTTAAAACTACCAGCACTCAACAAGTAGGTACCATTTGAGTGAGGGCCCAAGGAAGGCGGAGCGGACCCAGAACTCAGTATCCCCCACCCCCACCCCTGAGCTTAGCTGGGCTTTCACTGGCTCCCACAAGCTTTGAATCTTAAAAATGTCTCCCACTCTGTGCCATGGCGCTTCTCACCAGTATCTCTAACAGCAAGGCTGGGGCTTCTGGGGCTGTAACTGGAAAGGAAGGAAATGCTAAACCACAGGCCCCCACACACAGCAGCAAAGAGCTGAGAAAGAGCAGGATGGCACAGTCAGTCGAAGGCAGCAAAGCTTGGCCTCCCATAGTCTTGCTGCTGAGGAGGGCTTCTGAGAACCCAGAAGCCGCAGGGACCCACACTGAAGGTAGGTAGGCTGTTGAGCTGCTTTGCTGGCAAGAGGGCAGTGAAGTGTCTACTAGCTTTGTGCAAACCTACAAAGTCGCACCTACCCCCTAGTGGATCAAATGACAGTGAAGGGTAGAGATGACTCACTCTCCCTGTCCCCACAAACCCCCAGCCCTCCCTCCCCAGCCAGGGAAGGAGAAAGAGAGGGCCAGGCATTCACACAGAAGTTCCTTCTGCTTTCCCTCATCTGAGGGGACTACTGGCCCTGGGAAGGTACTGAACTTCTCAAAGTCAAGCCACTGCAGAAGGCTGGCATCACATAATGGCCCTCGAAACATCTTTAACTTGCCATGTGACAGGGCCAGACTCCATCATCATATTCTGCCTCTCCCAGTGATTCACAAGGAACATAAATGTCCTTCCCCAAGGCCAGCACCCTCTACGTGTCTTTGACAAAGCATTTTCTATGCAAATGTTGCAGATTTCTGTTTGTTTGTTTGTTTGTTTTAATCTTTGTCATAAGTAAGTTCCATCTGACTACTTGTCTTCCTACTCATCTGATCACCTATGCACCTGTCACACAGATTCTCAGGCATACCCCAGGATCACAGGATCCACAGTGGGTGGGGAGTAACTCCCCCCAGCCCCGAGGTGGTTCTAGTGATCGGAACATCTTGCCCAGGAACTCCTGTCACTCTCGAGTTCAGTGGAGGTTGTTATTTATAAAAAGGAAGCGAGAAGGGAGTTTGTGATTACAAAGGCGATGAGGTTGGAGAGTGGACTGAAAGGGACGAAAGGGCCTCATCTATCTTAGATCTGCCCCACGGCACTCTTCGCAACAGCCCGTTCTAGTTTACCAACTGTTTCCTGCCAGTGGAGCTGAAACAAATGTGCTGAGCACTCAAGAAGAAAGAAATGGAAAGGGAAGAGGGAGAGAGCACAAATGAGAGAGGAGGGAGGAGGAGGGAGGGAGAGAGGGAGGGAGGGAGAGAGAGAGAGAGAGCATCATAGCAGATATATGTAGCTATCCAGTAGCCAATGAAGGTTAAGGGAAGGCTAGTTCTTGTCATAGCCTGGCCAGTGAAAGTGCTTCCTACCCCCATTTTGGTTGGCATGCTCCCTTGAAAGGCTGATATCTTGCCTGGAGGTCCCTCCAGAACAGCATGCCCCCAGGCCCAGGACAGGGTAGATAGACATCTGTACCTGCCTGGAGTGGCACTGTCAGGGTGCAAGCTTGGCCTCAGCCCTCCTCCCAGAACACCTTTGCACCATCATGACCTCTGTTTTGAATTTCATGCTTCTTTAAGGAAACCAAGTGCTCTCTGCCTTAAAATATCCACCTTTTTGAACTACGAGGCAGATCTCCCAAACTCTTCCTTAGCCAGAAAAGAGTCACATGTCTGTCTGAAGATGCAGGGCCCAGATCTCTATATGGGGTGTGTGTCTACATAACCATTGAGTGGCTGTTGGACCTCACAACCATTTGAGTGGCAAACAGACATAATTAGCTCTGTTTTACCCGTGTGAAACTTGAGGCAACTGCAAGTCAGTATCCACATGTAGCTGAGTGGCTGCTAAGACAAAGTGGCCCTCATTGGGAAGAATGGTGAGGGGCTGGGCACCTGGACCAGGATTAGCCAGTTGCTGATAGGGGGAAGGCGTGTTTGGAGATAGGTTTTGAATTAATGATTGTTTCTGTTTTGCTGGGGGCTGATTATGTATTTGTAGGTAGAGGATGTTCTGTTCATTTCTCTTCTGGGGCTCCCGGTCTGGTCCTTCCTCACTGCCTTCTCTTCTTTAGGTACAGAAATAAGCACTGTGTAGTTGAGATAGAAGGCCCTCCCTGAATTTAGGAACCTTGCAGCTTTATCAGGAGAGACATGTGAACAGACGGCTTTGCCCTGCTTCTCTGATGGATCTAATCATGTATGTGATGGATACTGTGAATGATCACAACGAGGGATGTCAACGCATACCTATCTGCTGCCTGCACTGTTCACACCAATGCTCCTCTCACCATTCTCAGCTTCAGCATGAGGCTTAGCCTAGGCTCTGGAAAGGGAACTTTCATCACTTTCTCTAAGACCCCCTCATCGTTAAAATATTCAGGGTGTCTTGATAGTAACCATGTTCTGAGAGAGTAAACGAATTTGCAGAAAGGGAATTTCATTATGGAACCAACCTTTTTAATAAAATCTACTTACCTTTGTTTTATGTTTTCCTTTAAAAAAAAAAATACTATTGAGTTCATTTTGTGTCGGCCTCCTGGGCATGGGACCTGCCCTGAAGTGAAGGTAATATACGCAGTGAGACTCCATTAGGGAAAACTACTTTCTCCTTTGCGGTCAACTGCAGATAGCTTTATGGTTGGGGTGATAACCTGTGCCTACGTCCTCCGCTCAATGCTAGGGTCCTGTCTGGCTTGATTTTGTGCACGCTTTGTGCACGCTGCCACAATCTCTGTGAGTCCCTGTGTGTACCAGTCCTGTTGTATCTGGAAAACACTGTTTCCTTGGAGTCAACCAAGGCTTGGAGCCACCTCTGTCTCTTAGAGTCTTTCCACACACTTCTACAAATAGCTCCCTGTGCCCTGACCCTGAGGGGAGGGCTTTAATGCAGACATCGCACTTAAGACTGAGTGCGCCAAAATCTCCCACTCTCTGTACATTGTCTAGTTATGGTTCTCCATTTAACTCTGCTATTTTAAGTAGTAGGGAAGGTCACAGAAATATCTAGAGGCTTTTGTACTTGACAACAATTTCTTTTCCATCACCCTTTAGGACAATGTTCAAGACAAACCAATCATCTAGAAGATGGTATAAAACTAATTATTAAGTATTTATATTGTAAAGAAAAGAGCCAAGGAATTTATATGCCCTTTTACTATTCCTCCTTCCCTGAGAACTACTTTCTCCTCTTACAGATGGGGAAACAGAGGCTCAGACTGTTTGAGTGGCTTTGCCATTAGAAGTAAGAGGCAAATTCAGCTTTAGAACCAATCCCTTTCACTCCCTAGACTTGTTCCCTTGCTATTCCTTAGCCCTCTCTTTCTTAAAAAAAAAAAAAATTAGTAAAACTTGGGAACTGTACTTATGAAGGTTTTACATAAAAGACAAGCTTACACTATTCAGTGGGTTTTTCTTCATTTGTTTGTTTTTTTGTTTTGTTTCCCCAGTGTTCCCTTTGAGGTCAGTCCCATTATTATCCCTATTTTACAGATGAGGAACAGGCTTGGAGGACTGAGACAGCATGGCCAGTCCTCACCACCTCTTGTGAGTGTGAGGGTGTCCACATCTAGCACTCGTGTCCCCAGTCGATTCTCCTCAAAGTCATCTTTCCCTGGGCAGACCTGAGGTGTGAGATTTCCTTGATTTTCTCCTGGCATACCGTCTTCACTAACTCTTACTCTCAGAGGCTAAGAGGGCCCTTATAAATCGTGCACTGCACATGTCAACTAGCCATCTTCACCTCTTGGTTTTCCTCTGCCCTGCTGTACACACCCCACACTCTCTGGTGTAGTAGTAGTACTAAATGAATATCCTCTCCCCATCTGCTTTTACAATATGCTTCCTTCTCCTAGAATGCGCCACTGTTCCTCTCTTTCTATTACTTGTCCTTATCTTCCTCCCTTCATTTTTTTTTGTTTGTTTTGTTTTTTTGTTTTTGGCAACAGGGTTTCATAAAGCCAAGGCTAACTTCTAACTCATTTTATGTTGCTGAGGCTGGCCTTGAACTCCTAACCCTTCTGCTTCTGCCTCCCAAGTGCTGTGGATTACATATGCCACTATGTCTGACTGCAAATGGACCTGCCCTTCCATTAGAATGCAAGCATACTATGAGTGAAGATCTGTTCTTTATCTTTGTAGCCCCACACTGACAAGTCTGGACGCACTGAAGGCATCTAGCAGCATTTCGCCAAATGGATGAAGTATTCACGAAGAAGTAATTTGCATAGGAACTGAGAGACAGGACTCAGATGTCCTCAAAGGGTCAAATATATATTTATGGGCACATTTCTGACATTTTGCATCCTTCCATGAAGATCCACATGAGCAGCAGGCGCCCTTTCCTTCCTCCTGGGAGGTTCTCTCTAACAGTTGTGGCAGTGTGGGTCATTGTTTGTGATGAGTTCTTTCAGATTTTATATGTCTGGGAACGTCCTATTTTACCTGCACTTGTCAGCTGTTGGACAACACACATTTTATCGAAGGCCGCCTGTGGACCAGGCACAGCTCTAGATGATGAGCAAGCGCAGTGAGCATACCAGGGTGCGGTACAACAGCAGTCTCTGTTCTCATAGCAACCCTTCTTACAAAGGCAGAACTGTGTGTTGAGGCCTCTAAGTTTTTCATGAATCTCTCGGACTATTAATTATTAAGCCATATTGTTTTGATTATTTGTACAGTAGCAGTAAGTATAATGAAGATTAAGTTAAGGCAAGCTGGTTAAGGTTTTTGCCTTCATTTCTGAAAGAACATGTTGCTTATCTTGAGACCGTTTCTCCTTTCAGTGATTAAGGCGTCGTCTCGGTGATGGTGACATTGTTTCCGACAGAACCCCCAGTCTTCATAGTCATTCCTCAGAGTGCGATGTGTTTTCTCTTCTCTGACTACTTGAGTGATTTTTCTCTTTACTGTTTATCTCTAGTCAGTTGTTTTGGGGAAATTTGATGGCAATGCATCACAGAGGAGCACTCTGTCTGTGTCTTGGACTTAGAGTTTGTGATGCCTCTTGAATCTGCGGACTTAAGGCTTTTTATCCAACTTAGGAGCTTCTTGGCTGCTATTTCCTTGTGTATATTATTTCTGTATCCCCTCCACTCAGCAGGTACATCTTTTCAGAACCTTAGTCCTGCACACTCAGCTAGTTGAAATGGCCCCACAGTTCACGGATACTCTGCCCACTTCCAGCACCTGAGAGCAAACCCAGCAAGCCTCATGAATGCTAGGCAAGCGCTGCACCCCTGAACCATCTCCAAGGTTCCTGATGATCTTCAGCTCAGTGATACTTTCTCCTCCATTTGATTTGGGGTAGTTCCTCCTGTTCTGTGTTCATGTTCCGTGATTCATTTGGTTAGTTGTTGTCAACTTGACACAAACTAGAGATACCAGGGCAGAGGGATCCTCACCTGAGAAACCATCTCCAGGTAATTGCCTGTAGGCAAGAGTTTGGGACATTTTCTTGGTTGCTAATGGGTGGAGAAGGCTCCAGCCCACTGTGCTCCATGGTACCTCTGGGATGATGGGTCTGGGTTCTATAAAAAAGATAGCAGAATGTGAGCCTGGGAGCAAGCTGCTAAGCAATGCTTTGTTCCTCGGAGGTCTCTGCTTCAGCACCTGCCTCCTGGTTTCTGATTTGAGTACCTTCCTTGGCTTCCTGGATGATCTGCCAGTCAAATAAATCATTTCCTCCCCACGTTGCTGTTGGTTATAATGTTGATGACAGCAACATAGAAGTAACTAGGACACTGACATGTGATTCTGTAAAACCTCATTTCTGGTGAAATGACAGCCGTTTACCTCTCCTCTCAGATACTTTCATCTCTAGAAGTTCTGTGAAGGTCTTGTTTCCTGTGCCCCAGCTTAACTTCGAACATGTGAAGCCCAGCTTCAGTGCTCCTTTCTGACAGTTCCAGCCACCTGGGTCGGTTGTGTTTATTTCTTCCACCGAGAGTCATATTTCCCTCTTTCTTTCCCTGCTTGTTACTGATGGGATGCTGCACGCTGTGTTTCTGTTTGATCCTGGATGCTTTTGAATATTCGGGTTTTTGTTTGAGGATGTAGTAAAGTTGCTTGGAAGCAGTCTGCACCACCTCTGCCTTGTCTTTAAGATTCACTGGGCTGAACCAGACTAGGTTTCAGATCATGACTGCTCATTCTGCATTTTGGAAGCAAGTCCTTCCTGTGCACTATCCTCAGTGACTGAATCTGGGCATCCTGGCACCTGGCTGGCAGAACTGGGCACCATTTTCAACCCTCTAGTTCCTATTACCTCTCTGACTGGATTTTTTTTTTTTTTTTTTTAGGTCAGACACAAGTTTCCTCTTATGCATAGGCTGACGAGCCCCCTACCAGAGAGAGATCCTGGGAATTTCTCCAGTACTTTTTCTATGTAGGCATATGATTAATGGACTCCAATCTCCTAGAGTCTCAGCTCTGCCTCCTCAACTTGAGAATCCATCAGACTCAGGCTTTCCCTGCTCTCTTTGCCCTGGGCTAAAGACAGGAAGCAGAGTAAGTATAGGAGTTGCTACTGTTCTGTGTGTGTGTGTGTGTGTGTGTGTATAAACTAGAATAGGTCGATACAAATGAATCCCATTTAAACAGGAGAATGGACATCAGATTTACCTGACTGCTGTCACAATAGACTATGGACCTCGAATTGCACTTTCCATTTGTTTTTGGAGAAACAAATTCTGTGAAACCTTTGCTGATTTCAAAACACAGGATGAGCAAAGCCTAAAGTGCCTGATGGCTGAGTCTGTGGCCAACAATTCTGATTCCTGTGTGCCTGACTTTTAACAGAACTCTGGTTTGTGTTCAGAGTGCCACTTTGGAAGTGTCCTATGCCTGTACTACCCACATAAAGTCACCACTCTTTGTCTGCTGGAAGTCCTCCTTAGATATACCTGAAGATATAAGTGACACTAAGCCTGACAAAACATATATGATGATTCTGCCTCTACAGGCATACCTATGATAAAGGCCAGTTTATAAACCGGGCATGGCAGATTAACAACAATAACTGATATCAAAATACACCAACTGTTACAACATTGTAAAATAAAAGCTATGCGAATAATCTTTCTTGTTCTCTCTCTCTCTCTCTCCTCTCTCTCTCTCTCTCTCTCTCTCTCTCTCTCTCTCTCTCTCTCTCCTCTTTTTTTCTCCATATTTTATTCTGCTGTTTTCAGATGCAGCTGACCATGGGTGAGGATAACCATGGGAAGGAACTAGAACCACAAATGAAGAGGGACCACTGTAGTAGCCACCACACACCGATAGCTACTGAAATATGTCTGGTGGGCTGACAGAACTGGATCTTTGATTTAACTTAAAATGAATCAGCCATATGTGCTTATAAAAAAATTTCTAGGGAGATCTAACAAAGACTGGCAGCTTCAAGGGTGAACCCTTAATGCTTTCATTTCCTTCACTTTTCTGGACAAAGGAGACCCAATAGCCAGGATAAGTGTATTTTCCTTATCTGAACTTCTCCAGAGTTCCTACCTACTCAAAGAATCTTCCAGCTCTTTAGTTTCTTGGAATGCCTTTTATCATTATGCACTCTGAGGACCTTAGAAAAAGAGAAGGGACTCTAGAGAATGGCCAAAGTAGATAAAACGGTGGTACCAAGACCAAGTTCATTTTGATTTGCACAATGTTTAAAAACATTTGAGTCAATATTTAAAAATCAAGGCATAGGACATTTGAACTCATGTTTCTAGCTTCGTTTTTGGATCAGTCTGAGGGCTGGCCATCAATGGGTCCGCACTGGCCAGAGCTGAGTGGCTGCTGTGCTCTCAGAATGGAACATGAGACGTGATTTTCATAACCAGCACCACTCCCTACTCTTTCACCATCAATCAGCCTTTCTATTAGTTGTCGTTAAAAGCAAGATTTCCTATCTTTATTTCTGTGTAAAATTATTTCTCTAGAAGCACTTGCACCCAAGAATAACAAAAAGAAGGAATTCAAAAGCAATTTGTGTTTGTAGCCTACCCTACTTTGCACACTTACATCACCTGCCTGGCCTCTGTACTTGAGCATGTGAGGCCTCTGCCAGGATGATGAAAAATACATGTCACAATATTCATACTGCTATGTTCCATTTCAGTACCCAGGGTTACTAGTCAATTATGGCTCATTTTCCTCAACATTCTTCTTAACATTATACCACTAGCAGCTATTCTAAGAAGTCAATCTTGACAGATAAAATGATCTCCATTGCCATTATTTATTTGGGGTCCACATTCATTTACTAACCAGAAACAAGGGGTCCCGAAATCTTTAACCAACGAGTCAATGAAGATTCCAGGAGGAGCTAGAGAGGTGGCTCAGCAGTTAAGAACATGCACTACTCTTACATAGGGCCCAAGTTCTGTTCCCAGTGCCCACATCAGTTGCAGCCCAACTGCCTCCAACTCCAGGGCATCTGACCCATTCTTCTGGCCTATACATGCACCTTGACTCTCATGTACACATGTAAACACACAAACACATAATTTTAAAATAAGTCTTTTAAACGATGCCATACTGAAACCGTAAATCTCTTGACTTTGGTACCATGTTCATAGGCCCAAATTACCCCATCAAAAAGACAGGAAGTGAAACACACAATCCACTGTTGAACTTTGTGTTGAGCAAAGAAAGCATCCAATCACTAGCAGGACTGCATCTGTTACTTCCTTCTTCTAACTCATCATGTGGTTCCTCTTCCCCAGACCCTGCCATGGTCTTCAACCTCCCTACCTGTTTTACCATTAAAAAAAAAAAATCACATCAATATACACCTGACTCCTTTTCCCCTGGACAGGTCCTCACTTCGACCTGCTCCCATGCTGCTGCCCACCAGGGTGTATACTCACGGCACCCGAAGCTTAGGGAACTTCTGGATGTCATTTTCCGTCAGGTTCTGAAAAGAAGACACACGGGGCAGGCGGGTTAAAACCCACAGGAAGGTCCCAAGCAGGTCAGGAAGGGAGGAACAACATAGAACCACGGTCACTGCAACACCCTAGGTTTGCTTTTCCAAAGGGACTCCCGAAATTGGAATTTTATCTGAAATTTCCCGACTTGTAAACAGAAAGGGTTTTAATAAACGAACATGGGGAAAATCTGTGAAACCAAACAGAATTTGTTCTCATGGGTAAAATTTGGCGACCTCTTCCCTAAATTTTCACCTCATGGCTCAGGTTTTCCAGAGGGGTACACTGGAAGTCAATGCGAGGGGAGCACAAGCTGGGGACGCTGAGGAGGAGCCAGAGGAGAAAGTGCACAAGACCATGGCTGGAGGATTTTGGAAGGGAAAGAAGGCTTCTAGAATATGTACAGCCACTGGGAAGGAAGGTGAGAAATGTTGAAACCGGCTTTGGGAGTTTTGCTGTGTGATATAACTTCTCCCTCCCCTTCTTTCAAACCCAGCAATCCTGGGTTAACCTTTATTAGAGCTAGAGTTATAGATTTCAGAAGCATGATGTCATGCTGAGTTCAGAAAAGAGGTCCAGAGAAAGGATAGCTACAAACCAGGTTCCCAGTGGAGGGGCAAGGTGGCAGACAGGGCCACTTGTCTGGCAATGTCCATTCTTTCTGTCTTCCTTACTATCAGAACCTGAATTTTGTTTAGCATGGAAAATGTGTTTGTGCAAAAATTTAAGATGTAATCTGAAGTTTAGTGGATGAGATTTGCAGAACAGTAGTTACTTTTCACCATTTTCTTGTACCATTTACTCTCTGCCTTTCCCCTCGGAGAGGCCAGCTTGGAGTGATTAGCACAAAACCCCCAGTCTCTCCACAGGCTGAATGGACCGTAAGTGTTAAAAGGGCTTCCTCCAGAAGTCTCTCAGCCCTGAGTGTCCACTTGTACATTTACTATTATTTGAGAAAGGCCACACACCTTCCCAGTTAACACATCAAGTGCATTTCTCCTTTTCTTACACCTTTTCAAAGTGCAGTGTCTCCATTTCTCACCAGAAGAGAGTCCTTTCCCTCTCAGTGTTAAACAAAAGTGACACTGAGACAGATTTGGGGGACTGACTAGCTCCCACACTGAAGAAAGGAGAAAGGGGGGAAATGAAGGAGTGAGGAAAAGGAGGGGAGGAGGAGGGGACAGGAATAGCAAGCACTACTGTCTTCAATAGCAGAATAGCCCTGGGTATTCTAGAGCTGGTAGAGGTATGAGATGAGTAACTAGAGCTTAAGCCAAGACTTACGAGGTGCACCCAGAGTACACACTCTGGACCACCAATTTCAGAATGCCCCAGCTCCTGGGGTAGTCACTGGGTTCTATTTCTTGTTCTCTGGCTCATTCTACCCCCTTTTCACTCCCTCCTGTTCACAGGGTGAGCAGGATGTCTTGATTTCTCAGAAGGCCTGATAGGTCCCAGAGATTGGAACAGAGGAGACAGATGTTCAGATACCATCTCTCAACCAAGGAAACAACCGTCCTATCAAGTCAGCTCAAGCCTGACACATGGAGTGTTGGGGGACAGTCACAGAACTGAGAAGTGCCAAATCGTCCCCCACTGTGACCCTGAACAATGCGTTCAGTCAGCAGAAAAGGAAGCAAAGGGGAATTAGAGACAGGAGGCAAATGCTTACTCAAGGTTAGCCAGGACAACAGGGCAACCAGGACCCTCTTCAAAGATGTTGCCCTCACTCTGTACTCAAAGTAGTGTCTCTTTTCTCGGTGCTAAAGCATCACAATGAAACATACAGGTTGAGTGTCCTTACAAAAATAACAACAATAAAACTCAAGGAATTCTATTCACTCAAAGCTTAGCATGAATCAATAGCATTGCTAATAACCTACACAGTGTAGAACTAAGATAAAGGCGTGCTTTGATTTAATCATTAGATTTGTGACTTAGGACAAAAGGTCACCATGCCTCTGCATATGTTTCCACCTTTGTAAATGAGGTGGCTGAAAGTTTTCATGGAGGTATCTTTCTGTCAAAAACTGGTTTTAAGAAGACAGAAGTCTTATATTAACCATTTCTCTGTCCCCATCATATGACATGATCTAGGATGGAAAAGGAACTCATCTCGGATTTCAGAGGTTCCCAGAAAGGGGAGGAAGGTTGCAGGTGATGGTGAGCTGGCCATCGCTAAAGCGTTTGAAGCAGATGTAAGGCAGCGGTACATGTAAGACATGAATTGGCGTGTTGTGTAGCAAGCTGCAGCATGTGACCTTTTGGTCCCTTTCAACTAGCTTGAAGCCTCACGGCCAAGCTACTTTGCTATGACATATGGACATGCAATGTGACAACCACCTCCCTGACAGCCAAGCAACTCTGTCTCCATCAGAAACGGGTCACTTTCTCTTTAGTGGCACAGACTAAACATAGACCTGAACCATAGGACTATAGTTAAAGCTTGTGAATTAGAGTAGGGAGGGCACGTGCTGGTTTGACAGTCAGTGTGCACAGTCTGTAATTTAGGAGGAAATGGAGATGAAGGGGGTTGGTCGCCCTTTAGTCTACTCCGTGGATGTGTATGCGGAGTTAGCAACAAGGAGGGGAAATCCCCAGTTCTTCAGTGTTGTCTCCTGCTAACCACCCAGGGCTTCTCAGAGTATGCATGGTAGTTGGGCAGAATATCAAGATGTAACTGTATATGCACGTGTGCGTCCAAGAACATGAATGTGTGCAGATATGTGTATGCATGCATGGGTTTGTGTGGGTGCATGTGTGTATATAAGTATGTGAGTGTGTGTACATTCCTGCGTGTGTGTATGAGTGTGTGTGCATGCACGTGTGTGTGTATGTGTGTGTGTGTGTGTGTGTGCGCACGTGAGTGCATGTGTGGCGGGGAGGTAGTTAAACTATGCTGAGATTCTTTCAGTATATGTCTGTGGCATGTACCTTGCTGTCTAAGAGCTGACAAGGCTCCTGAACAGAACACTGAAAGTGGGTGAGAGGGAGACTTTGTTTGATAAAAACAAAGGGCTCTGTGGGGCACTGACCACAGACACTGACCACAGGCAGCCTCAGGTAGATCTGTTAGCCCTGTAGCTGTTGGGCAGAACACATTCTTGGTTTCAGCGTGTGAGACTGAAGAGAAACTTACCAAAAACCGAGCACCATCGATGTGGTACTTCTTCACCGTCTTCTCACAGTCCCTGTAGTTGAGCTGTACAGAGAAGGGCAAGGCACCATCAGTGCTACAGGCTCCCGTGTTCTCCTCCTGCCTCCCCTGAGCTTAGCAATCTGCGGTACTTGTGGCTAGCCAGCCCCTTCCTGATCCTTTGTCTAACAGAGGGGTCAGGTCCCCTCAGCCATGCTTTCACTACCCCCTTGGGACTATCTGAAGTGGAAAAATTATGTGATCATCTAGGCCTGTGGAAAGAAAAACTATCTTCAAAACCCAAGAAGATTGGCCACATGACAGTCAGGAGAGCAGAAAAAAAAAAAAAAATGACAGAAGAAACCAAACACCAGCCCCCTCTCTTGTGCCCCCCCCCCAAATAATCTTAGTGACCACTTCAGTCATTTTTGCCTAGCCTATTGCTGAGCTTGATGGAGGAATCAACTCATGTTCAGTCTTATGACTTTTTCCCCCTAAATGACCCCAAAGCAACAATGCAAACACTTTCTGATACCGTGACAAACTTGTTCTAAATTTTTTGTCGAGGACCTCATGTACTGAATCACTCTCATAACAGTTAACGTTCAGATTGTTTTCAGTCCGGCAATGAGATCAGTAGTGTTTGGTTAGCCCTGGGTACAGTGCCTGTGGCAGGCCCAGCTTCCACAGGCCCTTTCAGCTCCCGGCTGTGTGTCACTTAATCCTCCCATTTCATGGCTGTGGAAGGTGGCATAGGTGACGGCCGAGCAGAACACGGCTGTAATGTTTCCACGAAGAGCAGTCTTTAAAAACATCTCCTATGGAAGTGTGGACGGTGAGGAATCAGGAGTGAGCCAAATCCACCATCCACACAGCATATGCGGCATGGTGGATGTGCTTTTGCTTACATTTTTTTACTGTGTAAGGTAAATTGCTGAAGTCAAGTTCTCAGAACAGAGTGATGAAATCCACAGGAATAAGTGTTTTTGAGTTACTTTTCAAAGCTAACCTGTGACTCCGGTGCACACCGACCTCCCCCTGTCCTCAACAGCACAAAAATCCATAACTAAAATACCTCCAAGATTGAGGTCTGGGGTATTTAAGGTAAAATGTTTTTCTCTGTGTACCTTAGATTCTTTTCACCAACAGTTCAACCTTCTTTGGAGGAAATTTTAAAATCAATTCTTATCTTATGACAAAAAAGTAAAAAGTAAATGTGGTTGGGCGTGGTGGCACACCCCTGTAGCCTTAGCACCCAGGAGACAGGGTAGGAAGGAGGACAGGATTGGTGTCAGTCCAAGACCAGGTCTGGCCTATACTCCAAGAACCTGTCTCAATAATAATAATTTTCATATATAATTGTTGTCACCTCCTGGTTTAGTATGGCAGTGAGCATCACACTGGGGAAGCCGATTTATAGGTCACTGTTAGGGCAGGCAGCATCTGCAGTGCCCTGCTATCTCCTTGGCCCACATGCAGGGTGTGGAGCTGGCCCTTGGGATTGTCCTTTAATTCATTCCACTGCCATCAATCACTATGAGATGAAGTTCCAGTTCTGCAAGGTACTGGCTTTGGCTCTAAACCAAAGCAAGAGTTCCAGCCTTGAACCTAGACCGTTCATGCAGTCCAGTAAAAGCTGAGTCTTAAGCCCTAAAATCTGCATTTTTGACAAGCACGCTAAGTGATTTTCATTAGCACCCAGGATTGGTAGGCACTGTCCGGGTTGTTACTCAGCATTTGTAGATGATGGCAACTGAGGCACAGAGAGAAGGGTCTGGATAAGGGTCACCCAAAGAGGTAGAAACTCAACAACGTTAGAACACATGGCTATGAACCAGTGATTATCCTGCATGGCCCAGGAATGCTCTCCTGCCAGGCCTAAACCAGTTGAAGGAGTTAAGTACATGCGGACTATGGTTTTAATCCTCATGGTTTCTATCCCAAATGCAGGGTAAGACATACATATCTAAAGAAATGTGACACAAAGCCTCCCCAAGCTGCCTGAGCCTCCCCATCAGGTTCTGGTTAGAAGAGCAGGACAAAGGCTCAAGAACATGGACTCAAGGCCTCACACACATTTCCTTTCAGCCCCACCTCTAGCTCATCTGGTTAGTTACTGTTCATACCTTTGTTCCAATGATTAGGAATTCCAGGCACAGAGAGTCCAGGTAACTAAATTAAATGCCAAAGCTAACTGGTAGCTAGAAAGGGAGCAACTGAAACCAAGGTGTGTCTGACTCCAGAGCTGGGTAGAAGTCTCAGGGGCCCAACCCTACTGCTTCTGTAAACATTACACTTGCTGGTCAACCCTTTAAATGGTACACTGACCTCCAAGGGCATCCTTAAGTGACTCTGTGGTCATTTCATGAAGTGTTTTCTCTGGGGACCAATGAGCTCAGTGTCTGAAGGGTCTCATTTGTGTCAGTGACACAAAAGGTGGTCTTTGTAGGATCACCAATCCCCCCTCAGCTTCCTTCTTCCGACACTTGGCTCTTTCCCTCCAGAAGATAAGGCTTTTCCCTGGGATGTGGCTTTGTACTACAGTCGATGATCCCCAAGGGGAAAACTCCTTCTTCCCTTAACTCAGAGTGATGTCTACTTGGCCTATTCAAGGCCCACCCTGTGCAGAAGGGAACTTGACCCACACATTATCTGTGGCACCCTAGGATGACATAATCTCTTAGTTACACTCAAATACAGGGCTTTTTTGTGCCTCTTGGTCCCTCCTCAGACTTTCCTGCCTTAATTCTAGATCCCATTCTCACTGCTGTATTGTATTAATTCAGTAATTCACTCCGCCACGGCAAATTTTAACCTTTCTGCCATAACTTACTTAGTTTCTAGTTAAGAAAAGTATTTCAAAAACATGCTTCAAAACTCAATTGCCTAATCATATTTCCACCCACAGTGTTGAAAGGGGAGTTTATAATGACCTACAGAGGGGAAAAGTAACCAAAATGAAATTCAGAAAAGGTGGCAAATAGGAAGATCGGTGGGCAGTGGTCTTGCATGCCACATCCAGTACAAAATTCTCATACTTTCTTCTGCAGGTTGGGAAGGAACCACTGTATAAATTACAGGTTGGACTATATGCCCCAAGGAGCCTATTCTATCTTCTGAAGTGTCTGTTTCTTCAGGAAAAGTAGAAGGCAAAGCAGGTGATTTTTATGGTCTTAGATTTAGGACCTCCTCTTCCTCACTGCCTGGAATATCAGTGGAATTCGAGGCCATTGTGCAGGGATGTAGACACAGAAGTGCGTGTCCTTCTTAAGACCTCTTAGCTCTTTGGTATAAATACCTTAGAACAGTTACATGCCTTGAGATATGCCTAAGCAGACATATGGTCCCTGTTAGCTGATAATAAGGACCCTTGACTATCTCCTCCTACCCTGGAAGGAAGGACAGTAGCACTGTGGTCCAGCCCGACTTTCTAAGTTTGCTGAGCTTGTTCTCTGTGTCCCTAACTATCCTGGGGCTCCCATCTGCTTTCTGGCCTGCTTTCCAGGATTCTCATAAAGCTCCAGTGAGACTCTGGCCAATAAAGAAACTCTAGCCCTCTTTCAGGATCAAAGATCCTAAAACACCAATGTTTCAGGATTGGTGGCTGGATGCCAAAACACCATTGTTCATCCAGCCATCTGTTCTCCCCTCCTGCTCTGCCTGTTCCTGCCCCGGGACTCCATATCTTCCTTTCTAGTAAGTAGCCTTCACCACAGCAAGCCCATGCGCTTTAAAGATAAATAAACATGACTGCAATGCAACCTGATCACCTAAGACTCGAAAGCTTTGGACCGCTTAAACTCCATGAGTTGACTTTCCAGCTGAGCAAAACACTGATGTTGTGGCAATGCAACACTGTCAGTGCAGATCATTAATATGTAACACTAAACTCCCATGACAGTGGATTGTTTCTGACAGGACCATCTGTAGAGCACTGGATACACAGCCGGTACGTATTAGGGGCTTGTGCAGGACATACTGCCAGGAAGGTAGCTAGCTGTAGGTGAAAATTCCCCTGCTACCCTGTACACCTTCCATATTCTGTCCAGGCTCTGCTCACCCTACCGGAGGCATACCAGCCCAATCAGAAGCTTAAGAGGGAAAGACTCACCTTCTTGAAATAATCTGCGAGGCTGTCCGGGTTCCAGGCTAAGACCTCCGAGCGAAAGGGCACATTCTTCAAGGCCATGGCTGCTGTTCAGGGAGAAGCTCAGAAGCCACGGAGAGGTGCTGCAGCCATGAACAGAGAAAAAGCCCAGATCCAGAGCCCTGAGGTATCCTTGGCTCTTTAGATTGCCAGCTACCCTCAGGAACACCCTTGTTGAACAGTCGTCTTTTCTGCTGTAGCCAGATCCCAAAAAGCAGTGGCTTCCCCTGTGAACAAATATGGTCTCTTCTCAGAAAACGACTCAGCTAGTTTCCTTTACCACTTCCTCTGCTGACTTCTAAATAAGTAAACAAGGAAGAGCAGCTCTGGGGGCTCACAACGCTGAGAGAGAAAGAGACAGACAGACAGACTGGTAATTCCCCACTGGCACACATACCCTAGCCAAGTGGGGCAACCAACAAAGGTAACTTAAACTCTAGTGTCAGCTCAAATATTTTTTTTTTCATTAGAATTCTAGATACCCAAAGCTGGATACCACATTCCTGCTTGGCTGAGGCTTTGCAGATAAGAATCTCTTTTGACAGTTTCCTAAAATTATAATTCCATCCACTAGTGAACTATGGGGGAAGGAAGATGGTCTCTCAATGCTTTCCAACCTCCTTACCAGTTTGTTTTTATTGAAAGCAGAGACACGTCCAGCTGCTTCTTTGTGCTGCAATGAGCGGGACCCTGGTGAGTGAGGCAGCCAGGCACTGAGTGGTAAAGGATGCTACAATGCAGAGGACCAGCTCCATTTCTGATGTGGATGTTTCTACACTGTAGTCTTGGGCATGGAGGGACAGTCTAGGTAGCCAGTTTCCATATCTGCAAGGCAAGAAAACAAAGGAGTTAGACACATAAAACTTTCATGCATTTGCAAGACAAATGTAAGGATAGAAAGTTTAAAGACTTGCTGTTATTGGTGGCACAACACCTTCTGTACATTGCGCTTTCTTGCCTTATATTCTGTCTACCGTTGTTTCTTCCCTGTATTTCATTTGCTATTTGCTATCTAGCCAAAGAATATATTGCCTAGAGATAGGCTATGGGGATCTGTTGCTTCCTCCTCCAGTCTCAGACTCTGTACACTTCTCAGAGACAGAAACAACTCTTGGCAATGAGTGAGACTGAGGTTAAAACCATGAATTGGTGTAATAAGGCAACCCATGAACACAGGTTAGCCAGGGTTCCATATGTACATGCACATACATGATAGCAAACATGGGAATGCACACACGTGCATAGCTCTCTGTTCCAATGCGTCATTGGTACCTGAGGTGTTCTTTCCAAAGGTTTGCCAATGGTAGCTTTAGTAATGCATGCTTTCCATTTTATATACACTACAGGAAGTCCTGTTGCCTCTAGTAGCTGTGTCATTATCTGGTTATGAGCTTAAATGAGATACAGATGCAGTACCAGGACCAGCCCTTGGAAAGTGGTCCATGATGGTGATGTGCAAGAGACATCAGCCCAGGTAGGTTACATTAAGCACTTAGCAACTGCTGATGCTCAGTGGACCACTGCCTCAAAGTTCCCTAACTAGTGGGAGACATTAATTCAGCTTTCAAATCAGCATTATGGCAGCCATTTGAAAATGGACAGCAATCACTTTCAAGTAAAGAAGACATCATGGAATGAACTAGGCTTTGTGCAGAGCTTTGGGGAGTGGAGTGAAGAGGTGGGGATTCTGGACCCCAGTCAATCAGTCAATGAACCAATCAATCAGAGCCTCTCAAAATAGAGAACTTCTGTTGGTATAATGTTCTTGTGGAATGTATACAATTTACCCTTGTTCTTTCAAATGCTGATTTCTCTCCCCTACTATCTGGTTTCAATCCGGACATCACATTGTGATGCTTATTCTAAGCATCATCTGTCTCAAATTTGTATAAACCATGCCACCGTTTGTTCTCTGTATTGTCAATATAACAACCAGCCAATGCTGAGCAATGGAGAAAATTGGGTGGAACATCCTGGTCCTGGAGGAGAAAGAAGGAGGAGTTCAGAGGGAGAGATCAGAGAGGACAGGACTTGGAACCACCAGGAGAGATGAACCAGATCTAAGATATGACTAAAAAAGCAAATATAATGTGGAAAATCTGAATGGGAAGAAGCTATGCAGGCTTGGAGGTTTAGGATGGAATAAGTATTGCCCAGCATTGTGCTCTAAGTTAATTAAATAAGTCTTAGACTCTGTGTGGTGATTTGGGTATACTGCTGGTTTGGGAATAACTGCTGTTTAACTAAAAGATAAATCAATAATAAATATTAATAATCATCAACAAAATTCTGTGGAAAGGAACATTCCAGATCATCCTTTAAAGTAAAAGCAATAGTGGGGGTTCGTCATCTTTGTATTTTTTAATATTACTCACCTAATTCAGGGTAAAAAAAAAAAAGCATAAGATAGACTAAAGATATTGTTAAACACTACACTCTTTTGGAAAAAAATTATTCTGTAAAAAGTGGCCAAGATGAACAATCCATCAGGATTGGTTACAAGATAGTCACAGCAGCCAGAGACTAGGACAATGACAATAGAGGTAGTAGCGGTGCAAGGCCACAGAAAGCCCTGCTAGTGTGCCAGGGGATGTGCTGAGAACTTTACACCAACCCTCTCTATTGGCAGTTATCACTCCTACAATGAAGCCAGAGTGGGGAAGCCACTTGCTCACCCCTACTCCCCTTCCAATAGGCTTTGCATCCCAGTCTCATCCATAGTATGCCTGAGTCTAGAGCCACTGGACATTAGCCTCCTTAAGGTCCAGGATGCTTTGACAATGCCCAGAGTGGGAGTCAGGATTCGAACCAGGCCTGTCTGCAGAGCCTATACAGTGTTCCCTGAATTCATAGGAGACAGCTTATGGTCTGCAACCCACAAAAAGTTGGTGAGTTGCTGACCTGAAATGTCTTTCACACTGTGTCCCCGACCTGTTGAACCACAGACTCATACCTCAGATAAAGCAGGATGGAGAGAAAGAGAAAGAGAGAGAGAGAACAGATGATCAAAGAGGAAGCTTGCCTCGGGTCTTAGACTTTTCTCTTCCTATTCCTGGGTGATTTCACAATAATTTTATGTTTCATATCTTGTGTCTGGCTGAAGTGTTCTAGAAACTCCTAGTTGAGGGCAGCTCTGAAAAAGGCTCTCAGGAAACCAGGAGGATGTTTGTGACCATGTGCCGGCTCACTTGTTCCAGACCATGTGAAATGGGCAAGCCTTTGCATGTATTCCAAGACAGCAGTGGCGTCAGGATGACGAGAACTCAGTTCATGTCAAGCCATTGCCCTGTTGGCCATGAGCATAAGGCAGAGTAGCAGATAGGGACCAGTTTACGGACCAGCACTGGAAGCAAAGGAGACTCTTGTGATGGAGTAGCTGGTCTTACCCTGTGGCTCTCAGGAAGATGAGAGAGGTTCACTGGTTTGGGAGTGCGTTGTGGTTTCAGTTTTGCCTAAGTAAGGAATGTGACGCCGGCGCTATTCGCATGCGCTTTTGGTGGGCACAGTGTGTATGCGTGGATTCTCTGACTATTGCAGTGGCCTGCAGGCCACTATTATGCAGTTCTGTCTGAGATCCAGGGATTGTTTGCCTGGCTTGCACTGGTGGACCCACAAGGCAGAGGCTTCAACGTTGGGGTCGCTATCCCAAGAATCCCTATGATGCCCACACTAGGGGTATGGATGGCAGGGATCTCGTCTGGTTGCTTCTGTGGAAAGGCCCTGGGTCTGGGGCAAACTCTCCCTAGAAGGTTCACTCACTCTCTTGTAGGACCAGACATTGTTGGAATGTACAGGGGTTCCCCTTGCTCTCTACTCTCTGATTTGGTCCTGCTGCAGAAAATGCGCAGGTAGGCTAACAGTCAGCTCTGTGGCACTGTGGCTGCAGGACTCAGTGTCCACCTTTCCTGTGTGCTGCCTCTCTGTCCTTTCCCTCTGCCAGGAGGGGTTATGTTGACTGGTCCCGGGGTAGCTCAGGAAAGAGTTAGGTTGAGTGTTCTCAATCCCAGATCCCGGGCCCAGATCTCTCTGCCAGAAGCAGCCTGGTGGTAGAACCTATGTTTGCTGATTCCAAGAGAGTACCAGGTATGGTTGAGTATCCTCAGATCCAGAGCTTGGGTTTCTCTGCCAGGGGCCGCTGGGTGAGCTGAAGAGGGGGTGCTGTGTCCTGTGGCAGGCTGCCTCTCTGTCCTTCCCCTCTGACCTTCCCCTCCGCTAGGGCAAGCTCATGGCAGTACTCTCAGGGGAGTCCCAGAGGGGGTTGGGGCTTCTCAGTCCCAATCCTGAGCCGGGGTTTCTCTGCCATACCCTATGGCTCTCAACCTCAACCTGGTAGAGAAACCCAGTGCTTACGAAGGAGCAAGTTGAAATGTTAGCCAAGATAAGAATCTGTCAGAGCCATGTTCCTTACATAAAATGGTACAGTTTATATATGTGTGTGTGTGTGTGTGTGTGTGTGTGTGTGTGTGTGTCAGTATCAACACTGTGCAGCTGCGATACTGTGTTGTTTGGGGAATGATGACAAGGAAAAGAAACTCTATCCATGTTCAGTGTAGCTATAATTTTTAAAACTATTTCCCATCTGCTGTTGGTTGAACATGTGGATACAGAATCTGCAGACACAGAGGACCAACTACATGTCTCAAGATTAGGTAAGAACAAACATCACATGGACAGCACTGAGCCAGTGACAGTGGTGGGAGCTCAAAGGCTAGGAATTGAGAAACTGTGGAAAGAAAGTAATACTTACAGTATGTCTAAGGATTAGAACCTAGGGACAAACAGTGGAGGTTCATCGCTTCTCCCCTCTCACTCCACCAAGCCTAGATGTATAGCATCACCCACCCCTCTTTTCCTCCACCCACAGCAGAACCATGGGTCAAAGGTGGTTATTACCTTGGAAGGTTATAACCACCTTCTTACTGACTAGTGTTAGAGATGAGAATAAAATGATACATTATTAAAAGAGACCATGAAGCTGCTGCTCTTATGTGTGACTGTGGAGAAAGGATCCTGGGGAACTGTCACATCAGGACCAGAGAAGAGGGAAAAGTAAGGACACCATACAAGAGAACATGCTTATCTTCTTAATGCAGAAGCTAAGGGAAGTTCTTCCCACCATTCTTAGAAGCAAGCAATAGAGATGGCCCTAGGACGTGGGATCATTCTGGATAACATAAAGCAACAGGGGGTTTCAATGGAGGAGAGCCAGGAAGCTGAAGGCACCTGATACCCCACGCTATGGCACAGAACAAAGATCACCTTCCCCAAAAGTGCAGGAAACGGGACAGGATCCCAGGCCACTGTCATCTGGGGAAGCCCAGTACTTTCCAGCACTCCTTGGAGCTGAAGAATAGGTGTTGAAAACAGATTTACACAGCCCCATCCCAGCCTTTCTCTAGTAAACATCCACTCCAACTCCACAGTCACTGAGAGCTCCCTCCTATCCACCCTGGACACTGTTCTCACCTCCCCCATCCATGGATAACACAGGAGGAAAACATGAGTGAGCTGCTCTAGGCAAGGCAAGGACCAGTAATATTTTCCACTTCCTTGTGGCTGACAATTTTATTTTATTTTTTTTTAAATCTCCTCATTTTGATTCTCTTGGTTTGCTGTTCAGCTGAGGGAGTTCCAAATTTCAAAGGTGAATGGGAGGAAGTGCTTATTTGGACTTCCTGTCAAACCTCCTCTTTTTCTCTGTCCTATTTTTTACTTTAGTAGCCTGAACTCAGATAAATATGTTGCAGAGAGAAATTCCCCAAGTGCCAGGAAGGGTAGGTGGGTGTGGGTAGGGGCAAGAAAGGAGAAGACACGCTTGTCTACATAGTAGGTGAGAAATCTTTGCTTTCTTCCATGGACAAGCTGGAATGTAGCAGCCCTGGAGGAGGAGAATAGAGTATAAGAATAGAAAGCAAAAGGGATTTTGGGCAGCAAAGCCAAACTTAGTCCAGCTTCCTCTCATTACCAAAGGAAGATCTGAAGTTAAAAAGAATAGCAAGATTGGGGGATTGGTGTGGGCTTTAGGTGAAGTCAAAGCACTGAGAAAGTCTATTACCACTTCCTCAAGGCCTCCACAGTTCGGAGAGAAGAAATGGTAGGTGTGCCTTTATTTGCTATGCCATGTAACTCTCACAACCACTGAATGAGAGGAGAGGGGATCCTGGTGTGTGGACCTACTTTACAGATGAGAAGAGAAGGGCACAGGAAGAGAGCCTGCTTATGGAAAGCCTCACAGAGAGCCAGAGGTAGAGTGTGGGTCTGATGCCACGGGAGACACATTGTCCAGGGGTAGAAATCTTAGAGTTGAGTAACCACACTCACCCAGAACAGGTCTTGCCAGCCACATCTGCCAGGCTTCAAATGCCTTTGCCCTTGAGTTCTCCTAAAATGATGGCCCTATGTTTGCACATGTTCTTCTCTAGAGAGGAAGGAGGAGCAGACTAAGAGAGTCTGATGCTGTGTTTGTAAAACACATTCAGTCCTTCAAATGTGCACTGAAAGTAGAGAGACACAGCACTACAATCAGAGAGATACAGTGCTGCAAGTGGACAGACACAGCATTGCAAGCAGATACACAGCACTGCAATCAGAGAGATACAGCACTGCTGTACCAGGCTGAACTGGAGGAGGGGAAACTGAGTAAAGGAAAAGACCATCAACTTCCAACTTCCCCATTTAGGCCTGCAATGAGGCCTGAGTCACTACCTGGCTCTTTACATTCTAAGCCTGATTTGGAACATTGTGCTTGCAGATATGTGAGAGCCCTAGATCCTTGTAGTAAGCTATCTTACTGGTCAGGTTACCGTTGGGTTCTGTTGCCCATATCCTCAGGACCTTAACTACTAGGACATTACTGCACATTACTGCTCAATTTGCCCAATTTATAAAAGGCAATAAAGGGGATAACCTTGACTAACTACACAGTAGCCCACAGGCTGGCTGGTGGGGGAGCCCCCCCAGTGGAGTACATGACTTTGAGCTCCCTTCAAAATCACCTAGTCTTTATAGTTTTATTTTGTAGAGCTAGGACTGAACCTAGGATGTTGTACATGCTACAGTCCCTGGTCTTCTTGTCTTTAAAGGTGGGGAGGTGTGGCAAACAACACTTAACCTCCTTCATGGCACTTTTGTTGATAAATGAAGCTGTTACAGTTCCGTGTCTGAGCTATTCCTGATATAACGTAGAGACATTCCCAGTCAGTTTGTTTCCTTTCCCCAGACGATGCTAGCTCTTCCTCTCTGTGCTAGCATCCCAGGATCCCCTCAGCAGCTGATTCATTCTGTCTGCTTCTCTTTAGAGACAGATACAAAAGGAACACAAATAATCCTGTAGTGAGGATTTGTTCTGGAAAGCTCCTGAGGAGTACCATCGGAGGGTGATCAGACAGGTTACCAGGGAACAGGGATGCTGGTGAAAGCAGAAACATCCCTGTTTATAGGATGCTGAGCAGCGGGAGCACCTTGGGGCCATTCCTAGAGAATACAAATGCAAGGGTATCCCTAATCTGCTCCCACCTCCCTGCGTTGATGAGTCAATCTTTTCCCTGCTCATCTGTCTCCGCTGCAGAATTCCCTACTCCTCACTTGTCCCAGAAAACGGTAACTATTTTTGCACCTAGTGAGAAAGCAGGGTTTGGTCAGCAGAATGTGAGTCAGGCAAGAGAGTGGGTGAGAATGTGACAGCCACATACTCAGTTTCCTGAGCGCCCAGCTGCTGGGGAGTGAAGCCCCCTCAGAGCACTGCCTCGTCCTCTGGGCCCCTGTTGGTCTTTAGTCAGGGAGATGACATAGGTTCCTGGCTCTAAATAGAACTTGGAAGAGGCTAATACAAGCATGAGGTTCTCGTAAGCAAATTTCTGTCTCTCCAATCACTTGCCACCATTGTTTTTTGGTACCTACTATCTTGTTTTTGGGCCTCTTAAAAAAAAAAAAAGGTTAGTTTTCTAATTAGCACACAAAGTGGTCTATTTCATTATGGCATATACATATATATATATATATACACACACACATATATATATACATATATACACATATACATATATACACACATATATATACATACACACACACACATATATATATGGTTTTAATTAATCCTCTCCCTATCTATCTCTTGCCCCCCAACTTGTTCCCTTCCACACCAGTAATCCCTCTTTTTCTTTCATGTCACATGTATTCTTTCATTTTAAAAACTGTATTTTTATATGAAGGAGTGCTTTGCTTACATATATGCATATACATGACATCCATGCATAGTGCCCACAGAAGCCAGAAGAGGGTATCAGATCCCCCAGAACTGTAGTTATAGACAATAATGAGCTACTAAGCTCGAAGCCTAACCCATGTCCACTGAAGAACAACAAGCATTCTTAACCTTTGGGCCATCTCTCCAGCCCATGTCAGATGTCCTCTGTCACACCCCCACTTCTTGAATACCTCTTTTCTCCTCACACAGTCCCCTTCCCATGCCTTGATCAGTTGCCAGGCTGTTTTGCAGGTGTACCTGTTCTGTGATTCAGGAAGTCTCGCCTAGGCAACTTTAGCCCAGCATTTCCCAAATGGAAACAACCTCTGACAGAAAGGGCTTTTGTTGTTGTTGTTTTCTCCTGTTTTGATGACTTCCAGGGTGAATCTGGGACAACAGGATGGACACAGCTCCATTCTGTAGATCTTAAAGGTCTCAGCCCTGGCTTTTCTTCCCTCAAAAGTGTTGAAGCATAAGCTAGCATGTCTTTTCAAAGATAGAGCTTAATAAGGGTGAAGCCCTTACTGGAATAACACCACTGAATCCCTCTATGACTTCACGACAGCTGAGTGGTCCATTCAACTTTTTCTCTGGTGTCTTAGTTTCGCACAGGATGGGGAAACCTAAATAACAGTATTGGTGTCCCTGTGTATCTGTGAGGACTGTGAAATGAAGTGGGAAGCACGGAACACAGCTTGGCTTGCTGTACATGGCGGTTCTCACTGGAAGGTGGGAGCGGACCCGAGGGAGCTGTGTCCAACCATTAAAGACAGAGAGGTACGATGCTGCTGTGGGCCTTGAAGATAGAAAAAAGGCCAGAAGCCAGACATGAGTTACTTCTAGACATTGCTGAAGGCCAGGAAAAGAACTCTCTTTGAGAACCTGGAGAAAGAAAGACAGTCCCTGATCAGACAGTCTCTGATGCAGCAGGTTGTTGTCTGAGAACTGCATGGTGATGTGTTTGTATTGTTGTAAGTCTCTAAGACAGTGGTTTTGCAACCTGCAGGTCAAGACCCCTTTGGGTTAGCATATCAGATATCCCATTTATTCGATCTCTACATTACAATTCACATCAGTAACAAAATTACAGTTATAAAGTAGCAACGATTGAACTTTATGGTTGGGGATCACCACAACCTGAGGAACTGTACTAAAGGGTCGCAGCATTAGAAAGGTGGAGAACCACTGCTCCAAGACCATGTAATTTGTTACAGTAGCAACAGGAAACGAATTCATTAACTAACTTTAACCAAAAGAGAAAGAAATTTACCCAGTCACTGAGCCACCTCCAAAGACTTACCTCCTTCTCAATCCCCCTAGCTTCTGGATATGCTGGCTTTCTTATCCAACAGCCACCTTCTGCAAGCCATATGTCCACTATCTAGAAGATCCATACTTTGACCCGTTTGTTGATACAAGTAAGAGTGATGACCTGCTTCCTGCTGGCACTGAGGATTCTGTCCACGCAATAATTCAGTAGAGAAACAACAGGAAACCACTGTCCGTGGGATTAATTCCCTGCAGTGGTACCTTCATTGAGTACCTAGACCTGAATGTCTAGCTGAATCTACAGGGTGAGCAGTGTGACAGAGACCGGGATGGCTCATGATGGTCAGCTAAAGATTTAAGAGCTTGTGACACTCTGAAGCCTAAAGAAGGATTTCCTTAAAGTAAGGAGAATTTCACTTCTGTCCCTTGTCACGATTTCAAAATCTCACAGCTTGTCTAACATAACATTTGAGGTCAGTCTACTTTTAACTTGGACTAGTGTAATGCCTTCATGTAGTGAGCTGAAAAGATCTGATAGATAGATAGATAGATAGATAGATAGATAGATAGATAGATAGATGCCCTGTTAGCTGAACAAAACACATCTTTTGCCTGCAGGAGCTTCATGCCATTCTGACTGAGAACTGTTGAAAAATTAACTTTTTTTAAAAAAAGTTGGAATGATTTTAAGTCATGAACTGCTCGGGCAGTGAAGGACTCAGGATGACAAAACTCTGGCTCATGTTAAGGGGGCTAAGCCTTGGAATGAAGCTCACATCTGCATGTTTGCTAGGTGAATGGAACCAACTGTGGTTGGTTAAGTCCCTGACTATGGGCGGTCATACAGATGAACTTGACAGTTACATAAGCACACTGGACATGGGTTAGAAAAAGGGCAACTTAGGGGGGTTTCTGTTTTCCTACTTCTCTATTCAAGGAATAGATACAAGCACACTCAAGGTAACTGTAGGAGTGTCCTTTAGAACTTTAACCTTTTCCACATGAGATTATAAGACTTAAGACACAGGGCATCATGCTGGGCTCTTTGACAGTCACTGCTAACAGTTCTGTCATCTGCTTCTACTAATGTCACTAGATTGTTTATACACAAACAATGTCCATCAACACAGTATCATACTTAGAGTTGAACCCTGGATAATGGATCCAAAGGCTTTCATTAAAGAGAGATGGGGACCTAAAAGGTCTTGGCTCTAGTGACATATCTAGGCATCTTTTAGTTATGGATTTTCTGTTTGGACCACAGTGCTTGCCCCATCCAAGACAATTCTCTTGAAACCACATTCTCTTCCATTTGCCTCAGTCTTCACTTGACTAAGGAGGCTGTTCACACTTCTCACTCAGCTAGACTCCTTGCTGGGCTCCCCAAAGAGCCATCACCATTGTGCCTCTATATCTTTGTTCAAACCCCATGTTTAATTCAGTTCACTTACCTGTTCATTAAACAAATATCTATAAACAACACTGTTGGTCTAAAAGGGCCTAACAGGTGATAATAGTAATGGTAAAGATAATTAATTAGCATTTATATTTACTTTGTGTCAGGCTCTCTGTCTCTCCTTCTATACACACACATATATTCTTTTATAATATATGTATAATTATAGATTATACTTGTATACAATATCTATAATAGTGATAATATCACACATATATGTGCATATATGTGTTGTTCAGTCTTCTTTATACATGGGCTGGTATCAGCAGATTCAACAAACTGTGGATTGAAAACATTCAAAAGAGACTTAACTCCCTGTTAAATCTATGTAAACTTTTTTCTCACCGTCACTCTCTAAAACATGTAGTTAATGATTGTTTATATTGCATTAGGCATCCAAGTCATACAGAGATGATTTGAAGCACATGGAAGGATGTGCATAGATTGTATCTTAAAAAAGATTGTGATATTTTTTGTGGATGGTGAAACTAGTCCTCCCAAAGATGTTTCCCACCGCCCCCTGAAGTGCTTCCCAAATAGCAAGATGAGGAGACTGAGATACAGAGCAGTTCCATGCCTATATGACAGACAAGAACAGAGGAACAAACAGGAGCTCTGTGTCTCCACGGTGCACTAGCCCCAAGCCTGGCTGCCTAATCCAAGGAAACAAGAGTGAAACAGAACTCCAGGCTTGCTTCCTTGGCAGCACATATTTCACGTGCTCTACGGTCACATAAGCCAGATGACGCAGCACATATGCAGGGCGTGTCCACTGTGGCAGAGTTCTGCCTATTGTCATGGTCCAGAGTGCCGTGGCTGACCTCGGAAGCCCCAGGGTGTGACTACTGCTCTGATACTCACGAGATGGGAGGCTTTAGGCAAATTTCCCAACCTCTCTGGGTCTCAGAACACTGATCTACAAAACGTGGTTACTATGAGCATCCTCACGGAGTTTGGAGAAAGATGAATTAATTCTGGGTTGTTTCTGGGGGTGCCTACCACAGAGCAGACATTTGATCTATTAGAGCCCTTGTCTCAAGTCCACGAACTGACGTGAGGTAGAAATATAGCACAGCAAGGCAAGAGAGAGCAGGGGGGACTAGCTTAGGAGGGACTTAGGCTTTAAAGGGTGGTGTCTAAAGGAACCAGGAAGCCCAACATGGGATCACTGTGGGAAAAGTATCCAGATTCAAGGATAAGGCTTGCTTGAATGGCCCAGGACTCACAGTGAAGGCAGTGTGACTGAGAAGTACATGTGGCTGAGGAAAAGAGAGCAGCTTGGGAACCTACTGAAGAACCGCGTGTGGACTTGATCGTCCAGCCCGAGCACGGCGAGCACTTGGTTTTGAGCAGGAAGCAACAGCCTCTGCTCACATGTGAAAGTCATCCTGGCCAGCTGTGTGTGAAGGGAAGACCGCAGAGCTGAGGTGAAGCGAGGAGGCCTGTTAGGGGATGCTCAGCTAGCGTGCCAGCTCGTGGGTATAAAGGATGGAGGCCCACAAGACCACCGCACAGGAAGCTCTTCCTTTGGAAGTCTCTGACTGGGGAACTCTTGGGTGAGTGTCCTCCTGGCTCACTCTCTCACTTCCCTGGGTCTGACTCAGAGATTTTTGTCTTAGTTTCGTTACCAAATGCTGTGACAAAATATCCAGACAACTTATGAGAGAAAGGGCTTATTTTAGTGCAGGAAACCAGAACTATGTACAGTTCGTCACTGAAGGAAAATCAAGGGATAGGAACTAGCAGCCACTAACCACATCCAGTCAAGAGAGAGCGTGAATGCACACATGTTTAGACCTTACCCAGCTTTCTCCAGCACCCCAAGTGCAAAGAATAGTGCCACCCATGGTAGGTGGGTTTTTCTACCTCAGCTAATTCATCAAGATAATTTCCCACGAATAAGCCCACAGGCTAACTTGATTTAGACAATTCCTCATTGGGACTTTCTTCCCAGTTGTATCAACTTGATAATTAAAATGAACTGTAGCAATCACCCTTTCAGAATAGGCTCCTGATCCCCTTTTTCAGATTTATTTTTTCCTTCTTCTCTCAAACTAATTTATAATATATTTTACTAGATTGATTATTGTCCAGATAAGGACCGATATGATGTGATATGGTATCAGATAAGATAATGTAGTTTTTGTCAACTCTGTTCCTTGCCGAATCCCCAATTTCTGCAACACTGCAACATATGTGTTCAAGACGTTTTGTAGAGTTAATGAGCCCACGAATGAATAGCATAGGGGAGGAGAGAGAGAGTGGGTGCTAAGACATTGGAGCTCAGAGAGGAAAGTCCCTGGCCTAAAGCCACAAAGAGTGGGCAGCAGAGCCATGCTGGGAGCCAGACCTCTCAGCCCTCGCCCTGTACTCTGCTATGCTTCTCAGTACCTCATGGAAGTTTCTTCTTTATTCCCAGTGAGCCCTCTGTGCTCCGTTGTCACTTTTATTCCTTGTGCTAGCTGGCTTAACTGCCCTTCCCATTCTCTCCAGAATGTGCTATCTTGCTTGGCTGAGCTTTCTCTTTTTCTGCAAACCTGCCCAACTGTGAGGTCCAAAGAATTACTGCATCATGAGGAAGAAAAGATGCCAAGAAGCCTAACCTGGTTTTTCTGCTCCAGCAGTCTGTGCAGTAAGATGCAAAGGCATGGACTCCAGGCAGGAAGGTGATGGGGTATATAGAATGTGGAAGTTTAGCCAAATGATCATTCTCTCTCAGCTGTGCAGTCTCTCTCAGCTGGGTCCTTTGTTCTGGTACCCACGCAGGGACTGATCACAGAAACCTCACCAAATCTGCCTTCATGCACAGAGAGATCCAGTAACGGGGTGCTATAGCCAATTTTCCATTGCTGGGTGGTTCACAAAGATGATAGCACTGGTATCAGATGGTGGCCATCTCGCTGCATCGAAACATGCCAAGGGCCTCACATTTAGAGGAATTCCTGGAATAGCACATGAATTCATTAATCCACAGATGCATCAGGAGGCCATTCAAGATCTAAACTCCCTGCAAAGGTCTCACTTCTCCAACACCACCAGCATGAGGTTTGAGGATTACGTTTCTCACACAGGAAATTTGGGGTCACATCTAAACATAGCTTCAGGCTTTCTTCCCATCTGTGTGGCAATAGAGGGGTTCTTAAACTCCACTCCTCCTCCCCTTCCTGAGGAATGGATCAGGCTGCTTCAGCTCTCCCTGCTTGCTGTCCATCATGCACTCTTACCCCATCCACAGCAAGACTTTCCTCTTTATCCTGAATGGTAGAAGAGTAAAGTACCCTTTAGAATGTTGGTTGCATCCCAGGCATTTTGCAAACCCACACCACAATCAGAACACTAACTCAGTGTTCTCAGAGGTAGCTCCTTGGTGAGAGGTAAAGTTGGGCTCCATCCTAGTGTCTGAATCTAACTCTGAGTTTTCTTTACCCTATTCACACTCCTCATTCGTTCTTTTTATTTCTTTATTTTTTCGGCCTGTTTACAGGTGAACCCTTTTGTATTACAAGGTACTTTTCTAAGCACTAGATTACAGCAACAAACAGGCAGACAAGGTCCCATCCTCAGAGAATTAACTCTCCCCCCTGCCAAGCAATGAGAGAAAATGTGATGAACACAAAATAAATGTACCATCCAGCTATGCAGAAGACTGACTGCCATGCCAAAGCAAGCACAACGGGATTTCTTGGATAATTGGGTGACTAGGACATGTCCCTTCATGCTGATGAGTACCATATATAGCTGGGTGAAAATTATCCACTGGAAGATTGCATCTGGGTCAGAAAGTACCATGCAATAAGAGAGGGCATCAGGAAATGGAGGAGGGCATGGCTTTACCTGGAGAACCCTGCCCCCAAGGGTTTTAAATCTCTGGAATTACTTAGTCTTCCATTGTTGCCTCCTTTCTCCAGTATGTCTGACTGAGCACCTTAAAGTTTTTCTCTTCCTGACACAAAAGGCCGAGGCCTTCTGTGATCACAGCAGACACACCAGCCACGGCTCCCCACCACATCACCTGTAAACTCTCCCAAGAAGTATTTGCCTCACTCTTGGCTGTTCAGTGCTGTGGGGTGCCCACCCACCACGTCTGTCCATAGCTTACACCTACAACATCCCTGTCTGTGCATCCCCCTGCAGACTGAAAAGTTGGTTCACTCTGTCACTTCGTTCTGAGTAGGACCGCACTCACTGGGCTACAGACTCTGGGAAAGTCTACTTCCTCTTTTGACTTCTCAGCATGTAGGAATCTTTCCAGATATGATGGTTCTTCAACTTCCTCTCTCCTTTCTTCTAAAAAGCCTGGCTTGGGGGGAATCTATGGGCTCAGCAAGGGTCAGAGGATCAAAAGCATACACCCACTCACAGGCGGAGAAACTAGACTCTCTCTGACATAACAGAGCACACCAGAGTGTGGCACATGGATTTTTGCATCTCCGGGAAAACTCTGGGATGCATGCTTGGAATGCAGTGAGTCCTTGTCACTCTTTTGGAGCACTGATCAGAGTCTGGAGGCAGAGAGGTATGGGAGGCACCAGAGGAGATTAGTAGGGGAAGCTGGCCTCAATGTTCACCAGACATAGTCTTCCTAGTAGTCCGTGATTTATTTTGTTTGACCAGCATTATGATTTTCTCCACAGAAGTAAAACATAACCATTATGAAAACATAATCAAAATACAGGTGAGGAAATGGGTACAATAATAAAATGCTGGCATTTCCTTCTAGTAAAAAAGAAAAACTTCCATTTTTAAAAGGTGTGTGTGTGTGTGCCTGGCATCGGGGTAGGCCATAAAGGGTATTGGATCCATTGGATTTGGAGTGACAGGTGGCTGTGAGCCCCTGACATGGGTGATGAGAACCAAGCTTATGTTCCATGGAAGAACAGCAAGGACTTTTAACTGCTGATCCTTCTCTCCAGCCTCAAACGTTCTGACTTTTCAAATGAGATCACACTTTTCATACAGTTCTTCATGACCTCTATAAAAAGAACAACTTCAGACAGCATTAATTTGGACAAACAATAGTTCATGAGTCTGCAGAACTCAGGTCTGGGTGAGAAGTCAGAGAGCCTCGCAGTGTGAGCAGTGGCTTTTATAAACCAGACAGGAAAGTTACACAGAAAAATTACCTGATAGGCTCTATCTGGATGTGGCGTTACACGGTGGCTACCTAGGATCGGCTAAAGCTCAGCTGCATACGACTGGTGGAAACCTGGCCATCTATTACCAAAAACTGAAAATGAAAAGTACTCTTAGGCTGCCATTTGTCTACATACCAAGCTAGAGTGTAGTTTGTTTCAGGGGGACTCAGAGAACAGGGGCAGCCTCTAGGTAAAGGCCTCTGTTTATTTAATTTAGCACTCCTGTGGGGCATTTTTTTAATGTTGTTTCATATACCCGACATATTGTAAACAGCTTTCCTTATGATTGAACGCCATCCCAAAGCAGCTATTTAATGGCTGCCGCGCATCCTGCAGAAATGCAGGTACCAGAAATTATTCCAGCGCTTCCCTCTGCTTGAGTATTTAAGTTGGTTCCAAGTTTCATTATTGTAACTCAGAAACAAGTCTTCTTTTCTCTCAAAAGCAGCACACAGCTGTGATTATGTCTTTCTTCAGGGTTCATTGATAGATGCCGATGATGTGCTAGATTGAGGATATGAGCTTTCCATGTTTTATCTCACCCCGCCGTTCCCCACAAAGAATGCTTCCATTTGGCTGCTGCCCATTGGTCACAGAAGTGTACCTTGTCACCTTGTGACATTTTCTCTTGTCTCACGCCCTGAGGTGCTCATTTAACCTGTCTCCATGGGGATGAAGGAGGATGGCTATTGCTACAATTCCTTCCTCAGGAGGAAATACAAAGCTACCTCTTCCTCTCAAGGCCCCAAACCGAGGTGCAACTCCACCGAAGTTCATCCTGAGGCACTAATTCGTTTATCAGGCTTACCCGAGGAACTGGCTGAGAGGTTAGGGGGCAGGAGCATGGGTAATCTTAAAGCAGCCACGCTAAAAGATCTGCACCCTGAATGGAAGATGAATCTCCAGGACTGCAAAGAGGAAGCTCTCCCTGCTACTCCTACCCACCACCCATATACTCTAACCTGTCTCTGGGGTCACATACAATTAGGGTAGAGTTGCATACAACTGACTGGGAAGAGAGTCTAAACACCCTGGGGCAGATCCCACAACCCTCTCTGACCTTCTTTCTATGAAGGTTCTTCTACAGTTAGCAAACTCAGCTGTGTCCATCCTTTGAAACTAGGCATGGCTGATCTGATAAAGATGGTGGCAATTTGTCCAGAAGGGTAATCCTTTACAAGAGAAGCACCTGCCCTTGTCAGAGGTATCCACTCAGGAAAAGCCCCAGGGAAACCCCTGCATATGTGTGACATATATCAGGCATATAAATGACAGCGGAACAAAGTAGTGCATGATTAAGGAAATGCCATACCCCTATGAGTCCTGACACACGCAGCACAGACCATACAGTCCTGAATTGGAATACTCACCCAGACTTGGGCAAGAGCTCCGCGAATCTCAATTTCCCCAGTTGAGAAATGGAGTCATTATATCACATCCTGCTAGCAGTTGTTAGAAATCAAACGGAATTAGGGGGGCAAATCCAAAGCACACATCAGGTACCATGTGGGCCTTCGGCACATACTACTTTGGATTTTCGTGAAATAGGCAATAATTTGAGCTAACATAGCAAACTTTATTTGAGGCCCTTGAGAGGCCTATGAAACTGCCAAGGGTGATTTGTGCCCAGAACAACAGCTAATCTCAGCGAAGAGATGCCCATGTTCGTTAACTTCCTGCGGTGTTTACTGTGTTTTGTGTTTCATAACTCAATGCCTCTTTACATTTCCTGGGAATTTTTATTTGGCTCACTAGGGCTGCATTTCCATAATGCTTGCCCTAGGGAGCCTTCAACTTGGCAAAGGGGAAGGCAAGCCCAGGCTTGGTCAGCAGGTCAGAGGCTCTCAGCTGGTAATCTTGGGGAAAATGTACAACCCTACGTCTCACCAAATCCTCCAACTCAGAGTTTGGGTGAGCCCCAGGTGTCTGAAGCCTTAGAATTGCTGCCAGGCAATTCCTATAGAAAAGTGGGCCTAAGACTGTGTGTTGACATTGGGAATGCTTGATTTTCCATAAATCGGATATTTGGGGACTTCTAAAATAAAAGGGGACATTGTTATCAGGCTCAAAGCAATCCCAAGTAGCACACACATCAGGCTGCAGTAACTCTTCATAACTGAGGCCTCGCTCTGTTTCCCAACCTTAGATTTTATTCCCACAGACTCCACCTCATGGAGCTGTGAGCTGTGTGGGAAACAGCACACTCTCCCAGCTGTGGACCTCTGAATGAACTCTGGGTTTTCATTTGTGTTCTCTGGCTGAAACAACCTGAGCCCTTTCCTACGCCAAACACTCTGTTAGACATTACTTTATTCTTAATTACTGTTAAACATTTCAAATATTGTAAAAGATGATGGACAGCAACGCGCACCCATCTCTGTCTTAGTTAAGGGAATATTCTGTCCACGTCTGTTTCAGATCTCTTTGTTCTAAGAAATAAAACTTTATATATATATGGTAGATATTTTTCTCCTTATTTCTTAGACAAAAATTTTTACTGCATATTAGTGACACTTCATCCTCTCGTTTTTATCCATTTTCCATAAATGTGAATATTCATAAAGCATATATATATATATATATATATATATATATATATATATATATAGGAATGTTTGCTTACACCTTTTTTCCTGTGGATAAAAAAAAAAAAAAACACAGTATGAAATCTGTGTTTGTCACAAATATGTATAACACCATACTGTTAGCCATAGGTTCTTTGCAGTTTGATGGATCTCTAAGACACTTTCTCTTCAATACTGAGATTCCATGACCATTGGACATCACTTCACTCCCCTTCCAGCTCCAGGTAACTGCCACTCCAGTTTTTGAGCCTATGAGTTTGACTATTTTAGATAACTTGACTGTGTGAAACCATTCAGTATCTGTCCTGATGAAGTAGGCTTATTTCACTTAGCACAATGTCCTCAAAGCCCTGCCATGCTGCACATAGGACAGAATCTCTACTTTTCAAGGCTGAGTCTCACACACACACACACACACACACACACACATACACACCCATATTTACTGCAGCTTCATTCCCAATAGCCAAGAGTTGGAAGCAACCGAAATGTCCCTTGATAGATGAAAGGACTAAGATCACAGTGTGCACGTGTAGTGGGACATTGTTTCATCCTTTCTCTTTCAATTTATCATTTAACCCCATCTATAGAGCTCAAAAATGAAGATGCAATGCCTGTCTAACCATCACCAAGTTCAGTATCACATTAATTTTCAAAAGTTTTAGATTTTGTAGCATTTTGGATTGTTGGTGTTAGGGATGCCCAACCTGTAATGTGTCTGATTAGCATGTTGAGTACCAAACTAACTAATTCCATGAGGTAGAAGGAGGGAGATGAAGAAATAGGAGCTTCAATGTAAGATAGCACAGCATGAACTAATCCTTATGCTTCCTGGAGGACTGGAAGAAGCTGCCCTGCACTTTGAAAGCTCCCTCTTTTCCAGACTAAGCGGCCTGTTACAGCATGGTTTCTGCAGACAGAGCAAACTCAGTACCCACTGTTAGAGGGAGCGTGTTTATTGCTGAAGGACATTTAAATGGAAAACAGCCCAGCTACTGGAATCAATGTGTCCTTGGGGAAGAAAGTGGAATTCTGGGCACTGCCACACCAGTAATGCCATAGACCCCAAACCTCAATTTCATGGGCTCCTGAAGGGCTGGCTGCCCATGGCAGGAAGCAGAAAATATAAAGTCATAACATAGGCTAAACCCAAAGGTTAACCTTGCTAGAATACCCAAGACCTTTGCAGCTCTAATAGAAATAACACTTGGTGCTTTACATAGGCCTCAAGGAAGTACAGTGGCTCTCCCTAGTCTTTAACTGTGGGATGCACAGTGTTTTTTCTCCAAACAACACACATGGAGAGGGAGAGGGTCACTCTCGAAGAAATGTGACAAACGCTACTTTAGATAATCAAGATGACCACTAACATTAACAGCATTGTGTGGATGAAAAAGAGAAATAAAAAGGAAAGGAAAGAATATGACTGTTCCTAGGTATGGTAGAGGGGAGAAAGTTTATTACAGAAATGTGGGAGAGCATAACTAGAGTTGGAGACATCTGGGAGATTCCAGAGTGGTCATGACCTTGAGCCATGTGAGGAGATGGGGGAGTGGAAGGGAGATGGGAAAGAGGAGAATGATACAGAAGGAGCTAGTAACCAAAATGTCTGGATTATATAAGGAAGAGTTTCTGGGGGAAGAACAGCTCAACTCCTGGGCTGGAGAGTTCTGGGTAGAGGGCTAAGTATGCCAGACATGAGGATTGCTAGGAGAATATAGAGGTATCTCGGCCCTTTGTCTTGGGTTTGAAAGTTAACATCATGGAAGTACCTGTTGCGATTTTTTCCCCAATCCTAAACTTCAGCCTCAATCTCAAACATACAGAAATCTGTGAAGATAAATCCCAGTTCAGAAACATTTCCACGATATTTTATAAGTGCTCCTCAGCCTGTCAAGGTCAGTCAAGAAAATCCCAGGAGATTTCTTAGTTTACATTTCTGTTTCTGGGATCAACACCACGACCAACAGTAACTCAGGCAAAAGGGCTTATTTCAGTTTACCGCTCACCATCCATCATCAAAGGAAACCAGGGCAGGATCCCAAGGCAGAAACCTACAGCAAGGCACTAAAGCAGGGCCCATGGAGGAGCCTTGATTACTGGTTTGCTCGGTGGCATTCTTACACAGCCCAAGACTGCCCACCTAAGGATGGTACAGCCCATAATGGGCTAGGCTTTCCTGAATCAATCAGTCACACCCACATGCCAATCTGATGGAAGCAATTACTCAATTCAAGGTCCCTCCCAGATGACTCTAGTTTTTATCAAGTTGACAAAGGTCACCCAGCTCAGAGTGATAAGGACATACAATATTGGACTCAGGAACAGAAAATGGATGGTAGGTAAAAGCTAAAGAAATCTAAGTAAAGCAGGGATTTTCAGGTCATAACAATCCACCAATACTAATTAATCCACTGTAGCTGAAATTGCACAGCCTCTCTCTCTCACACACACACACAAACACGAAAAAATTTAATTGTAAATATTTGTTTAGGCTACAAAATAGAATGGTCCTGAAATGCTTCACACAGCTGGCAGGCTAATGGAAGGCTGCACATTAAGATAAGCGGTGGAGCCCTAAAAAAGATGTGCGCTCTGTTTCCGTGTGTCCTTATCTAGTATGCTGTGCTCATGGCTGTCTATCAGTTCATGTTAACCACTTTGTAAGGATATTAATAACTTTCCCATCAACTCTGGTTCCTGCAACCCTGGTTTTCCCACTTGATATCTTAAGTTTCTTAATCACAGTATCTCCTAAAAGCCCCAGAGCTAGAGGCTGTGTATATACTTATTTCCACAGATGATCTCCTGTCCTACGTCACAGGAAAAGACTGAATCTCTCAGGCATCACTCCCCATGTTCTACCTACAGGTTTATTTGTAACCTTTCTACCTTCAGCCCTTCCTTGTACACTGAGAGCTGGCCAGGGCTGATGCCCACCATTTCCCAAGGCTCCTCTCTTCGATTCTTCCAAGACGTTCTTATTTTATTAGGGATTATTTCAGTTCTTCCCCACTTCCAGCCTTCCCTACCAACTCTTTCTCATACTCCTCAAAGCCTGTGAGCCTTACCTTGAAACAATGCACTAACCCTCTAACGAATATGACCTACCATCACAAAGCCCTTCTTGCTCTGTCTCTCTAATCCTGCCTATGTCTTCTCTACAGGACAGGCTTCAAGCGCTGTCTGTTAGACTCACAGAAAGCGCGCTGACAAGATCACTCACTCCCTTCAGTGGCTTCCCATGTTCACCCCTGTATCACTAACGTGCCTCTAGCTTCTCTCAGAGCTCAGAGTACCCACTACCCCTTGATACTTATGACAAAGCAAAACAAGTCTCTTGAACTTAGTAGTGGATTTTATCGGAGGGACAGCACTTTATTTATTCCTACATCCCCATGGGGGCAGGTACAGAGTAGACAATACCTTCCATCCATCCTTCCACCACGCACCAAGCCATTCATTCATTCATTCATTCATTCATTCATTCATCTATCACCCACCTACTGATATACTCATCTTTCTATCTCTCCCTGCATCCGCCAACACTCATCCGTACATTCTAGTGGACATCATGGACAACGGAAGTAAACAAGCTAGTGAAAGAGAGACACTGAAAACTTATTGTGTGAGCTTTCTCCTGGGAGACAGGAACAGACATCTATTCACCCCAGCTAGGACATCACTGTAAGGAGTCCCCCTAAGTTTTGAATAGTGAAACAATGAGCTTATTGGGCTTCCTGGCAAAGTGGAGGTAAGAGGTTACTTACAGGAGTATGGGTGACTTCAGAGTAACTGCAGCACCTACAGGTCTCACCCATCTGTGAAGGAAAAGTTCTCCACAGCTGCAGAGATGCAGCTTCCCCTCTTGTTTTTCTCCAAGACTCTAAACTCCATTGCTTCCCAAGGCCATGTACAACTGGGGGAAAGAGATAGTCAGCTATGGAGAAGGTGCTGGAGGAAGTGACTGAGATCTCAGGTGTTGGGCTGATGACCCCCTTGCCTGAGGGAATGTCAACAGGCTGAATCTGAAGGGTCCTCTGGAAGCAGCCACAGTACTGTGATGGATGTGGAAAAGGGAGCTATGCTTGGAGGACAGCAGTCTACAATAAAAATAAATTAAACTTTAGCATCCCAGAGGGATGCTTTAAAAGGAATACCCGGGTCACTTCACAGGAAGGTGGCATTTGTTATTTGTTTCTGCCAGGTATATTGTTTGTTTTCTGAGATGGGGCAGTTTTAAAATATTTCTTTTATCTTTTGAGATTATAATACAATTTGCTCATCTTCCCATTTTCTTTCTCCAAGCCCTCTCATATACCTCTCCTTGGTCTCTTTCAAATTCATAATCCCTTATTCATTAATTACTATTACATGCATTTATTTGTTTGTTTGTTTGTTTGTTTATTCATAAATACAACCTGCTCTGTGTGTATAATGTTACTTGTATGTACGTATTTATCTGAAAAGGACTGACCATTTGGATAACCAAGTGGCATCATTAAGGTAGTTCACCTTTATTGATTGTTATTTGACAATTTCATGCATGTATATAATGTATTCTGATTACTCAACTTCTCCCTACAGTTTCCTTTCCCAGATTCATGACTATTGGCTTGGTTTTGTGACTCATTTAGTTTAAGCAGGACTATCTGTGTGGCCATTGGATTGGACCTGCCCCTTTAAGCCCAGTGATGTCATCAGTAGCCACACAACTGCAGGCAATGAACTCTTCTCTCCCTGTATCTTTCAATAGCAAATAGGCCTCCGGAGGCCTTCCTCCTTCCTGACTGTTAACAGGCCTATTTTTGTGCAGACCCTGTGCAAACATCCACAGCTACAGTGAGAATCTGTGACCACAATGGTTGTCTTTCCACAGAAGATGATGGTTCATGTCCTCCCCCGTCTTCCAGCTCTTACATTTTTTTTCTGTTCCCTCCTCCACAGTGATCCCTGAGCCTTATAGCAAATGGTATAAACATCTTGTTTAGGGCCGAGCACTCAACTGTCAGTTATTCTCAGCACTTTGTGTGCCTTGTGTGTGATCTTACCCAATGATTTCTTGTAGTCAATTAACTCATCTATTTATTTATCCAACATATTTATTGACTGTCAGCTATAGGTTGGGCACCGTTCACATTTAACAGCAATGCTACATGCAACTTATGATTGCAACAGTTGACATTTCTTTTTTTTTACCTTTCTTTTATGAAATAGATTTTAAATGTATACAATATATTCTGATTATGATTTCCCCCTCATTGAAGTTCCCTCAGATCCTCCCCATTTTCCCTCCCATACAAATCCACACACCTTTTCTCTCTCTTTAGAAAACACAGACATAATAATAATAATAATATAATATAATATAATAATATAATAATAAAGAATAATAATAATAAAATAACATAAAGCAAAAAAAAGAAAAATAGGACAAAACAGACAAACAGATGAGAGGTAATAGTAAAAATAAAAGTAAAAATCCAACCAAACAGAAGGGGGCAGAAAGGTCTAATGTGAAAATGAGCTTTGGAGTGTTTTGAGGAACATAAAAGAGCAGAGCAAGTGAAACCAGACTGGAGCAAGAGTCGGGGAGCTAATAGTCAGTGGAGATGTGGTAAACTTGAGCCGTTCGGTGACAATCACAGATTTGGATTAGCTCCTTATCTCAGATTTAGGATAAGACACTTCTTATCCTCAGTTTCCTCAGGGTGAAAGGGGAGGAGAGTAAGTCTGAGTTTCTGAGAGAAGGATTAGATAAGGTAGTTCAATAAGAATCTAGTTACAAAGGAGATGCTGACAAACATGACCCTCTTTCTTTTCTTATAATAATTATAAGAACAATGCTGAAGTTAGGTTAGCCCAACAGAAAACTCCTTTGTTCTGACTGTGTGAAAATGTATTTGGGAGGCAGAGGGTAGCCTGCTCTACACAATGCATTCCAGACAAGCCAGGGCTACATAGAGTGGCCCTGTCTTGAGAGACAGACAGAGATACATACACATACACACACACACACACACACACACACACACACACACACAGAGAGAGAGAGAGAGAGAGAGAGAGACAGAGACAGAGACAGAGACAGAGACAGAGAGAATAAAATGCCAAAAATCCCATGGCAAGTCTCAGTTCCCCATTTTGTTTATCTCCCCACTGATATTTCCCTCTTGAAACAATAACAATATGCAAAACTAAAACTAAAACAGTTTCACCCGAGATGCCCCAGAACACACCCGGGGCCACCCTCCAGCAGGGCTGCCTCCTAAGCAAGTGACAGGGTCCCCACAGAGGCCCCTCCGGCTTCTCCACTTGGCTTGGAATCCAAGGCTGATGAGCGAGCTAGGGGTGAGAGGAGCTAGGGATGAGACTAAGGTTTGACATGCAGGATGCCTTACAGACACCCCTCTACTACCCACGCAAGTGGGAAGGCTACTTCAGGAGCACATGGCTGAGTCCTCTTGGTTTTCATGTAGTTCTACTTGGAGTCCCTTCTCCTTAAGAAACAAACAAACAAAAAGAGATGGAAGGGATGAACAGATGGTTCAGCCATTAAGAGCACTATTGCTCTTCCAGAGGACCTGGGTTCAATTCCTAGAATCTACACAGCAGTTCACAACCAACCATAATTCCAGTTCTAGGGCATCTGACAGCTTCTTCTGGCATCCATGGATGCCTGGCGCATGCACGCGCACGCAAACGCGCACACATACAGTGCACATATACTTATGAGGTACAAACATTCATGCACATAAAATTTAAAAAATGAATAAATGAATAGAGGAGTGTTGAGATGGCTTAGTGGGTAAAGGAGCTTGCTGCTGAGCCTGATGACCAAGTTCAATCCCCAGGACTCACATGGTGGAAGGAGGGAACTGACAAGCTGACCTCTACATTTGTGTCTACACGTGCATACATGCATACGCACCTATGCATACATATATCTGTGAATCCGCACATATATGAACATACGTACACACCACCAGAACTATGTAAATAAATAAATAATGATAAAGGTACAATGTCTAGACAGGTTTGGGGGGTGCCAGAGGACTACCTGGTTAGAGGTGGGTGGCTTAAAGCTAGGCCTTCCCAGCCCTGAAGCCAGAATGCTGCTGCATTTCACTGGAAGGCTACCAGCGCACAGGCTCTCTCTCTCTCTCACTCACACACACGCACACACTCACTTGCACTCCTAGCTGGCCATAGTTTCAATCCACTCCCAGCCCCCCAGCCTCGTGCAATAGATTTTTCAAAACCTAGGGTTAGATATGAGTCACAGGCAATTCCGTTTTGTTTGGGGCACAGGACTTCTACTCCTGTGGCCAAAGGGAGTTACTAAGAAGATGTGGTCCTGACCTCAAGGGAAATCCCCGTGACTGTAAGACAGGTTGAGAAGAATGTGGTCCCTGTTCCCAGAAAGGATGTCGTGTCCCCAGTCAAGGTCTTCAAATCTGTGGGCCTGGGACTCGGGTCCCAGCTGAGTTAGTAGAGAGAGGGGATGTGAGCAGTTCGGGGCCATTTGGAACAGTTTTGAGGGGTTTCCTTTGAAAAGAGGTACTAGTTGTTGTATTCGAAGTTAAGCCATGGGGGTAGCCGGGTGTGATGGCATATGCCTGTAACTCCAGCACTCAAGGAGGCAGAGGCAGGTGGATCTGTGAGTTTGAGGCCAGCCTGGTTTACAAAGTGAGTCCAAGACAGCCAGGGCAACACAGAGAAACTCTGGAAAAAAAAAGTTAGGCCATGGGAAGGGAAGCAGGCCATTAATATTTGGCACCGCAATCTCTCTGGGGCTTCCAAACTTTTGCTAGGGGCAGCAACCTTTAGGGAGAGGATGCAGGGGAACCCCACAGCACCCTCTAGCCCTCCTGCCATCTTCTTCATCCCCTCCCCTTTCCCCAGGCCATGAAGGAAGTGGTGAGGATTGTCACTCAGTGCTCTTCTTTGCCCACATCAGGACAGTCTAAGCAGAGAAGAGAATGGAGCAGGCACTCTCTTCTCCACTGCATCATGCCTGCTGGGGAGGTGACCACCCAGAGGGGCTGGTCCTTTGGTTTCCTGGGAGATAGAGAGATGAACTGTCATGATGGCTCTGATCAGATCTCTTCCGGTCTCCTTCCTGTCTCAAGTGGAAATGCTTCCCCCATGCCTCCTGCCATCCTGGTTCTTCAACTCACAAGGTAGGATGGAGGGGCAGGGACAGGGGAGGTCAAGGAGTTTGGAAAGTAGCCACAGCTCTGACCTGCTTGCTGGCCCCCCAGGGGTCAGTTCTGCTGGCAGCCTTCCTCCTAGGCCACTAGGAGTCTACCACAGACTACTCCCTGGTGATAGTGATATTGACCAATACTCTTAGCATGTCTCAGAGGAAGCAGAACCCTCTCTCCACCACTGAGTCACAGGGTGGGCCGAGAGTGTTGCACCAATCCCAGCAACAGGATAGTGCAAAACAACAGCAGTGTCTGGTGAAACCACAGGAAGACAGAAATTCAAACAGTCACCAGTCAACAAAAGACACCTTCCTGGATCCAGAGATCACCCAGACACCTGGGCCCAATTTGGTGGAGAAAAGAAATATTAAAAACAGATATTCTTAGCTGAAGGTTTGCTAGAAAGAACTTCTGCCAGTGGTTTCCTGGGTAGACACATGTGAGCCACCAGAGACTACACACAGTCTTGCTCGGTGGCAGACAGCCTCCATAACACAATGACGGCAACTTAGGTAGAACAGAGCACCAAACACCAGGGCACACTGGCCACTGGGTGTGAACTCAAGGAGGTTCTTAAAGGCAAAAGGAATGAAGACACACAGAAGATACTATAACACAACCCACTCTGGCCATGAGAATGGATAGCCAGGGTGAGGAGAGCCTGTAGGTAACAGGAAGTGGCTGAGCAGGGATCTCTGGAGAAACTTTTTTTATATCTAGGGTCCTGGGAGTCTTGGTGGTTCTTACAGGGTCTTGCTGGTAGTTACAACTACCTTGCAACTCTCGGCTTTGTTTCCTTTTTGTTAGGGTTGGCAAAAGCTACCTGTTTTTTTGTTTGTTTGTTTGTTTGCTTGCTTGCTTGCTTGTTTTGAGGGAGGAGTTGTTGTTTTTTGTTTTTGAGACAAGGTTTCTCTGTGTAGCCTTGGCTGCCTTGGACTCACTTTGTAGACCAGGCTGGCCTGGAACTCACAGAGATCTGCCTGCCTTTGCCTCCCTGAGTGCTGGTGTTGCAGCCGTGTGCCACCGTGCCCAGCTACTACTTGGTTTTGATTCTGACAAAGCAATGTGTTTTAGGATAAAAGATGCTTCTGAACAAATCTTGGCGAAGACAGGCTTAGCCACTCAGATAACCTGCAAACCCAGGTGGCAGGAGCCAAAACCCCCAGCTCCTTGGCTGTTATTACTGAGACATTGTCTTTCCTGTCCAGCAGAGGGCAGAGCAGCTTCTCCATTTGCCTCACCTCTAGGTCCACAGCTAAAGGAAATGCAGTTCAACAAAGAAAATATGGCTTTCCTTTGAGTTTGCAAGGCTAAAACAACAATTAGCCTACGAGCCTTCAGGTGGTCTGGGTGTGATGAAGACACCAATGTTTCTTCTTGGACTATATCATCACGTCATGGTTTGCCCTGGGAGATTATGGGAAAGTGTTCTGGGGCCAAAGTATCTCTCACCTTGTCCCCGTGGCAGTCCCTCATAGGTGAGCCTAGAGAAGTGGCTCACTGAAGCCCTGAATTCACAGCCTTGCCCCAGGTTAGACCTATTGGGTCTTTTGCTGTGAAAATGCTCATCTCCATGTGTGATCTTCAGCTACAGTAGGGTTGGTATGCTGCCCTTTCAGTGGATTCGAACATGGGCTGTGGAAGCACTACCTTCAGGAACCCACGCGCAGCCGCCTGGACCACGTGTGCATAGGTTCAAGCAGTCCGGGCCTCGAAGGCTAGGTCAGTTCCCCCAGTAGAAAGGAAGAGGAGAGGACTCCAGATTTTGCTTCTGTAGTTCAGAAAACACGTGAGTCCTGTGTCTGCCTTCCCTTTTTAGAGAAAAGGGAAAACCTTCTAAGGTTGCTATTGAATCTTCTCAGCTCATCCATTTGTGGGATGCAAAGCTTCCTGCCAAACTCTACAGCATATTATGAGCGAGATACCCTCTGTGGCCCTGCTTCTCCCTGTGTTGTCAATTCTTTCTTACCTATTTTCTGGCCTGTTTTTCCTCCACCCTTCTGGTTGGTTCCTGTTACTCCCAAAGACGGGAGGAGAAAGACCATGGAACCAAATCACCATGGCCAAATTAATTAAAGCAAACAATTAATTAAAGTAAGCTTTTTTTATTCATGTACACAGGCTGCCTCTCCCTAAGGCAGGGTTCCAGAAGTCAGCACTGGATGTGAGAAAGATAAGGTTTTTATAGCTCAGGGATAGGGGTTTCCCAAATGGGGGATTTGGTAGGCAAAATAGGCAGGGTTACCTGAGCAGAACACAAGCATAATGACCTCCTGAAATAAAGACGATTGTCAGGTGGTCATAGCAAGGTAGTCATAACTACAGATAGTTCTAACAAGGTAGTCATAGGTGGTCATATAACCTTTTGAAACAAAGTCATAGTTGCTGTTTCTCAGGACAGGCAGTTCAGAACCATTTGAAATTGGGTTACAGGTGGGGCAAAGCCCAATCCTTGAGAAACAGAGGTAAAATCATAAACAGGAATGAACCTAGTTTGTCTTTACTATAAGATGGCTTTTAAGCCTAAGATGGAGGCAGGCTGGTTCATCAGTTCCCTCTTATGCATCTCTTGCTCCCTCCAGGTGGCAAGATAGTGCATTCGTATCTTTCAAGTAAGAGGTTTTGCTCTGCAGAAATTCTGTTGATTCATGGTCCTACCCTTCTCAGCTGCATCAGTATTTATTTACATCACCAGGAGACAGGAGGAGACACCAGGAGACAGGCTTAGCTTGGAGTTCCTGAGAATAGGAAAACTCCGATGATAAAACAGTGGTGCATTACTTTCTCCTAGGCACTGAGCTCAGAGCAAGCACAGAGAGGGATGTGTGAGAAGGAAAGAAAGCTTGAGAGTCCCAGAATATTCTTTAAAAACCTAAACTGTATCTGCAGAGAAAGGAAAGATTTAAAATTTTATAGTTCTGAGGGATTTTTCTTTGCTCATTATGAACTCAAGGCCCCTTCCCCCAAGACCAGGGAAGGTCCCCTAAGAAGCAGGCTTTTGTGTGCCCTGTATCTCCTGTAATTCTTCGGGGTGCAAGTTCGCTAGGATGGGCAATTTCCAAGATGCTGAACACTCAGCTCATGGGCCAGTCTATCAGGGGTGCCTCAGGTCCCTCTGTTCCTTGAGTCCCCCTGCCTGAGAAGAGACAGTATGCTGTTCTAGTGTGTGGCATGCCAGAGATAGAGATGATGTGTTGGAATTATTTCCTGGAACCTGGATTTGCCATTTGCCTGTGAGTCTCAACAAGGTTTCCTTAATCTCTCTGAGCCTCAGTTTTCCCATCTAGAAAATGGAAAATGACTGTGTCATTCATGGTCCTGTAGTGTGAATTGTTAAGAATATTAGTGTAGGACTAGTGGATCGTGCCTCCAGAGGGATTGCCACGGGACGGAGATGGAGCATGTTCAAACCCCGGAAATCTCAAATTTGAGACTTAGAAATCTCATTCTGAGAATGGAAGGCTTGAAACAAAACTCTCTCCTTGTTTCTGTGCCTGCCTCAGGAGCATGTGACACAGCCCCCAGGTGGTACAGGTGGTCAGTCAGGTAAGCTATCACCTATTATCTTTCCCCATATAAACAGAGCATCGCCCGCATCTTAGCCAATCAAACACATTCATTCTCAAAACCCCTTCTCTGTTTTTGTTCACAAAATAAAACGCACCATCTATTTCATCAAAGATTGTCTTAGACTCATCATTTACTGTATAAGGGCTGCCTTCCTCCCCAAAGAATTCATCATTGGATCCCCGGGCTTGCCTGCTGGCTAGGCAGTGAGAGCACAGTCACCCGGGTCTCTGCTGGAGCTGCCGGGCTGCCATGAGCTCAGGTTCATCTGCAGAAGAGCTGGGCCTCTCAGAGCCCCAAGCTCCCACCACCCCGGAACCTGTGCTCTAGTGGTCACGGGATCACGCATGGGCAGTTACCTGCACCCTCTGCCATCTGGTACCATCAATCTCATTAAAAGAGCTTACCATAACATGGCGGAAAACTCTTTTCTGCATCTCGGGTGAGGGTGAGGGTGAGGTCGGAAGTCGCTCGGAACTCATTCCATGCCTTACAGCCATTCCTAAGGGAAGCTGAACCTGGGACTCCAAGCTTTATCCATTTCCACCCAGAAGCCAACAGGGCTTGGATCTTCCTTAGAAGGAAATGGAGAAACGTGCACTTCCGGTTTAGTGCCTCAGTGTCCATCGGCCCTTCCGGTGCCGGCAGTGGGAGACGCAGAATCACTTATTAGCATACTGTAAAATAGCCCAACCTACAGCGGTCACAACTCACACGGTTTCAACAGACTTGGCTCTGGATTTTGTGTTCTGTATTCACAGTCCTGGTGGTCCTCGCATACTACGGGAGCTTTGGTCCCTTCAGTAACCTTACTGTGGAAGCAAGAAGCAGCTTACTCTCTTTAACCACCTGCCCATGTTAATGTTTGCCTGTGTTGACAGGCCCGTGCCCTGGATGGGAGCCCAGCTCTGCATCAAAGCTAAAGCTTTTGTAAAAATAGTTCGGCCCTGGTCAGAGGAGGGGCTGCCCCTGAATCCCCACTCTATAGAGTCAGCTGCTAGGTGACTAAGAAATCTCGAGCAAGGTCACTTTATCTCTGAGGTCTCATGTTCTTATCTCAAAGGTGGAGGAAGCCCACCTGCATCAGAGGTGGGTAAAGAAGGCAGCAGTATTATTCGTCCAGAAGAAGCAACAGACATTGGTATTCCATTATCCTCACCTTCCTTTTCTCTCATAGTCCCTCTTCCACGTGTGTGTGTGTGTGTGTGTGTGTGTGTGTGTGTGTAAGCATGGTGGTGAATTACATTAGTCCCAGCTCTCAGAAGACAGAGCCAGGCAAGCAGATTTCTGTGACTTGGTCTATATAGTGAGTGCCAAGCTATTTCCAGAACCAAACAATGAGAAATTCTGTCCCCTCATCTTGGCTTGTGGATCCTACACTCTAGAAAGAAGCTATGGCTGGCTATGGCACCTTCCTGATATCCTCTGTAGAGGAATGAGGACCACACATATAATTTGGAATGTCCACAGATCGATTGGGAATCATGATTCCCATTTCCCAGGAAAGGGAACATTCACCGTAAAACACTGAAGCTTAGGTCTCAGCTGCATGGGGCCTCGGGTCTCTACTGTGTCACTCAGCCACTGGGTGAGGCTGTGGACACATCAATATTTCTCTTGATTCTGAGTTTCCTCGTTCTCAAAATAGGAATAAATGAAATTCCTCCTGGGAGCATGGATGGAATACAAAGGAGCCCAGTGAGAAAGAGCAAAAGTTGGCTGTGGCACATGGCCACTTGGTAGCCATGTCACTGTCACTTCTGACCACCATACATAGTCCAGGGCCGCTCTCTTCACCTCACTGGCTACACATGACTTGAGGCTTTAGACACTGTTACCTAAATCAAATTTGAGTGGCATTCCTGGGGTGCCTTTAAGACATGAAGGGTCTGCACTGCTCATGGATTCCCACTTAAATGCACTGATCCCTTATCATAATTCCAGCAAAATCAAACTGCTATAGGCCAGCAATAGTCAAGAAGCAATTTCTGCCAATTTTCCTTGTTCTCCCCGGTGGGAGCAGAGTAAGATGGGGAAGGGCACAGGGAAGAGCTGACATTCTCCACTCTTGTCCTCGTCCGGGTGTAATGTTCTATGCACAGTTCAGTGGTTGATTCAGAGCCAACTCAGCACCTTCTTTGGAGGGCAGGCCACAGGGATGGTAGAGGGAGGCTGGGGAAGGGAGAAATGGAGTCAGTCTTAGGCACAGGATCTTAAGAGCCAAAGAGCCTGTGACCCATTCTTAAATAACTGTAGTGAAGGTGTCTGTCTAGGGGTAGGCTTGGGGGGATAATTTCAAAAGTGGGGTGAGCACTTGCATTAGAATTATTCAAATGCTTGCCAAGCTCTCCATCACCCACAGAATAGAAGCAGTCCTGTGATGAAGCTGGAGGACAGGACAGAAGGCTAAGTGAAATAAGCCAGGCCCAGGAAGACAAATACTGGATCAGCTTTCTCACACATGGAATCCTAAAGTTGGCCTAGTGGTTAAGGGCAGAATGGTGGGTTTTGTACACACAGGATGGAAAAGGGAAGTAGAGGTTGCTCAGAATTGGCTAAGAGAAATGTGTCCTAAGTGTCCTGTTGCCCAGAGGGATGATGAAGGTTAACAGTAATGATGTCCATAGTTCAAAACAGCTAAGAGAAAAGCTGTTGGATGTCCTTATCACAAAGAAATGATGAATGATGAGGACATGCCAGTCACCCTGATTTGAACATTGCATAAACTGGCCATGTATCAACATCACATTTTACCTCAGGAATACATGTGTTAGGCTATATAATAACTCATAGAGATGCAGATCCCAAAGTCTCAGATATATGTAAATCAACATCTGTACATGCTGTGGGCTGGGGTGATGTTGGCACCTGCAGCTGCCTAGTGGTCCAGGTGCCTGTGCTGACAGGCATTGGCAGTGAGTACCAGATGCAGAAATGGCTGACTGGAAATCTGCACAAAACAACCAGAAACCAAACACTGTCATTTATGGAATAAATGTATTTATGGAATAAATAGTATCAAGAAGGACCCTTCTAGGGACCTAAGAGCTTTAGAAGCCATTTCTTAGCATAGAAACAAAGCCAGAGTCTTCCTGCCTAGTCTTAAAATTACCGCTTACAGGCAAAGTAAAGTTGAACACACCACTCAGCCCCACTGGCCTCAGTTTCCTTAGCTGTGAAATAACATGATGATAGACTTTTCTCCCTAGAAAGATCACCTGAGACCTCTGACACATACACACACACACACACACACACACACACACACACACAAACTGCTGCTTAGATCCAGTGCTTAGATCCAGTCACTCACTGCTTCTGAAGCCTACCCAGCCACCAACCCAGAGCGAGGACCTCAGCTGTGTTTTTCCTTGCCCTGCACCACTCTGTCGGCCTAGTACGATTTGTTCCTTTTCCAATAGAACAGAACAAGACACAGAGTAACTAGTCCAAGGTTAAAAAAGCACTGGAGATTGGAGCCCTTGGCTTTTTCATAAAATATTTAATGTCCTCCACTGCCAGGCTCTATTCTAGGCATTGGGGGTTTTGTGGTACAGAGGGTAGACAAGGTTCCTGGACCCGTGGCAGGTCTGCGTAGTTTGGGAAGGTTTGGAAGCAAAATTGTCTGCATCCGGAGCCTATAGATCTAATCATCTCCTTGGTGGGTGGTGGGTTTAATGTCATTGTTGGGCACATAGTTGGGCAGAGGAAATCCACCTGGGGTTGAGTGGCCATGAAAACCTGAGAAGTCCAATAAATCCTGCTTTTCCATAGCCTTTCCCTGCCCCTTCCAATAGGAACCTGGCCCAATGGGATTACTTCTGCCTCTTCTATTACTTCCCTGGGCTCTGGGGTCCCCAGAGCTTGTATTTGGTGATGAGAAGTCCAAATCCAAGTTCACCATGGGATTCTTGCTCAGGCTGGGTGGGTATTGCAGGGGCACACAGCATTAAGTTAGAAATGGCAATCATGTTATAGACGCGTCCACTACAGCATTTGCTGTTTGACTCCCTCACAGTCCCCTAAATTCTGTTCAGAGGTTAGATGGAAAGCCAACTTCTCTCACAAGCCTGTCTCTGGAGCAAAAGGGAGTGGGAACATGAGCTCCCTCTAGCGACGACGTGAGGCATTTCAGAAAACGCCCACAAAGCCACCTCTGCATTCAGGGAGGTTAGGGGGGAGGTAGCATAAGATCCAGGTACAAAATGGCTTTTCTGTGGTCCCCAGGGGCAGAAAGCCAACCTGTCTTAGAATGCTCATTCTTCTGAGGCCCACAGCTCTAAATTCCATCTGTATACAAAGAGGTCCTAAGGGATCTGGCTGTATGTGGTTCCTCTCTGACCATCCTGGGAGACTCAACCCCCTCACCAGCCTTCCTGTGGCAGACCAAACACACATCACGCCATTTGCTGGCCTGCTGGGGTGACCTTGCCTTATTCTACTCACTCCTCACCCTGTACAAAGCCAAGACAGAGTTGGGTCTTCAACTCCAGGCTCAGCTTCACCTTCTAGAACCATCTCATAGTATTTTTGGAACCACTTAATACACTAATAATTAGGAAACTCTTGCAAACAGATGCCTTTCTGCTGAGTCAACAGAGGCCCAACAGCCGTGGAGGCACAGACCCTGCAAGGTGTCACATTGAGGCCGTCTTGTGACCTCCTGAGGCTGCACTCTCCTTGTCTGAAAGTTGAGACTCAGAATTCTGTGGTTAAACAGACAAATATGGGGAGTACTTTAGGAAGAAACAGCGTACACGCTGACGTTAGTATTTTTTGTTATTTTTGTGGCTCAGAAATCAGCTAAGATGCTGTACTGTTTCAAACTAAGTTAATTTTGTGAGAATGTGACCCCATCATGTACAAGCTCCTTCCTCTACCAATTGTTCTGTATTCTCTCTCTCTCTCTCTCTCTCTCTCTCTCTAACTCTCTCTCTCTCTCTCTCTCTCTCTCTCTCTCTCTCTGTGTGTGTGTGTGTGTGTGTGTGTGTGTGTGTGTGTGTTGGGGACATGGTGCATGGGTAGGTAGAGCTAAGGGCTGTCCAGTCACCTAGACTCTGAGCATCTGCTTCCGCTGACTTGGCAGCTTACTGGCTTTCTATATGTCCGAGTCTATTCTGCATCATTTACAGTCCTTAAGTTTTACTTTTAAAAAGGAAAACCTGACAAGTCCTTTGTGTGTGGCCTACTTCATGGGAGGTTTAGGGGGATGGGAGGCATGCAGACACTTTAAGGTCCAGCATTAGATATACTGTTCTTCAAAGTCCTCCAGCTGTTCCCAGTAACTTGAGGTCACTCTCCCTCTCCTCTGTCCTCAGCTCTTTCACATGAAGTTTTTTTTTCCGGAGATTTGAAAACAGCGAAAATTACTTTTGCTTTGTCTTTCTACACTCATTGCTTATAAAAAAGGAGGATCAGGACCTATATCTCAGCCAAGTCAATCCCTTCCCAAAGAGCAACTCAGGTGTACCCTTCTCTCTCCCCTCTACCTTTAAAAGAAGCACATTTCTAGGAGCAGAAGAGATGGCTCAGCAGTTACGAGTACTTGCTGCTCTTGCAGAGGACTCAGGTTTGGTTCCCAGCTTCTACATTGTGGCTCACAATCATTTGTTACCTCAGGTTCCTGGTGATCCGTGCATCCTCTACGGGCCCTTTATGTCTGTAGTGTACATACACACACGAAGGCGGCACTGTATGCATGCATATACTTCTGTGCACGAAGGCAAAGCCCTCATACTCATAACATAAACACATCTTTAAAAAGCCTATTTCTGGTCCTCCTATTCATTCACATAATAGATAAGAGGGGTGAACACTAACAGCTGACGTAACTGGATAGCCCTACAGCTATTCAGTGTGGTACACATACTGGGAGGGAGGGCAGGCTTCCAAAGTCTCTGCTTCTGAATCATGGTAATGTCTAAAAGGCATTCGCTCCCTAGATGGAGAACACAGAGCCAGACTCAAGAAGAGTCTCAATGAAGATGTGTCACGGGAAGGGGCACCTTGGAGGTAGCTCACATCTCTCTCCATCCATGTTGAAACCAAAAAAGCAAGAGGAACCTGGAAAATACTCCAGATACAATGGTGCCCAGCCCATTGTCCTACTCTGGAATCTCTCAGTCCGAGGACACCCAGCTCTTAGGCTTCGGTCCAGAGATAGCTTCTACATAAGGAAGATAGCGTCACAGGTGTCTGATACTCACGATGAGTCCTTGGGGGGTTAGGACATCCTGGAAGGGTCATTTGTGGAGCTAAAGGTCTCCATTTGTCTAGAAGGCCCCATGGTCAAGGTTAGAAAATAATAGAAAAAGCTACAGTTCTCAGGCACCTATTTTTCATTAAATGCAATAGTCAGATAAAGTGGCCATTGCTATCTCCTACCACCTTCATTTTACAGATGGAGAAACTGAGGCTCATGAGAGTTGTCTGAACTCACAGAGATGGATTTATTTCTCACCTGGTAGACAAATGTATAAACAACGAGGTAAACAAAGCTTGCTCAGATGAAAAGCTCTGCCTTGGTTAATACAGAAGAATGAGATGTCTGCACTTTATAGGCAGGAAGTGTGCATGCAATGACACCAGATGCGTCCTCCATGACCAACAAGGCTACAGGCTGGATAGAGAAAACTGACACCAAGTCACCACTAGCAAGAAAGCTTTGTCCCCCATCTGGCCCTTCCTGGAACACACCAGCTTGGCACTGGGCTTGAGTTCCACTAATTGTTCAGTTGGTTTCCCCATCTGAGGCACTGGGCAGCATGACAAGGGGCCGTTTTCTCAGATCTGTAGTGAGCAATCGACCAGAGTCTGGGAAACGGTGCCTGCACAGCCTCCCACCCCGGGGGACCCATGTAAACTCCCACTGCCTCCAGATGCCCATTAGTTGCCCAGGAGTCTGAGGCCCTCCAAGAACTGATGCAATTATCAAAATGGAATGAATACCTCAAGGGCTCTTAGTCACCTGATGAATAAGCAAACACTTCCCCTCACCAAGTCCACTTGATCGGGGTCTCTGAGTGGATTTCTAGAGCAATATGCTCATGAAGATCCAGAGCTGCCTGTACCTTGGCCTTGGCCACGTAACCATCATCCACCTCCACAATCTTTCCTGGCAAGTGGCCTTGGGATGGAAAAGAACAGTCGCTCTGACCTGGTGGTGAACCAGTCAGCCTACCCAAATGGCTCTCTGGGTACCTATAAAAGCAAAAAGGGCCGGGCGCCGACCTTCATTGTTCCTTAACAATCTATGGCACCGCAAAAGATCTAGGACCATTTGTGACAAAGTATATAGCAAAATACAAAGCTCAAATGGCTAAAAATCTGCACACAGTTGGATAGAAATGGGGCAGTTACTTGGAGTGACTCTGTCCAGGGTGGCTCTGTCTGCCCTGCTCCATCATTGTGACTCAGGATGGTTCTCTTTTCAGCACCGGAAGTCCTGTGTCCCTGGAAACCCTTCAGCCATTAGGAAACCAGGCGGGTTGCTTATACCCACTTTTATTTATTCTTATTTTGTTAGCCTATAAAGTAATAGGTTCCATTGTAATACCATCAGACGTATAAATCACTCTACTTTGTTATTTACCACTGTCCTTCTCTGCCCCCATTTTTCCCCTCTCCAAATAGTGCCCCTGCTGCTTTCATGTTTAAAATAAGAAATTACGAGTAACAGGAGTGACTGAGCTACGTGCATGTAGATAATGAATGGTCTTCAGCTGTTTTTGTTGTTGTTGTTGTTGTTGCTTGTTTGTTTGTTTGTTTGTTTCTATAGCAAAATGCTTGAGCTGGTCACCTTTAAAATGCTGGTCATCTTTAAAGAACAGAAGTTTATTTGGAGCATGATTCTGGAGGTCTGGAAGCCCAGGAACAGATCTCTAGCATCTCGCTTGCATGTGGCAAGGGCATGGCACTACAGCCCGCCATGGCAAAGGGCGCTCCATGGTGAGGCAGAGCTGTGCCAGCCAACTCAGGTTCCTCATTTTGTTTTTTGTTAAGCCACTTATGTCCTCAAAGCCTTCTCCTGACCTCATCCAACTCTAACTGCTTCCTAATGGCCCCACCTCCAAATATTATTACCAGTGAATTTGGAGCCTGAGTTTCCAAAATGAGAACTTTGGGGGGACACATGCAAACCAGGGGACAGTAGCAAGTTGATTAAGTTCTCACAGGCCCCAAGACCCTTATGAGCCATGCTGGATGTTTCTCTAACTGAGCAAGCTCCTGAGATCAACATGTGAACTGTGACCTTCCTCTGGGACTCCTGGAACTCAGGCTGAGGATGCTACAAGGGATCTATTAACACAGGATGGGTTAGGCTAGTGTTACCAAAGATCTACTAGGAGAGCTGGGCCTTTAGTGAACACTACTTAGGAGATGGAGGCCAGGGGTGGAGGTGGGCGGCTTGCACAAAGGGAGGTAGGGGAAGGTCAAGATAGGCCTGAGAATGCCCGAGAAGAGAAAAAAATAAAAAGTCCTGAGATGTGAGAAAGGGGCTTCCTTGCATTGGGAGCATGGGTTTTTTTTCCCTGTGGCTGGAGCGCAGATTTCACACCTGAACCCCTACACTCCTGGTGTCAGGAGTCCTCGCTGCACTGTGAGCCAAGGTCAGCTTCTTCCCATTCATTTTTATGGATCTCCGTGCTCCCTCAAGGTGGGATGTATTCTCATCCCTGCTCATCATAGAGGGAAGTGGGGATCACAGTGTGTTGCTGGAAGCAAATGTCAGATGCAGCATCTCGGGGACAGATGTCTGTATCTGGGGACGGAATGGTTAGAAGTTAAAAGAACAAATACGTAGAGATGGAATTTCACCCCACGTGGTAGGGGAAAGGCATTGTGTGGTAGAAGGCAGAGAGGTCTTCCTGCAAGACCGCTGTGGGCTGTTTTACTGATGGGGGCTTGCCTGTGTCTGCTGTCTAATGCCCACCTGCAGAGCTCTGCCCGAGCTTCGGAGCCTTGCTGCCTGTTCTGTCACTGCTTGACTGGCAGGGACTTTACTGTGTCTATGTTCCTCTAGCTTCTTCCTTGAGACCCATTGAGGCTCTACTCTCCTTCCTAGCTTCTCTGAATCCTATACTCATCCTTCAGTGTTTGCAGCTCCAGATGTGTGGGATCTATTAAAGATGAAAAGTAGAAATCCAGAGATCATGTTCTTCAGGAGGAGAAGAAAGGTTTTATTTATTTATTTGTTTGTTTGTTTATTTGGGCATTACTACCCCAAAAGCCAAAGGTGTTTCCATCTGGAAAATAATACTTAAATCAAACATGTAACTGGTGAACGGCTGTGAGCTTGCCTCTGTAGACAGAGGCAGGAAAGCCAGTGGCTGTGGTCCCATAGAGGGTCATGTCAACTGTCAGAACTCAATTTCCTCATCTGTAAAAATGGAGGCTTGGCTGACACTTCACAGAGAGTAAAGTCATGACAGCATAATGGCACAGACTGTATGAGTTATGGTGAGAAAAGAGGCTTATTTTGGCTGGTGCTTCTGGAGACCCAGCATCTGTTAAGGAGCGGCGGGTGGTGATGGTCATCATGCCGGTGACATCTTGAGGCGGTGCAGAGCATCAGATGGCAAGAGATGGGACGGTGTGCATGTGTCCTGTATTGCTTCTCTCTTCCTTCACAAAGCCACTGAGATTCAATAATGGGGGCTCCACTCCAGTTTTCTTCTCAGAACTCACCTTTAATCACCAAATTCAGATTAAGATCCCTCATTTCACTTCACAGTGGGGACTCAGTTCCAATGCGCATTGTAAGGGAACAAGCCACACCAGACCAGAGCACTGGACTCTGATATGGTGCACAGACACCACTCTGTTAGGTCATGGGTCCAGGAGCTGACTGATCTTGCTGGTCAGGGGACCACGGAAGGCATCATTTAGGGAAGGGAGCAGGGAGCATCATTCTCTCTGGCTGCTAAGTGAGTTCTGTGGCTGCAAGTGTCATTCATGTATCCACTTAAACTCAGCATCTCTTGCACTCTCAGCTTGAGCCAGATGCAGAGGATTCAGACAATAGAGGCTAAACCCCCTCACCTTAGAACCCACCCATGGGCTGAAGGAGTTACTGAAATTCAGATTTCAGAGCCCATGCCAGACACTCTGAGCTGGCCCAGGAAACAGAGGTTTATCCTGCTCCTAGGTGACTGGAATGCCTGATGGAGCAGGTCACCATAGGCATGGCTCCCAGAATTCACAGCTTTCTTAATTACTGCAGTGAATTCTGCTTTGGATGGGCTGCAGTTTTTCTTTTCTTTCATTTTTCTGTTTGTTTGTTTGTTTTTCATTTTTCAAGATAGGGTTTCTCTGTGCAGCCCTAGCTGTCCTGGACATACTTTGTAGACCGCGCAGGCCTCCAACACACAGAGATCCTCCTGCCTTGGCCTCCTAGAGTACTGGGATTACAGGGGTGTGCCACCACACCGGCTTGCATTAGTTTCCTGTTGCTGCTGTAACAAATCATTTCAAACTGAGTGGCCTCAAGTGACAAGTTTTTTTCCTCTTTCTCTTACAATCCTGAAGGAGAGATGTTCAAAATCAAGTGTCTTTATCTCCAGAAAATATAGGAAAATCTCTCCTGCTGGTGGCCCTGAAATTTCTGGACCTGGCTACATCATGTCCCTTTCTGCCTGGTCGTCCATCCCCTCCTCTTCTCCTGTCAATCATCAGAACACCTGTCACTGGATTTAAGAACTACCTGGATACTCAAAGATGATCGCTTTCCAAACTGCTTCATTTAGGTTCACTTTCAAAGACCCTCTTCCCAGTAAGTCTCCACTTTCCCAGGTTCCAGGGCATGCACACCATCTTTTGGACGCCACTGTTCAATGCACCAGGTAGAGTGTGGGTGGCCCTTTGGGATGTCTATGCACGTGCATGAAGCTAGCGAGAAATGGGCAGGTCATGGGATTTCTAAGGAGTTAAGTGTATCAGGAACTGCTGTGGGATGGCTGAGTTAGAAAGGAAAAGAAGGGAGGCCAGACTACTGGTGTTGTGGTCCTAGAAGCACTGGCAGGCTGCCGTGGGTGTTGCTCAAGATATAGAATGCGTGAGAAAATATTTGGGTCATTCAAGAGGAGCAATTCCCTAAGTACCTGGGGCACAGGACACGTTGATTCTATGGGAAAGAATGACGTTGCATCCAGAATCAAACCCTACCTAAGAATTTGGACCCTGTGTTTGTGGAGCTTACTGTGCATCCAGTAGTCATAGAAAGCAGAGAGGGAAATTGGCCTCCCCTATCAGGCTGGGTGTGTGTTACAGTCAGGATCAGCCAGCACCCAAAATGGCAGCCTTCGGTATCCCGTTTAAACTAGCGCTTTTCTTTCCACAGTTGCACAGTAAACTGCCACAGGGAGTCCATTCTTAGCACAGGATGCAAATGTGGGTGGGAGAAGATGGGCTTGGACAGGCCGTGCCATTCAGAGCAGTGTGGAGCACGCAGACACTCAGCATCTAGGGGCAGCAGAAAGAGAAAGGGAAGCGTCAGGGACCATTCATCCCTTCCCATCTCTGCCTGACAGTTCCTGCAACTGCATCCATCATTCCATGGGCCTAGCAGGGTACAGACTTGCTGACAGCTGAGAGCAGAATTCACACAGATCCCAAGATGGGGTGCCCTGCTCTCAATGCAATGAGCCCTGGAAACTCTGCAAACAGTGCTGATGAATCGCCCCTGGCTTCTCAGGCATCATTTGTTCACAATTATAACAAGGAGAAGCTTCAAACTTCCACAGAGAACGTGGAGTTGGTACACCCCGGAGCAAGCAGAATCCTCTCTGAGGCCCACACTCAAGCAGAACTGATTTTTCTGAGGCTTAGAGGAAAAAAATAAAATCAGATTTAAACTTCAGGAAATTGTTTTTTTTTTTTAACCCATCTATGTAAACCCGTATTTACATGCTAATATTCAGAGCCTACTGGGATGTTACATTTCTTCCTTAGCAGCAATGAGAATAAATTATTTATGAGAACTCCAGTTCTCACCTATTCTTCTGAGTTCCTACTCTCATTCCCATACAGGTGGGAGAGCGGCGCCCTCCTCTAAGACACCTAGAATCTACAACTTGCTTGAGCTCTCCCCACACCTTATCCTCCGGACACTTCTCCCTCCCTCACTAGCCCCATTGATTTCACGTCCTTTTTCCTTCGTGAAGTAATCACTGAGCCCCACCTAACCATTTTCTTCAATAAACAGGTAGAACAAATAATGGTATCCAAATGCTTCCTTGATTTATAATACGACTGGGGTGAAGTCACCCCAATCCGACACCCAGAACCTCATTGGGCCAGAGAAACAAATCCTGCTGGTGTTCGTGTGATGATCATGAGGCCCACAGAATTCACCCCTTTCTTCTTCATGGTTGTTCTCTTAGGAGCTGGCCAGCAAGGTTTAAGAGGTTCCTGTCCTGCTAACCCTAAAGCACAAACTTTACTCCAAAAGTTCCCGCTTTCTGATGTGTTTGTGGTCCTAACACCACCCCTCCCCCTTCAAGCTCTACAATGTAAGTTCCGAATAGGAAGTGGGGTTTTTTTGGTACTCACTTGAGGATTCTTACTGACTGGCTTATAGTAAGTGTTGAATAAATATTTGTTGAGTGAAAAAATGAGGGTAAGGGGATTGCAGGGTATTAGAAAAGAAGATATTTAGACCATGTTGGTTATTAAGGGTTTGACCAAGTCGGGGTTTCCTCCTCCTCTACTGGATTTGAGAACCACATATCTGCTTTGCCAGCGGCTCCATGCCAGCCTCAAGCAGAGTATATGAAGTGCCGGCTGGAGGGAGGAGCATGTTTCTGGTGGGCTGGCCTCTCCTACCAGCATCCCCTCACAGAAGCAGGGTTCCTGCTTCTAGGAGTTGCATCATCATCATCATCATCATTGTGATTTTGAACTCTGAGAAAGCACCATCTTCATCATTCCTGGCCAGAGACCCCAAAGCTGCCAGCAGCACCCTTCCTGAGGGACTGTCTCTGCTTTCTAGGGTCCTTCTGCCAAGTTTCTACACCCAGGGGGACCTCCCTCTTTCCTCTGTGCCCTACTTCTAGAGGTTGAAGCCGGTTCCGGTATTATCACCTCTGTGGCTCCTCCAAGTTCCTTAGTCCCACAGCACTAGCTTCCTAAGTCTCTACATAAACTGCTCTGTTAAGCAGGCCCTGTGTTCTGTTTCCTGGATGAATGGCAGCTGCCTCTGCTGTGTTCTGCTTCCCTCAATGCCTCCTCCCCACCCAACAACTGTGACTATGGAGAGAATTTTTTTCAGGGAACATGCTGTCTTGATAAGTATGCAAATACGATGGGCAACTGCTTGTTTCTTCCAATAGCAAGGCAAATAGAGCTTTCCAAAGATGCTTTTCGCTTTAAATTTGGAACCCTAACACTCACTTGGGAGGTTGGGAGACAAAGGCAAGCAGAGTTCTATGGGTTCAAGGATAGCCTGGTCTGTACAAAAAATTCTAGGCCAGCCAGAAATACCCAGTAAGTTTCTCTCTCCCTCCCTCCCTCCCTCCCTCCCTCCCTCCCTCTATTTTCCTTTCTCTCTTCCTCTCCCTCTTCCTCTTTTGCTCCTCTCTGTCTCTCCTGTTACCTTTCCTCTCTAGGTTATAGAATGAGCATCATAATAATGGCTGCCTCATATGGTTCTAATACAGATTTGTGTTATGGATAATGAATGCTCAGGGCATCTTCTCAGAGAAGGAGCTCAGTGCATGACGGTGCCGTTGCTATCCCCTGGAGGATGGCTTTCCTGCTCTTATCACTATCGGAAGGAAGGCATGTTCACCTCTTATCCTTGCACTCAGCTGAGTCAGTGCACTCTCCAGGACCGGAGACTGCCTCGGGTCCCCATCTGCCTGTCCCATTTCCTCCTGGAGCCGGTGTGTGAAGATTCCCATGAGTGGAGTCAGGTGGAGAGTAAGTCTGGCTTGCTGCGTTCCCCTGACAATGCACATCTGTAGCGCAGAAGCTAATTAGAAGCCTGCTGGTGAGCTAATTTCCCTCACGCTTGCTACCTGAGTGCTCAGCTCCTATTTCTGTCTTTCCTCTCCCTCCTTCCCTCCCCCCCTCTCTGTCTCTCTTCCATTCTTTCTTTTTGTGATGTGTGTGTGTGTGTGTCTGTGTGTGTGTGCGTGCGCACCCGCCATATATATCTGTGCCCTCACGTATAGAGGACATCTGGTGGAGGAGATTAAGTGTCCCATTTTATCACTCCGATAGGATTTCTCACTGAACCTGGAGGTAAGCGGTAGCCAGCAAACCCAGCAGTCCTCCTGTCTCTGTCCTCCAGTGTAGGGGTCACAGGGGCGCATGTGACCATGTTCAGCATTTTACTTGCATACGGGAACCCAATCTCAGATCCTCTCATTTGGCCAGCAAGTGTTCTCCCTCCCTTTGTCTCCTGTTCCTTGCAGAATAGCATATCCCTGAAGCATGATTTTGTCCTATATTCTCCTACCATGGGCTCAATGCTTTCTTCCTCACTAATGTTCTTGGCACAATGAGCGCCTGGCTTATACTGTGTGGGACCTTGGATGCTGCTGAACTTTTCTGGGACTTACTCATTCATCTGAGACCGAGTGCAAGTGCATGATGCCTTGTAGGGAATAGAGAAGAACCCAGATGCTGGAGTGTGAGTTGCTGCTGGGGAAGATAAACAGCTGGGCGTGGTGATGCCCAGAGATTGCACAGCTCCACCTACACTCCCTCTGTCTATAGTCTTACTCGTCCGCTAGTGATAGCTTTGTTTCTGCACCTACTAACTCTCGCCACTCATCATACCCTCACTGTCTTCAAGTTTCTTTTCCTCTTCTTTAACTCTCTCACCCTTACTTGATGCGAACAGGGATCCTTATAACAAGGTTGTATTTGGACAAAGATCCTATCGTATACTTCCTTTGTAGCCTCCCACAGCATTCCCAGAGGTCAGGGTAAACAGTACATGTTTAAGAAGACTGACTGTGAGGGCCATCCTTGTCCCGCGGTGTAGCTCTTACGGAGGTGTTCTGGGGACAGGAATGGGCACAGTAACAGTGGCAGAAATAGGCTGATAGATGGAAGCGGCAGTAAAAGCCTTGCAATGGACACAATAAACTTCAGCATGTACCGTACCAGACACCCCAGTGAGAGTGCCCATTTTACTTAAACCTCGGAGCCCAAGCAGGAAGGACTAAGTGTGGTTGGAATCTCAGGTGTTGGCCTGTCTGTGTTGAGAAACACATAGAGAATTGGCAGAGCACACCTCAGAGTGTGTATGTAGGATACTTCTAGAAAAAAAAAAAAAACTGGAATGTAGCCAGGCCACGGGAAAGACTGGCCATGTACATGTGTGACACCGTCTAACAGAATGGTTGCCCCAGATGGGATTAAAAGTGGGAGAAAAGGATGCTTAATGACACATGCAAGCTCAAGCCTTCTTCGGCAGGGGCGTGTTCGCTGCTGACATCTGGCTTCAGCTTCTGAAAGCAGGCTCCCACCATCTCTTTCCTGCATGCTGGGAGCTCAGTAAATATTGGAGAGGTAAATAATCTAACAAAAGATTAAGTGCCGTTTACATTCTCAGATACTAAGTGTGTTGCAACAGTGGCTTTTAATGGCTAAAGGTACAAGGCCAATAGTGTAGCTCTCTGGGAGGCTAAGGCATCAAACACAATGAGATAGTCTCCGCAAGCACTGCGGCATAGTGACATAGCGTGCAGGGAAAGTCGGAGGGACTGGAGGCTTAGAGAAAAGCTTGCAGACTCTCTCCCAGGCCTCTCCTTGGAGCTGAACCTGGTTGGTGACCACCCTAGGGCTTGAGGTCTGTTTCTTAAAGATTGACTTCCCTGACACTCCCAGGAGAGACAAGGCCAAATGGCACAGAGCATGAGTTCTGGGTTCTGGCTTGTCTGTCATTCTGTCCACTCATGAATTCTTTACCAACCTATTGCTCTGGGTCATGCTCCAGAGCAAGGTCAGAGAGGAGCTGGTGCGGAGGAAGAGACCAGGTTCAGAGGTGGTGGACTTTATCACTGCTGTGCACACGCAGCTAAAGAGCATCCAGAGCTGATGTTCATGGCTGAGGTCCACCCACAGTGACCTTCTGAGTCACCAAGAAAGTGAAGTGGAGCCACCGTGGAGCAGTGAGATGTCCCCCAAGGCCCCTTCTATCCCTCGCAGTCTTTCCTATATGAAACACAAGCCAAGTGCTTATTACGCAATGGTTGGACTTTACATAAGGCCTGAAGTTCCAGTTCATAGTACTGCACTATGGTCAACTTACTTAAGCCTCTGTCACCTCTCTATGTCTCTCTGAGGCTAATTGTGCTGCTCTCATCCCCGTGAGGCAGCGTGTACTCGTGCATGCTTTGCAGGGACAGAGGCTGGGTGCAGCAAGTCCTTTTGAGATTGGGCCCCTGAAGCCAGGAGGCAGGCGACTCTGAGGCAGGGAGGCAGATAGCACCTGTGTACTGATCAGCTTGGAGGTGGGGGGGGGGTTGATGGGGGCGGGGGGGTGGGTCTGTGCACCTCTCCACTCACCCTGCCCTCTCTGGTCCCAGGCTGCCTGCAAACTTTCCACTGAGTGTTTGGAGCAGCTGCAGCCTCTCGCTCTGTGGGGCATTCTCCTAGATCCAGATCAAGGCTCCAAGAATTGATCTATTAGATGAACAGGGAAGGACAGAGTAGAAGAGCGAGGGAGCGAGCAAGTGAGCCTGCTGAGCGCGGGAGCTGTGGGGCCGTGTTTTCTGTGTAGTAGTCCCTCCCTTCTGACTGGAGTATTAATTGCTACATTACCGCTGCCTTGTAGAAAAGACTGTCAGCAAAGCCTGGGAGGGCTCCAGCTCCTCCCTCCCTGCTCTGCTCAATTTCACTTGCATCTTAGTCTTCTCCAAGCCCTAGGTAGCCTGGCAGTGCCGTCCCAGCCCTGGCATCCCGAGGTGCTCCTGTGGTGAGGACTTGAGTGGACAGAAGGAGGGGGTGGAGAGGGAGGGAGGGCTTGCCCTGCAGGCTCTCTGGATGCAGAGCTGGACTCGCTGCATAGGCAGCTGGGCTGTTCCTGGAGACTGGTTTCTGGGGTGCATCCATCTCTCAGGGTTCACCTAGGCAGGCTCCAAGGTCCAGAGGCACACGAGGTGGGTGCCGTCCCTTCCGGGTGCTGACTGCAGAACCTGCCTCCCCTCTGCCACTATGAGCGGCTGCTCCAAAAGATGCAGACTCGGGTTCGTGAAATTCGCCCAGACCATCTTTAAACTCATCACCGGGACCCTCAGCAAAGGTAGGGAGACTGCGTCCTGCCTTGATGTGACCTGACTGGACACTGACTCCATGTGCTGAGTGTGCCACTCCTAGAGTGCTGGAGTCTTGGGTCTCTGAGAAGGCTGGGGAATAAACGCCTGGTACTAGAGGCCGTGGACAACCTAGGTCCTGACCCTAGGCAGGTGGGCGCCCAGCCAGGGAGCTCAGGAGGCTGTAATTGCCTGGAACTTTCGAAATGGAGTTGGTGATGTGTTGCTGATTGGTTATAGATGGGCAGAGAAACGGAACCCTTCCCGGAGTCTGGGAAGCAGCTTGGCATGACTGGAGTTTTAAAAACTTATCCTGGGAGTGTTGTGTCTTGTTGATAAGAGAGAGATTTGATGCAGTGTGCTGTGAGTAATTTTGCACAGCAGAGATGCTGAAGGGGCCCAGCAGGAGGTGGCCCTGGGGCTGCCGTGGCAAACTCAGAATCCTGATCAGCTCTGCAGTCAGCACTGAGGCTGCTCCCGTGGGATCCCAGGGTCCTGCGCTTCTGGAGTCTGCCCACTGATCCGCTGTCTCCGAAGATCGTTCCTCCCCATGCCTGATTTTCTTGCTTCTCCAAGTATTGAAGTGTCAGGCAGTTTGCAGATTTAACTCTGTGTGGCCACGGAGAAGGACTGCATGCACATCGTCAGCTCCTAGACACAGCCAGGAGCCCTGATAAACCTCCTGACAAAAAAAGAGGCAAACTTCTCAGAAACTCTATTTGATATTCTGCGCTAGGGGAGGGTGGGACATGGAGAGGAACTCGGGCAAACTTTCTGAGCATAAATTTAAAGGAAGAGCAGCAGTGTGGTGCTGTTCCAGTGGCTGGAAAAATGTCTTTAAATATTCATGCCCTCTCTCAGGAAGAATGAGTCTTATTTTTTTTGGGGGGGGAAGAGACACTGGGAGCAGCAGACTCAATATTAAGGGAAGGAAGCCCACAAACACTGGCAATTCGGGGAGGCAAAAGCCCTGGGTGGCTATCTTTCATGCCATTGCCCAGGCATCCAGCTGTACTGGGTTGCTGGTTTTGATTGCATGGCTGGTGAGGGGAGGATCATGAGATCATGTTACCGTCTCCCCTGGTCCTTCATTGACTCCCGTCATATCAGTGGCCCCTTCCTGAACTAGGATACTGTCATTCCAGGGTACCCTGGGTGGACTGAACATCTAGTTTTGGGAGTTAGGAGGCCTAGAGCCAAGAGCAGGACATGAGCAGGGGCACAGCTGCAGCAATGCTCAGTGGCTTTGCTTCCAGGAGGAGAAGGCAGGGATATGAGACATAGTGACATTCCCTTGTCCTCAGACAAGTGACAGTCTAGCCACCTGAGGGACTGACAGGTGAGGTAGCATCCTACCCCACTTCCACTCCCTGATGTGTCCCAGAAAGAGCTCCAGCCCAGTTAGAGGAAGGTCTCAGCTCTGGTGTTGCCACCTGGGGAAAGACATGGCGTCTCTGTGGCTGGTTTGTTTTTCTTTTTAATCTGTGAAATGAATTCATTACCTCCTGCTGGTTGTCTCTGCATGCTGCTGCAAGGGTCTAGGAAAGCCATATGTAGAATCCCTTCATGGAAGGCATAGCAGGTGTAGAGAAGGGGGGGGTGTCAGAGGCTGAGATGGGCGTGCATGTATGGTGGAGAACCCGAGAACCTGACCCATTCCTCTCCAGGACAAAGGTCAGAAACCATTCAGCTAACTGAAAAGGGGTCTACATGCCAAAGCAACATGCTCAAAATATGATCAGGAGAAAGTGAGTCAGCAAAGGAAAGAGTGTATCAAAAAGACAGTGTGTGTGTGTGTGTGTGTGTGTGTGTGTGTGTGTGTGTGTTTGTAAGAGAGACAAACTTCTGGAGAGAGAAAATATTGATATTTGAATAAGTGAGTATGAAGATATTTTCTCAATATTTATCTATTGAGCCTTTACGTCCCATGTGCCACATTTGGATACTACATGTATTATTTCACAGATGAAATTTCCCTATGAGAAAATCAGAGCCTGGTGGGACACAGATTCCACATGGACCCAACTGGACATCACACTGAGTGCTGAGATGTAAATATATATTTGTATATATGAGGGTGAAGGACAATCAGCACAGAAGACAAGTGCCCAGACTGACTAAGGGGCTTCTCAAAAAAGTAGCTTCTAAGCTCAGGTAGAGCAGAGGCATGGCTGGGCAAGAGAGGGGGGTTGATGCTGCCAGAGAGATGGTGGCTCTAAAATGGTGCTCTCTGCAGAAAAGCCAGCTGTGGAGAGACAGGACACACACACACACACACACACACACACACACACACAAATGCACTCACACCCCATCAGAATCCCAGAAACCAAGATCCACCTGACACAGAAGGGACTTGGTGGAGACTCACAAGTGACTGCCTCTGAGCTGCTTCAATAGCAAGTTTCCAACAGCTAGGGATTGGGGAGGCTGCACAAGGAGGCAGAGGGGAAGACTGTGTCTGAACTTTACCTATACCCGTGGCCTCAGCTATGCAGAACAGACCAAATGTTTACACAGCCCTGGCTCTGAGCCAGACATGTGCAGGGCGAGTACTGCTGAATCCAGGAGTTGGTTAAATATTTGTTAAATAAGTGATGACAGTGGGAGCTGGGCCAGCCCTGGATCTGGATGGCTGAGAAAGGGCTTCCACCGAGTCTAGAATAAAAGAGACCCCACCCCAAGCTGGATTTGGATTCCACCCTGTGTGGACACTTTACGATTGCACAGGGGTTTCTGGCTTTTATTCTGGTCTCTCTTGTCTGTTATTAACTGCACTAAGTTCTAGATTTGCGACAATCTAACCTTCCACAGAAGAATTAATCTCTGTCCTGTTCTGAATTAGGAAAGTGTGCTATCATGTTCCTCTTTCTGGTCCAGGGACCTCTCGCTTTTCTCCATCATTGGGAATGCACGGGGAATGCGGAAAACTCAAGGCCAGCCCCTTTCCCTTGGTCATCTTCCCTTGATGCCAACACCCACTTTGTCACTGGTCTGAGCTACCAAGTGGTCCAGATTTCCTGTTACAGAGACAACTGCTCAGGTCTCCCTGCATATCCGTCCCACTGGCTTATAAGTTATAAGCCCTGATCACAATTAGTGATCCGTGTCCCTCTTAATAGTATTCAAAAGGCTGCCTTCCCCCTACTTTATGCTCTATGCGGCCAAACCACAGCTCTCCATTCCCACTGTAGCCAGGGTGACTACAGAGCAGGGCTCATCAGCAGAATTAAGTGATTGCAATGTACTGTACAGCAGAGCCACCAGCCGGTGCCCCAGAAGGACGCTTCCCATTAGAACTTTCTGGGTATCACCGTGCATCACCTGTCCCATACCTGATCAGTATCGCCAGCTTAACTCTGTGCAGGGGCAGGAGCTTGGCCATACAAAGCCTTCAGAGCTCTGCCTGAACTCTTATACAGTCTCAAATGTCCTCAGAGAGAAGGTGGGCAAGCAGACTTTTGGCACTCTCTCTCCTTCAGTTCTACTCGGATTTTTTTTTAGATATCTCTTCCATGATTTTCTTTTGCAAAATAAATAAATAAATAAAGGCCATAAGTTCCCAAGCTGGGTATGGTGGTATGTGCTTTAGGAACATGCCTATTTGTGAGGCTCAGGCATGGGATGGGTTGGCCAGGGAAATTAGAGGTCAACCTGGGCAACCCAGAAAGACCCTTTCACAAAAACAAGTAATTATTATTATTTTTTTAAAAAGTCACAGACACAAATGCAAGGGGAGGCACCAGTATGGGGCATCCCAGAGCCGTCCACAATGGCAGCTGTCCACTTCAGGCCTCAGTTTCTTAATCCATAAAATGGGATCATTACTCTCTGTTACTGCACTCGGTTCACGTGGGTGAGTGTGGCAGTTATTAACATTCTGTACCTCGGGGCTGTGAGAGCTCAAAGCTGGCACACCCTCTCTCTCTCAATCCCTCTTTCACTGGTGTCCAGCACAGACCAACGGCAGTCCCCTGAGAAAAGTCTGTGATGGTGTCAGCCCTGCTGCCTAAGCACTGCATGGTGTTAATCTCCGTCAAGCTTGCTTTCTAAAGGGCCTTCCCAGGGCAAAAATATTGCTTAATTTTTACACCTTTATTTCACCTAGTGGTGTGACCTGTGGCGCCTGGGCATGTGGCTGCCACAGCAGGTGTGTGGAGGTTAGAGGACAACTTGCCCGAGTCTTGGTTCTTTTTTTTTTTTTTTCTTCACCACATGGGTCCCAGGATCCAGCTCATTGGGATTCTTGGCAAATGTCTTTACCTGCAGGGCCATCTCACTGGCCATCAGTGTCTGAGCACCTCTCTCACATTCACACCTTTCTGGAAGTTAAGAACGTAACCCTTGGGCTGATGAGATGGATGGTTCAGTCAGTAAGTACTTGTCACCTAAGCAGGAGGACCTGCGTTTGGGTCCCTGTGAAGCTGGGCGTGGTAGTTTACGTCTGTAATCACATCACCAGGCAGATGGAAACAGAACAATCCTTGGGGCTTGCTGGCCAGCTTGTCTAGCTGAAAGGGTGAGCTAAAGATTTTTTGAGAGACCTTGGCCCCCCAAATAAAGTGGACGAATGGGAAAGATGTTGGCTGTCAGTCAACCTATGACCCCCCCCCACACACACACATGCAGACATATGGGGGAGCGGGGTTGGAAGCAGACAACAAAGCCACAGGGCACAGGAGGAAAGAACCTAATCCAGGAGCTCATGTAGCATGGTCCAGGCCACCATGAGGCAATGGGACAAGAGGAGCCTGTGGGAGCTGAGCTCTGTGTCAAGGACAAAGCCATGGTTTCAACTCCTCTTCACACTTGGTTCAGGCTGTTCCTCTCCAAGCAAGGAAAGACTTTACCATAGATCTCCCGAAGACACACTCTTCCTCATGTCTCCTCCCTACTGCTGTCCCAGGTTCTCTCAGGCTTCACCTTGGATCTGGCATGGTTCTGCCTTAGGCCAGCTGGGCTTGCAATGCACCTTTGTTGTCTCCCAGCTGTGTGAGTGAATGGCACAAAGTCCCCCAAGTGAGGGAAGGTCTATGTTTTTGATCTGAGAATAGCAAAGCCAACCAAGTATGGACTTGTTTGTTTTTTTTGTTTTGTTTTTTTGTTTGTTTGTTTTGTTTTTTACTTTTTATTTATTTACTACTTAGTTTAATTTACCGAGGGTGGTGAAGGAAGGGCATGCAGTTAGTAAGGCAAATGTCCACCTTGCAGGTGCAGAGGACTGAGTCCTCTCTTTGCTGTTGTGCATCTCCCTTGCTTGGCTCTAGTCCCAACCCTGGAAGGAGGAATTGACAGCCCTGTTTTACCAGGCAAGAAAACTGATTAGCTAAACCACCTGGCCCAGCTGGAAAGTGGCAAAGCTGGTACTAGACACCAAGTCCTGTGGGGCCAAAAGCAGGCACTCTCTTTGCTCCTGGAGCTGAAGAAAATGCCTCACCTGTGCCATGCCCCACCTTGCCCAGCAGAGAGTCCTCCACCCCAGCTTCCTGGTCAGTGTGTTGGTGAGTTTGCTGAGAACTGTTTCAGCAGCTGGATCTTTTCATCTTTTCAGGGAAGCTACCTGCCATTCAAGGGGTTGTGACAGATTTCAGAAGGAGACATGACCTGAGTTTAAAGAACAAGCTTCATAAGAAAAGTGACCATTCACAGACCAAGCACATAAGAGAGCCATGTTCTTCAGCCTCTCTGTTACCTCTTGGAGAAGTGAATGGAGCCAAGGCATCTGCCAGATGCTAGGTGGGCTTTATGCTACTAAGGGGTCTTCCTCCAACTTTTTTCTTTTTACAAAGAAACTGTAAAAGAACTATCTATTTAGAAGTGGGCATGGTTTGGGGCAGTAGGTCATCTGGCATTGAGTTGGGGGCTGGGACTTGTCTGGGAAATTGATGACCTTCACTCTTGGGCTCTGTGAGATATGATAATGGCATCGGGTCAGAGCTACCACACCGAGGCCTGCATTTGCTTTGGCTCTTCCCACATCCAACAGCTTCCATTCTGTCATAACAGGCCCCTTGCTCCTCCATAACTCCAATGACCCCATCACTCCAATGACCCATTTCAGCAGGCCAGGTGCTCTCTTGGGTCTCCACAGCCAGATGAAAAGCAAACTCCCACCACAAAGCTATCGTTCTAAACTAGAGGTTCTCATCCTGTGGGTCACAACCCCTTTGGGGGTCAAACAACCCTTTCACAGAGGTAGAATATCAGATATCAACTGTTTACATTACCATTCATGACAGTACCAAAACTGCAGTTATGAAGTAGCAATGAAATAATTTATGGTTGGGGGTCACCATAATGAGGAACTGTATTAAAGGGTGGCAGCATTGAGCAGGTTGAGAACCGCTGCTCTGAAGTTTCCTGGCCTCCCTCCTAGATAACCCTAATACCAAGCAAGAATAATTTGTTCAGGGATGCTTAGCCCGGCAATGCTGCACAGACATCCTATTAACTTCAGGACCACGGGGGAGCGGCTAGTTTGTTCCAAATTAAAAGTAGCTGGAAATGGCCCTTATATAGCAAGAGGGCACTGGGAGCTGTAATGCTGTGACACAATGAAGAATGGAGTGAACCAGGGCTTGCTTGGCCCTCTGAAGCCCTGAGGCCCCAAAATCCCCTTTCCTCCATTATAATCCTTACTTTCCCCTAACTTCTTAACATTATGGGATGCTCCCTGAGCTCTTCTGTCAACCCAGATACCAAGGGCAGAGTAGTGCCAATGCAGCCATGGAAAGAAGCGAGGCATAAGGAAAGAAGCACAGATATGATGCCAGATGACAGTGTCCGAATCTGTCAGTTCTGGCAGGAATTCCCCAGATAAGCCATTCCCCATTTTGAAGCCCTTCTTCCTTTATATAATGAGGCCAGTGATGCCCAAATCCTGGAGCTACTAGAGACTAAATAAAACAGCATATCATACACACACACACACACACACACACACACAGCCTGGCATGTAGCAGTGTCCTGCTAAAGCTTAAGATGGATACTTTTCTTTCCTCACGTGTCTCAGCTGTGGCTGATAGCAAGAAGAGGTGAAGCCAAGCTGAAAGAAACAACAGTACACTGACCAAGTCCTCCTTCTAGCTCTGATATCAATACTCCCCGTCACACCCAGTCACAACAGCAAGTTCTATAACTGAGAATTTGTCAATAGTTGTACAGATTTCTATTACCTGGATGTCTGGGTGTTTATTGGCCACCAACTGTGGGAGAGTATGACCTTCACACAGGCACTCAATTTGTGATAATAGGTGCCTCAACTACCTGCACCCCAAAAAGTTGAACAAATGACAAGTAGATAGCAGCAGTATCAGGACCTGTGCCTTACACAACTGTTTTTGAGGCCTTGCCTTTGTTTCTCGGCTCTCCAACTCCACAGCCTTCCTTCTTATGTGCTGAAGTTTGCCAGAAGTGGTGAGCTACCCTGCCTTTGATGAGGTAGGGCGTCAAGATCACGACCCCTGCGTTGATCTCATCTCAATTTTCCCAAGCTCAGCCCCACTTTTGGCCTAGAGCAGTCTGCACTGGTTGCCCCTGTAGTTGTCCATCGCTGTGTCTGCAGGGATGTCCTTCACAGCTCAGCTGAGGTCAGGGACTCCCCGGTGTCCACCTACATCCCAATCTGAAGGACCCAGTATCCAAGTACCATACAGAAGGTCGGGAAACTAAGGAGAAGATCATATCAATGGTGGGGAAACAGTACATACTCTGGACCAGGTGAGGGGAATAAAAAAGCCAAGACCCCAGGAAAAACTCAGGGGAGGCCAGTTAGCACCAAGGGTGAACTCCTGAACTCCACAGATCTGTAGTCTGGAGGCTGAAGAAAGTCTCCCTCCCCTGCTAGGACGGAGGCAGAAGGACTGTGAACACAGGCCAGTCCTGCTCCTCTCTTCCTGGAAGAACCACAGTTGCATTTTGTGTCCTTCAGAGTACAGAGAGCAATTGCTCTGGAGTCACACATGGTCTTGAATCCAAATTGTCATATTTTCTTAGGCCATTCATGCTAATGTACTGAATGCCACCAACTGAGTGGTCACGAGTCGTTTAGTTCTCCATTCTGGAGATGAGATTGAGACTGAGTCTGAGATTGAGGTGATGTGATGACCCACAGTTCTATCAGGGCCTCTCTTCTGTCATCTGTGTGCTGACGTCAGTGAGCAGGAGCTAGCTGCACGGCTTCTTTTATAAAGACTCCACCTTCACAACCTAGTCACCTCCCAAAGACCCACCTGAAGTCTCATCCACTTCTCTGCAAATAATGTGATTTCATTCATTCTCGCTCAATAAAACTCCACTGTGTGTGTGTGTGTGTGTGTGTGTGCGTGTAGACATATATATGACATGGTGGGTCTGTCTGATCCAAAGAAAGGGTCTACTAGCAAGAGGCAGGAGGGAGAAAGCAGAGTGTGTGGGAGGAGAGACAGGCACTGAATACCATCACAGTGGGTGGGCAGAGCTACAATGTATAATGTTTGAGATAAACCTTTAAGCCTTTTCACTAAATAGTGGTTTCCCTTTGCTGAGCCTCCATGTGTTCATCTCCCAAATGAGGGAACTGCTGGTTTCAAAGAACTGTTCCAGCTTTGGGGCTGGCATTTAGTACGTAATACCTACACGAGCAGCAAAGATAGCACATGAGCTATCTGCCCAACATACCCTGGGTGCCCAGTGCCCACAGTTGCACCCATCATCTTACCATGCACAAGAACCTCCAACGTGGAGAGCTCACCTGAGTCCCATTTACAGAAATGGAGACCTACGCTGCAGAGGAAAGAAGGCTGTTGCAACTTAGATATAAAACGCCCCCTCAGAGGCTCCAGTGTTGAAGGCTTTGTCCACAGCTAGTCACTATGAAGTGGGCTGTTAACTGCATTGATGGATTAACCGCTGATGGATTCATGTTTAATGAAGTTAGTAAGGGGTTAGTGGAAATGGGGTTCAGTTGTTTCAAGGAATGAGTTTAATGGGGACACAGATCTGAAAGGTTTTCTTGTTCCAGCCCCTTTTATCTCTGCTTCCCGACTGCCCTGGCATGAGCAGCTTCCTCTTCCACACGCTTCTGCTATAATGTTCCTGTCTTATCACCCTGTCTTATCACAGGGTAAACAGCAAGAAAGCCAGCTAGCATGGATTGAAACATCTGCAACCGTGAGCCAAAACAAAACTCTGCTTTTGATTGTTTTCTTGGGCATTTTTGTCATGGCAATAGAAAGCTGCAACCAACAAGCCCCCAGTCAGCAGAGGGCAGAGCCAGAGCTGTGATTCTGGGCTGTCTGTCTCCTAGTCTCAATGTATATCCCCAGTCCCTGTCACACATGCATGCATGCGTGCATGCACGAACATACACACATCTTAGAGAAGAAAGCAAGAGGTAACACACACTGTTACTTTAGGAATCAAGATCTTCATTCAGACCAAAGAAGAACATTTCCAGAGAAGGCTGCCACTCTCAAGTCCCAAGGATGCCAAACCATTACCTACAGGTTAGCTTCTATAGCCAAATAGTAGAAAGTGGTGGAGAGATGGCTGAGCAGACAAGACTTCAGGGAGAGGGGAGAAAACACCACTCAGCAAGTATTTCCAGCTGTGACTCCAGTCTGACCAATTTTCATTTCTTGCTTAGATGAAGTTATTTGGATGGAGAGAAGTAAGTAACAGCAGTAGGAAAATATAACCCTGGGGCTTTTCTCAAAGAGGCTGGGGATAGTCTACCCCAATTTTCTTTATGTAATCTTTTGATTAACCAGGGTCAGCTTGGGTGACAGTTTTTCAAACCTCAGCAGGTCAAGCCAAGCCGAGGCTTGTTGCTCAGGATCTGCACACATCAGCTTGGAACTAACTCACTCGGAGCTCGGGATATCTCAAAGTCACGAGGCAGGTTGGATTTGCAGAGGTCCACAAACTTGCTGGTGTGCTCTGCCCGCCACTCACAAGAACAGAGCTGGCAGTCCACCATCCCAAATGTGACAGAAACAAGAGGGATAACAATTCCCATTGTCTACAGACTGCAGTGGCTGTAGAAGGAATTTAACCCAGTTCCCTTGGGAGCTCTCTGCTCTTGTCCCCTATGCGTGGGGAGCTTGGAGCATTTGCCAATGCCACCTATGAGAACTGTGGCTTGTTTTGGAGGAAGAGCACCCAGTCAAGCTTCTCAGCAGCCTCGCCTTCTGTTATGGACTAAACTGTGCCCCCCCCCACCCCTTATGATTCACATGCTGAAGCTCTAACCCCCCAGTGTGGTTATATTTGGCAACAGAACCTTGAGTGAAGTATTTAATGAGGTCGCTCAGGTGGGGCCCTGATCCCATGGGACTGCTGTCCTTATCAAAAGAGCAAGAGACAGTAGAGATGTGAGAAGGTCGTCACCTACAAGCTGGGAAGGGATGCCTCACCCCACACCAACTCCTCCAGCACTTGACCTCTGACCTTTAGCCTCTAGAACTGGAAGAACATCAACTTGTTATTGAAGGCATTCTTGCTTGGCGGTATTGTGTGACGGTGGCTCAAGGAGACTACATACCTTTTCTTATATTCTTTGCTGTGATAAGTATCTATAAAATTAGGTTTAGTATTTTAGCCATTCTACAGTTCATTTTCGGGGGGAGAGTACATTCGCACTGTCACTGCCATTCATGTCCGGAAAATTTTTGTAACACAAACTCCTGTTCTCCCCCAGCTCTGGCCATCACCATTCTACTGAGTTTTACAATTTTTGTCTCTGCTCAGTACTTCATGGATGTAGACTAGTATTAACTCTTTTGTGTCGGGCTTGGTACACTTAGCCTGATTTCAAGATCTGTTCATATTATAGCCTGGGTCAATTTCACTTCTTTTTAAATAATGGTAATATTATTCCATTGTGTTGTTATGGAACAATGTGCTTATCCGTTCATCTATCAGTGTGCCATTCTGATATTTTTTAAAATACAGACTATGTAATTGTGGAAACTGCCTCCAATGGATTCTTGACGTCAATTTTAAAGGTTTAAAATTACACACATGCCTTAATGTATGCATGTATACCACATGGGTGTAGGTGTCCAAGTAAGACAGAGAGGGCATCGGGTCCCCTGGAACTAGAGCTACAGGTGATTGTAAACCTCTTGATGTAGGTGCTGGGGACTGAACCTGGGTCTCTTGCAAGAGCAGCAAACACTCTTAACTACTGAGCCATCCAGTTCCCCATTCTTGACATTTTGAGCTGAAGGCAGACTTCTTACAAGGGTTTATGGGTATTTTGTGATTTTGTGATTTGTTCTATGTATTTCTGCTCTCTGCCTCTTGTCTCTTCTCCCTCTCTCTGTGACCACCCTAAATGATGTATCCTAGAAATCAGGCCATGTCACTCTCATTGGAGTACCAACCAGCTTCTTCAGCTTCCGGGTTCTCACAGTTGCTCGTCTCCTGGCTGGGTTTTGGCCTTCCCAGAACCCCTACCCCAATGCCTCATTCAGTCCTCTGCTGCCTCCTGAAGCCAACCACATGTACTTTAACATACCCTGTCACCTCATGCTACCTTGTTTTCGTGCACAGCACATTGTATTACTGCAGTACACATTTATACATATTTTTAAAATTATATGCTATTATGGTTAGAATAACACTTTGATGTTTTCTTATGTTTGCCTAGCAGACTGGTTATTGCAGTCAAGCTAATTATCATGTTTGTCTCATCACACCATTACCTTTGGGAGTGCGTTCGGGATATCAAGTCTCTTCCACGGTATACAAGACGATGTGACCAGCCAAAGCTCATGCCACTCAGTAGATCTCTGGAACTTGTTTATCCCCAATCCACAGTAAGTTCCCCTGACTTACATCTCCCTGCTGTCCATGCTTATCCACAGCGTCCAGTTCTGTAGGATAAGGACTACACGCTGGGCCATCACTGCTTCCCCAGCACTTGGCCAACAGTGCTGAGTGGACTCTGCGGTTGTCCAGACAGTTTAGAATCCCTCTACCAGCATACTGCTTACAGGCCCCAGGCTCATTCCTTGCCTTCCCATGTCCATCTGTCCATCCACACATATCCTTGGCTTGCCATCTGGCTTTTGAACCCACTGTCCTGAGAGCTATCACCTCCTTAGTTACTGTAGCTGGGGGCAGTTTGATTTACTTCACTGTGGAAAGCTGGGGGTGGGTTGCTAATGATTTCCACTCTGCTCTCTGCTCCACTCGGTTGAGCAGGTCATCTCAGGGGCTATAAAGTGACCAGGCATCAGCAAAGGTCTGGGAGCTACAGGCACAGAAGGTTCCCCGCCCAAATTCCCCATTTGGCCACTCTAGAACAAGTGCTTTCTGAAAACATGATTGCTAGACTACAGATCACACACCATTTTCAACTTGTATTCTAGGGGCACATCTTAGGAACTCACTCATCTGAGCTCCTTTCTGTCATTCATAAAATGGGTACAGTGAGGCCCATCCTGAAGGTAGACTAAAGGAATGCACCAAAGTATTGAGCGGACTGCTTGTGCCTCATTAGAGTTCATAAACAACAGTGTTTTCTTGCTTTTAGATTTTGCTGCTATTTGTTAGAAGTAAGTATAAGTCTCTCCTTGTATTCCTGTCAAACCATGGGTGCCTGGGTTCACTGCAATGACCCATGTGGGTCAGAAAAGTGTCAGAGACTTGTCCACCATTCTCTTTACCTTCCCTTTCCCTACGTGGATTCAGAGTCTTATCCTTGGTAGATAGACCAGGAGGGCTAATGATCTGCCAGAATGACCTTACCATGCAGAGCCTTCCCTGTCTTTTGCACACCTTTCAGCCAGCTTTCCATTCCTGCAACAGAGAAAGGAATGGAGCATTAACACCCCCACTCTGCATAGTCCTCCTGAGGCCCAGGGAGGGAGGTGGAAGAGTTCTGGGATGTAATGCTAGGTCAGTCACTCGTGGCTGGGGTGATTCCCCCGAGGAGTCTTCCATCAGGGAACGAGTAAGCGAGCCTCAAACCATGAAGTCTCCTGGGCAGGGACAAGAACAATCACACACTTTGCAAACTGAAGGTTGGACCTGGAGGAGTATCTGCTACTCTCTGGAGGCTTCTGCCTTCCAGGGCACCATGATATAGACAAAGAGCAGATGGAGACATTGTCTCCATGGTGATTGCATTGTAGACTTTGAAGTATACACATGTTATTGAGAGCCTGAGATGGCTACGAGGGAGGGAAGTCAAGGCCCTAACAGCAGAGTCAGGGATAGCAACACTATCAGCCTCCTCGAAACAGATGAAGCAACTGAGGACAAAACCAACAGGATCCATGAACAAATCAGTCTTCTCTGAAAGGTGGCTGGGGTACAGGGATAGGGTGACCTGGCTCCTCCACCAATGGTAGCCTTCTAGAAGACGGCTCTTTAGACCTCAGGCTCAGCAGAATCCCTCTCTTCTCAGCTTAACCCTGTGAATTTACCTGAGAAGGCACCCGAAGGTCTCTTCCCCTGGGCTCTTTTCTTACACTCCAGGCCTCCCGAGAGCTTGTGCGAGGGCAGGGGCCATGTCTTAGTTATTTAGGAATGCTTGGCATTCAGCACAAGGTCTGGCATAGGGTTGGAGGATAGGTGGAGGGAAGAAAACAGAGGGTGTGAAGAGAAAAGAGGAGAAAGTCATTAGATCCTCCTACTTGATTGGCTGCTTGTAACGTCTACTGCACCCTCATAAAGCCGGAGCCAATTTTCCTCTCTCCCAACTTCACAATTTTCTCTTAGATGTCCCTGACTGGAGCCGTGAGTCATCTTTCGTCTGTCACTTCCCAGAATCACCCCTGCACTCCAGCCTAGTCACTTCTCCCTACTTTGCCGAAGTAGCCCATAGCCTTTCCCATTTCTCTCCTCCCACTCCAAGACCCACAAAACATGGGCTACACAGGAGATGGTTCATCCAACCCTAATGGAGCAATCTCTCCAAGGCTCACCATAAAACATGTGTCCTGCACAAACTTTCAGTCAGAGGTGTCTTCGGAACCATTATCAAATTATTTATTAAAGGGAAAGTTGGAGATGATCTAAACTTCAGTAAAACTAACTAGTGCTCCACATATATTCGTTTCGCCTACTGGTGGGACCTCTGATCATTCACTTTGGCTTCAGAACACATGGAAATGCTGAGTGTGAAGCCCAGTGAAGAGCCACAGGTAAAACTCTGTAGCAGGTTTCCAGTCAGTGGACAGATGTGCATGTGGAGAATGTGTCTTAGGAAATAAGCAAAGTAAATTAACCCAAGTTTTAATTGGGAGTAGGAGTTATTTAAAGTTCATTTTTATAGAGTTTGGGTTCCTTCCTATTTGCGTCCCTGTTACTTACACATCTTGTCTTATTGCTCTAGCTAAGCAATAAGACTCCAATTACTATAGTGATTAAAGGGAATGATCCCGTTTTCATCTTGATTTTGGTAAAAATGCTTTGAGTTTTTCCACATTTGCTCTGAAGTTGGATATAGGTTCATTATATTATAGGTTCACCATATATAGCCTTTATTACATTGAGATATACTTCTTATATTCTTAGTTTCTTCCTTTTTTTTTTAATCAAGAAAAGATGTTGGACTTTGCCCAAGGCCTTTCTTTATCTATCAATACGATCATATAATTTCTGTCCTTCCATCTGTGTGTGTTATGTAGTACATCTGTTGATCTGCAGACCTTGAAACCATCTTTGATCTCTGGAATAACTGGAACTTGATCATGATGAATGATCCTTTGATGTATCACTTAGTTTCATTTGTAAGAATTTTATTAATAATTTTTGCATCCATGTTCATCAAGTAGGTTTGCTGATAATTTTCCTTTTGTTATGTCTATATCCAGTAATTCTGATTTTGTAAAATGAATTTGGAGGCATTCCCTTCCTTTCTGTTCTATGGAAGAGTTTGAAAAGCATTAGTGTTTGCTTTTCTTTAAAGACTTTGTAAAATTCAGCTGTGAAACACTCTCCACCCCACAGACCTGGATTTTTCCGTTAGGAGACTATTCTATTTTATTACTGATTTAAGCTTACAGCTTGCAATAAATCTGTTAAAGTAAGTTAAGTCCTCTTGGCTGATTTTGGTAGGTTAATCTAGATATATTCATTTCTTTTAGGTTTTCAATTTATTGGAAAATGGGTTTTTAGTTATGCCCTAATGAGCCTCTAAGTTTCATTGGTATTTGTTATGATGTTTCCTTTTTCATCTCTAATTTAATTAATTTGGGTCTTCACTCTCTTTATCGTGGTTAGTTTAACTAAGGCTTCGCAAGTCTTGTTTATCTTTTTCAAGAACAAACTCTTTGTTTCATGGTTCTTTGTAATGTTATTTTCATTTCCATTTCATTAATTTCTGCATTGGTGTTTATGATTTCTTTCTGTACACCGATTGTGGGTTTGGCTTCTTGGTTTTCTCAGACACTGGATGCATCATTAAGTTGCTTATTTGAGATCTTTTGATTTTTTTTAAAAAAAGTATAGCTATAAAATTCACTCATAGAACTGTTTTCATTGTCTCTCACAGGTTCTGGCATATTGTGTTTTCATCTTCATTTGATTTTAAGAGTTTAAATTTTCCTTCCTGATTTCTTTAATGACCCATTAGTTAACTTTAAATAGTGTCTTTTTAAGTCTTCAGGGACTTCAATATTTTCTGTATTTTTCTCTTCCAGTTGATTTCTTCTCGTTTCATTGTGAATGGTAAAATATGTAAAATTATATTAACTTTCTAATGTCTATTAGGAATTTTTTGTGTCCTATAATGTGGTCCATTTCAGAGAAAATTCCATGGGCTGCATAAAATAATGTATATTCTGTAGTATTTCAGTATAATATTCTGTAGATGCTTGTTATATCCATTTAATCTGTGATATCATTTAATTCTGATATGATTTTGTTCATTTGTTGGTTGGTTGGTTGGTTGGTTGTTCCAACTGATCTCTTGATTGGTAAGTGTGGATTATTGTGGTCATCCATAATTTTTTTTGTCAAGGTTAGTCTTTGCAACTAGTAGAAAACTGAGTACAGTGAGTTTTATCTGTGTATGTTTAGAAATTTTAGGGGATTTCCCCCTTAAATTATCTTCTTTATCTCTTCTAATTTTGACTTGACATCTACTTTGTGAAATATTAGTATGACTATACCTATTTTTTTTTCAGTTCCATCTGATTGGAATACTTTTTCCTAAACTTTCACCCTAAGGCTTGCTTGTCTTTGCCAATAAGGTACATTTCTTGAAGATAACCAACACTTGGGCTCTATTTTCTATTCAATCTGCTCGTCTGTATCTTTTGATCAGAGAAATGAAGTCATCAAGAGTTATTATTGAAAGGTACTAATTTCTGTCGTTTGTTGTTTTTTTTATTGGTTGGTGTTTTCCTAATCCTTAGTTGCTCATCTGTTTTGTAGCAATTTATTCTTCACTGTGGCCTTATAGATGTGTTTTTCTTTCTCTTTAGTGTGTAGGATTCCTTCTGTACCTTCTACAATGGTAGCTTGGTAGTCATAGATCCTTCTAGTTTGTGTTTATGACAGAAAATCTTTCCTCTTTCTTCTATTATTAAGGGTAGCTTTGCTGGAGATAGTCATTGAGGCTGGCAGTTATTGTCTTTCAGATCTTAAAATATATCATTTCATGTCCTGGCTTCTAGAATTTCTCTCGAGAAATCTCTGTTATTTTTGATGGATTTGTCCTTATATGTGACCTGGAGTTTCTCTCCTGTCTCTTTCCATATTCTTTCTTTGTTTTGTATCCGTATTGCTTTAACTAAAACATGATGTGCTGATGGCTTTCTGCGTTGTCTGTTTGGAGCTCTAAGACTCTTAGGTCTGGAGAGCCATCTCTCTCCCTCGATCTGGAAAATTCTCTGCTATGATCTTGTTGAATATTTGTTGTCCACTCTATGTGAGAGTTGTCCTGGTCCTCCCAGCACAAACCCATGAAATCCTTAGCCTTCTGTTCCTGTATGTCCCTCCTACATGTATATTGTTGTCCAGCCAAATTGATCTCTGCGTCCTGTGTTTTATATTTCTGAATATAATTTTCAAATGCTAGACAGAGAGAGACTGAGAAGGGGAATAAAAAGTAGGGGAGCTTCATAGAAGGAAAGAGACATAAAAAGATAGGGAGTATAATTCTAGTAAACTATTAATAATCTCAGTGAATTAGGATGAGAACTACACATACTAATAACTACAGCTGTAATCAGACATTTCCAAATCTAAAAGTTGATGGAAATGAGAGGGCACTAGAGTGTAGAGTTCAAAGGCTCTGTAGAAATTACCCAAGTTTCAATTTCAGGTCTGCGCTTATTGGATGCAAAGTGGCGACCTTGGCAAAGCAACTCACCTTCTAAGCCTTGGGCCCTTCATCAGTAAATATACAAGAGATGATTAAAACCCTAGCCGATCTATTTTTCAGTTTTCTGGAGGATGAAGTGAAGTGTTCAGAGCTTGGTAAAGAACCTGGAACAGCCTCAACCACTGCAAACTGTCATTGTCAGTGTTCAAGACATACATCAACTTCTTTATCCATTCATTGTACTTTCTGTCTCCCGGTGCTGCCCAGCGCCAGATGAGTAAATGCTGTGGCTTTGGAATCTTTTGCCCGTATTGGTCTTCTGCCACTGTTCCATGAACACTAAAACATGGAGCCAGATATCATTGATATCCATATTTCTAGGTCCTGTCACCACACCTGGCAGAAAAATGGCTAATGAGCACATAAAGCTCCAAATGATATACTCGAAGAGTTCGGCCTAAATGCTAAAGGACGTTCTTTCATTGGGTAAAAGATTGCAGTTTTGCTGAGGCAGCCATTCCACTCCCATGGGCTCCCTCCAGATAAGGCATCACATTGATAAATTAGCTGTGGATACAGGCATCCTGCAGGTGGCATGGAAATGCAATTTAATTTCCAATTAAGCCTGATTTCTGGGCCAAGGGATTTGGCCGCCTCACACTGGGAAGATTATTTTGTCCAGACCTATCATTATTATGGGTAACGATTCTGCCATGGAGTGGACTCCCAAAGCAAAAGTCCTTTGATTCTTGAGATGGTGTGATAAGATAGAGGTGTGGGAAAACTGCTTTCCTTCAAGATCTAAGCTCATTTGGGGATATTGAAGAACTTTCAAGCACTTTCAGCACATTGATTTGTGGCTGACATTTTTTAAATGAACAGGGAAAGAAAGATGAGCATGGCAGTCCTCAGTCATATTCTCAAGAAAGATAGCTGCTAGTGAGAAGGGGGTGGCAATACAGAGTCCTCAGAGCTCTCAACAGAGAAGAATCTTCATGGCTGGAGCAGGAAGATTGGTTTGCTAGAATGGAACAAGCATTTGTGGAGCATCTTAAGTGCACCAGATGAGGTGCTGACTGTTTACCCTCAATCATCCTAAACACCCTATAAAACAAATGAAGTTTCTCTCAGTTCCCAATTGAGGAAATTGAGCCTCAAGGAAGTTAAATTAACTGTCCAAGGTCATAGACAAGCCAATTTGAACTCCTGATTTTCTAAATTTTCTTCCCTACAAGCACTATCACCAAAGACAAATGCAAAAATATAGTCGAGGGCCCTACAAATAATGTCAGAGTAAGCAGGCACTTAACTCCAGAACTGTAAGAATGAGAACAAGCCCTTGAAAAGATGCCCCGAGACAGTAAAAATAAATGCTGTCGACACCTACTTGGTGCGGTGGCCTGATAAGAGGGCACACGAGACCCAATTCTGTTTGGATGTGTTCCCAACTCCCTCACAAGAAGGGAGGTTCAGGTGCTGACTGAACTAATGCAGTAGGGCCACAGAGCTTGGATGGGACCAGGAGCTTCATCGAGGGTCCTAGGTGCTCCACACTAGCGTTCTTCCTGGTGAAATAGAGACTTCACTTTCAAGGACTGGAAAAAAAAAATGCAAGATCCTGAAGGACCAGGCCAGCATACTCACAGAAAATTTAGATTGGATGCCAAGAAGGTGTCTTATGGCCCAAGTTTTGTTAATGATAAAGATAAATATAAATGATTATGCTGTCTACTACTGGGAGAATTCCAGAATAGATTATTAAGACTGTGGTTTGTGAACACTGCCTAAAGAAAGAAAAGGGCCACTGAGAGAAGGGTGGGATCACTAAGAAAGTCCTGTTAAACCTGCTGTTCTTCTGTGCTGGCTTGTAAAAGTGACCAGCAATGCAAGGATTCGAGCGATTACAGAATGACTGGGTTTCAAGCGGCCAAATGGGTTCTGGGCCAGAAACTGTGGCTTCTGTCGAATTGTAGACAGCCCCAGTTATTCTTGGCAGCACCCACATTTCAAGTGTTCATCTTTGGGAAAAAAAATGTCAGCTATTGACTCTTTAGAAGAATAGCATAGAGAAACTGTGAGAGCCTGGGCTCTGTGGAGTGCAGGCCCTCAGCAGCTGGCCTTTGCATAGCCGGTAAGAAGAGATGGAAGAACAGGTTTCTCAGTAGTTAGATCCATATTAAAGCTATACTCTCTAGTTTATTTATATTTTAATCTCAGCTCTCCTACTTGCTATCTTCTGGGGCAAGCTAACCCCCTTCCCTGTGCCTCAGTTACCTCATCTATGAAATGGAGATGCCAATATTAACCTCAAATGCCATCAGTGTTTAATGAGCCATACGGGGAAAGCCTTGGCCCACATCCCGGCACACAGGTGTTCCACAAATGTTAGTTCTTATTACTATTAGGGATGACAGATTGTTGCTCAGGGAATGGTTAGCTAAATATATCCCAGAATGGAAGAACTACAGCGTGGTCTGGTGGGTTATTCATCAAACGTGTTGCTGTAGACTGTCACTAAAGAGAAACGTGGAAACGTGAGCATTTTCTCCCTGGCAATGCTTCTGACGGAAGACGGGAACATTGTTTCTCTTCTGACACCAACTAGTTCTGACACTATTTGGGCTTCCTACAATGTAATGCAGTTTTGATGCTACCCAGAGTTAACAAGGGACTCCGCAGGTGGCTGGTGCATTAACACAAGATTGGCCTCACATCGCATAGGAGTAGAAGACTTATCTTGATGTTGCATGTGCTTAGGGGGCCCCTGGCTTCTATTCCACGTGTGTTGGGAGTGCAGGTTGTGTGGAATGATGGGGATTCTTGGCCATCAAAGTCCCTGTAATCCACCTTTGACTACAGCTTAGGAGAAAAAAAACAAGCCAGGGGATATATCACGTACTTGATTCTCATCCAGTCTGGAGTTTGCTATTTCTGCAGAGCTCACCTCCCATCTTCCACTACCCTTTAAGGGAGCTAGCTGATAGCTGTGTGCTTTGTATCAGTAGGTAGGGAAGGAGGGTTGGGTACCCAGGAAGACCTTGAGTTTTGCATTTATTTGACATGCAAATGATCCAGGAAAGTGCTTGTAGGTAAGGAGATAACCCACCCATTGGCCCTTCTGTGGAATCATAAACCAAGACACGGAGGCAACCCAGAGAACTAAAACTTTCTCTCCATGCCTCAGTGAGAATCTGAAAGACTCTGTCAAGCAGTTGTTCTCAACCTCCGTAATGCTGCAACCCTTTAATACAGTTCCTCGTGTTGTGGTGACCCCCAACCATAAAATTATTCTTATTACTACTTTATTGCTGTAATTTTGCTACTGTCATGAATTGTAATATAAATGTCTGGGTTTTCTGATAATCTCAGGTGACCTGTGTGAAAGGGTCATTTGACCCTCCCAAAAATGTTGCAACCCACAAGTTGAGGACCACTGCTATAGAGGATGGCTTTAGATTTCTGTGTGCATGGTGGGGAGAGACGTTATCCTTCTCTCTAGATGCACACTACCCAACCTTCTCAAGATGGCTGTTCTCAGGACCCCTTACACTTTTAAAAAATATTGAAGATCCAAGTAGTAGCCATTTTACAAACTGAAACTAGCAACTTTGAAATATTTCATTTCCATTTCTTTATTTTTAAAGAAATAATAGATCTATTGTATGCTGCAAACATGTTTTAGGAACAATAATTTTATCTTCCAAAGATTACCAAGAGAAAACTCACTGTTTTACATTTTAAAAGATTTATTTTATTTGTGTGTGCGTGTGCCTGTGCAAATGAGTACAGGTGGTCATGGAGCACAGAACTGTCACATCCCCCTTGGAGACAGAGTTACAGGCAGATGTGAGCTGTCTGATGTGGATGATGGGAATCAAACTCAGGTCCTCTGCAAGAGCAACACATACCCTTAACCACTGAGCCATCTCTCCTGCCTCTGTTGTATGTTTTCTGACAATATCTTTAATAGTTAATCAAGCATCTGAACTCTAACCAGTGTTCCGTCTTTTATCATCTGTGATATGTGAATCACACTGACTCGGTCTGGAACTTCTAACAACATCTTTTTAGGAGAACAAGTAAGAAGGGATGTGATTTCCGTCTCAGAATCCTTACCTAGGGGCTGTGACCTCACAGATCTCCAGTTTTAAAACAGCTGTCCCACACTCTAGGGAGGATCTCCATGCCTCTAACCCACATTGGCTGGTTCTCTTTCACCTGCTTGTGAAGGGATCTAGGCTGGTGAGAAACAGGACAGTCACACTTGCTCAAATAGCATCCTCCCAAATATGTCATAGAATTCAAATTCCTCCAGATGTGAGAAGAAATAAAAGGGCACCAGACATTCTTACCAACTACCTCTCACAGTTAGGAACAGCATCAGCACACTTTGCAATTGGCTGATTCAGGGCAGTTGACAGCAGGAGAAATTTGGGGTGAAACGTTGATTTAGAGCAGTGATTCTCAACCTTCATAATGCTAAGACCCTTTAATACAGTTCTTCATGTTGTGATGACCCCCCCAACCACAAAATTATTTTTGTTGCTACTTCATAACTGTTATTTTTCTACTGTTATGAATCATAATGTAAATATCTGTGCTTTCTGATGGTCTTAGGTGACCCCAATGAAAGGGTTGTTTGAATCTCAAAAGGGTCATGACCCACAGGTTAAGAACCACTGATTTAGAGAGGAAACAGGCATAATTTCAGTGAATCACAAAAATTTAAGATTTCTATATTGCATGATTTTTTTAATGTACACAGTTCAGGTTTTTCACTAAAAAAAAAAAAAAAAAAAAAGGACCCCTTAATTATGGTGGTGATGGGGCTGAAAGCAGAGCAAGAAGACAAACAGCTCCTCGAAGGCAGGCATTTATATGACTCATCTCTGCCCTTCCAGGCTTCCAGCTTTATAAAGAGCAAGCTTTTCCCTTGGGAGCCTTAAAACATAGAAGAGACCCACTTTCTTTGAGTCACAGCCTTGGCTGGAGAGCTGAAACTGTCTGAGGCCTGGCACTATTAGGGTGTCTCATAAAGATCCTTCCTACTTTCAGTCAGAATGCAGGGTCCTCTGATCTCTACGTGGTGTCTGATTTAAGAGAGAGGTCACCTTCAATGGACCAGGTACACCTCTGCTGGTGTGAGAGGTTCCCATGAGAACCGATGCAAAAGTACAGAAAATACCTGACGCTCATTAGCATGACCTATTCAGGATGAATGAGGGCTCTCTGTCCCTAGTCAGCCATTGTTGCCAAGATCATCTTTCCTCACATCTAACTCCATCACACTCGAATGCCCATTACTTCACTCTCACTCTGCCCATGCAGTTCTGTGAGCACGGATAGGTGTGGGTTTTGATGGAAGTAGGCCAGTCCTTGTTGACAAGAAGGCAACATTTTTTCCCAAGAAAATGAAGGTCGTCATGACTAATGCATGGCACAGGGAAGTGCGGGCATCCCCACACACTAATTCTTTTAGAGGGATGTGTCATTCTCTGCTACTATCTAGATATTCTGGGTTTGTTGTATCCTTCAGTCCCAAATGCAGGTGCCTGGAAACCTGCATCAAGTAACCCCTTGAAGTCAGACTGCTTCTTGAAGCCTTTGCTCTCTCTTTTTAAATTGAATATGAATTAATATTAGAGACTCATATGTAGCTGTAAGAAATAATACAGAGAGAGAGAGAGAGAGAGAGAGAGAGAGAGAGAGAGAGAGAGAGAGCCCTCCTACACATTCTGGAATCTCCCCAGTAGCAGCATCTTGAAAACCACACTATCAGAATGTGGCTTTCCTGACCCTGGAGGGAGACACACTGGGGAACGATGAAATACTGGTCCTTGAAAGGAGGGGCCACAGAAAAGAAACAGGAAGTCGATCGCAGATGTCAGGGTTCCCTGGGCAGAAGTGTCAACTGGGTTGCAAAGATTCAATGGTGTTGTTCACCTTGTCCCCCAGGCATCTATGTGATGAAAGCATCATCAAAGTGTCAGGGAGCGCAACATGCTACCTCAGGTCTCTCTCTTTCTCTCTCCCTCCCTTTCTGTTCTTGTAAAGCTGATGGTGCCATCTTGGGGACCCCATTCACCCCTAATCACATCCACACATTAAATGGGTTAAGTGCCCAACGCCTGTCCTTATAGGGGACACACTGAAATAATCTGCATCCTCATCTAAGTAAGAGTATTTCTTCCATGCAGGGAGCCTAACAGCTGTGTCTTCCCAGCCTGTGTCTGACAGGAGAAACAGCCTCTTGCAGCCTCCCCTCATCTCCTTCTCGCAGTCCACCCTTATCTCCTTGAGGGTAGCTCCTTTCAATATTTTCCAAAATGACAGCTATGTATTGCTTTTCCGATTAAAATCAAACAAAGGCTTATGTGATCTTCCTATTATTGAAAAATGAAAATACAAACAAAAAAAGAGAGTGAGGTAAGGAAGAAAATTAAAATTAACCACCATGCACGGTTAATATTTTGATGTGTTTGTGTTTACTTCCTCACAGACTTTTGTTATTGTATGTATAGGCCTGGACTCTGCATCAGCAGGTTCTGCCCCATTGAATTCAATCAGCTGCAGATTGAAAGTATTTGGGGGAAAACTGCGTCATCTGTGAATATGGATGGACCCTTTCCCATCACTATTCCTGAAACAATAGAGTATGAAATCCATTTACAGCATTGGTACTGGAGTGGGTGCTGCTAGTCGTCCAGAGACTTTGTGAGGCACATGGGAAGGTAGGCAGAGGTTCCACACAGAGCCTGCACCAGGTTGTACACGGGGTTTTTGCCATCTGAGGGAGTTGCAGCACTGGTCCCTCTGGATATGGGAGGGCAGTATTTTTAAATTTTAGAATAACATATGTGTGCGACTTAATGTCCTTAACAAAAGAGCAATACACCTAGTTGTCCTATAAATGAAAGCTATTGTTTTTATGACAATTCAAAGAAGCTGACTTTGGACAACATCCTGGGTGTGACAGGCAGGCGTTTGAGCTAAGAGAGAGCACAGAGGGACAGAGGTGACAATATTCATCATCCGGTTAGTAGACAATGACACAGCAGGTAACGGGCATGGACCAATTGGTGACAGAGAGTGGGGAGCTGTAATGGACAGCCCTTTGGCCTCCAAGGTCACCAGGAAGCTATTAAACATTCTTGCACAAGAAATGGCTTTCCAAAGATGTTGGACAAACAAAAGAGCAGACAAGAGGAAGAGAGTGGTGAGCAGCCCTGCCCAGGGCCCTTGCTGTCCCTGGTGACGCCCCTGTGCGGTGCTGAGGGATTCAGTCTACTTCTGAGCTGCCAAGATGGATAGGGACCTGTTGAGCTTCACCATGGCAATAATGAGGAGGCCACCTGTCAGCAGGAAGGTGGGCCAGAAGAAGGAGAAGAGGAGGATGTGGGGCCCATAGAGGCGCCGATACACAACACTGGTCTCGTTGACTTGAGGTGCAGAAAAGCAGTAGAAAGCACGGTGCTTGTGGAAATTGGCTTTGACTTTCTCCACATCAGCCAGGGCTGTCTGATAGTTGTCCAGGTTGTTAGGGATATAGGAGCACTGTGGGAGAGAAGCAAGGGTGCTTAGATTTTCAAATTTGTACTTTTAAGAGACCCAGGGTGAGGCTTTAGGGTATGAGAAAAAAAAAGTGCTGGCTTGGGAGTCAGTCCCTGGAGAGCATCGTTGTATCTGTGCATGGTTGGCCTTGGTACCACTCAACATGATGCTGCACATCTGGATGCAGGGCTTGATTGGAGGGAGGCCTGCATCTGCTTCTATTTACGTGAAACCACAGGCAAATTGCTTGCCCTCTCTGAACCTTCATGATTTCATTACTGAGATGGTTTAATGATATCACAGTGATGGGTTGGAAAGAATCATTGATCATACAAGTCCAGGGACAAGGAGGATCCATATGCAAGCTCACACAGGTAACACCGAGAAATGAAGCTAGGCAGGCAGTGACAGGGACCAACTAGCATTTGCCTCAGTGTCAGAGAGAATTGTCACCGCTCCTTCTGGGTAATAAACATCACACTACCCACCGACATGTCCAGAGAAGCCAGAAAACCTGATTTTATTATGAACTCTCAGGATTTCAAAGTACTGGCTAAAATTCAAGTAGAAGACTCTTTGAAGTCTAATCTTGTGTGAACCAAAGAAAATATGTTGGCAAGCAGCTCTGTGGCAGGATCCAAAAGAAAGAAAAAAAGTGCAGAAAAGGAGCTCCAGGCAGGCAGAGCACGGCATGCATTTAAACTCTGGCACTGGTAGTTGCTCTTAGGAACCTTCTGGCCTGTGAAGATGATGAGACCCAGCTGCAAAGCTCTGGAAAGACAGCCCAGAGAGGAGACCTGCCTTTTATCTCTGTGCCAGAGGGACTGGGTGCTGCCTGTGAACCCAAGAGATACTTTGCAAGGGTGGGCCTCTCTGTAGACCTGCAGTAGAATACAAGGGGTGCCCATCAGCATAGGCGCCTACCCTGTGGGGTACAGACACAAAGGGAGTAGGGATGTTCAAGGACCACGATCTAGTGAAATCATGTCCAAGGTCAAATATGTAAACCTGAAGCCTGTTGGGCAAGCATTGAGCTCATGTCTCCCTGGGAATCAGTTACCACCCAAGCTATCTGCCCTGCTGGCAACCAGTCCAGCAGCATGAAGATGCTGTGTTGTGGTGCTGACATCTGGGAAATAGGGGAGTTGCAGGTGGGTCAAGTCCCCAGCGAGGCAGGGAATGCTGAAGCTCTTGGAGAATCTAGCCTGCAGAGGTGCTGAGTGCTGCAGGGTGATTAGTAGCAGGACTGTCACCGGGTAACCTTGCTCACTGAGCACAGAGAGGCCAGATTCAACCACAGCTTCCAGCTGTGTGACCTTGGCAACTGGCATAACCTCTTAAGCCTTGTCATTTGTGGTGGTGTCTGCCTGGACCTTCCCTGGGGAATTAAACTAGGAAGCTTATGTAAAGCACTCAGCAAGAGCCCAGATCGCATGACATAAAAAATGGAAGAAATAATAACAATAATAGTAATAGTAATAATAATAATAACAATGCTGTTTTATCTATGAAATTGGAGTAACTGCTGCTTTCCCATTTAAAGCATGGACTCTGTCTGTATTCTTGATCTATTTGTCAAGACCCCAGCCAGGAGTTTACTTGCCAGGGCCAAGCCAAGGCCTGGGACATTTTACCCCTCTCTGCCTGTCCTGGTACAACCAGCCCTGAATTATCTGCTCAAGCTGAAATGATGCCACCCCTGCCTCTCTGAGGCTTCACCTTCATTACCATAGGCTGCAAAGAAGGATTTCGAGCCCCTCCCCTAGACTGCAGCTGATGGGAGGAGACAAGAGCAGCCAATAGAGGAGGAACAAGAGCCTGGCATGTCCAGAGGGCAGGCTACCCACCTGGAGCATCAGCCAGCCACACACCTAGATGCTAGGCTAGAGAACGAAATGTGCTTGACTGTCCCAGCATAGCAGGCTGCTCTTCGCTTTCTGTTCATGGTCTGTGGGTGCTGTGGTTTAACAGCCCCCTCCTTCCCTCACTAGAGGAGAAGTAATACACGCTGCTCACAAACTCAAGCATGGTTCAGGCTAGCTTTTGGCTCCTCTGGGCTGGCAGCCTCAGGATGAGGAAGGTGCTCTAACCCAGTGTACCAGGAGAATGGCACCAAAGCCACAGCATCTTATCTTTGAAAATGTTTTTCCTCACTCCTGGGGTAAAGTACGGTTCCTGGATGCCAAAGAAGAAGCAGGAGCCACTGGAAGCTAATTCTTGTTGGCTTTCAGGTTCTTGTCCCACACAGTCATGCTAACAATGACCACAAGTCTGACTTCTGCACACTGTCACCCCTTCTTTCTGTGCCCACAGACCCCCACCCCGAACACACACACACTCACACACGGCACCTTGCCTTTCTTATTCAATCAGACTCAATTCTTAACAATTAGTATCATTCTTGAGACAAGTCTCCCACCCTGTCCTGGGGACTGCCGTGGCCCAGCTTCTATCCAGTAACCCACCCTACATGGCTGCTGGCTCTGTCTTTTCAGCATCACTTGAGTGGTGAACCTAGGCCTAGATTCATTTAGGGAGCTCTGCCCACTGATGTATACCCAGGGATTCTGCCTCAGTTGGTTGGTGTAGAACTCTGGTTTTGTTAAGTGTAGATGGTGATCATACATAGCCAGGGTTGAGATGCCCTAATTTTATATGCTAATGTTGATTCCATGGTTAACGCAGAAGAAGTCCTCTGAAAACAGACCTTATACCCTTCTGCCTGTCTTGGCCCCTCCATCAGGTAGCATTTCTAGAATCAGTCTTCTAGTCAGTGCTTTGGCCTAGCCTTCTCCACCATGCCCATGCTAGGTCCCACCGTTGCTATGCCTCCCTCATTCCATGTTTCTGTGGCTACAGGAATTGTCTTTTTGAAAAGCCTGACCCAACACTCCTCTGATCCGGGCCTCACTGACAACTGGAAAACACTGCCTCCTCCCTTGAGCCCCATCACTCCTCCTGCTGTCCTGTGGCCCCAACCCTCCTTACTATTAGTGTCCCTAGATAAACTCTCTCCTCTTGAGAGCCATGTGCCTGACTTGGGAAGGCTCAGTGGTTGTTGAATAAATGGGGGAAGTGAAGGAAAGGAGAGGAGACCAACCTGCCTGTGCGATGGGAAGGGCTATAGTGGTAATTGGCAGCAAGGTGGGGTGCACATGAGGGAAACTCTCCTTTTTGCTTGTGATGGAGCTTGCTGAGCCCTGGTTCCCAGATGGTCCATGGATTTGCCCAGTTCCACTGTTGGACTCAGTTGATGGAAGCAGCAGCCATTAGTGACTGCCTCTCCTCTCTGAGTCCCCACCATTTGCCAACAGTGAGCTTTGCACATTGGTCATGGCACTGGACTTTGGTATAGCCTTTCTGGGTTGTGGCATCAGCACCCATTTATAAGGGTGGAAACTGAGACTCGCAGGACCTCAGTGGCCTTTCCCCAGCTGCACATCCAGTTAGGGGCAACTCAAACCACCCAGGTCTGTCTGATTCCAACATGAAAGGTCCGAGGCTAACCCCACCTCATATGAGTCATAAGACCCCATTTAGGTGGATTGATATATCTCAGCTCTGGAGACAGCTAGGGACAAGCTCACAGACCTGCCAGGGCTAATATGCCCAGCCCCCATTCGTTACCTGCTGGTTTTGGTCCCGAGTGTCCTCTGTGTGGTACAGCATGGCCCATCTGCCCACAGCTGATACATTGACCCAAAGGCATGGGTACTGGGGCACCTTCTTGCCTTCTAATTCTTCACAGTTTTTGATGTTGGTTTCAATCAGGTAACAGGTGGATTCCTGAGTCCACACACTGGGAAGACAATACACACAAACACATACCTTAGAACAAGGGTGACACACACTCACTTTGAATCCCTGGTTCCCAGAGTCTTTGGAGAGGCCCAGAGGAGGGACCTTCGTCTTGCCATGGGCATGTATTAGCGATACCAACTAGGTCCATGGCCCTATTCCTGGACTCTGGGATAAACACAAAAATTCCAAACTGGTCAGCTCGTGGACATTTTCCACAAAATTGTTCTCTCGCCTTGTTACCCGCCCCGCACCCGAGACCTTAAAAAAAAGATCCCCATATCTGAGTCCCACTTTAGAGAAAGTGATGCAGAATTTCTCAGGTGCTTGGGTCCAGGCTCTGGTGTCGTTTAAAATGCTTGTCACAATCACAATCCCAGATTGTGATAAGCAGACAATCCTGAGACCTTCTTATCCATATCACCTCCAAGTCACAGGTAGAGTTGAAAACTTCAGATGGGATAAGTGACCATTGGAGGGACACACAGCACCTGAGGCAAGGGCTGAGTAGGTCCAGAATCTCTGCCCTTTCCCCTAAAAGAGAGGAACTGTATCAGGGCCTTGATTTGGTCAGGGCTGGAGGGTGGCCAGATGGAGCTAGGGAGGCACAGGACTGGTCACCAGCGCCTCACTTGGGTGAGACTCTGGCCTGGCGTGACTGTAGAACTGTAAAGCTAGAGTGTGGAGCAGGCCCAGGAGACACCAACAGGCTCGTCAACTCCTAAGATACAGGGATTGTGACTCAGCTCCCTGTATCCTGTGGGAGATCCACTATCAGACAGGAGAGGATTATCAGGAGCCAGAATATGCCCAGAGGGAAGTCGTGAGCAAAGGGTGAGCTGAGAGAGTGTTGTGTGTCTGTTCCAAAGACAAGAATGATCAGAAATTCCACAGCTCTTCTTTAACAGCTGGAGGGATGACATGCCACGGAGCGAGGCATGAGGGGGCAGAGCACTCTCCAAGATTCCTGCCTAGAATTTGGGGGAACAGATGTCGGCTCAGTGCAGAAACTCCCTACTTAAAGGAAAAACCCAGGCAGAGAGAGGCGTGCTCGGCAAAGAGGGAGCTCCCATCTCAGAGTTTGCCATTCCAAGTCTCCCCCAAGGACCACACTCTCACTGGAGCACTGTTTCTCATGGCAAGGGCATGGTACGGCTGTCAACACCAGGTCCCAGGCTGGCAAGGCTCTTACTGATCTGTTCTCCCAGCACTGGAACCCCCAGCCTAGGGATAACGGATGCCTGGTCTTTCCAGACTGCCGTGATAGGTCAAGGGAAGTGCAGGGAGATGCAGGCAGTGGGGAGGTCCATACCTTTTCTGGTAGAGAGGCAGCACGGTGGTACCCAAGATGTAGTAGGTGATGGCGGCACACACTACCATTGCCACCCCTAGGCAGAGGGCTCGGGTCTCTCCACGCTTCTGGGCCATCACCAGCTTCTTACCCATGGTCGATGGAGGCAGCAGTCATTTCTAGCACCATGAAAGCAAAGAGTAATGAGACCAGCCCAGGTAATAGGTCCGAAGAAAGGAGGATGGGCAAAAGAGGGTGTAATCAAATACCAACATCGCTCTTATTAAACATGGAGCTTTGCAATTCCCATAGGGCTGTAACCTTATAAAGGGGCCTACCCTGGCCCCAGGCCTTCTGGAACAGCCTATGGTTACATTTTAAATACTCCGATCCATTATCACCAATTATCTCTCTGAAAAGCTAGGCACACTGGTCAGGGCTTTTCTTGTGGTGCCAGCTTCTTCCAGCAAGCCCTCCTAGACTCCTGGGCATTCCCAAGACAGTAGGAGCCTGGTGAAGGCTAGAGTGTGGGAGCTCAGAAGGACAGGAAATGGAAACAGCTGTTTCAGAGAGGCCCAGCTCCTGTATCTTGTCCCAGTGCCCCCTGTCTGTGATGTGCCAATAGAGCTAGTTCTAAATGAAGCATCAGCTCCTGGGCTCATCAGAATCCTGAGATTCTGTTTAACTGTAAAACGTAGGTAGGAATCTGGGATTCAGTGGGTTGAATGAGAACCTCTAGCAGGAAGAAGGAAGCTTTGATATCCAGTGTGGCCTAAGAGAAGAAGAAATGGGCTTCCATGATTTAAAAAAGAGAGATTTCAGTTGGACTGCAGGGAGACTGTCCCACTTGTAAGGTGTTAAGTGTCTCAGGGCTCCTTGGATGGAACTTTCTGTTGTAGTGATCACCCTAGGTCTAGGCTGTATTTAGGAAAGTTGGAAAAGGGTTAACGAAGAGCCTTGTGTGGCTCAACTGTTGGGTTGACAACCTCTTCCTTAGAAGGACTGGGAATAGAGTGTGGAGGGGTTTGGGGGAGTGTGGAGAAGGTCATACAGACATGAGATCAAGTCCTGGTTTCGCTGCTTAGCAACCACGTGACTGTAAAAGAAAAATAGTACCCGCCTCAAAGTCCTGATGCAGACCTACCGACACTGTCACAAATTTCCTGCCATGGAAGCCCTCCATAAACAGCAGCTATCATTAACTGAAGAGCCGAAAAAGCTTGGGGCACTCTGCCAGGCCCGTTTGGCGTCCCACCCCTCTACTGAAGACAAGTGGCAAGACTGATCCTGACCTCCAGGCTGGCCACTAAAGAGACATGCCCAGTACTCTGGTGCCAGAACTCTGACGGGCAGCAGGAGAGGTGAAGGGGGGAGGATTTCTATCAGCCTACCCATGCTACCACAGACTGCTGTCTCCCACCAGCTCCCCAGAGCCCCAGTGTCCCAGAAGCCCTTCCCAAGTGCCTGGGATGTACTCACAGTTCCCTGGGTCTCCGCTGGCAGATGGTTTCTCTCCACCCGCCCCCTGCCCCCACCCCAAGTCAGGCCTGGGAGCTCTAGCAGGAAGTTTGGTCTCCCCGTTGGTCTCCAGGGAAGCAGTCTTCAGTCCCATCTGGGTCGAACCTCCATGCCCAAACATGGTCAAGTCTGAGCACACAGCTGGCCTCAGGACGAAAACTCCACAAGCAGGTACATATCCTAGCAGCCCTCGGCTGCTATAGGGGACACTGTCCCCTGCATTTACCAGAGTCTCCTGGGAAACAGATTTCAGACAACAAAACCCACCCCATGAGACCATCCTGATATATACAGAAATGTTTCTTCTACACTCCGTCTCTTGGGCTGGCAGAGAAGCCAGGAATAGGAAATGATCTTTCTTGTGTGGTGCAGGGGAGGGAGGTAGAGGGGTTGGGCTTGTCACTAACCCCTGGTATATCCACAGCAGAGCAGCTGAAGACGCCCGCTTTGTCACTGACATCCTGTGTGCCTCCAAACAAGGCGTGGCACCTCTCTGGACCTCAGTTTTCTCCCTTCTATCATTAGCATTTTGAAAACTTAGCTTTGTTCAGGAGTGTGAGGAAGCTAGACATGGTTGAGTCCAGAGAAGGGAGGAAACTCCACCTTTTAAGGACCACTGGAGCCGAGGCTGGAAGTAGTGGGCCTCACAGCTGCTTTCAGCCAACCCTCCAGGTCCAGGGACAGGGCCCAACTGGGGACTTCCCACAGGCTGACTCTGTCTTAAACCCAGAGAACTGTTGCAACCAATGAGACAACTGAACATCAGTACAGCTGGCAAACCTGCTTCTGCACTCCTGATTCTTGTGGATAAAGAGAGTGCTGTAAGAGTAGAGTTGAAAAAGCAGGAAGAACACGCGCGTGCACACACACATACACACACACTTTGGCACTTGGTTTCCTGCTAGGCACCTGAGGCTGGCAGACTTGAAGGCTGCTCCAGAGTTTCTCTACTTGATGGGCAGAGCCAGATTAGAAGTTAGCCTTTCCCAGTGGCAAAACCCAACCATCCCTGCCCACCGAGGGACTCCTCCAGTACCTCATATCATACCTCTAACCCTAGCCACCTAAAGTTCTAAAGGTCATCTCTGGGGTCCTTTAGACAGCCCCAGGGCAGTGGGTGCAGCTTAGACATTCCTGCCCATTGAGTGTTCCCACCTCCCACTTAAGCCTACCACCTGATGATGATGAGGGCCTGGTGAGGCCCAGAAGGCAAGCTGTCACTCAGGGATCCTAGATACTCTGTGGGTGAGCACCATCACCACTGACTCTTGTAAGAGTCTGTTTAACAGGAGGCCTCATAGCAAATGGAGATTTTATTAGTGGGTATTGCATGCACGCATGTGGTGTCTGTATGACTTATGCATGTGTGTTTGGATAAGTCTGGTGTGTGTGTTATGTGTGTATGGTATGTGTGTATGGTATGTTTGTATATGTGTATGTGTGTTTGGTATATTCATACATGTGTACATACATGGAGACTGGATCGGAACAGTTGGTGTTCTGCTCTATCACAATCCACCCTATAAAAGACCTTTAAGCCAAGCAGTGGTGCACACCTTTAATCCCAGCACTCGGGAGGCAGAGATGGGTGGATCTCTACGAGCTTGAGGCCAGCTTGGTCTACAGAGCGAGTTCCAGAAACTCAGTTTGGGGACAAAAGGAAAATAGTTCACTGAACCTAGAGGTAGGCAGATGGCTAGCAATTCCCTGCAATCCTGTGTCTCCGCTGCTCTTAGTGCTGGGGATGCAAATATGCACCCAGCTATGCCCAGATTTTTACACAGCTACTGGAGATTTGAACTGTCCTCATTCAGGCGCAGCAAGGTGTCTTACATCCCCACAGACAAGAATGTCTTCAAGCATAGGAGACAGGAATATTGACCATGAAGGGGGAATATAGATCTGAGATTAGGAAAAGGATTTTCCCTTGGTGGGTCATGGTTCCTTGGTTCCTTCAAGGCCCAGAAGCTTTCTACTGGAACCTACAAACTCACTTAGAAAGTCCTGCTCCTGCTGAGAAAGAAAGATGAGCAATAGATGGTTCTCTATAAATGTGAGCAAATGGGTAGTCATAATTCACTCAATGGGTGAGGAAAGGTTACACATTTGGAAGTTATAAACACTGATGAGGTTCCCAATGGTCCTTTCCTTTTGGGAGACAGGATGAAGCAGAGAAGGCACCCTACTGAGCCACAACCAAATGGCAAGTTCAAGCCTTGCTCTCCCTCCTAGGTAAGCTAGTGAAAATCTTGGATCATGGTTGAGTATAAGAGGATTAGGGTTAGTGGTGGTGGTGGTGGTGGTGGTGGTGTGTGTGTGTGTGTGTGTGTGTGTGTGTATGAGAGAGAGAAAGAGAGAGGAGAAAGAGAGAGAGAGAGAGAGAGAGAGAGAGAGATGGCCACAAGGCAAGGAAACAATGGTGTCATGCCTGGAAGTAATGATGATTCTTGGAATGTCAGAAATCATGGAATGCGTCCAACATCAGCCTTCCAAGAACCTCTGTGATAGAGCGAGGCTTAAAGCGTTCCTCTGAAGCAGAGGCTTTCTGTCCATTTTATAGGGATGTGGCTGAGGTTTAGGGGTTTAAGTTGCTTGAGGCAAGTCACCTGGAGCCTCATTTGTAATCTCCAGGAGGGAGATAAGTTCCCCATCCACCCTGTGTAACTCTTAAGATATGGGAATTTGTCCAAGAACCTGGCACATAATGCTGAAACAGAGACAGCCATTCCTCATACCATCCACTCTCCCTACAGAGAGACACTCATGGCTCTCCTTTTGCCTGGGGGGAGCTCTGTCACTGCCCACCCAGACAACAGCATATACTGGTGGGGACACCGCCTGCCCGCCAAGGCTAAGTCCTCCTTGAGGCCACAGCATCCGCTGAGCATCTTCTCTGGGACACTCTCTGGGGAACCAGCCCCCACTTGGCAGGAAACTGAATACAGATTGCAGACAGGTAGCATCTCTTTCCAGTCATGGAAGTGGTCACACCCACGGAGGGTTCCAGTCCTGAGCTTAGAGTCCTCTCTAAGCTAAGGTCTCCGGCTGAGGACTTGGGCCACAGAGCAGAGGCAAACTAACCCTCAGGCTCTCTGAACTCCAAATCCGCAAATCCAAGGGCAGAGTAAAGGAGGAGTTAGTGTCTCGGGGTGTGCTTTGGGGAGAGTTCTTGCCCAGCTGTCATAACTGGAGCAAGCAAACGATAAATGATTTTAAGCGAGGTGGTCCCTGTCGCTCCTGCATGGAGCATGGAACCAGTAGGAATCAGAAACCTGAAGTGACTGTATTGAGTGGCAATGCGGAGCTTAGAACAGCAGAGCTACCCTCCCATCGACTCACAGTGCTGCACAACTGGAACAGAAGGGCAGCCAAGAGAGGGTGTTGATTAACTGAACATCTACAGTGTGCCGGGCCGTGGGCTATTTTCAGCTTCTCGTGGATGATAGGCTTGGTTTTGACTCGGGTTCCGAGGCTTCAGCTCTGGTAGATTGGCTGCGTTGCCTGTAGGACACCGGTAAAGCGGAACACCGCACAGACGGGAGCGTGTACTGGAGGGTGCCGCTCGCTTCAAGAGGGACATGGTGCAAACAGAGAAAGAGTCCAGAAACACAGAGATGATGCACCCTTCCAAATCCCCAGTGACCTGCTTTCTCCCATTAGGCCTTGCTTCCTAACATTTCTACAACCTTGCAGTAGCGCCATCTGCTGGTGACAAAGCCTTCTCACCGTGAGAGACATTTAAAGAGCCGTCAGAACACAAACCTGTATAAACCAGGGTCCTCCCTTATTCGAGGGTCGGCCCTCTACTGCTTCAGTTACCCACGTGGCTTAGTTAGGGGTTTATTGCTGTGAGAGGACACCATGACCCCAGCAACTCTTATAAAGGAAAACTGGGGCTGGCTTACAGTTTCAGAGGTTCCGTGCTTTATCATCGTGGCGGGAAGCATGGTGGCATGCAGGAAGACGTGGTGCTGGAGGAGCTGACAGTTCTACATCTTGATCCAGCAGCGGGCAGCAGAAGTGGCTACGAGACACAGTGGGTGTGGATCCAGCATATGAGACCTCAACGCCCACCCTCAGAGTGACACACTCCCTCCAAAAAAGGCCACACCTACTCTAACAAGGCCACACCTACTCTGAGGCCGCACCTACTCTAACAAGGCCACACCTACCCTAACGAGGCCACACCTCTTAATAGTACCACTCCCTGTGGGCCTACGGAGGTCATTTTTATTCAAATAACCATGCCGTGTTTAACCGTGGTCAGAAAATATTCACGAAACATTCCATAAATAAGCAATTCATACGTTTTAAATCACTTTTATTGTGGTACATTGTCTTAATTACTAGTAATTATCTCTTACTGTGCCTGAATTAGAATTTTAACTCTGTCATAGGTGTGCATGCATAGAGAAACTGATTCTACATGAGGTTTGTTGGCCTCTGGTTTCAGGTATCCAAGGAAAGTCTTGTGAAGAACACAAACACACAACCGTTAGTATCAGCAGTCTCTACAAAGGCCTGTGTTTTCTGTCACCATAGAATGCCAAGTGATTTTCTCAGGGCATGCCCAGAATGGGCCGTAATGGGCTGGATCTGAATCTGTGCCCACTGACTCCACAGACCCTCCGTCACCCGTGACTCCCATGAGAGCAGTGGCCAAGAGGATCAGTGTGTTTCTACAGCGCGGCTGGTTTCCAGCCCATCTCAGTCCTCCTCTTCCAACTTGGCATCTGCTTATTTCTGGAAGCGCCTTTGAATCCGCATCTAGGCTCCAACTACACTCGGTGAACAAGTCCCATAAATCAGCTATGTCCAGAGCTTCAGCCCAGTGTGTGTCGTTTTGTGAGTGTGGCAGGGAGGGTGAGCTGGTGGCCCCAGGACAAACATCTCAGCACCCACTGTGTCTAGGATCTGAGCACATCACCCTGCTGTGGCAAATGTCATTCATCAGCCTTATCCCCTGTAGGAGGTCAGATTGCTAAAACTGCAAAAGAAAAAAAGAAAAGAAAAGAAAAAGATGTGTTTAAGAGAAGCATCCTGGTCTTCCCTTAGCCATGATTTCGATTTTGGCAGCTTCGCTTCACCATGGTCAACAGCAGTCTGAAAATACAACACAGAAAATTCCAGAGATAAATAATTCATAAGTTTTAAATTACTTTCAATGCCTTATGTCATCATAATTGTTCTATTTTATTGTTAGTTTTGGTTAATTTTTTTCTGTACCTAATTTACAGATTAAATCTTATCATAGACATGTGTATATCAGAAAGATTACAGTGTGTGTAGAATTTCAAGTTGCAGACATCCACAGGGGTCTTGGAAATCATTCTCCACAGATAAGGGAAACTACTACAAAAACAAATGCGAAGAAAATAGCTAGGGGAGATTGTTTGTAGCATTGGAAAGGCAAAATACTGCAGCAACAATATTAAACGTCAGTAGGAGAATTAAACATCATGAAAAGGCACGGCAAACAGCTCCGTGTGGTCACTCCCTGGTATGAGGGGAATCTCTCTTTTTCTGCCTCATCTAACCACATGTTTCTCAGCCCCATTTTCCTTCCTCCACAACCAGGTGTTTCAAACTGCAGTGTTATTAAGACAATGTTGTTCAACAGCTTGCAGGTCCTCGTTGGGACAGGCAGAGCACGGCTGAAGCACCGCTCAGCTGACTGTGTGGAAATGTCTGTTCCTTGCTGCAACATTACCTGTCAGTGGGGGAAAGTTGGACAGCGAAGAATGCGGGAAGAAGACCAGATACGATACCCACCTCTAGGTGGCATGTGACCATCCATACTCATGAAGGACTCACTCACGTGCCCTGACCTCCTGTGGCACGTGCTCTGGCCGACTTCTCTCTTTGGATAGCCTCACTGTGACCACTATGGATTCTCCATTACTATGTCTCCACCAGAATGCAAGCCCACTAAGACCAGGGACTTACTCTGTCGTGGTTCTTATTCTGTGCCACATCTTGAGCTCCTAAAGAAATACACCAAGATCCCTGGACCTTTGCTGTGGCTGTCCTTTCATTGGAGGAAATCCTTTTATTCCATGTCACAGAATATTGACATCAGTGTGTGTGTGTGTGTGTGTGTGTGTGTGTGTGTGTGTGTGTGTACACAGGCATGCACATCCAAATACATCTTCCTAAGGAGGTTGCATAGTTTCCAGTATGTGACTAGCCCAGGTTAGGAATCATCCAAGATGCACTGAAGGATATTTAAGGACGGTAGGAGCTGGCAGCAGCAAAGCAAGGAAGGGTTGTTTGGGCTCAGTTTGGGAGACTACAGTCCGCTACTGTGGGGATGGTGTGGCACCAGGAGCACCAGGCTGGTCACCCAGTGTTCTCAGTCAGGAACTGGAGAGAGATGAATGCTGGAGCTCAGCTTGCTTCTCTGTTTTATTCAGTCTGAGACCCTAGGCCATGGGATGCTGTTATATCCATTAAGGGTGGATCTTCCTTTCTCACTTTATCAAAACACCCTCTTTGACATAAAGGTATGTTACTATAGTAATTCTAAATGCAGTCAAATGAACCATGAAGATTAACTATCTTGGGAACGGTGGTTTTTTATTTGCTTTGGTTCGTCAGAGTCTAGTGGAATTCAGCATGCCTGATTCATCATATACACCCAGGCCACACTCACACATAGATGTCTTTTCTCACGAATTGACTGGTACGAGGCACATTGGATTTATAAGGTTAGATTTCAGGGTCCGACTCGGGAGTAGAAATGAGAATACCACAGAGGTGTGAGATGCCAATACAGTATCTTAACCCACTTTTTGATGTTCTAACAAAGCACCTGAGGGTGGAAACTTATAAAGAAGAGACATATATCAATCCTTACAGGTTTGAAAGCTAGAAGCCTAAGACTAGGTGGCCCCATCTATAAGTCTCTAGTGTGGGTCTCTTTGTCTGCATTAGAACATGATGGATAGCATCATGACTGCAAGAGAGAGAGAGAGAGAGAGAGAGAGAGAGAGAGAGAGAGAGAGAATGTGAGCTTTGATGGTCTTGACTCCTTTCCCCCTGCAGCAAAGATCTTGGCAGCCAGGGTCCACTTTGATATGTTAATAGGTACCTGTGTTAGCCCTTTTCCCTGGGTTAGAGACCAAAGAGGACTTTCCTAGCCCTACCCCAGCCTGAAGTGGACCAGAGGAGGTGAGGCATGAACATCGCTGGAGACTGGGGGGGGGGGTTCATCTCTCATGATGGCTTGTGGTGCTCAAAACAGAAGCAATGTCACGTTGGGTGTGCAACACCTCAGTGGTTCTCTGCACTTCTGCTTGCCTCAGGCAGTGCCTCCCATCCCCAACAGGGAACCTTCCTCATCCCTTACAATAGAACCTCTTGTGGCAAAGGCTGGAGTCTCCCACATCCATCTGGCCCCTAGAGGCTGCAGCTGCATCTTGGTGATTCCTTGAGAGCCTTCGTAAGGCAGTTCTGCAGACCATCTGGACAGGGAGAATTTATACCTCTACAGCATGGAACTCTAAAGAGTGCCAGGGGAAGCCATTTCCTTTCCCCTTTTCTTTTCCCTGTCTGTGAAGAACTGGCTCTTCACACCACTTCAGAAGATACACTTGATCTCGATATATACCTTGAGTGAGTTGATAGGAACTCCGGGCAATGCTGAGGCTGGTGTGTAGGGAGACACAGAGGATAACAGAGCAATCTTGATGCTGCTCAGATTGCGATAGGGGATAGGGGAAGGAGAGCTAAGCCCAGAATTAACAGGAGGCCCTTCTTGAGAGGGGTTGCCCTCTTCCTCAAAGGGAAACCTGGGAATAACTGCAATTATAATAGTAATAATAATAGCAATACTACTAATAATAATGTCCTCCCAGTACTCTTCTCTAACTCACTTGCTCCTTGAGTTAACTGATCCTGGTCCACTTCTTGAAGTCACTTGGTCCTACTAGCTGGATGTAACTGGTAGACAAATAGCAACTTTCTCCTTTGGCCTCCTGATCAGCTTCCAGGGCGGAGAGACTGCTGGGGTGTGGAGCCGGTTTGCAGGGCACACACATCTAACAGCCAGACTCCCCTGCCAGCCTTTGCAGCATTGAAAACCTACAAGCAGGATGGATCAAAGAGACTGAGCCCATGGGGAATCTGCAACCCCCACAGACGGGGGTAAAAGGCTCAAAGCTCTGCAGGCTTGTATATCAATATTAAAGCCGTTCCTCTGTAGCCCCTGGCTGGTAAGAGCTGAGGAAACATGAGTTACATCGCAAGGGCTCCACTGATACCTGCAGAATGTGTTTATAAACAATCCAGGTTATTTCTCTGTGATAAAGACCAGGCTGCCAAAGCCAAGATTCTAGGATTTCTATCGTTTTATTCTAAGATTCAAGGGTTTCTATCATTTTTAGGTTACGGCATGTACCATGGGCCCTTTACATTATGCTTATACCAATCTCTGCCCTCATTATAGATGTGAGCTAGGCTAGTGACGCATATCTTCATCACGGCAGTGGCCTCCGTACCTTCAGGACCTGCATCCAGGGATCCAGACTGAGCAGAAATATTTGGGGTAAAACAAAACAGACAGACAAGCCAAAACAAACAAACAAACAAACAAAAACTTGTGCACACTCTTTGCTTGAACAGACATGTTCCTAGTCATTCTTTCTTAACTCTGCAGCTGCAGCATATTGGCAGAGCGTGTGCAGTGTGCCATCCATGCAAACAGGAGGCAGGACCGTTGCATAACAAGAAGGTGAGCATCTGCAGATTGGGCTCTCAGTGAGGTCCTGGAGCTAATCCCCTACAGAAGCTGAAGGGTGGGTCTATTTGACACGATTGAGTTCAGAAAAATTACAGCTATTCCAATGCCAGACTTAACTTGCTTTCCGTGAGCAGCTAGCACCCATCCTTCATCTGAGTATCAATACAGAAATGTTTCATTTGTCCCCAAATTTCCTTTCTTACAGATTCAAAGGAAGGAAACTCCTTTAAGACAGTCTCCTCATCCCCTGCCGCCTAGCAGGCCGTTCTACAGTCATTAGCTACTCGCGGAATGCCAGCCTTGGGCCGGTCCTTCAGCAGCCCTCAGGTTGACAGCTTTCTCAGTGTGTACTGTTGGCATTCAAATGTTTCAGGGAGTTTGCTAAACAGGGAACAAAACGAAGAATATAAAAATTAATCAAGGTCCAACCAAGGGAACTGTTGGCTATCCATGCCTGCTCAAGCAGCAGGGAGAGGCTTCCCTGCTGTGAAATGCCTTTGTGAATTTTGTGTACTTTGAAAACTTCGTGAGCTCTCATGGCCACCCACCGCCCACCCCTGCCTGAGGAGCTCCAGCAACCAGTCCCCTCCCCCAGACCTCTCTAACTGTCATAACAGCATTTCCAGCCTCTGTAACTGTCACAAAGATCATCTCCAACCCCTCAATAGGATCCTTGCTAGCTTATGCTAATTTTAGGTGAAAAGTCTGAACAAAAAGCCACCAATCTCTAAGCAGAAAAACCCACCAATCCCTGGACAGGAAAACCCACCAATCCCTAAGCGCCCCCCAACCTCAGGACTGGAAATCCCACCAGTTCTCACCCTGATAATCTCTGTCCTAGAAAGCTCCACCCCCTGAGAAATCCTATATAAAGGCTATGTCTGTTCAGGTCCCTGCTGTTCTCTCCTGGCAGCAGGGCCAGCCAACCTTGGATTTGTCCCTCCACTCCCTGGACCCTCCAATAAATCTCCTTTGTGAGATTTTCTGGCTGGTGCGACTCTCTCATTCAAAGAAGTCAAGAAGCAACGAAGAAAAGGGAAGAAGCAAAAGGCGGAGCAGAGCTGAGGCTCCTCAGCCTCTCAGCTCAGCTGAGGCTCCCCTCCCCTGGTCGCTGCAATGCCTTTGCTGAGGAGGCTTCCTCTCAGAGCGGTGTGGTCCCTGGGCTCCTGTGTCTCAGAATGCGCTGCCATTGGGATATCTTCCTTCTCCCCTCAGAGCTGTGTGGTTCTTGGGCTCTCATGTCCCTGGATACCTTCCCATCCATCTGAGCAGGAAGGCCAACAGAAACCATTGTCAATATCAGTTTATGTTCTAAAGATACAAATCCTTTCTAGAAACAAATTTAGGAGAATATTGTATAAAATATACTTCACAATTGTAAACGTTTTCTCGGTTTAAATACGTTTTCCCATTTATGCGACACTATCTTACAAAATAGTGTTTTATGCTTCTGGAAAAGTCCATCCTCTGTGTATGCCTACAAAATTATTTTCCTCTTACAAGATATTTTGACTATTGTCAGAGTATTACTGCTGTAAACTATTCTTCAATGACAATCTTTGAATGTCCAGTAGCCACTTTGATAATTTCTTTCTGATAACATTTTTGACCAAAGGGATCGGGGCCAAAGAATATTAGTTTCTAAAAGGGTTCCACCCCTTGTCTTTTGTTCTGTAAACACAAGATTCAATACGACACACATGATGTTCTACCAGTGATCTACTGAGCCCAGAGAGGATGGAGTGATTCAAAGCCAAACAGCTCTGAAGCACAGGTTAGAACTCAAGCCAGGCTTCCTGACACCTAAACTGTGTTCTCACCTCTCCTTCTCTGTAGAGTTTTCCATCAGAGAACTCAGTCTCTGAGCACTGACTGACATGTGTGAGCCAGGCACTAGCACTGTGCCAAACCCCTGGGCTGATGATCGCTCCACCCAATCTCATGATGTCAGTTCTTTCACAGTCCTCCTTTTAGAGATGGGGAAACTGAGGCAGAGACAAAGGCTTTTCTGAAGGCACAATGTCTGGTGGCATACAGGACTCCCAGGCCTTGCTATCTGAGAACTCCAAAAGAACATTCTTTGATTGTGGGAATTTGCTGTGGACAGGGGATTTCCGACACATTATCCACAGGACACTATTGAGCCTTGTCATGTGCAGAGGAGAGAAACACATTCAATTCTAATTCACCTCAATGGGAATGGCCACATGTGGTTAGTGACTTGGGAGACAAACTCTTCTCAAGCGAGTCCTTGGGGTTCCTCTGGGCCTCTGTCTGAGGTAGGATTCAGCTTGCCTGACTGTTCTCATCATGCTTTGAACCAGGTTCTGTGCCCCAGGGCCACCTCCAGGGTACTGACCCGTTTCCCAGGATGATCAAAAGAGCCTCTCCAGGGTGAGACTTTTTAATCCCCTTTGTTACACATTGGTGGCAAATTCTGTCCGTGATCCATTAACCATAAAAATCACTCAGTCAGCTTCATCTTTTTCCCCCTTTCACTCATCGTAAATATGATTTGCTTCTGACGATAGTGCCCTTTGCTTTACAGAAGCTTTTCTGTTTCATTGCTGATGTTAGAGCCTGTGCTGTTGGTGTTCTGTTCAGAAAGTTGTCTCTTGTGCCAATGAGTTCAAGGCTCTTCCCAAATTTTCTTATAACAGGTTTAGTGTGTCTGGTTTTATGTTGAGGTCTTTGATCCACTTGGACTTTAGTTTTGTGCAGGGTGATAAGTATAGATCTATTTGCATTTTTCTGCATATAGACATCCAGATAGACCAGAAGCATTTGTTGAAGATGCTATCTTTTTTCCATTGTATGGTTTTGGCTTCTTTGTCAAAAATCAAGTTTCCATAACTGTGTGGGTTTATTTCTGGGTCTTCTATTCAAGTCTATTGATCCAACATTCTGTTTCTATACCAGTACCATGCAGTTTTTATTACTATTGCTTGGTAGTACAACTTGAGATTAGGGACAGAGATACATCCAGATGATCTATTGTTGTACAGGATTGTTTTAGCAATTCTGGGTCTTTTGTTTTTTTCATATGAAATTAAGAAACAGCCTACAGATTGGGAGAGGATCTTCACCAACCCTATATCTGACAGAGAGCTAATACCCAGAATATATAAAGAACTCAAGAAGTTAAACAGCCACAAACCAAGTAATACAACTTAAAAATGGGGGTACAGAGCTAAACAGAAAATTCTCAATAGAGGAATATCAAATGGCAGAGAAATGCTTAAAGATCCTTACTCATCAGGGAGATACAAATCAGAACAACCCTGAGATTTCACCTTACACCCATCAGAATGAATAAGGTTGAAAACTCAAGTGATAACACATGCTGGAGAGGAGGTGGAGAAAGAGGAAAACTCCTCCACTTCTGGTGGGAATGTAAACTTCTACAACCACTTTGGAAATCAGTCTGGTGCTTTCTCAGACAATTAGGAATAATGCTGCCTCATGATCCAGCTATAGCATTCCTAGGCATATAACCAAAATATGCTCAAGTATACAACAAGGACATTTGCTCAACCATGTTAATAACAGCTTTATTTGTAATAGCCAGAATCTGGAAACAACCCAGATATCCCTCAAATGAGAAATGGATACAGAAATTGTGGTACATTTACACAATGGAATACTACTCAGCATTTAAAAACAAGGAAATCATGAACTTTGCAAGCAAATGGTAGGAACTAGAAATCATCTTGAGTGAGGTATCCCAGAAGCAGAAAGACACACAGGGTATATACTCACTTATTATAAGTGTATATTAGACACATAATATAGGATAAACAGACTAAAATCTGTACCCCTAAAGAAGCTAAGCAAGAAGGAGGACCCTGGGTAAGATGATCAATCCTCATGCAGAAAGGCAAACGGGATGGATAGGAAAAGGGAGAAAACAGGCAACAGGACAGGAGCCTACAACAGAGAACTGTTGAAAAACTCTACCCAGCAAGGCATCGAAGGTGATGCTGAGACTCATGGCCAAACTTTGGGCAGAGTGCAGGGAATCTTATGAAAAAAGGGGGAGATCAGAAGACCTGGAAGGGACAGGAGCTCCACAAGGAGAGCAACAGATCCAAAACTTCTGGGCACAGTGGTCTTTTGTGAGACTGATACTCCAACCAAGGACCATGTGTAGAGATAACCTAGAACCCCAGCTCAGATGTAGCCCATGGCTGCTCAGTGTCCAAGTGGGTACCCTAGTAATGGGAACAGGCACTGTCTTTGACATGAACTCAGTGGCTGGCTCTTTGATCATCTCCCCCTAAGGAGGGAACAGCCTTACCAGGCCACAGAGGAAGACAATGATGAGACCTGATAAGCTAGGGTCAGAGGAAAAGGGAGAAGGGCCTCCCCTATTGGTGGAGGAAATGAGGGAGGAAGGGTGGGGTTAGAAGGGTAAGGGAGGGGGCTACAGTTGAATGCAAAGTAAATTAACTGTAATTAATAAAAAATTAATTAAAAACTAGGATTTGCTTCTCTGGAAGCTTCCCTAGGAATTCACAAAGGCGACTTAGGTCCTGCCTTTTCTCTGGGACCCTGTCTATAAGGAGGCCAGTGGATAGGTATTGGAATCTGTCTCTAAAAAGGTGTCATTTCCTCAGTGCCTTCCTCATGCCAGGCCCCATACCAGGCCCAGCACACTCCTCACGGTAGCACTGGAACAAGTGACCACAGGCCAAAAGGCTTAAACGACAGGAAAGACTCCCCTCTTGGGTCTACAGGCCCGAAAGAATCAAGATATGAGAGTAATCCTAAGCTCCTCAGAAGGTTCTAGGGTCCTTCATGCCTCATGCAGTTTTTGATGGCTCCTGTGCTTCTGTGGCTTGCGTCTGTATCACCTCAAGCTGTACCTCCACCTTCTCATAGCTTTCTTCTCTCAGTCTGTATCATCTACTCGTTAGTCTCTCACACAGACACTTAGCACGAGCTTGAGGGTCCACCCAGGTACCTTAAGATGATCTTAAAGGACTAAGAGTGTGGTTCAAGTGTACAATGCTTGCCTAGCATGCAAAAGCCTGGGTTCAATCCTCATTACAGAAAAAAAAAAAAGGAAAGAAAACACTCAAAGTCTCTAATTAAATCTGGTAAGTCAGTATGTAAAGCTCTCACGGCTTTGGACATGACAGGCCTTCGGAGGCCCCTATTCACACCATTATATTCACTTGATTTCATCTGTACCACTCCCAGGCTAGAGGCAATTTAATGGGATTAATGAACCACAACAACCTCTCTCTAATTTCATGGTTTTGCCCTGTTGCCCTACATAGCTGACTCTTGCAAAGTCCAAGATAGAGAGTCTTCGTGCCTAAGGGTCTCCCCTCCAGAGAAATACCAAACTCCTTCCATCTTATAACTCCTACATGATGTAGCCTTGAGACAACTCTGGAGATCTCCAGCAGTTCATTAGAGGCAGGAGAGGCAGAGAAAGAAGATGGTGATGAAAAATTCCCCATACACATTGACCTGCAAGTACTGCACAGTATTTATCTTCATCTACCGTTGCTAGGCACTGGTCACGTGATCCCATCCAGATGCAAGGGAACTGGGAAATGTAGGCCCTGCGTCTGACAGCGGTTTCTCAGCATGAATGACACCTTTAAGTGTTTCAAAGAAAAGGTGTCAACTTTTATTGGCCTGCCAGCCACAGCCACCATGGCTGTATTCATCTGTTTCTTCCTTGTACCTGTAATTCGTTCTTTCATTTCTTTATTCTTAGAAAAGAAATTGTAGGTCCAGAAAAGTTAAATGATTTCACTTGAGGCCACTGAGCACATCCCCTGGGCTGCAATCCCTGACTGAACAAAAAACAAGCAAACAAACCAACAGAGGAAGCCAGCTGGGCACACTTATGCTGCTTCCTAGTCAACACCAAGGGTCACATGGCTTCTGCTGTTTTGATGGACATAGACTGTGTTCCTCCAAACTGTGAGCCAAAATAACACTTTCGCTCCTTTAAGTTGTCTTTTGTCAGTTATCTGCTCATAGCAACAACAGGAAGAGTTAGTAGGGACTAGAGCGGTGGCCACGGGTGAAGAGGGCTTGCTGCTCTTAAAGAAGACCCGAGTTCTGTTCCCAGCACCCACATGAGCTGGCTCACAACAACCTGAAACTCCAGCTCCAGGAGACCTGGCACATTCTCCTGCTCTCTGGTAGCACCCACACTCACAACGCTATGCATATACACTTGACACACAAACATTATAAACACAAATAGAGATGTTTTCAGGTTTAATTAACCTTTGGGAATTTCATACAATGTGTTTTGATATCTTCCCTCTTCTCCTCTCCTTACCTCCTCTCAGATTCATGCCAACCGTCCTATTTTCCAACTTCATGTTCTGTTTATTTAATAACCCATCAAATCTAGTTTGTGCTGCCTGTATACACCTGGATATGTTCCGTTATCACCCCTTCCTTGAAGGTCTTTCTCCCTGCTCCCTACCCATGGTAAATAATTTTTTTATGAAAGGGTAACTAATACAGTCACAAATACAATCCATAAGATGTATTGATTTGTGGTGGTGCAGAGATGGCTCAGCCCCACAAGAGAAAATACTGCTCTCTCAGAAGACCTGAGTTCATCCCCAGCACTCACTTCAGGAGGATCACAATCGTGTGTGACTACAGCCCCAGGAGATCTGATGTTCTTTTCAGACCTCCGCAGACATTCCTACTCACAGCCACACACCCAGGCGCATATGCACACACATATATAATTTTAAAAGTAAAATAAATCTAAGAAAGAAAAAAATGCATTGACATGGACCTCTCTGCTCCTCCCTGATCCAAAAATACTACTTGGTCTCTGGCTCCAGTTTCTCCTCGCTGCTCTCAGCTATCCCTCTGGGAATGGGTGGGGAGCTGGAGTTGAGGAGGCAGGAGTCGGAAAGGTAATACAGATAGAAGAGGGAGCAGTCTAAAGAGAACAGAAAATCTACGTGGGCCTGATGTCCTAGAAAACTTTCTTAGTTTCGACGTATAATGGTTTTGGAGCAGTTTCCATTGGGACAAAAAAAAATAGCAGAGGAGAAATATGAGTGCATAATTGTGAATTATGGTGTGATCTTCCTTCTGTGTGTCTGTGGAAAACAGGCCCTTTATCTCTCCTTTGTTTAAATTCCTCTGGCAGGCTGAACTGTGCTTCTTGGCTGCGAATCCAAACAGATAAACTAGGCTGTGGGTAGAGTGACCACAGGTTCCCATAGTCTTTTCTGAGCCAGTCGTGTCTTCTCAGAGCGCTGTGTCAGTCATCCACGGCCCTGTGACAATGAACTCCAAACCTTAGCAAAGAAAATGGTTCGTGATGTTTTGGGGGCTGTTATCCAGGCTGGGTTCATCTTAACATGCATTCACTTCAAAATTGTCTCACTTTAAATCAAAAGCAGATGACATACAAGAAATATTTCCTAGTACTCTGCAGTACAACGGGGGGGGGGGGCAGGCAGTTTAGATAGGTGTTCTGTATTTTATAAAAAAGCAAGAGGATTCTGTTGGCTCCCAGCATACCCACACAAATGCACTCACGTGCACACACACACGCACACACACACACTCACATACAAACCACACACACACAAATACACACACATGCACACATACAAGCACACACATACACACTCACACACAAACATGCACACATACACACAAAGCTGAGTGCTCAAGGACAGAGAAGTGACTGTCACCCTCATTCTACACCATATACACAGGGAACTCATAAATATATACAATTACTGTGACTAAGTACCGACCCTGACATTGGGGGATTCTGTTTTATTGTGTACCTCACATGCTTGGGACCAGGAGGAAAGAGGAAGCAGCTCTTCTCCAAATGTCTAAGGGCAGGAAGGACCAAGACATAGGTTGAGTTACAGCCTTCACACTGTAAATCCTACTTCGACGGCTCTGTTTCAGAGCTCTCGAACATGGTGAATAAATGAGAGGATGCCGATAGGAGCGGGCTTCTCGCACTGCTCAGGCTGTGCATGACGTAGGAATTGAGGGAAGGGGATAGAAAAGACTGTTGAAAACAGCTCCGAGCTTGTGGTCCTGCCCTGAGCAGAAGGCATGGCTCAGTTCCCTCCACAGTGTCTGCTGTAGCCAGGGATTGATGATGAGGTCCTAAAGCCTGAGCACAAACATGCCAGAGAGGTTTGAATTAAAGCTCTCCAGAGAAGAAAACTCGGCTTTCACTTGCACTTTTTAAAACCTGAACTCATTTTTCATTATAAATAGTTAAGTGGAGTCTTAAACTTTGACACAAATTAAAACTCATCTATAATGCCACTATTTAGTAAATGGACTGTGTGCGTTTTAGAATCTTTCTTTCTGGACTTCTTCCACTTATAAATGGTTTTGGTCTACATGGTTACCATTGAGGGGTATATCCGTTGTCCATTGCTGCATGACAGAGCACCTCCAAAATCTCAGCAGCTACAATGGCTCATGAATCCACTGGGGTCAGCCCAGCCAAGATGAACTACCCTCGCAAGCCATCTGCTTTCCTACCCCTCATTCTCCCTTTTCTATTCATATCACCAGTGTCCTATTATCCTCCCTCCCTTGAAGGTCCTTCTCCCCTGCTCCCCACCAAAGGTAAATATTTCTGTATTTGGGAATAGCGGGTAGGGAGGTAGATGTCATGATAGGGCAGTTCATCTGGGCTAATCTGATCCTGGCAGGCTTGCTCACACTTCTGCATTCGGACCAGCCTCCTTTATGACTCCAGGCTGGCTGCTTTCATCTGGGCTGTCAGCTGGGCTATGCCACGGGGTCCTTGTTGGACTATACAAGCTTGCTCTCATGGCGACAGGATCCAGAAGCAAGAGAAGGGGAGGTTAAACTCTCCCCCTTGAGGCCAAGTTTGGAAGTTGGTTATATCACTTACACTGCAGTCTATAGGCCCGAGCCGCTCACAGAGTCGAGCCAGGTGCCCTGCATAAGGGAAGACCAGCTGTTGGTGAAAAACCTGCACACGCAACAGCCATTTTAGCATTTCCTGTGACTGCCGGAAATTCCGTGTCTTAGATTACACGTTTTAGAGTAGTTCTTTCTTATCCGATGAAGACCCTACAGCCCCAGAGACAGCTGGTGTCCGTGGTAGATGTGGGAGAAATATTTACCAACTTAACAGCGGACAGGCACTTATAAAGAATAAGGACAGTATCCACATTGGCTGATATCTTCACTTTCCTCTGTTGGGAAATAGAAAGCTGTCATCATTTTAAAAAATACCAAGATCAAAAACTCAAGTGACAACACATGCTGGAAAGGTTGTGGAGAAAGGGGAACTTTTCTCCACTGCTGGTGGGAATGTAAACTTGTACAACCACTCTGGAAATCAGTCTGACGCTTTCTCAGACAACTAGGAATAGTGCTTCCTCAAGATCCAGCCATACCACTCCTAGGCATATATCCAAAAGAGGCTCAAGTACACAAAAAGAACATTTGCTCAACCATGTTTGTAGCAGCTTTATTTGTAATAGCCAGAAGCTGAAATCAGCCCAGATGCCCCTCAACTGAAGAATGGATGCAGAAATTGTGGTACATCTATACAATGGAGTATTACTCAGCAATGAAAAATAAGGAAATCATGAAATTTGCAGGTAAATGGTGGGACCTGGAAAGGATCATCCTGAGTGAGTTGTCCCAGAAGCAGAAAGACACACACGGTATATACTCACTCATTTAAACATACAACATAGGATAAACCCACTAAAATCTGTACATCTAAACAAACTAAGCAAAAGAGAGGACCCTAACTAAAATGCTCAATCCCCATCTTGAAAGGCAAAGAGGATGGACATCAGAAGAAGAAGAAAACAGGAAACAACCTAGGAACCTGCTACAGAGGGCCTCTGAAAGCCAGAAGAAGAAAACAGGAAACAACCTCGGAACCTGCCACAGAGGGCCTCTGAAAGCCTCTGCCCTGAAGACTGTCAAAGCAGATGCTGAGCCTGATGGCCAACTGTCGGGCAGAGTGAATGGAATTTTATATAAGAAGTGGGAAATAGTAAGAGCTGGAGAGGACAGGAACTCCACAAGGAGAGCAACAGAACAAGAAAATTTGAACACAGGGAACTTCCCAGAGACTCATACTCCAACCAAGGACTATTCATGGAGAAAACCTAGAACCCCTGAACAGATGTAGCCCATGGTAGTTTAGTGTCCAAGTGGGTTACATAGTGATGATGGGAAGAGGGACTGCCTCTGACATAATCTGATTGGCCTGCTCTTTGATCATCTCCCCCTGAGAGGGGAGCAGCCTTACCAGGCCACAGAAGAGGACAATGCAGCCACTCCTGATGAGACCTGATAGACTAAGATCAGGAAGAAGAAGAGGAGGACCTCCCCTATCAGTGGACTTGGGGAGGGGCATGCGTGAAGAAGGGGGAGGGAGGGTAGGATTGGGAGGGGAGGAGAGAGGGGCTTATGGGGGATACAAAATGAATAAAGTGTAATTGATAAAAGTTAAAAAAATTTAAAAGACATCAATAAAAAAATACTACAGAAAGTTGAGAGATGAAGCAACCACCTATAACCTATTTCTTGGACACAGCAATTGAATCTGTATTGAGGTTCTCCTCTAGCCCCACCCCTTCTCTTGGAGTTCCATTGTTTTCAATGATCCTTTTTGTTGTTGTTTTCTTGAGTCAAAGAAGGCACAGGTGCCATCTCCTTTGACCATCTGGCAGACGGAGGCCAGATGAACTGCAGAAGGATGTCTCAGCTGATGTGTAACAGGGTCAAACTGCAAGACTTCAAGGCCAATGCCGTCAGTAATGACCCTTATCTACAGGGCAGGTATTTTGCAGGCTGAAGCACACTCCGGAAAGTTACTTACCCAGAGTCTTGCAAGAGGAAGGCAGAGACTTGGACAGAGGCTGGAAGGACTGGGGAAACCACGGACTTAATGTCCATTAATATCCATGTCTCCATGGGCTCTCATGGTCTTCAAGCCTTGATGGCCCTTCTCCCTCAACAGTTTCAACTTCCTATCAGGCCCCTCCACTCTCTCTAAACTAAACTTCTACCCTTTCTTCCGGCATCTCATTCTCTGTCTGGTGTCAGGATGACATTTGCTGATTTTTTCTTCTTCTTTTTATCCTCCTGCTATTCACACTTTCAGTTAGAGGCAGCTTCTTCTAGGAAGCCATTGCTGGCTTACTCCCAGCCTGGAGGGGCATCCTCTTGTGGACCCTTGTGGTATCTGCTGGCCAGGGCTGAAACTGCCCTTTCCTTTGTCGCAGTAAAAGATTGGCTGTGTTGGCAGGCAGTGGCCAGGCTGCTTGTTTTCCTGTTCTGTCTGCAAGCCCCTGCACAGTGCCTGGTACATCACGGATGCTCCGTTTTTGTGCAATGACTGTGGCCAGAAGGCATTAAGAGAGCAGGTCTTGAGAGCAATTCCTCCACTTCCCTGCTGCTTTGCACGAGGCTGCAGTGGCATGCTCCCCGTGTGCCCCCTCCTCCCATCTCCTCCAGACCATGGTTCCCAAAGACCCGAGGGGCCCCAGTCCTAAAACAGAAGGTTCTCTGGCAACGCTCTCAGGGAGGTAGTGCCTAGTAACAATTGTTTTTTTCTTCTGCGTGTTAATGCTTCGGGAACCAGCACTCCTTACACTTCACATATCTAGAACCGTGCATTGCTTCACGATGAGAAATGTTCTGAGAACCTGTTGATTTCTTCTGGAGGGCCCATCAGAGATGAGCACTAGACACAGTTGACAGCCAGCTGAAAGTCTTTATTCCAGCAGGCTGGGAGCACATACATCCAAGTGTTTAGAACACAGGGGTTTTTAAGGCAGAAAGCTCATCTTGGCATCTCACTGGGCAGCTGCAGGTGAGCACGGAATGGCCGCACCCCACAAAGCAAGCAGTTCAAAGTAGGCAGTTTTGGATGAGAGGCTAGCTGGGGGAGGTGGTCCACACGAACAGGCAATTTTAACAAAAGTCAATAAATTAGTTGACGTTCATTTCCTAGAATAGAGTTGGGTGGTTTTCCATGGGATTCCTCATCAAGGAGATCAGATCCTAGTTAAACCTGGAATGGCCTCAGCAAGAATACATGATGGAGGAACCTCCACTCTCTCTTGCCTGGCCAGTTCCTTCTTCACACAAACAGATGGCATGTACAAACCCAAGCTCCAGCAGCTGTTGGCTACTAGATAATGCAATCTATCAGACCATCAAATAATCTCATGGGAGCATGACTATACACTGAATGTGAAGTGTCTACTTCCTGGGAAAGTGGTTATTAGATAAATGACTCATCTCATAATCGATGGCATCTCATGACTAAGGAGAGATAGCGTGGAGAGTCTTGAGGAGGTCAGGGGACTCGAGACCCTGGCAGATCTTGTAGCAAGGAAGCAAAACTGACCATTTAGCTGAGCATTACACCAGGATATGACCAGTGATTTTTTTTTTTAAAGACTTCAACACACTAGGGAGCCATGCCTCTTTGAGATGCAGTTTGGAAAGCCCTGCCCTGCAGTACTGGTAACTTACAGAACATGATTCAGAATCCACCTGTGCATTTCTGGGTTTCTATAGCCTATCCCACACTCCCCTCCTAGATAATACCTTTCCCAAGGGCAGAGCAAACCTCAGAGTCACTGAGATGACTGGGTCCTATTCCCTAACCACATTCAACTCCTGCAGAGGCTCCTGATGTGCCACTGCAGATTTAAGGGGGTAGATTACACTGTTGCTCAAAATACAGCCTTATCTGAGAAGGGTGGTGACAGGGACCTCCACAGTGACGTCCTAACTGAGGAGTTGGCCCCCCACAGCATGAGCATGGCTGTATCACAAGTGGCTCAGTTATGGGGTGTCTGGCAAGCTGTCAAATGTCACTGAGCCTCTGAGCCCTTGAGCCACTGAGCCACAGTTTTCATTCTCCTCTGTGGTACAAGAAAAGCAAGTATTTCTGACCGCAGATCGACTGAGGGAGAGACTATGCACAGAATTGTGTAAAATAAGGAATAAAAGAGCTCCAGCAGCAGATGTCAGCTGGGTGAAGTCAGCTTGAAAGCCCAGGAGAGGACATTAACCAGAGGATGGGTGGCGAGAGGAAAGCCAGAGAGTGAGAAGGAGGAGAGTGAAATGTGGCTGGCTATTGGAAATTACCTACCCCTGAGGCCTGGCTTAGAGCAGTGCTGTGTGGGGCAGGAGCTGCTTGCTGTGAGCACATTAATCCTCAAGACTCTCCAGAATCTACCCAGACCCTATAATTTGCTCCCCCCAAATGCTTGCTGAATGTGCTCTTTGTCAAACAATTCCTCAGGAATCAGGTATCCTGGATTTTTGAGGGTACAAACACAGTTATTCAGCACCCCACAAATAAGGGATAGAAGACACCTTGTCAGAAGCACATCAATGTTCTGAAGTTCCAAGCCCCCACCCCCAGCCCCCAGGTCCCGCAGAGTGGCCAGATAAAAAGCATAAAACAAGTGGCTGTGCTCCTAGTGAAGGCTTCCTTTCCCTCTCGGCCTGCAGAGAACATAATTGGGATAATTTTGTAGGTAGTTTTGCTTCACTCTATTTGGTTGGCTTTTCTGGAAACAAAATTACTTTGACTGCCTCCTGGTTTTACACAATGCCTTTCTGTCCCTGCAGTCCTTGTTCTTTTTGAAAAACCAGAAAGAAAGTGCAAGAGAAGCCCAGAGATTATGTGGGCTCTGGATCTCTGCGTGGGAGCTAAAAGGAAGGTGTGGGGCAGTCCAGATGAGCGGCAGTCCAAATGCCCCGGAAATGGTTCACCACTGGAACACCTAAGCTCTGAAGGACACCAACAGCACATGCGCCCTCGGCACGTCCAGTCAGGGACATCATTCCTCTCCTCTGGTCACAGGCTGCAGGCCTTATGAGTGGAAGAGGAGACTAATGAGATGGGTGGACCTTCCAAGCTGCAGAAACAGGACAGGCCATGGCAGAAGACAACTGTTCTAGGCATCCAGCAATCCTGACTGGTTCAGTCTCACCCTGGTTACTGATGCAGCCAAGATCACATGGGCAATGAGAGGAGAGTCTGTGTTGTAAACTGAGCCACGCTTGCCCATCACTGCATCTCCTAGACTGGCAATCTCATACCATCACTCACACATTGGTTGTCCAGGAGTTGGTTGTAGATATACTCAGATTCATATGGAAACTCCCTAGGACCTGCCCTCTGGGGCCTTGGGAGCTCATAAAGCTGACCCCAGCTCTTGTTCTCCTTCCCCTCCCCCATCCCAGGTGTTTGGGAACTTCCCTGACCTAATGCTGATTGCAAACCAACAAGCCTGAGCTACTCCCCCGTCCAGGCGAGCCATCAGCCCAGTTACACAGGGGAAAGAGCCTATGAGCAAACTGGCAGAGGACAAGTTACAGGCATGAGGTCGGGTCACAGAACAAATGGTGTTACAGGATATTTAATCACACTGTGAACCCCAAGATTGTGTTATTTATTGGAAAAACCTGTTTCTAGTTATGGTGTGTCATGGCCTTAGCATACACCTTTAATTCAAGAGCTTTCTGCTTGAATATTGTAATCAGGAATAAATAAAGTCAACCATAGGTCAAGAGGCAGAGCAAGCAACCAGTTGACAGGAAGTGAACATAGGATTATTAAGAAAAAAAAAAGCGTAAAGAGGAAGAGGAAGCCAGAGGTCAGATAGAGAGATGCGCAGGAATTAGAGTGGAGGAACATTAGGTTTAAAGGGGGCTGTTTGAGAAGTTTGTTATAGTAGGAGAAAGGGGTATTCCTTCTGTGATGTCAAGTGGGGAGGAAAGCCAGCTAGGTGCTTTCCCTTCCCCTCAGAGCCAGGAGGCTTTCACTCTAGCATCTGGTTCCCGAGTGTTCCCTGATAAAATTGAACGATTGAGATTTTCTTATGAACAGCAAATCTCCACTTCCATCTCACCTGTGCCACAGAGCAGCTCGCCATGCTGGGTGGATACTGCTCTGTGTGATGACTCGGTGGAGGGCTGGCATCCACACTAGATCCTTTCACTTTGCCCTTTGGGACCTTCACTAAAAAATAATGTGCTATGCTCATCCCACAAGGGGTTCACACAGGCTGGTCGTGGAGCTGGGACTGGTGCCTTGGTTGAGCTGCACTTTTATTATGCCTCAATATTTCCACCTGGAAATGGAAAAAATAATAATATCTCCTCCCCTGGGCTGTGAGGACTCAACGTGCAGATATCCAGGAAGCGCTTTGAGCTATAACTGCGGCATCAGACACACTTTGATGCAAGGACTGCATAGACGAAGGCTTGTGTGTGCCTGACTTACTTCCTTCCTTCTTTCTTTCCTTCCTTCCTTCCTTCTTTCCTTCCTTCCTTCCTTCCTTCCTTCCTTCCTTCCTTCCTTCCATCTCTCCCATCTCCTCTCCTCCTTTTCCTCACCTCTGCTGGAAATGGAATCCAAGGCCTTGTGCATCAGTTTTAAAAGCCCGTGTTTTCAACATCTCTGTTTAAGCTCATGTGTCTGCTGGTTTTGCAGGATTTGCCCTAAGCTCCAGAACAGCCACAGAGAGTTCAAACTTACATTAGGGACACAAGCTCCCGTCCATCACCCTGCCTTGCCAATCTGCTTGGAGCAGGGTAAGCTGGGTCCCTCTCAAGGGGATCATAGACACCACACAGGTGTGGCTGTGTGTCCTTCTTACACTCTGAAATGTAATGGGAAAGCTGGATTTTTTTTTTCTGTCTTTTTAAACTCATCTTCTCTCTGGACCAATTAAGAGACCAACATTTTAATAGGCCCTGTGGAGAGACACTGCAGCCATTTCCCCAGGCTGAGCTTGAAGCTCAGGGGTCAGGGCAGGATTAATAAGGCTGCTATAAATGCAAACAGTGGCCCACGTCTCATGGGCAAAGTGCTCTGGTTTGGAAGGAATGGAAAATTCAATTATAATGGGAAGATAGAACATATTCAGATCAAGATGAAAAGGGAGAAGCTAATGGTGTCAGAGAGCAGGTGCCAGAGGGTTTGGGGTTGGCTGAGTGTGGTACGGTGCACAAGTGAAACAGGCTCCATCAAATTGACTTCTCAGTTAAACCTTCAAAAACTTTAAAAAAATTTTTTTTGTGTCTGTGTGTGTGTGTCTGTGTGTGTGGTGTGTGCAGGGTGGTGACTCTGGGTCAACTTGAAATCAGTACTCTTGGAAGGCTTCCAGAAGGAGGTAGCGCTAGAGGAGGCCTAAAGGAAAGCCCCATGTACCAGGTTTAAAAGTTCAGACTTCATCAACCCTTTCTGAGCTGAGGTGACAATCAGGTTCTCAAGAAGCTAACACTTAAAAAAAAAAAAAAGCAATGACTGTGTTCCAGAGAAGTTCTGGATCATAGATAGTTTCAAAACCAGACCTAATCTCTGGTCTCTCCTGACTCAGCCAAGGGAGACAAAAGAAACGTGGATTATTAAAAATAAATAATACGTGATGGCTATGTCACTTAACCAATACTAAGTGTCAAACACCAGATTTTAGAGGAGCTTACAGGGGGCTCTGGATAGCCACAGAAGGCTTCCAGGACAGGTGGGGTCTGTAGGAGAATGGCAGGCTCTCTATGCAGAGTAGCCAGGGTCAAAGCCCATCTCTCACACAGCTGGGCCTTGTTCTTAGCAGGGAGTTGGTCCATAGGAGGCACTGGCTTATGCTTACTGGCTTATGCACAGGTGCGATGGGAAGAAAAGGACAAATGGGTGAAAAGTGAGGTGTGACAGGAAAAGCTGGGGCCTAGAAATGGCCAGCCTCTAAGCGCTAACTGAGTGCAGTTTGCCTGATTTGATCCCCACCAGCCAGGCCCCCTTCTTTCAGTTGTTAGCTTTCTGGGCTGCACAGGGGTTGGCTAAGCAAGCAGACCCTGTCCAAGGGGAAGCAGAAGAAGATTTGCTCAACCGTGTTCGTAGCAGCTTTATTTGTAATAGCCAGAATCTGGAAACAACCCAGATGTCCCTCAATGGAGGAATGGATACAGAAATTGCTGTATATTTACACAATGGAATACTACTCAGCATTTAAAAACAAGGAAATCATGAACTTTGCAGGCAAATGGTGGGAACTAGAAAAGATCATCCCGAGTGAGGTATCCCAGAAGCAGAAAGACACACATGGCATATACTCATTTATAAGTAGATATTAGATAGATAACATAGTACAAACATACTAAAATCTGTACATCTAAAGAAGCTAAGCAAGAAGGATGGACATAGAAAGAGGGAGAAAACAGGCAACAGGACAGGAGCCTACCACAGAGGGCCTCTGAAAGACTCTACCTAACAGGGTATCTAAGGTGATGCTGAGACTCATGGCCAAACTTTGGACAATGAAAGAAGGGGGAGATCAGAAGACCTGACAGGAGCTCCACAAGGAGAGCAACAGATCCAAAACTTCTGGGCACCAGGGGTCTTTTGTGAGGCTGATACTCCAACCAAGGACCATTCATGGAGATAACCTAGAACCCCAGCACAGATGTAGCCCATGGCTGCTCAGTGTCCTAGGGGGTACCCTAGTAATGGGAACAGGCACTGTCTCTGACATGAACTCAGTGGCTGGCTCTTTGATCATCTCCCCCTGAGGGAGGAGCAGCCTTACCAGGCCACAGAGGAAGACAATGCAGCCAGTCCTGAGAGACCTGATAGGCTAGGGTCAGATGGAAAGGGAGGAGGACCTCCCCTATCAGTGGACTTGGGGAGGGTCATGGGAGAAGATGAGGGAAGGAGGGTGGAATTGGGAGGGGGTGAGGGAGGGGGCTCCATCAGGGATACACAGTGAACAATTAATAAAAAAAATTAAAGAAAAAAAAGGAAAAAGAAAAAGGTGAGAGACATCTTTAGCGAAAATGCAGGAAGCCTTGAATGGCAAGCCAAACAATTTGAGGCAGCCATGAGGTCTCTGAATGTTTGAGTGGTGATGTAAAAAAGGAAAGGAAAGATTGATTGAGCTAGCATTTGAAGAGCGAAGGCCAGCGCTGTGATGGGAAGGGCTGGAAAGTGAAGCCCACTTCTTGGATGTTCAGACCCTTTGATCCAGAAATGTGATTTCTGAACTATTGTTCCAAGTAGATCACAGATCTAGGATAAGCAAAGAAAGAACAAACAAATTGAAATACCTCCCAACACCCATGGCTGCTGAGAACTAGAGTGTAGCACCCTCGAGTAACCCAGTACAGATGGGCTAGCCTGCCCCAGCCTGACCTCTTTTTCTTTCTTCCTTGGCTCTCACCTTAGGGCCTACAGAACTGTTCCCTCTGTAACACTTTCTGCCCACCCAGTCACAGGCAGGTGGCTCAGTGTTTCCCAGCTGCTCTCTTCCTGGTGAGATCTCCTGACCACCCTGGGTAAAATATTCCTTCACTCTCACTTACAGTGTGCCCTCATGGCCCCCCACACCCCTCAGCCCCAGACACCCCACCTAGCAAGCACCACATAGTCCTCCACACTTTCATAATCCTTACACATTCCGTGCACTTCACACGGCACCTCCACAGCCCCCACACAGCACTTCCTCACACCCCATGCAGCACCCCACACTGCCATACAGCACCCACACAGCCCTCCACACCTCCTTAATGTTTGCACACTCCACACATTTCACATGGCAGCACCGATGTTCCCGCATTCCACGTGACACCCACACTGTCATAAACACCTACATAGTCCCCCACACCCCCAGAACCACACCCCCCCACACACACATCCTACACAGTACCCATACAGCTCTCCACACCACCAAACCTTTGCCTGCTTCAGACGGCACCCCCACAGTCCTCACACCCCACACTATCACTGCCACCACCACCACGACCACAGCCCCACACAACTTTACTTTCTTTTCCTGAGCAGTATTGAACACACTCTATATTTCCTGACCAGAAGGGCTCCCTTGCCCTTGAAGGATGCATTGTAAGATCGTAGGAGGTGCTGGAAAGCATGCACAGCGCACACCTTTGAACTGTCATGTGTATGCGAGCCTGGGACACAGCTCAACTTAAGTGAGAGATTAACAAACAGGACTTACCAGGGGAGACCTTAGCAAACTCGTTTTTTTTGTTTGTTTGTTTGTTTGTTTGTTTGTTTGTTTTCCTTTTGTATTAAGAACTTTCACCTTGCACGTAAAGAAAGGATGCCGCGTCGTGTCTGAGTTCCTAGCAGTGCCTTTCTTTGAGGTCATTTGTTCGTTGAGTAAAGGTTACTGAACCGCAAGCAACACCAGAACAATAGATCTGAAAGCGAGATACACGTAGAGAAGTAGCAGGCACGTGTGCTGGGGAGTTTTTAGCAACCCGACACAAGCTCCTGTCGTCTGGGCAAGTCTGTGGGGCATTTGCATGATTAATGACGGAGGTGGGAAAAGCCTGTCCCAGCGAGGGTGGTGCCACCCTGGGGACGTGGCCCTGGGTTATAGAAGAAATCAAACCAAGCAAGCCAAGGAAAGCAAGCCAGCAGGCAGCACTCCTCCTCCGCCTGTGTGTCAGCTCCTGCCTCCAGGTTCCTTCCCTGCTTGAGTCCCTGCCTGGGCGTCCCTCGGTGGTGGACTGTGATGGACTCGTTCCTCTCCCCACGTTTCCTTCGGCTGTGGTATTTTATCACAGCAATAGAAACCTCAGGATGTCAGTGGGCAACACATCCGGCATGGACACACCTGACAAAGAAATGACTGATCTCGGAGTAGGAAAACGCAAAAGCCTCATCCCGTTGCTCAGAATTGGATGTGGTTTAATACTAAGGTTGTTTCTAGAGCCCCAGAGAGCAGGCCAGGCCAGGCTCCCTTGCACCCTTGCAGGCCTGCACCTGCCTGGACTGGCTGGGAACAGGAGGCGGGGCTACAGTGGACACTTGAGGGTTATTGTGCCTTGCCTTGTCACTTAATGGGGTCATTTCCTGTCATAATGAAGCCTTTCTAAACATAGCTATGCACAATTAAAATGTCATAGCGCTCACAATGCAGCTGTGCCATTGCAGACAGGACTGTGATCCTCAAGCTCAGAGAGATGGTCTCAGCTCCCAATTGCCTATCCATGCCTTTGTTTCAGGCATGGCCCTAGGCTTCCCTGAGCTTCAGCATCTTTGTAAGACGGGATTGATAATGACAGTAGCCATGGTTTCAAGGTCCTAAGTAATCTAAGAGCTGTCCAAAAGCCAGGAAACATCATTCAGGTACTCCTGCTGTAATTATCACATAAGTGAAGGCACCAGTGATAGCAAGAGTTATGCTTCCAAGGCAATACAACAGGGCCAACTCTGCAATTACTTCACCCAACCTTAGCTCCGCCGCCATGCAGAATTACCAGTGATACTCTGCTTTGACCTCAATTTTTTTGCCAGCAGGACTGAAGTCCAAACATATATGACCTTACTTGGACTTTCTTAGAAGAAGGAAACCTTTTAAGCTCTCTCTCTCTCTCTCGCTCTCTCTCTCTCTCTCTCTCTCTCTCTCTCTCTCTGTGTGTGTGTGTGTGTGTGTGTGTGTGTAAGAGAGAGAAGAGGGATGGGAGAGAAGGGAGAGTGGTGAGAGAAAGAGAAATCATTATTTATAATTCCCTGTCAAAATCTACTTGAGCCTTTAAACTGAAAGTGCGGAGTCGGAATCGCTGTTGTGTGGCTGTGAGTTTGTATGTGTATGGCAGGGTGAGAGGGGAGTGTAGAAGTGAGGCAGTTGTCTGCTAAGGGCTTCTGGCACATAACAGCTTCTCAGCAAATACTTCAATGACACACTGCATCTCTGCCTGTTTGTGGTTTGTAAATATTCTTTAGCAGAATGTGACGTGATCTTTCACCTGCTGTCATCTTTTCCCTTTCTTCCCGAGCAGATACTGGTTGCTATGGGTGAACAGTATGGGCTTTTTGTTATTCTCCTGAGTGCCAAAGGAGCCAGCTGCCAGAAAGCTGGGAGGAAGGCTCTCTCACTAATGTGCTCCTAGTTTTGCATTTACTGTGTCTTCCTAACTAATTCCCACCCTTGAGTCTCAGACAAAAAATAAAAATAAAAATAAATAAAACCACTGACAGTCGGAGAATGGATCCTCATCATGGGGACTATCTTATTTACTGTGACATTTGCCAGGGGTCCTCAGGGATGCTAGAGGTAGCTCAGCTTACCACCTACCATGTCCCAATGCAACAGCTGTCAATATCCCCGGACAAAGTATCCAGAGTATAACCCTGCCATGGCCTCCCTGGAGGCACAGCTGGGCCCTTCTGTTTGGGGATTCCAGTCTTAAGTTGTCTCTGTCCCAGGGCCCTCCTACCAAGGAGGTCTGAACCCATCTTGAGGCCCTCTGTCCAGGACCCCAGTGTAATTTCTCTGGGGTGTAACTGCTTGTGTCTGGCTCAGGTGTTTGCTATCAGCCTCGCCCTCCTGAAGTGTCCCCTGACCCCGTGAAGCTGTTTCTACCCTGGTTTTCCCTCTGTCCTCAATACTGATGTGTGGGGGAGATGGGGAGAAGCAGCGGGGCCCTCCTGGGGAGGTGACAACTGTTTTGTTGCAGAAGGGTGTCAGCAGGGAGAGTTCAGGACTCCAGACTGGGAAACAGCTCCTGTGAAGCCCAAGGGACAGAATGGGCTCAGCTTGTGAGGGGCTACTCTGTGTGTGTGCCAGGATAACAGAAGGAGAAAGGCCAAGAGCCAACAAATATCGATCAGGAAGCTTGGGAGGACAAAGCGAGTGGGGAGGCATTATTCTTAAAGGGACACAAGCTACTAGGAGCCCCCTAAGTGTCCTCAAGTCTGTTCCCTGGCCCTTCCTGCTGCCCTGTCTCCCTGTGGCTTGTCTTCTCTAGGGGAAGTTGGGGCAGGTTCCTAAGATCCAAGTTAAACTCTTGAGGCTGAAGGTGGAGATGGCGCAGACCTGGCCCCTTTCCACATTGCAGATGGGGACAGTTGTCTACCAGGGAGCAAAATAATCTAGCAGCTAGGATCTCAGAAAGGGGTCCCTTCCTAAGCACGCTGGTCCATAGTCAGCTATAGGAGAAACCATAATCCCAGGGCCAGGCAAGAGGCCTGAATTTGCTGTGTCCTTCTCCTAAAACCCAGTTGAAAAAATAAATAAATAAACAAACAAACAAAAATGCTTAGGAAGATGCTGGAAGAGTCTTATCATTTCTAGATAAGCCACTCTGGAAGTCTAGGGACAGATGTAGCCCTGTCAAAACAGCTTTCCCTCTTCTCTGTCTCATCCTACAACCAGATGCCACGGAGCCCTTTTGGACAAGCCACATTTAACATGCAGAACATTCAGCTGGCTCCTGAATAAGAAACAGTTTTTGACAGTAGTGACCTGTATTTTTGTAGCACTTCTCTATGAGTAGAACTGATTCTAGGCACCCAGAGCTTAGTAATCCAATCCAAACCACAGTCCTATGAAGTACCTAGAAAAAGAGAAGGAAGTGGAGGTTTGCAGGTTGGAGAAAAGGGAGGGGAGAAGAGAGGGAAGGAAGGAGAGAGAATGGAGGAGAGAAGGAGGAGATCTGTCTCAAGAACTGTAAAATTTTGGTCACAAACTTGCAAGGCTGTTTCAAATATAGATCATAAAGAATTCCACTAATATGGGTTATTTAAAATTACATGTATCTATTCATACATACCAGCAGAAAAATATATATATATATATCAACTATGTTTGTCGGGAGGAAAGCCCAGAAAAATGGTGCCTTCATAAGCAGCCATTTTCTCTGAAGAGTAAGATTGCTCCTGACTTTTAATTTCTTCTCTCCATTGTCTATGGCCTCCCCTTTCTCTACAATGAACATGTACTACATTTGTAATAAGGAACAAACCCAATAAAAGTTATTGGATAAGAGAATAGGCTGCCAGCAATCATGATCTCCTGAGGAATCAGCGAGCCTGTTCTTTTGATGACAGAGGGTTTCTGCTGTACCCAGGATCTGCAGACAGCCAGTGTGAGACAACTCTGATCCATGGCTCACCTTTACAAAGGGTCACTGCCCCTTCAGCTGTCATTTCCGGCCAGCCCCCATTCTCTCTCCTCTTCTCATTCACTTTGGCAGAAGGACAGTCAGAATTCTGAGGGCAGGCACTGGCCTCAACCCCTTCCCCTAATAAAGCCTCCTGGAGCATAGCACGGCCTCAGCTTCCTGTAAAGCAGCAGCCTATTTGGTGCTCATTAGATTTGCCAGCATGCCCATTCCTTACCCTTCGAATCCCCAAGTGGAATGCACCTTTACCACTGAACTGTCCCATCTGGTCTCCTCTTCCGGTGACTACAGACACCTTCCTCTGGGTGACCAGGCCACTTATCCACTGCTGGACTTTTCATCTTCTCAGTCAACCTAAATTCCCTTCTTCCTGCCCTTTCTCTCTCACCCACCTCAAGCTTCAAGGTTGTTTTTATCTGCCCCCACTTCCTTTAATTTCTCACATGCTATCAGTGCATCAAAGCCACCGATTTCCAGGGTGGCGGCATGCCTGGCCTTTTTCTACTCCTTCATCCAGCCTCCACGCTGGCCTCTTTGTGTCCTGCCTGCTTCTCCTCACTTGCTCTGTGCTATGTGTGACTTCTGTGAGGGCAGCGGTTCTCAATTTGTGGGTCGTGACCCCTTTTTGAGGGCCCGCCTATCAGATATCCTGCATATCAGGTATTTACATCATGCTTTATAACAGCAACAAAATTACAGTTATGAAGTGACAATGAAATGATTTTATGGCTGGGGGTCGCCATAACATGAGGAGCCGTATTAAAGGGTCGCAGCAGCAGGAAATGGGTGAACCACTGGGTTAGGGCCAGTTCTGATCCTAGCCAATTCTCCTATTAAAAAAAAAATAAAACAAAATAGAAACAAACAAACAAAACGCACACCAATCCCAAATTCTGTCGCCTCCCATCCTGAAGCTTCCATAAGATTAAAGGTGACTAGGCTGAATTTTCTGCTTCACGCTGAAATGGACTCAAGGTAGACGTCACATGGAATTAACCAAGTGAAGTCCCTGACTTCCACGTGCAATTGTGTGATATGATCTGTCCCCCATGGCTGTGTGCTTGCCATTGGCAGGTGCTTAGTGTGTGTGAGAGCTCGTTTAACACTGGGACCTTATAATTTCCTGCTTTCACTGGAAAATTCTTCACAAGGGAGGTGCTGTTCAGAGTGCCATTGGAAAGGAGGCCTGAGCACACAGGATTTTCGACTCAGCATCTAGATGGAGCACGTGGTGTATTTTTATGTCCACTGACGGGTGAGGAAGCTTACACTTAACATGGTTAAGTCAAAACGGCAAGACAAATGAAGGTGCCACAGCCCAAGCCAGGCGGATTTGCAGGGCTTCCTTTTCCATGGCACCCAGGACGGGCACCACTGGCTCTAGCAGCCTTGCCTCTGACACCCTCTCCAACCCATGCTGCTGTGTCTCAACCCAAAAGGGAGCTATGAGGCCACATCCAGCCTCATACTAGATACTCAAAATACTCAGAATCCATCATCACCATTTATCTGTAATCCATACATAACAATTATTCATGAAATATTTTTCCTGCCTCTGTTGCCACCTCCTCCTCCTCCCTTTCACCTCTTTTAAACTTACAGGCATTTCATCCATACAAGGCATCTCAATTCGGTATAGCTGCCTTTCAGGCCATACTAGCCCCTGCAACGTGATTTATCGCTTATAGAAGGCTATTCTAGCCCTTGGCACTCTCAACCTATGGGTCACGACCCTTCTGGGGTTAAACAATCTTTTGGCAGGAGTCTCCTAAGACCATGGGAAAACACGGATATTTACATTACTATTCATAACAGTAGCGAAATTACAGCTACGAAGTAGCAATGCGAACAATTTTATGGTTCAGGATCACCTCAACATGAGAAGCTGAATTACTGGATGGCAGCATTATAAGAAGGTTGAGAAAACCGCTACATTAGGGTCAAAACAGACACTGAGCGTGGCGTCGTAGGTGCAGCGCCACCTGGTGGGCAGATGTTCCTCACTTAGAAAACAGATCTGCCGGCAACCTGCCCCCCAGGACCGAGAAGGTTCTGAGGATGTCCCCAGAGCAGGCACAGAGCCAGGGCAACTCAAGTCACTGACTCTGAGGGCAAACAGAGCCACGCCACGTTCTTGTTTGCTGGTCAGAAAGGATTTGATAGAAAATGATGTTTGCGGAGGTGCTTTGTTTTGCTTTAAAGACATGGCATTTTCAGCATCCTTGAAGCACAGCCCTTACACCAGTCATTTTAAAAGTGAGAGTCCCTGTGCCTTGGCCCCCCTTTCACTGCTTGGTTGTGGGGAAGTCTTGTCCAGAGAAATGATAAAGCCTCTTTTCATTTTTGGTAAAAAATTAGCTTCCTTTTTTGGGGTCTATTTAGCCACTGTCGTAGGTTAGCATCCTAACTGGGGGACTTATAGCTAGTGCAGGTTCACTTCTTACATGTCTAGAAGCTGGCATTTGATGTCTGGTCAGGCTTGCTCTGGTTCGTGGACAGGGTCATCCTGCTGTACCCGGGCCTGGTGCAGGGGTGCAGGGGTGTCTGGGGCTCTTTGATAGGATGTTAACCATACTCCCCAGATGACAGAGGAGACAGCAGATTCCAGACTATTGCACCTGCCACATTACCTCATTGTCACTCATGGGGGTGTGCCAATCATCCCGGGGTCCAGTTGACCAAGGCCCTTTTCCAGTGTGGATGATTGATGGACGGAGACCCCTTGTTGGAGATAGCTTGATTCTAGACCTCTGACTCACTCTCACACCGAGCAGAGTTTAAACATGGTTTTCATCAGGATGACTGGCTAAATCACTCCAGAGAGTGTGGAGATCGGCTTAGAGAGCTGGCAGAGGGAACAGGAGGCAGCTGGGCATTCACTGGCCTGGCAGTGAGCGTGTTTTTATCGCCATCCAGTCCTGTCAGAGCTGGGACTTGTACAGGCAAAGAAATACTCCTTTGAGGAGAGTATAATCTTTCGGGGAATGGTGAAAAATCATAAAGAGTAAGAAAGGAGCTTCATAATACTATATGTGTAGCTCAGGGTAAAATGTAAATTAGACTTAGGCATTTAAGGACAGCTTTGCTATCTATGGCTATGTGACTGTGTCTTAGTCACACCAAGTCTCTGATCCTTAGTTTTATCATTTCAAGCAAAGCAATGAACAGTCTGCAGTTCCTATGACTATAGTGGGAAGCTGAGGAGAAAGGGAAAATGAGCATCCAAGCATTCTAGCTGCTAGCTCAGGAGGGTTCCACAGTTAGAAGGGGTGTGAGTCCTGTCACAGGAAGAGGAAGACACACAACAGGAAGGGAGCTAGCTGAGCTAATGCTGCAGAGGAGAGAATGCTGCAGCTGGGATTTATTCCAAAGATGGATAGCAAGCCTCCTGTTCAGAGGCAGGAAGCTAGCCTAAACTGACTCGAAGAACTGAAAATCAAAGGGACCTTGGAGATAATCCAGCCTGACGGTTCTCTGAATCAATATTGGTGGAAACTTGTGATGTTGATGATATTAAACAAAACAGGCTTCTTGGCTGCAGATGTCTCAAGTCTTTAATATTCTTTGTCTTTTCCAGATGGCAAAGTAAACAGCATTTGCCAAGCTTACTTAACCATGGAACCCTTATTCTTTCTTTTCTTTTCTTTCTTCTTTCTGTGTATGTGTTTGTATGTATCTCTGTGTGGCTCACCTATGCGTATTCACCCATGTGTAGCACACAGAGGCTTCCTCTATCACTCTCCACCCTATTTTTGCATTTCATTTTATTTAAGTCTTGCATGCATGTGTGATGATGGGAGTGGCACCTGTGCCCTGGCACACGTGGAGGTCAGAAGACAACTTGTGGAGCCCATTCTGTCCTTCTACTTGTACATGGGTTTCAGGGATTGAACTCGGGTTGTCAGGCATGTGCAGCAGACCACCTCTCCACCTCTCCAACTAGTCTTTTGAGACAAAGTTTCTCCCTGAACCTGGGGAATTTGGCCTCACCTGGCTGTCCACTAAGCCCCCAGGATCCACCTTTCTTGGCTTCCCCAGCCAAGGAGTTACAGATTGTACCATCTTGTCTGTTTTCCCATGGGTGCTGGGGATTTGAACTCAGGTCCTCACGCTTGTTCAGCAGACACTTGACCCACTTAGCCATCTCCCCAGCCCTTTAATTTAAGGAGATCTCACTCAAGACTAGCTACAAGGAGCACGTTTTAAGAAATACACTATGTCTGGCTTATTAAAGCTAGAGAAAGTGAGGCACAGAAGAGACCACAGATGAGCTGGAAGTCTACAAAAAACATGCAGAATAAAGGTGGAATTTTGGCTGCATTACTTTCATACCCAGTAATTTTAAGTCACACATTTTTGGAGGCTCCTCTGAGCATTGCCCATGGGTTCTAAGTTGTGACAAATTAGAATTCTAATTGAAATCACAAAATCCCACTTGGCGCAGAATAGTGAAACTAAAGAGCAGGGAGGAGTCACTTCTCTTGGCTGCCTCCAGTTTCAACATCAGAGAAGCGTGGGGACCAATGGACCACTTCCTTCTCTGGCATGACCTTTAGATGGTGTGTTCATTCTGGTAGACAGTGGCTTTCTTTTTCAGGAGCTTTCTCTAAGATGAATTCACTGCATCTCCCCTCTCATCCACAGGCCAGATGGGGAACCGGGTGCTACATAAATGTTTAATTGTGGCACAGTAAAAATATTTGCTTTCAGTAGCTGTAAGCTGCTGAGTGTATGTAGGGCTGTGGACCAGAGCTGTCAGGTTTCGTTCTAATGAGAGCAGAAGTACAGGCTGATTAAATCAAATTCCCAGGAGCACGGGGCCACTTGAATAAATGTTTCATATTCTTTGCATGATGCCATCAACTATAACAGCTGCTTATGTAACCATTACCTGGACAGCACACCACGCCTTCCCCTAAATGGCAGCGATTTTGCTGTAACTTCTCAGACATGCTGCATGGGTTTCTACCGCACTGGCATGCTGGGCAGCAGGTAGGGGAGGAAAAGGCGGGAAGAAGCCTGTTTTATTAGCAGCCCCTTTGCAAGTGCCCTGCCGGTCTCATCATCAAAAGAGAGAGGTATTATCATTCCCATTTTACAGGTGGAGAGGCTGAGGCCTCTGGAAATGAAGTAGCCTACCTCAAGCCTCCAACTCTATGACTGTTACTCAAAAGTCACACAAGACTGACTGAGAATGAAGTATCATGTCCATGGGCTTCACTCATCCCCTACCTGCTGGCAATAAGACCAAAGCAGACCAAGACAAGAGCCAGAGGGCCAGCAAGGCCTTCTGACTGGGCAACATGGTTGATAGTGAGCTGAACTCTTAGTCCTACGTCAGCACACTCTATCTCTTTACATGCAGTCAACCTCTAGTGTCTCCTCACTGCTCTGAACAAATTGCAGCGCCCACCATGAACGTAGTAACAAGCACGCCAGAGGGCCTCGGGGGCCACATCTCCAGCTGGGATCTTTAAGCTGCTGCTTCCTAGGCTGCAGAGGTCCAGCAGTGCCTTAATGTTGCATGAACCCGATACAGAGCTCCACCAGGGCAGGTCACTCTTGTGGTCTCATCCTCAGAGCCCAGTGTGTCTGAAGCAGTGTCTGTTAGTACTGTTATTGCTGGCAGACAGACAAACTGTGTGTGTGTGTGTGTGTGTGTTTACCCGTGCGTGCACGGGCTCACACACGAGCATGTGTTTTAATATCATCAGTTGCGTCAGCCCAGTATAACAGCTGCTCTTTTCCTACCACTAATAGCACTGTCCTCTGTGTCATTTTCTAGCTCAATTTGGAAGTGTGACCTTCTCTTGCTTTGCCTCTCCAGGAGTCAATAGCAGGACAAAATAAAGGGCACCAATTGAGTCACAAAGTCACATGCATTAATCCTAGATCTGAAAGACACTGTGTGTTTTGACTTGTACAAGACAATGACCACTGAGACTCAGTATTAGCCGTCTGGGAGAGGACAGTTAACAGCAACTAGCAGTCAGGTGTCTGCGTGCCTGGACCTCAGTTTTCAGGGTCTGGTACACACGGATCTTGGACTTGCAGGTGCCGAGATCTGTTGGTGTCTGATTTCCTAGAAGGATGTGTTTCTCTACCTAGATGTCCAGTAAGGCAGCAGGGAGTGCTCTGAGAAGAAAGCTGCTTGCCCTGGGTCCAAGGAAGCTGAAACTGAGGGCCATCCTCTGTCCCAGCTTACATAGAGAAGTGGTCCTTTTAGCCTCAGGGAGCAGGGGACTGAATGATAATCAACCACCTGCTGTTTTTGCATACCCTAGAGCAATCTCTAGAGGAAGAAGAAAGAGACCTCCTCTGTGTCTGGACATTCACTAACTCGAGCCAATGAGTGCACTAGAAAGTTGGCTCCATGCTCCCTGTGGATAATCCAGAAAACAAGACCCCTACAGCTCCAGTGTACTGGAGTAAAAGGCCACAGCAGCAGCAGCTCCTCTGAAAGCCATGGCCTCACTGAGGGGCTGAGAGACAGCTCCAGGGCCTGGTACCTCAGGACTGAACTCCAGCATCCCCAGCCCTTCCTGTGGCCTCCAACACCAAGACAGAAAACCATCAGGTGAAGGAGTTTGAGCCAGGCACAATTTGCTTAGTTACCCTCTTCTTGTATCCCTAGCTACAGCCTCCTCATTTAATCCCTATGGCTTCCCTGAGGAGTAACTATCTGCTTCCTCAACTAGGAGATGACCACAGAGTTGAATGTGCGGGTTAGTTCTTGTCAACTTGACATAAGCTAGAGTTATAGGAAGAGGGGACCTCCACCGAGGAAACGCCTCCATCACATTGGCCTGTGGGCAAGGCAGTGGGGACATTTTCTCTACGGATGAAAGATATGAGAGGACCCAGTCCACTGTGGGTCGTGGGAAGGTGGTCCTCGATTGTGTAAGACTGCAGACTTACCAAGCCATGGAAGGCAAGCTAGTAAGCAACATCTCTCCATTGTCTCTGCTTCAGTTCCTACCTTGAGTTCCTATTCCCTCCTGCTGGACTGTAAGATGAAATCAACCCTTTCTTCCCCAGGTTGCTTTTGGCCATGGCATTTTAGGCCAGCAATAGAGGGCAACTAGAACTGTGTAAGAGTGAACTCCCAGCAGAGCGTGCACAGACTAAGACTACACAGCAGATTCTCACACAGGCCCTGTAAGAGAATTCACTCCTCCCCACTCAGAAAACTCACACCCCGGCCCGCACGCTCCCAGAAGGGACACGCAGGGACATGCAGCTCCCCCTGTGCCGGGTCTTCACCTGGCCAGCCGCTGCTGGGCACCGGGGCTATGCTCAGGCCACACCATTAGTGTCTACTGCCCATTCCATCTTCCTAGAAGAGGATCCCAACCCCTTGCCTCTCTCATTCCCCACAAAGCATGTTCAGATTACTTCCATCACCCACCCCCTGCATATCTGGGTCTGGTCCCTAAGCCTGGAGCTGCAGGAGCCTCCCAGATGAGGCTCATGCCTTGACTCGGAATTCAACGCTTTCAGGTCACGGCAGAAAGAAAATGGATTATTAGGCTTACAATATTCCTCCTATGGGAAGTCCACCTTTCTCTTCCACCTGGAGACTCCTCATGCTTCCAACCCTTATTCAGCTCTGCCCTTCCCATGCTTCTTCTCACACCATCACCTTCTAGTGTGTGCCCTGAGCAGTGTCTCAGTTCCTCAGAGGAGAAGACTGAGTGAAGCTCACACAACCCCACAGAAGGAAGCCAGGAGATGGGAGGAGGCCTGGGAGACAGGCAATGGAAGCAGATGAGGAGGAGGTGTGGCCATGAGACTGAGGATCCCAGGAAAGAAGACAGGAATGAGAAAGAGTTTTCAGGTATCTCAGGTATGGTAGTTTGAGTGAAAATGGCCCTGTGGGCTCAAAGGGAGGTATTATTAGGAGGGGTGGCCATGTTGGAGTAGGTACGGCTTTTTTGGAGGAAGTGTGTCACTGGAGGTGGGCTTTGAAGTTTCAGATGCTCAAGCCAGGCCCCGTGTCACTCTTTCTGCCTGCTGCCTATGGATCCATAAGTAGAACTCTCAGATACCTCTCCAGGATCATGTCTGTCTGTGTGCTGCCATGCTTCCCACCATGATGATAATGGACTAAGCCTATGAAACTGTAAGCCAGACCAAATTAAATGTTTTCCTTCATGAGAGTTGCGGTGGTCATGGTGCCTCTTTATAGTGACAGAAACCCTAAGTAAGATAGCAGGTGTGATACCCCGCTTCATCTTCCTCATAAAACCTCATAGTCCACACCACTCACTCATGTACTTCACTGTGACAAAATAATTGAGCTATCCCAGATGGAAAAAAGGTTGACTTCCAGATATGGTTTCAGGGGGCTTTATAAGCCCATAAATAACTGGTTTTTATCAGCCTACTGCTGCCCTGGGGCCTGTGGAGAGGTAGAGTGTGTGAGAGAGAACAAGACAGACAGATGGGAAGAGGATGGGGTCTCCAAATTTTGTCAAAGGTACATCTCCAGTGATCTCCCCTTTGTACTCCCAAGCCCCATCCCCCAGAAGTTTAGACATCTCACATCAGCACATTGGACTGGACATCAAGCCTCCTGCTCATGGCCCTTTGGGGACTATTTCAGGTCCAAACCATAGCATGTATGGAAATGGACTGGTGTATAATGTGATCTTTGGGGAATTTTCAAAATATTTTTACCCCCAGTGTTGAATAAGGAACTACAGGCCTCAAACCTACAGGCCTCAGAGCCATCAGCCTACCACTAAGCTACATCTTAAACTCTGATTTTTACTTCCATGAAATCAATATGCCGAACCTACTGAATACAGCACCTAGGAACAAACTATCTGAGTTCAGCCTGGCAACAGCTTTACCACGGCTCTCTGGGTCTGTCTGCTGTCACAGGCTGGCTATGTCAGCTGTAGAAGTCACAGCTTCCTACAGCCATCTGCATAAATTCAAGGGGGAAAACAAGGGGGTATCACCTTCAGTGCTCCCTGACAACACTTAAATAGATAGAACCCAGGCCTTGGCACATCCTGAACCAAAAGTTCACCTTAGGAAGCCTGGGTCCCTGCTGTGTGGGCAGAGCTGTAAAAAGTGGCCAATGGGGTTATGTGAGAAAATGTGCAAATCTTCAGTTCATTGGAGGTGACCTGGAAAAGGCAGCCAAAGCTACATTTTTGTGTTTGGGCTGAACCACGCTCTCACATAATCCTGGCCCTTTAACAATCTGTCCACTGTCCCAGAGGGTCTGAATTTACTCAGTCTCTGCCTCTTCCTCCCAGGCTGGATGGGCACCTGAAGGCAGGCTCTTCTCCACTCGGGTCCCTCTATGCCCTGCCAGAACCAAGTAGGAGAAATTGATTCCAATTAAGGCACTTAAAGAAGGCAGCCTCCTTTCACAGGCAGTTGGGCTGGGAAGTGAAGCGTGATGCTTCCATGCTCACTGCAATCTAAGAGGCTTCACAGAGCAGCAGCATCTCAGCACCTAGGTCACCTCCTTCCAGTGTTCCACACACTTGGGGGCGCTAGACACACACTCAAGTCCCTCAGAACCCTAGCTGTGTCTCTGGAAAGTGCACACACCCAGCACACAGCCTGTCCTTCCTTTCCTTTCCTGTGGTGCGGTTCAGAAATCCCCGGAAGGAGGTGATGGAGCAAGCTAGAGAAATCCCTCCTGTGTTCTGCTTGCCAGTTCAACTCTTCCTCAGAAGAAAAGTTTCCAGCAAGTCCACTCTGGCTGGCCAGGAAAGAACATCTCATCTCTACGCCATCGCTGTTGGGGAAGGGCTGCAAATGCAAATGATGGCTCCTCCCTAAGGGAGTGATCCAAGCATTCCCTTCTCATCCAAGCTCCCAGGGTAGGGCCCCCTAAGGTCTGAGGCTCCGGTTGAGTGCCCCAGGGCACCAAGGGTCAACCAAGGCTGGGCTCCTGGTCCCTGAGGCATTTGAGCCAGGTGTTCTTGTCTGGTTCTGTCACCTGCCAGCAAAATGCACAGCTTAGTATCTTTCTCCTCTCTGTGATATCAGTTTCTTCTCCCTCCTTTCTCTCCATGCTTTCTTCTGTTCTGCCCCAGGTCCTCCTTTCCCCCTGCTTTCTCCAGGACAGCTGTCCTCTCTCCTTAGATTCTCCTGCTTGGCAGGTGGTTGAGGAGAGATTCCGGAAGATGGTACAGGTTTTCGCCTGTCCTCTCCTGTTTTACTTTCTTTTCCTTAAAAGACTTAAACTTATTCTAAATGGTGAGGATTTTTCTGATGAAAATACAGGTTGCCCTGTAAAGTACAGGCTACAGGTAGGGCAGAGAGGCAATTCTGTGGAAGCTGCAGGGAGGCTGGAATGCTGGATCTTTCCTGAACCCGAGTCTTAGCAGCCAAAAGGGCCCCTCATTCCCTTCCAGAAAGTATAGTCCTCCCTGTGTGTTCCATCTGTCCCAGCAGACACTGATGTCAGGTTTTACCAAGAAACAAACTAGTTCCAGCAAAGCCAATAAAGGAGGTGACATATGAAGGCACCAGGATGCCTGGCAGCTGGCTATTCTTACTTAGTAAGTTTCTGGTAAGTGAAGCATCTGGTTATTTTCATTCTAGAAAAAAAAAAAAAAAAGAAAGGCCAGTGCATACACTAACTGCAGATACAGCTGGAGGCTGGTACTTAAGGACGTGCAACTTTGTGGTTTCAGAGGCTATTATTTGAGTCCACACAGAAGTGGGAGGTTCTGGTGCTGTAAGATCCAGCCCGAATCCGGAGGGGACATATCCAACACCGTGATTTGACACCAGCCAGAAAGTGTGCTACTGTATGTTAAGGCCTTCTAGAACAAGATGCAGGAGTCACATTCAAAGGGATGACCTTGAACCAGGCTCTTCATTGTTTTGCTGCTGCTGCTGTTGATATTATTCCTTCACAACAACCCCAGGATGCAAGAACCAATCTTTCCCTTTTACAGATGGGAAAAACTATTTGTTAGGGAGACAGACATTGTAGATACAGCCACACAAACAAATATGAGATAAATTCTTCCTGAAGAAAAAGAATGGGGATACACAATGGTGGAAAAACAAAGCAGTAAACAGCATTCAGAAGACTGGGGCAGGAGGATTCTGAGTTCAAGGTCAGCTTTGGCTTCAAGTGAGAGGCTTTTTCAAAAAGTGACAATGGATCTGAGGTCTCAGTGGGTAAGTGTTAAGTAAGGGCTGGCGGTGGGAAATGTTCTCAGTGGCTCTCCATCTTAGATGCAGAATGTAAACCTCCTGGGAAATGAGCTGGGTGTGTGCCAGGCCTGCTAACTGAGCAGGACCTGGATATCTGCGTTGGTAAAGTAACAGTTTAGATTAGTATACACAGTGAAGATTTTCATCAGGGCGTCTTCATTCACAAAAATGTGTTTTGATACTTTGCTCATGAACCACTCAACGGAACAACCTGTATAAGTCCAAAGCTCATCCACCCGCTGACCGCACACGGCCACCAACAGTCGCTGTGGAAACCCTCAACATCACTGCTATTACCGTCTCTGCTGCAGATGACAGTCTGGGCCGGACTTCAAAGGAGAGAAGAGAGCCGGCCTTTGGTGAGGCTTCCTGTTACCACACGCTGTTAAAGGCTGTGGCTGGTGCCACTTTATATCTGAAAACTCAGAAAATAGTGTAATACTAATTTTTTACAGATGGGAAATGTGAGGCTCAGGGCAAGGTACCAGTTTCCTTGGGTCTTGTTGCTCACGGGGCCAGCTGGAGGACTCCTCCATCTCCGACTGCACTGCGTGTCCACACTCTTTCCTGTGACCTCTGTATCTCCATCCAGACATGCCCCCCACAAGCCTCATCTCTCATCCACTGCTAGGTGGTTGGTGGGAGTTTCTGCGGCTTTGGCTTGTACATTATCTGCCTCGTCAGGGTAGTTCAATGGAGTAGGGACTATGGAGCCATACTTAGTAAATTCAAATCCTGTTTGTATGTTCTATGATCTCAGACTATTGGTGATGGTATTTGAATTTTTTTCTTCTTCTGCAGCAGAGCGTCTGAAGGTTTTCTGAAATGAGCTAACAGTGGATAGATTAAAGAGAGGAAAGGGCATGCGAATTGATCTAACACACATAGTCACAGAAGGACAGTTACCAAATGCCCCAGATGATGCACTAGTTAACTTTTGCTTCACCGTAACCGCAGCAACTGACAGAAACAACTAAACGGAAGAAAGCTCTACTGTGGCTCCCGATTTCAGAGGGCTCCAGTCCTTGGTGTCAGAGAAGATTTGCAGAACAGATCGGTTCATGGAGGCGGGGGCCTATCTCAGAGGCTATTCACCTCACGGTGGAGCAGGAAGCAGAGAATGTCGCTGCAAACACGGTCAGCATAAGCTCCAGCGACTCACTTTTGCCAGCTCAGCCCCACCCCCTGCAGGTTCCAGAGCCTTCAGCACCAGCGGCTGGGTGGAGTTAAACCACAGCAGGTGTTTATAGAGTATCCTGTATAGGTAGGAACGGTAGAGGGAGGTGGACCCCAGCAGCCACTGGATCAGGCAGTGATGTGCAGATGATTTCCGATGAGACAGACCAGACTGTAAATAAGCTAGGGAAGGTGAGAGGTAGTACTGCCCTATGAACTAAGATTGACTTCTGTCATCATACTCCATTCTTTGACAATTTCATAACTTCATGCAATGAATTTTATTCATTTACACCCTCATATTCACCCTCTTATCCCCCTCCTTTTCCCACTGAAGCCCTTTTTCTTCCTAAGAAGTCCCCTTCTGCCTTTATGTCTCTCCCTATGCGTGGTCCACGGAGTTTAACAGGGTTGCTTGCATGATCAGGGTGTGTGTTGGGGGCTGGGGTGAGGTTAAAGGAACATGGATGTTAGTGACTCCACCACTGAAGAAAATGACTCTTCCTAGCCAGGTGTGGTGGCGCATACCTTTAATCCCAGCACTCAGGGAGAAAGAGTCAGGTGGATCTCTGTGAGTTCGAGGCCTGGTCTATGAGAAACAAAAACAAAACAAAACAAAACAAAACAAAACAAAACAAAGGAAGAAAAGAATGTGACTCCTTCATCTCCACCAACCAATGACTGCCAATAGTTCCTCTAGGATGGAAGAGCCCTAAGACTCCCTGCACTCGGACTTACTCCTGAAGAATGGACGGAATGTCTGCCTAATGTAGAGGGCAACTCCTGATTCTCTGGAATCTTCCCGAGTTTAATAAGAGACATAGGAAGGGTTTAAGATAACTTTTTAATGAGATTATACAAGAAAGTCCATCCCTGTGCCTATCAAGAAAACTAGAATAAAGAGTTGGAAGAGGGTAGGAGACCTTCTTTGATTCTAAGGCTCTCTTTGCAGCTCAGCACATCAAAGTGCTGGGCTTTGGATATTGTTCTGGGGCCTCCAACATTATTGTCCTACTAAGTTTGCTGTAGGACACACACACACACACACACACACACAGAGCACATTTTCGAAAGGTGATTTGAGCATCATCAGTGTTCAATTAATGCTAGACTCTGGAGTCTGAAACCAACTCCCAAATCATGTGGCAACTCAGAGAGAAACCAGCATCTCCATCCCCAAGTCCCCTCCCCCCAGGGATCAGGACTAGAAGTATTAAGAAGGAAGGCTCCGGCATTCTGGCACAGGTGGGTGTGTAGCTGCATGGTACAGGCGGGCAGCTCTGTCATGGATGGCCCTACAGACAGAAGGAATGGCAGACAGAAACATGGGGTGACCCGGAGGGTAAAATGACACACCTGTTCCAAGAACAGCTCCTAGCCAGCTATCATGCTGCTCCTTACACACCACGGCTGTGGTCCTCTGCAGGCAAGAGCCAGCAGCAGCCAGTTCTACTGATAAGCAGCAGAGGGAGCCACAGGCCATGCGCTAGCCAACCTTTCCACACCAGCCTAGCTTTTTCCTGGTGACATTTTGCTGAAGTCTAGACTCCAGCTTTCTGTGTCTTCTTGCTCTCCACTACAGGGGAAGCATCTTGGACTAATAACAGACAGATGCCACAGATGCAAAGGTGTTCTCCCAGAGCAACACTAACTGATCACTGATGATACTCAAGGCACCTTTCAAAACGTGTGTGAGTGTGTGTGTGTGTGTGTGTGTGTGTGTGTGTGTGTATACAGCGAACTTAACAGACAATAATGTTGGGAGCTCCAAAATAACATCCATTCCCTGAGGTGGTATTTTTCAAGGTAGCTTTTAGCCTGTTTCAAAACTCTGCTTCAAACCAGACTGGAGCCTTGAACAAAGAACAGGCAATTCCCACTCCGCTTCCATGTTCCTGTGGCCTCATCTGCAAGGTGGACCAGAAGGGGTCACTATTCCTGCTGGCAAGTGTGGGAGACCAGGAGTTGAACTGGGTGCTCCTTGCAGTCTCCCAGGAGGAAGGACGGGGCTAGCTGAAGGCTCTGGTTCTGACTGGTCATGCAATGAAGCCTCTTATCTACCCTCGTCTCAGAGATGAGAGGTCTCCCCATCTGTCCTGCCTGGGTTGCTCTGGGGCGAGGGCTGTCCCTCCACCTCAGCCTGCATCTGCCCGGGCATTCCCTGCCCCCAGGCATCAGTGATGAAACCTTGGCTGAAGCTGTCGTAGGTGAAGTAAGACTCTCGCTTCCAGCCGCACTGCAGAGCTCTGAAGTGAGCAGAGGGTAGGGGTGAGGCCCTGCATTTTCCCAAGCTCCCCTTGATGGATATAGAGGCCCGTACAGTTATAGAGCAGCTGCTGTAGGCAAAGAGAAGGAAAAACAGAATTCTACCGCAATTAATTAATGCAGGAGAAAGGGAATGGAGAGCCATTATGCAAATATGCCTGGGCATTCAAGACTTAATTGACAGGCCGCAATGCCGGAAGCAGGTGAAGAATGCTGCAATGTTGGGCAGAGGCCTCATCTTCAAAGGTCAGCAGGCCTGCCGCGTCACAGGAGTGGCCACTAGGCTTGTGGCCAGAACTGTGGGGTCCACCTGTCCTGCTCAGCGATTCTCCGTCTTCTTGGGAGTGGGAGGCTCTGGAAGCTCAGGTGACTGCCTTGCACTCAGCACTGATTCCGTAGAGCATCTGGTGGGGAGGCAGGGAGTTGCATGTCAATATGCATGAGTGTGATTGTACAGGTGTGTGTACACACGCGAGTGTGAGCATACAGGGCTACTGGAAGACTTCCAGACCAGGAATTTGCCTACAGGCATCATTCCCAGCCAGAGGATCAGACTAAACCAAAAAGAATATTGCTACCTGGCCAACTTCTGAGAACCCACAAGTTCCTCAGGGTCTTTGTTCCTTCAACACACATACACACACACTACACACACACACACACACACCACATACACACACACCATACATACACACACATATATACATAATATACACATACCACAAACACATATACACCCAAATATACCCATGCCATACATATACACACATATATATACACATGCCACACACATACACACACAGACACAGAGACCACACACATATACACACATACATTCACACACATTTATACATCATACATAGACACACACACATATACATACACAACAAACACATATATATGAACACACATACACACACATCACATACATTCACACAGATACATACACACATATACATATATACAAACATATATACACATACTCACACATACATATATACACACAAATACAGACACATACACCACACACATATACATACTTCACACACAGACACATGTACATACACATAAATACACATACATGTATACACAGGGACACATATATACACACATACACATATACACATACAGAAACACCACACACACATGCATACATATACATACATACACACACATAGTCACACATACACAGACATAAATACATACACATACACCTGCTTTCAAAATGAGTCTGCAGGAGAGAAAAAATTGTCTGCTCACCCTTGGGTAGGCTCACAGCTGAGGCAACAAAATAGGAGGAGAAAATCATAGTTTCCTAGTGTTACATTTCAAGAGTCTCCTTAAATGAGACCCAAAGGAGCAGGGAAAGAGGTGTGTCCTCAGGACAGCCGTGATGCGAGGACTCCTGACTGAGCAAAGGGGCCGTGATTTGGTGGTCATGAACAAGAGGTCTCATCGAGGCCTGTTTGTCCCAGCACTTGTGTGTCTCTGCATCGTCAGTGAAGCTGGGGGTTGCATAGAACATGAAGACTCACCTCACAGGAAGAGCTTCTGAGGAGGAGGAAAGGTTACGGGGAGGCTTTGCTTCTGCAGTTCTCTCCAATGCCAGGGTGTGCTTGGGGTGAAGCACCCGAAGGCCTCTCGTGTGTAAGCTTCCTCATGGCAGCCCTTCAGGACCATAAGTGCATGTTCAATAAGACTATCCTCAAAACAGATGTCTCTGTAGGACCCTGTTCAGGAGCTCAGAGACAGGGCACAGAGAGAGCGCGCACAACCAATTGGGAGGAAACAGAGCCCAGATGTGAAGCCAGGCAGAGAGCATGAAAGGCACTGAGAGACCCCAGCAAACTGGGAGGGAAGGGGCTGGGAAGACCACGGCCTCCCCTTCAGCACTGGATGAGCCCAAGTGGCCACTCTGCACAGTAGCCGTGGCAGGAAGGCGGTCCCTTGCCCAGGCCCCTTGCTCTGTCCACTCTCTTCGCGCTCTCAGCTGCATCAGCGGGCATAGGTGGCGTGACACAGCAGAGCTTACTGGAGAGAAAGCAGGACTCTTGTCAAGTTGGACTACCCCATCTTGACAAGTGCTACCCCATCTCCCCAACCCTCTGCTTCTCGGCAGCTCCGAAACTGCTTCCTTTGATCCCTGAGAGAACTTCATTTGTTTTCCAGCGTCCCCTTGCAAGGCTGCCTTGACAGGTGATGTTCCAGTCCCACTGGCCTCAGCGTGCTCTCTCATCCTCTCCTCTTGAGAGGAGGTTCACAACATCTCAAAGCCACCCACACACCTCCCCACCCCAGGTCTTTGCACAGAGCCCCTCGCTTACATGTGTTTCTTCTCTGATGTCTCATCTGCCGGAGGGCTGCCTCGGGGTCCTCTGCTGCCTGCTCCAATCAGCACCCCGCACTGAGCAGTGCACTCTGGGACCTCACATGTCTGCAGTGCACACTTAGGCACAGCCCGCCCTGCGCTGAGCCCTTGGGTCTCTTTCACCATGCCCGGCATTCCCACATTGTCATCTGAGTGCTTCTCATCATCTGTATGAAGGGAAGCTTTCTGCCAGCCTAGGTTCTAATGATGAGATGAGCTGCTGTGAATTAATTGACCATAGACAGATGAACACGAAGGGAACTAGTTTTATTTACATGCATTACAGAGATTAAAGAGCTGGGATACGAGCTTATATATCACCCAGATGGAAATGAGGTGGGGTGAGGATTTCAGTGGAATAGTTTGAGGCTTGATTACCCAAGTTTCTTGGAAGATCAAGGCATTAAAATAATCTTTTCTGGCTGGAAATGCCCTGGGAGAGGAATTATGGCATTACTAAGCCCAAATGCTTCAAGCTTCTGGCTACTATATGAAGAAAAAGAGTTTTGCCTTGCTAACAGTTTTAGAAGTATAAGGTCCTGTATGACGGACACTGGCTTTCATGAGGGTCCTCATGGTGGGTTCTCATGTCACCTCATGGTAGGTGAGCATGAGCAAGAGAAAGAGACAGAGCAGAAAGATAGAGACAGAAACAGAGACAGAGAGACAGAGAAAGAGAGGCAGATAGATAGAAATACACAGAGAGACAGAGATTATAAGACAAGACAGAGAGAGGAGACTGGGGATTTAAACCAACCCTCTTTAGAGAATAAACTCAGGGTCCCATGAGAACTACCTCAATCCCTTTCAGGAGCAGCACACTCATGTGCTCTAGCAGCACACGCAGCTAGAACATCTTAAATGTCCCAAAGAGCCTCACATGGTCACGGGGGGACCACGCTACTATCACATGAAGTCACTGGGAGACAGCCACATCCAAAGAACAGCAGCAACTGAGTTCCAGAGGTGCCACCCTGGACAGAAAAGAGAGCCCCAGGGGAGGGACCCACCCTGCAGCTGCTCTAACTATGTATTCTCAGCTCAAAATAACCTTCATGCCGACTCAGGGTCTCCCTGCTGTCACTGTCACACTCTGGAATTCTGCCCCAGGAGAGGGATCTGCCTTTTCACTGCTTAGCACCTGGAGCCTTGGGCACTCACAGACAATCCTCCCTGGAGATGGCAGCCACCATGCAAGAGTGGGAGAGCATGCATCCCTTGCCTTAAGGTGAGCCAAACCCTGGGATGTCATTGAGCCTACTAGGGTCTCTGCAGAGTCAGGCTCAAGCCTCAGGCTGGCTGGCATCACACACCTCATGTCCTCTTCTGCACCTCAGTGGCTCCTGCTGGAAGTGCTGTGTCCCTCTTCTCGACTCAAGCTAGAGCTCCAGTGTGATTTGTCTCTTCCAAAAGGCACATGAAAGCTAGTCCCCATTATGACATGTCAAGAGGCGGGATCAGATGAGGCCATTAAGAGGCGATTAGGGAAAGGTCTTCATGAGGGGACTAATCATTCTTGTGATGGATGCACTGTGGGGCTGCTGTGACAGTCTGGCTCTTTCCTTCTGTCACTCTCTGTCTCTCCCCATGTGGTACTTGGTCAAGGGACTCTATCAGCCAGAAGAGAACCACTATATAAGATCCTTTGAATCATGAGACAAACGAGCCACTTGTCTTCATAACTTAGTTTGTGGTGGCGTGTTATCAGCGACAGAGAACACACTCAGACAGCTTGTGCTGGAACTCAGATCTAAGGCAGGGACTGTGTCACTGCTGGATCTGCCTGCCACCTAGAGATCATACTGTCCCCCCTCAGGCCCCAAAGCGTGAAGCCTAGAGAGCCCTGAAGCCACACTAGGCAATTGTAGTGATTTCTGGAACACGGGGTCCTTTCCACTGCCACCCATTGCTGCTGCCTGCACTTTTCTGCCTCCTTTCACAGCTTTTGTTCCTTGCAGGAGCCATGGGAATTGGGAAGGAGGTATTTAGCATCTCCAATGTAGATCTAAGAAACAATCAGAAATCCTGGGGCTCCCCTACCCCTTCCCCTGCTCCCTAGTCTCATGCTGCCAGATGCAAGTGAGAAGGAATTTTAACCGCACAGACTACAACTCTGTGAAGCTCAGAAATTGGGTGACTGCAGGTGAAGGATGAGGCTGCAGCCTTGGCCCTGTGCCTAGGCCCTGGGCTGCCCTCAAGGAAAGGGCCCCTTGCCACCTGCCATTACAACTCACTCCCCAACCACGTCAGGGAGGCTGGCAAGATATGTGGGGGCAGGGGACACTTGGCTTCTGTCCACCTGTCACTTCTGGCTGATTGTCAGTAAGAGGCTTGTCAGTGTGAGGTGGGGGGACAGTCAAGTTTTCCTGCCTTGAGGGGCCAGCCTAAGCTAACAACGGGAGCAGCTGGACCTGTGGAAGCACTTCCTCTGGTATTTCCAGGCTGTAACAGTTGGAACGACATGACAAGCCCTGGAGACTTGCAGCCATTTTCCCCTCGAAGGCTGTCAGCCCCAGTCCACGGTTCTGTCATGGAAGGGTACCTACGTGAAGCAGGTGACTGGCTTACCAGGCAGTCTACCAGTCTGCAGGTGGGCCTGCAGAATCTGGAGGGCTTGTAGCCCTATGGCCAGAGTTTGCCTGACTGCCCATAGAGGGCACTCGGGATGTCACAGGTCACAGTATATCTCTCCTACAATAACCACAATCCTAACACTTCAGAATGTTACCATATAAATAGTCTTGATAAAGATAGTTAGGCATGGAGCAGGCAGCTCAGTTGATAACTCAGTTCCAGATTTAATCCCCAGAAGCCATGAGCATGGGAGAAAGCTGAATATTATAAATTCTATATATATAATTATATAATTCTATCTTTGGGGAGGTGGAAACAGGTGGATCCCTGGACCTCACTAGCCAGCCAGCCTAGCCAGACTCGGAGTGTTCTGGGTCAGTGAAACTTTGTCTCAAAGTGAATGGCATCTGAGTACAATAACCTGGGTTGACCTATGGCCTCCACACACACACACACACACACACACACACACACACACGTGCACCTGCAACATGAAATTATGTGCACATGCTTACATGTACACATGTGCACACACATACACGCGCATGCACACACACACACACCAAAAAAAATGTACAGAGGAGTCAAGGAGAGGGTCATGTGTGAGCTGAAAAAGAGGCCTTCTGAGCTGTCTTCTACTTCAGAACCAGCTGAAAAAGAGGCCTTCTGAGTTGTCTTCTACTTCAGGACCCTGCGTCTGTGCCTGGCTGTAGTTAAGCCACTCCGGAGTGGAATCTGTGATGTCATCCTGAACAACCTGTTACAAGGGGTCAGGTAACACAGACAGCAAAGAGAACCGTTCCAGGGCAGGGCTCAGTTATTTCACAGGTTAGAGCAGGAAGGTCTGGCCTGGAGGCTAAGGAGGCCTCCCCTCTTACCCCATCCCCCATCCTGCAAAGTCACACAGCAGAGAAGAGAATCCGAAGCAACCTGGTCCCAGGTAGGAACACTTCCTGGCACTCCCCTAGGAGACCTTTAGAGGTCCCATGGGCATCTGGATGCTGAGCAGACAGTGGACATGGCTTCGTGGGGATTCTGGTTTGGTTCAAATGACAAACCTGCGGCTGAGTGTGCATAATGTAAAACAAGACAGTAAATGTCTGTCAAAGGTAAAATTAGCCTCTCGCCATTAAAAAACAAAAAGGCACTGCCCACAGCACTGTTGAAACATGATAGACTGCCTCTGTAAAAGACTTCATGCTCCAATACTCTGCTTGATTTCTAAACTACAGGTGATACAGGATCCTAGAGGTTCTGTGTTTTGTTCCTGTACATACGTGTGTACAATACATCACAAAGTTTAATTCACACATCAGGCACTGTTGGAGATTAACAAACTATTAATAAGAAGAGCAATTATAACAATACACTGTAATAAAAGTTATATAAATATGGTCTCTCTCAAAATATCTTATTATAGTTTAACCATTCAGCTTAAAGCACTTTCAAATTTCCCTTGTGGATCTGGATGGCAGGAATCGCCACTCTTGTTCCTTGGGGTTATTATGAAGTTGGAGCATTGCACAAGCACTGTACTGCCATGTCAGAAATCTGATAGCCAAGAATGCTCCCTTCTAGATGACTAACGGGCAGGTAGCATATACTCTGTGGAGGCTATGGACAAACGGATGACTCACAATCCAGATGAAACAGAGCAAAGCAACAAGAGATTTCACACTGTGCTTTTTAGAGTGTCATGAAACGCTAAACTTACACATCGTTTCTGGAACTTTCTGTTTAATATTCCTAGGCCTTGGGCAACTGTAACCACAAAAGGCAGAAGGGAAGATAAAGAGATATTACTGCTTTCAAGGGTCATAGTGGTTTGAATGAGAATGGCCATAGGACCCCATAGGATAAATGCTTGAATACTTGTTCCTCAGTCCATGGAACTGTCTGGGAAGGATTTAGATTTGAGCTTTCAGCTCTCAGTTTCAGCGCCACACCCATCTGCCTTTTGCCATGCTTCCCACCCATAATGGAATGGGCTCCCAGCCCTCTGGAACCATAAGCTCTAATTAACTTCTTCCTTCTGTATGTTGCCTTTCTCACGGTGTTTTGTCACAGCAATAGAAAAATAACCAAAACAAGCAGGGAGAACTAAGATAGCCTCAGATACACCCACAGTGGACCCTGAGTACAGCATGGAAGTAGGGGTTCACAACCAAGGTAAGGGGGTCCATGAGTGGAAAATTACCAAGAGGAACCTGTGACCAGAGAACAAGTTTATTTAGTTGAATGAGTGTTCAATTCTACTGCCACCTTGGGTTGATGGTGGAACTTGGGTCTCACCTTGCTTACTTCCTCTATGAGGAAATCACATGTGCCTTGAGAATTGGAAGAACCGAATGAAATCAGCTTGGGCAACCTCAAAACTCCAAGATGATGAAAAGTGACAGGGACTGTCCTGGGATCAGACTCCACCCAGGATGGTAAAGATGGCTCCATGAGTCAAGTCATTGGGAATTTCACATTTGATATAGAGCCTGGGTTCCTCTGTCCCAAGTGTCACCCGACCTCTCGTGCCCAGTTTCCAACCAGCCTCCCTCAGCCTGAACCCCTTCTTCCCATGCCTGTCCAGGGCTCCTTCCCTCCCACCTTCCCCTCCTTATCAGAGACGGCACACCTGCCTTAGGCTTGGATTTCGCTCTACAGCCTCATTGTGTAAGAGAGGTGACTTCCTTTATTTCCTACATCCAAACATTGGCTTCCAAAACTCTTCCTGCAGGTGCCATTCCAGGCCAGCGGTAGCCTGAGGACACTGCCGGGTGATGCTATCAGATCTTCTAGCTCCTCTGTGCCTGTGTGGCTGGTTACACACACACGCCTGTGTGAAGTCTGTAAGAGGCAGAGAGAACGGGGAACATCTGCAGGGAAGCTTTGTGATTCAGACAACAGGCAGCTCTGGGAAGACAGAACAAAAAGGCCCTCTGAGGGGGATGCACAGCTCTCTGCACACCCCTGCTGAGAACCACTAGGCTGCCTCTGGGCCTCAGGGCTGGTGAGCCCACAGTGCATAGGACTTGTATCTAAACTCACTTTGGTACCTCTGTGTGACAGGCCATCAGTGATTTTTTTTTCCTCTTCCTGGCTAAGGATTCAGGCAGCAGAACAGAACTTACCGAAGAAGAGAAGCAACCACAGCCCTTGGAGTCCTGTCTGGACCCTCCCTGAGGGTTGGATGCCTGGAGCTGAGCACAAGCTTCTTTCAAGGAGAAAATAAGATCTTCAAATGAACAACACAGTACGGACTACTGTGTATTACAGCAAGCCTCACTGCCACTCTGTCTCCACAGAGGAAGCAACTCATCAGAGCCTGAGCCATGGCTGCCTCAGGAGCTTTTGTCCTTTCTCCAAACCCTTATTGAGCACTCTCACCAGTGGGCATGCACCCTAGCATGGCTACTTAACAAGCTATGTGATCCTTCCCGTGATCCTTTCTGTTTCTGGGACTGTCTTACAGGGCAAACAAAGGGAGAGGACCTTACAGAATGAGCTGCAGTCTGGTTAGAGACCAGGAAGGAGGCCATGACCCTGTCAGCCTTAAGGAAGATGGAGACATCATCAGGGCCAGATGATCCCTAGGGTCCGGGATCCTGGTGAAGATTTTTGTTCCTGGAAGGGATGCCCTAACTTTGGCAATGATGAATTAATCAAGTCACTGCCCTAATCTTGAGTTGCAGTTCTCTCTTCTACAAAGGGCTCTGGAGTTGCTCATTTCAGCCCATTTTTCTGTTGCTGTAACAGAGTACCAGATGCTTGATAACTTATTAAGAATCTTGTTTGGGCTCCTGTGTCTGGATGCTGAGATACTCCAGAGTGACTTATCTCTGTTCAGAGTACAGTGAGGCCTCTTGCTGCTTCAAGCCATGACCTAAAGCAGAAGGACCAATGAACATGAACAGAAGAGATAACACTGGAGGGGTGGGGAGCCTTGATGTGTAATGACTAAGGCAGACTAAACTGAGCGCTCACTCCCTACAGTGAAAATTAACCAAGTCTTGAGAGAAAGGCATTGGTTCCTACTATGAGCTAATGACTTCCAGAAGGCCCACCATCTCTCAATACCATCACATTGGAGGATGAGGGATCAACACAGGGTTTTGTGGAGACTCACTCACACTACAAGGCTGTCTACTTGATGTGAAATACCAGGCTTAAGCTCAGTGAGATTTTCCTTAAAGGTAAAAGAAAAACCAATTAAGAGTTGTTTGGAAAAGTCAGGTGTTTTTATGTGGCAATAAATATGTCCCCAATATTCCCTGGGTGGTGATCAAGACAACCTTTAGAAATGGACAGAGGTGCTCCTTCTAATGATGGTATTGACCCTCTGCTAGCTTCTGAACAGGAAGACCAGGTGGAAGGGCTAAAGGGTATTTTTGCCACATAGAAGACATATCCGCCTTCTACCTAGAGCAGAGCATCTCAACCTTCCTAAAGCTGTGACCCTTTAATACAGTTCATGTTGTGGTGAGCCCCAACAAAAAAATCATTTTCATTGCTACTTAATAACTGTAATTTTGCTACCATTATGAATCTTAATGTAAATATCTGTGTTCCTCAATGGTCTTAGATGACCCTTGTGAAAGGATCATTCAACTCCCAAAGGGGTTGCGCCCCACAGACTGAGAATCACTGATCTAGAACATACCCTGGCCACCAAGATGCCAAGCCCAGAACAGGCTGGTTTTACAGATGTGTCTGGGCTTATCTTTCTGAGAAGTAATTGTTCATATGAGGCCATGGAGGAGGGTGGCCATCAAGCCGGAATGTCATAACCACATGCAGAAGGTGCCTCTGGGTGTAAGAAGTAGAAAGAGTAGACAGGGATCTAGCCAAGTCAGAGAGAGAGAGAGAGAGAGAGAGAGAGAGAGAGAGAGAGAGTCCAGACCACTATCTCTACTACCATGTTCCAGCTGAGAAAATGCTCAGGAATAAGAAAATTCATAAACCCAAAGTTTTATTAGTGTAGCGTAACAGTTTGCTTCCTTTATCAACTTGACTGGGTTGCAGATTGCCCAACAGATCAGCCAAATGCATGCTGTGTTGATGAGAAAGGGAGGCCCACCCCTTCCTCTAGACTGAGTATCTGGATGGAATGGAGGAAGAAGGGGGAAACTCAGTAACTCAGGCTTTTTTTTTTTTAATGTCCTTCCTGGCTGCCATGAGAGCCGCCCTGCCCACTGATGGACTGAGGTCTCTGGAAGCCTGTGCTTCCCAGACAATTCTTCCTCCCCTAAGTTGTTGTGTCAGGTATTTGTCACAGTGACAAGAAGTCCGACTTAGACATGCATAACTTGTCCTGTTTAACGAGCATCATAATTGACTCCATTTATAACTTTAAACATTCAGTCATGTGGGGAGTAAGCCTTGGGATTCTTCTCTGCTGCTGTAAGAATTTATCAGAAACATATTGGCTTGAGACAACACAGATTTACTCTTCTGCAGAGGTCAGCAGGGTAACCTTCCTTCTGGAAGCTGGGGAAAAATCTGTCTCCTGAGTGTTCTTGCTCAGGGAGGATGCCCACTCTTCATATTGTGGGCACCCTTGGCTTGTGGCTCCTTCTTTCACCTCCATGGCTGAAGCTTTTTCATACTTCCTTCTCTATGCTTCTCTCTTCTGTCTTCTTTGTCCATATTTTAGGACCCTTGAGTAATACTGGGCTCAGACACAGCATTTTAAACAATCATCAATGTTCAACACTCATTACATTATCAGCCATAGCTCCTACATACACAAGACTCATGCCATGCCATCTAACGTAGTCACTGGACCTGGGAACTGGGTGTAGAGGACTATTGTGCTTTCCATGGCTTCCATATATATTCCTGTACTATGCCATGATGAGGCTAGGAAAACGTTGATTTAGATATTAAATGTCCCTCAAAGGCTTGTGTGCTAAAAGTTTGGGGACCAGTCTGTAACTCTAAGAAGAAGTGGAAGTAATTTAACTTTTAGGAGGTGGGGCCTGGTGAGAGAAAGTTAGGAGGTGGGGCCTGGTGAGAGGAAGTTAGAAGGTGGGGCCTGGTGAGAGGAAGTTAGGAGGTGGGGCCTGGTGAGAGGAAGTTAGGTCATTGGCGACATGCCTTTGAAGGGGGTTGTGATATCCTAGCCTTTTCCTTTTCCTTTTTCTCTTCTCAGTTGCCACGAGGTGCAGCCTCCTTGACATATGTTCCTGTCTGATGCACTTCCCAACCAAAGGTATATGGTAATAGAGGCAATTAAGTAAAGACGAGAGCCTTTGAAAATATGAGGCAAAATAAACCAACATACACACATACACACACTCACCAAAAAGAAACAAACCAGAACCAAAAGCAGATCTCACCTCAAAGAGAATAAGAGAGAGTTTATTCTAAAGCAAATATGAGTGACCATGGCCTGAGGATACAGGGTTAGATTCTCCCAAATTCCATAGTCCAACATGGTAGCAGTTTGAAGAGGTTTCTACGGTAATAGAAAAAGAAGTCATAAGAGGAAGGCACTTTTCAAATACGCTAGGGAAACATTAAACAGGTAGGTTACAGCAAAGAGAGAAATCTAGTCTACAGGCCCCGATGCTATCTGATGACAGCTTAGCCTTTAGGTTGCTGTAACCTAGGGTTTTGTTAAGCTAATATATTGCAAATGGTTTGGCCTGTTACTTAACAGGATGCTAGGTCAAACACAGAGATTGGCAGGGAATGCCTATTTAAGTGACTAAAGATATCTCAAGATAATTGTAATAAGGCTTCAGACCTGTGGCATATCCCAACCTCTCCAAGATCGCTGACGTTTTAAGCAGTTATCAGACTGGCCGAGAAGGGCCAGTGGACAGTTCAGCTTTGTCCTGGAACTTTTCTTCACGGGAGATGATAACTGTCACCATGTTGTCATAATAAAAGAAAGTTTGGGTCTAGGTGAATAACTCGGTAGAATGCTGGCCACAAGAATTAAAACGTGAATTTGGGCCCTCCAGAACCCACTGGAAAAAGCTGGTCACAGTGGCACACCCTTGTCATGGGGAAGGAGATGGCTCCTTCCCAAGGTTCTCTTACCAGATGGCCTCACCTAATCCGGGGAAAGCCAAGCCAGTGAGAGGCCCTGTCTCATGAACAACATGCACACAGACTCTCTCTCTCTCTTTCTCTCTCTCTCTCTCTCTCTCTCTCTCTCTCTCTCTCTCTCACGAACACACACAAACTTCTAATTGAGAAATATTTAAAGCTGATTAACAAAACATGATTGGTTGACCTCTTTAAGGAATATTGCTAGAGTCTGAGAATTGCTTTTTCTTAAGAAAAAACAAAACGGCAACTTTCTCTTCATAGTCTACTGTCCTTATGCGTCTGGGCTGTCTGTGTGAGGTGATAGCAAGCCTGGGAACAGGCAATTGCATTTCTGATTGCCCTTCAGCTCCAGGTGTAATATTCCAGGGGAAGAAACGAAGCCCATTCTAACTCTCTCAACCTTTGCAGAGGGGAAATGGAATTGGGGTCACACAGTGGACAGACTGACCTCATCCCTCACAAATCCTTACTTTCCAATTGTTTTCAAGAGGGCCATAGCTAGAATGATACACTGCTGGCCATTATTAATTCACTTACTCACAAATTTAACAAATACTAGCGTAGCCTCTATTGTGTCAGGTAGAGTACTTGAGGTTGGAGACCGAGTTGGTGAATAAGACACAAGCACCTTTGCCTGTGGGAATACGTCCCAGGACTACTCATGGACTCCTGAAACCTTGAATTATACTAAACCCTGAACATGCTGTTTTCCCTTGCCATACCTGTTATACATCTTAAATTATAAATTAGGAATAGTAACAAATTAATAGCTATCACTAATAATAAAATGGAACAGTTTTAACAATCTACTGTAAGATAGTTCTGTGAATGGGCTGTCCATTCTTTGTCTAAAAGTATTTATCTGAATGACACTCATCCTCCTCCTGGTGGTGTGAGATGATACAGTGCCTAGTGATGAGGTGATGTGGGGTGAATGATGTTGGCAGAGTGACAGCCCATCTCTTACCTAAGGCTTACTTGAAGACAAGCATTCTGATACTGCAACGGCTAATCTGATAGCCAAGATGTGATAACAAATTATGAGCCAGCAGGAAGCAAACACAACCATGCATGTTCAGCAATAGGATGATTTACTCCTGGGGAGGATGAAATGGAATGGGGAAAATTTTCATTATGCCACTCATAACGATGTGTACATTAAAACACAGGAATTCCTGATTTACGGACTTTTCCATCTCATGTTTTCAGAACTCAGTTGATTATGTAGTAACTGAAACTAGAAAATACAGTTTTGGATAACTACTACATACTAGCTGTCATTGCCTGGCTCTGCCACAGTCTGCAAAGGCCTTCCTCTTTCTAAGCCTTCAGTACATTTTAATAACCACAAGAGCAACGGCCAGGAAAGAGCCCTATTACAAGAGCAAGGCACTGGCCTATCCTGTTTCCTTCCGAGTTTCTCAGTGCTCTGTTCCTTGTAACAGCCAGGAAGCAGAGAAGGAGAGGAAGGCGCCAGGGCAGTGCCTTCCCAGTGCCGCAGCCCTTCAATACAGTTCCTCATGTGTGATCCCAACCACAAAATTCTTTTCATCGCTATTACATAACTGTAAGTTTGCTACTGTTATGAATCGTGATGTAAATATCTGATATATAGGATATCTGATACACAACTCCTGGGGGGGGGGTCACGACACACAGGTAGAGAACTTCTGGGCTAGGGTCCACACCAAACAGATGTGTCCACATTGAGCTACTTGCTCCATTTAGACCCCCTTCAGTGTCTGTAGACCCTCCTACAGTTTCTGCCTACTAGCAGCACCAGCTGGGGACCAAGCCTTTGAAACAAGACTCTAAGGGAGGCTTCTCCTAGTCAAACCTGACACACTGAAAGAGGACAAGGATTCCTGGCTGAACTGCTGCTGCTGTGGCTGTTGTCACTACTGTCTAACTTCTGTGCTGGTACTTATCGCCCACCCAAATCCCCCTGCTCCATTCACCCCAGCACCACTTCCATTGACTCTTGTCATCACTCCCTCTTGACAGATAAATAAACAGATACCAACTGGGATGGAATCTCCTTAAGACCACATGGGTCATAAGTGCTAGGACTTGGATTTGAACTTGAACTCACAGAGGAAAGTCAACCACTGGCTTTCTTCCTCATGGGTGTATTGTGCTCTCCCAGGCCCTGATCTGCTGCTAGTAAGTTCTCCACTCCCACCTTCTCCTGCCCCCTCCAGTTTCTTGAGCCTGATTTGAGGCCTCAAGGCGGGTTATATTAAGACAAAGCAGTTGAGAGGTCGCTGCACGGCTCCCACCTTTCCTGACAAGGAAAGAAGTGTTTGATTTACTCAGCATCTGAGAAAAGTGATACCAAGACCAGCGATGCTGCCACCCAGCCATCTGCTCTGCTCAGTTCTGCACAAGCATGCAGCATGATGCAGAGAAACTGGCAGTTAACATTACTGAAGCACTCATGCACAGACACACACACAAACACACAAACATACTTCCACACACACACTTTATTATCTTTGAACAGCCATCACAGTAAAGCCAAGGGAGTCTTCCTCCAGGTTGGCCATTGTTCAGTGATGCACAGGGATGAAGAAATAGTTTTCTTTATTTCTTTCATTTGCTGAGGCTTAGAAACCTCTGACTGACATAACCCACTTATGAAGCTTATGCTGTTGAGATGTGCAAGAAACACTGGGGTATAGAAGAGCCTGAAGGCTGTGGGAGCTTAGACATACGTCAGATTCTTCCTATGTTCCCTGAGCCCAAGCTTTTCTATGTGTTATCTGCATCTTCACCTTTGATCTTTGTGATGAGGAGTCTCTATAGTTCAGGTCATAGATCCTGAGTGTCACTTCTCTAAATTCTGTCTTATCCCTGGTCTGAGTGAGATGCGACCTGCCACATGTCCAAATCTCCATTTGTTATCAGCATTCCACCAATTGGTGCAACTGAGCCCTCACATCCTTCTCTGAGGATCTTGTAAATTATACACACACATGCACACACATACATTTGAACCTTTCCAGGTCTTGACTTAATTAAGCTTCCTTTTCCTGCATGCCCAAGGCATAAGGGTTCCTGTGTTGACCCGTGGTTTGATTTAGACTTAAATTTATTCTTCCCAAGTTGATGCTCCAACTTCTAATGTAATTGAATATTCCTCCATGCCTGGAATCACACCTCCTCATAGAACAGGAATTCAAAACATATGGGATTGCTCTGTGGGCTCCAACTCCCATGCCAAGAGAAATAAACCCACCGAACAGTGAACAAAGGGCAAGAATAGATTGTGAGGGAGCATTCATTGCATCCAAATGACTGACTAGATGAGATCTTCCTTGGGCATAGCTTGATGTAGATGTTCAAAGACTGCATAGAAATCCATTTTTCTGTCGCTACTATTTGCATGGTGGCCTTGCTGTCCTGAAGGTTGATAAAAATGCAGTCACCAGCAGGCCCACATTAGCTTCCATGCTTTTTGCCATCCTAATGGGATTTTACTGGCTACCTCCAGCCATGTACCTAACCACAAACCAATCATCGTGACCACGAGAATAGGATGCTGTGATTGGCCAGTTCTAAGTTAGGTCCCATGAGAGTGAGGAGATCCATTAGATTTCATCTTAGCCCAAAAGATAGAGAGATGGAGGGACAGTCACCTAAAGGAGGACTGGGAAATTATTTCTTAGCTAAAAGAAAAGATAAAACAAACATCCATAAAAATGTTTGCTCCCATTCCTTGGTCTGGGTAAAAAACAGCTGCATTTAACACAATTCAGTTTTCATCAAATGCCCAAGGATGGATCTTTTACTTCAACTTTTCCTGCATTTTTAATTAAGATCTGCTTTAATCTGCAAATCAAAGTGTTTTCTGTTCTCATACTCCAAAACCAAGCTTTGAGGAGCCTTTGTGGTGGCAAGGAGCCACACACTGGTAAGGGGTGCAAACAATCACCTCAATCTGAGTTCCTCAACAAGGAAGTTGTTCTTCCAAGTTTTCTCACCTCTGGTTCCCATGGTTGTCAGTCTTGTTACCAGGGGTATCAGATGTGACCCCCAGAGAATAGAAATCAGAAACCCATCTAACCAACAAAATTCTGGGTTTTCAATGATGGAGTAACAAAGCATCATGGCGCCCAGTCAAAGGAACATGTGGTTAATATTTTGCCTCCTGAACAATAAAAATACCTTTTTTTTATTCAGACCAACTTCATCCCACCACTGCAGCCATCTAAAACATCACAATAAGACCCTGGGATCCTTCAGCAGGAAGAACACCCAACTCTGTGATCTCAGGGACTGGTTCTTGCCCTTTCTCAGTTCCTTGTTCTTTAGAAAGGTCCTAGCAATTCAGAAAATATCCTTTACCTACTGTTGCTGTCACAAACTATGACTCAGTGACTGGCTTAAAATAACACTGATTTATTATCTTAGTGGTCTGGAGGTCGGAAGTCCAAAATGAATCTCACTGAATTAAAGACAAGGTCTCAGTGTGGGCTGAACTCCCTTAGGAGGCTCTGGAGAAGCTACTTACTTCCTGTTGTGGCAAAATACCTGACAAAAGGCAACTTAAGAATGGAGGGTTTATTCTGATTTATGCCCTGAGGGTACTATCATGGTGAGGAATATGTAGAAGGCCAAGACGTCACTCACACAGCATTCAGTCAGAAGCAGTATGAAAAGAAAGCTGGTTGAGCTCTTCCCTTTTTCTGCTAACTTTTTCTGGTAATTGTTTTTCATTAATTTACTCTCTGACCAGTCCATGGGTGGTATTATCCTCTGTGAGAAAACACCCTCATAGACACACCCAGACTCTAAATTCCATTACGTTGGAATCAAGATTTACCATCATGAGTCCATCTTCTGTCAACCTGACCCCCAAGGAATCACATTCCTTGACATTCTCATGTCAAGGAATCATGACATTCTCACAGTCCTCAATGGCCAATGAATGCCTCCTAAGTGCAACATGCATTTCATTCCTGCCTAGGAGTCCTTCAAGTCCTAACAGTTCTAATGCTGATGAAAAGTCCACAATGTCTTTGGAGACTCAAGATAAACTTCACTGTGAGCACCCAGTAGACTCAAAACACAAGTTGCCTACTTCCAATGTACAGTGGCAAAGAATAACCAACACCCATTCCAACAGGGAAAAGATGGAGGCTGCCAAGAAAAGACTGCGCCAAAGCCAGGCTGAAACCCGGCAGGGCAAACACCAAATCCTGAATCTCTACGTTCAGCTGCTGGGACTTTAGAGAGCAGCATCTAGGTTCCACGGACCTTGGACAGCGTCCTTCCTCCAGTGCCACTACCTGGAGCGCCCATAGCCTCTCTCTAAGGTTAGCTTCTCTCAGTGTCTGCACCTTTACTTAGGAGATACCCCACGGCCCAGTGTCTTCGACATCTTGGGGTTGCCATGGCAAACTGAGCTTTCCCTTCACAGCTCTGTACAATGGCCTCTCAGGACCTCCTCACAAAGAATCTGCCCCTGCTATAAATTTCCCGAACTAAACAGCTTTCTGGAACCTGTTGGTGTTTGTGTCTGCAAAATCATATGGATGATGCTGACAACTTGAGACATAGCCTGCCTCTCTTCTACCAGGCTATGGTGGCCTCTGTGTGCTTTGGCAATTGAACCTGGGAAAATACTCCCCTGGGTGGCTGTTTATAAGCAGAGTGTGCATACTGTGGCATTCCTAGATAGGAAGTGTGTGCCTCTTCACAGTTGGAGCATTTAAAGGATGGATTCTTGCCTTTAGGGCATCTTTCCTATTGCTCCAATATAGAATAAGAGGTTTCTGTTTAGTGGTGCTAATATATTTAACAATTACAGCTCCGTTCTTCACAGCAGACTGATCTAAAACTGAAAACTCCTCATTCACATTTTCTCTCCAAAGTGCATGTTCTGTTGTTTCCCTGTAGCTCTGATTAACAGTTGTAAACAGTAACCATGCTACAGCCTGTATTAACATACATGCTGTTATGGTGGGTATGTTATGGCTGGGTATGGTGGCACATGCCTGTAATCCCAGCATTTGGAGAGGTAGAGGCAGGTGGATCTCTGTGAGTTTCAGACAAGCCTGGTCTACAAATTGAGTCCAGGACAGCCAAGGCTACACAGATAAACCCTGTCTCTAAAAACAAACAAATAAACAAACAAAAAATCAACATACATGCTGTCTTGAAATTCTCTTTACTAAACAATTTAATCCATTACTTTGGAATGTAATCTCACTCAGATTTTCAGGACAGAATGTGCAATTTCCAGGAAGAATGTAGTTAAGTATGTATGTATATGTATGTATGTATGTATGTATGTACGTATGCATTTACTATTTTTATTTATTTATTTACTGCAGAATATAATATTTTTAATAGAGTTCTTATTCCCCTCTGAAACCTCATGAGCCTGGCCTCCACTATTTGCATTTTCTTCAGCATTCTAATCTTCCAATTTTCCTTAAGAATGGTCCTTTCAACCTCATGAAACTGAAAAGCTTCTGTAAAGCAAAGGACACTGTCATCAAAACAAAACAAATGCCTACAGATTGGGAAAAAATCTTCATCAATCCTTTATCTTACAGAGGGCTAATATCCGGTATATATAAAGAACTAAAGATGCTGAAAAGCGACAAACAAGTAATCCAATTAAAAAATGGGGAACAGAGCCAAACAGAGAATTTTCTGTAGAGGAATATCAAATGGCAGAGAAACACTTAGAGAAATGCTCAACGTCATTAGCCATCACAGAAATGCAAATCAAAACAACCCTGAGATTTCATCTTACACCCATCAGAATGACCAAGATCAAAAACTCAAGTGACAACACATGCTGGAGAGGTTGTGGAGAAAGGGGAATCCTCCTCCACTGCTGGTGGGAATGTAAACTTGTACAACCACTCTGGAAATCAATCTGGCGCTTTCTCAGACAATTAGGAATAGCACTTCCTTAAGATACAGCCATACCACTCCTAGGCATATATCCAAAAGAGGCTCAAGTACATAATAAGGACATTTGCTCAACCATATTTGTAGGAGCTTTATTTGTAATAGCCAGAAGTTGGAAACAACCCAGACGCCCCTCAACTGAAGAATGGATACAGAAACTGTGGTACTTTTACACAATGGAATATTACTCAGCAATGAAAAATAAGGAAATCATGAAATTTGCAGGTAAATGGTGGGACCTAGAAAGGATCATCCTGAGTGAGCTGTACCAGAAGCAGAAAGACACACACGGTATATACTCACTCATATAGACATATAATGTAGGATAAACCTACTACAATCTGTACATCTAAAGAAACTAATCAAGAGGGAGGACTCTGACTAAAATGTTCAATTCCCATCCTGAAAGGCAAAGAGGATGGACATCAGAAGAAGAAGAAAACAGGAAACAAGTTAGGAACCTCCCACAGAGGGCTTCTGAAAGGCTCTGCCCTGCAGACTATCAAATCAGATGCTGAGACTTAGGGCCAACTGTTGGACATAGTGCATGGAATCTTATGAAAGAGGTGGGAAATAGTAAGATCTGGAGAGGACAGGAACTCCACAAGAAGAGCAACAGAACCAGAAAATTTGAACACAGGGGTATTTCCAGAGACTCATACTGCAACCAAGTACCATGCATGGAGATAACCTAGAACACCTGCACAGATGCAGCCCATTGTAGTTCAGTGTCCAAGTGGGTTCTATAGTAATGGGAACAGGGACTGCCTCTGACATAAACTGATTGGCTTGCTCTTTGAAAACCTCTCCCTGAGGGGGGAGCAGCCTTACCAGGCCACAGAAGATGACAATGCAGCCCCTCCTGATGAGATCTGATAGACTAAGATCAGAAGGAAGGAGAAGGAAGTCCTCCCTATCAGTAGACTTGGGGAGGGGCATTCGAGAAGAAGAGGGAGGGAAGGTGGAATTAGGAGGGGAGGAGGGAGGGGCTTATGGGGGGATACAAACTGAATGAAGTGTAATTAATAAAAGTTAAAAAAAAAAGAATGGTCCTTTCAGCTCTGCATATAGCAGTCTAGGGTTTCTATAACCTGCTCCTCCAAACTCTTTCATATTCCTCCCACTAAACAGTTCCAAAGACCTAGGACCACATGGCCTGAGTTATCGTAGGAGTCCTCTCGTTAGTACCAATCTTTTATTGGTTGCTTTTCTCGTTGCTGTAAGGAAATGCCTGACAAAAGGCAACTTAGGGAAGGAAGGGTTTGTTTCAGTGCATGATGTGAAGTGTGTGAAATCGAAAGCACGATGCAATTGGCCACACTGCAACCACAGTCAGAAAGAAGGAGGAGGAAGTAGATGCCGGTACTCTGCTGGCTTTCCCCTTGCCCATGTTTATTTCCTCCAGGACCCAGTCCACGTGATGATAACAACTGCTTTGAGGGAAGGCTTCCCTCCTCAGTTAAACCTTTCTGGTGTTAACTCTTATAGACACACGCAGAGGTATGTCTCCTAAGTGATTCTAAGTCCTGTTCGGCTGCCGGTCAAGATTAACCACACATCTGCGCTTTATTCCATTCCATTCTATTCTCTTCCATTCTGTTTGCTTGTTACAGCTTTCAGGGGTCACCTGTGGCTCACGACTGCTTTCCTCCCTCTTCAAAGTCCACACGGAATCTTGAAATCTCTGAGTTTCAATATTTGCATTCCTTTTCAAGTTTAAGGGGTATTCGTGAGGATGCAGGACAACCTGAATAACCCAGGATGGTCTCCTCAGGTTAAACTCAACTAGCCAACACCTTTGATCCTGTCTACAGGCCTAGTTCACCCGAGCCTTCCCACTACAGCTGTGGACTCTGAGGACTACAACACTGAAGTCTAACAAAAGCTAAGGTTCCACACACCAAAAGCACTGATAGAATTTTAGAGGAATGCAGACTTTCTAAAAAACAAAACAAAACAAAAAAACCTATACTGGCATCAACAAAGCAGAAGTGCAGAAATAAGTTGAGGTAAAGCAAAAGAATTTTAGGGGGAAAACATAATATCTGGCCCTATGTAACAAATAAAGAGCTTAAATAGATTTATTTGTCCAGTCCTTAGAAAAAGAGATTTAGAGAAACCATAATGTAAATGTTCCATCCTGGGGGGAGGGGAGCTCCATTAGTGCTCTTATTCTAGTGTTAAATTCTCTTCCTCTAGTTCCCTCAGCTCTCTCTTAGATGCAGATCATTGAAGACTTCAAAATCTATCAGTATTTAAGCAGTTGTGTCATATTCATTATGCCAGAGCCTGAAATATTGGAAGAGATGTCAGGGACTTTGGGGAAATTAATTGTGAAATTTCAGCTGTGAATGTATGGAGCTGACATATCATTAAAATGAAACAGAAACTGTTCCTGGAAGCACTAGACTAATGGCTGATGGAGGGAAAGTAGATGTTGGAGGACACCGCTGTCAAAGGAAGGCCTTTCTATTCCTGTAGTTATATTACCTCAGAGAGACAATGAGGTGTCAGGATTAACATTAGTCACATGGAGTAACAGTGTAGTTCCTTTCACACCGCAAGCTATGAACCTAATGCTAACTCATTCGATTTCTTGTCTATCTTCTGTGCTGTAGATGTCCTACATTTTCTGCATTAGTATATCATTTTCACTTTGGGCTGTGGCTTGTATTAGGCTTCAAATACCAAAGGTAATTACCATGTCTTACTTCATGGATAGAGTTTCTGTGACTGCATTTCTCTAGTGTTTTACCATCATGGCTTATAAGGCAGGGCCTATTCTTAACACAAAGCTAGAAATGTCTAATTTAGTCATGTTAGACTCCCTTGCAGCTATAGTGAACGTTAATGAACTAGGCCAGTTGGTCAAACTCTTAAGTACCCTAAGGTTTAAAATGAAATCTATGACCTGAAGAATCAGGAGCCACACAGAGGCTGTGTTTGTGAAAGGCATAACAAAGGATCTCCCACATGCATATCTCAGGAGTAAGGTCCAAAATCAGCCTCAGTAATGTTGGCCAGGCAGCCACAACAAACAGTGCCAGCTCTCAGGAATGTCTTCAGAGGACAGTTCTGTGGTGTTATTTCATGGGCTTCTCCTAGCTCACACACTTGTTGATTAGAGTATCTCTCGGAGATCAGTGAGCTGAATCACCTTACCTAATAAATTTTCTTTTTGTTTAGACAAATAAGCATTTGTCTTTGTTGCTTAAAATGAAGACCCTGCCTGAGACAAATGGTATTGAGCTTGGGAGTTTGGATATATATATATATATATATATATATATATATATATATATACATATATATATATGTATATATATATGTATATATATATGTATGTATTTTTTCATCTCACTTTGAAAATCTTAAAACTTGTCATTTATTCAGCCTAGATCATCTGTTCCCCTTCTTTTTTTTCTCTTGTGCAATATCTACTCATCCATCCAAATATCAAGCTTGATCTCTCTTTCCCTGATAAATTCTCCCAGATTACCTCAAGTACCTCAGTAACACTGGGCCCATGATTCTGTGACCTGATTAAATACAGAAACCACATTTATGCTAGTCTTATCTATTAATTTTGATGAGTGAATGAATAAGTGGGTGGGTGGGTGAATGATCAGGTAGATACATTGGTGGGTGGGTGAAACTATTTCAGGACAAAACAGTCCCCTGGGGAAATCTCCACTATTAATGCCTGATTACAAGAGGATGTCTTACATTTTTGTGCTCATGAAGATTACTCTGTTCCAGAACTCATAGTAGTATGCTAACGTATAGTTTATTTCCATCTTTTGTGTGTCTCCCAAATGCCAGACCTTATATCATCTTAGACCCACATTTTAGACCTTCAGGGTGAAGAACTTACTTTGCTGCTTCTCCCCTATTTCTACCCAGTCTCTGAGATCCCTGGCATTTGGAGGAACAGCTGCCCACATCTTGGGAGAAGAGTGGGCCACCTTCAATCCCCTGGAATGGACAGGTTGCCATGACAACCCTTTAGTAGAAATAGTTGCCTATGGAACGGACCTCCATGGAGAATAAGTCCCAAAGCAACACACATTTCTTTGATAGTTTTTCAAGAAAAGGCCAGATGTAAAGCTACAAGTAAAAGAGCAGTGCACACAAATAATAGTACATGAACTTCTCTGCAGTCAACACAAGGCCTGCCCCCCCTTCTCTCTCCAAGTTGGGGAAATAAAACTGAGCCATGTAGTGATTCATAATACTGTACTAACATGCCTGGTTTTTATTTAACCTGTCCTTTAACCAGCATCCATTATCCATTGTGTACCTTAATAGACATTTTAAATGGACTTTCTAGGGCTCAGGATGTAATTTAGTTGGTAGAGTGTCCTGTTTTTTATCTCAAGCTTGGTGTCACAGGCCTGTAATTATAGTATTTGAGTAGTGGAGGCAGGAGGATCAAAAGTCCATGTTCAGCCACAACTACTTGATGAGTCGTGGCTATAAAATAAAAGGAGCAGTGGCTAGAGAAATGGCTCAGGGTTTAAGAGCACTTGCTCTTGTAGAAGACCTGGGTTTGGTTCCCAGAACACATGTAGCTTACAACCTTCTGTAATTCCAGTTCCAAAGATCAATGCCCTATTCTGGCCACCTCTGGCACTATACATGTGTGATAAACAGGCACACATTCATGAACAACACCAATACACACAACAATTTAAATAAATAAGTCTTTAAAAAACACATTTTATGAAATGAGCATTGTTTCTATCTTACAGAGAGGATCACTGAAGTCCATAGCATTAAGTGACCTAGCACCGACTTGTCCATGCTTAGGTCAAGGCGGCAAAGTCTTCCTGTGCTGCTGACATAATAGTTGGTAGTCATGGCACTCCATCAGAAAGCTTCCTCAGAAGTGAGACTCCAGCCTCTTTCTGTCTTGGCTCCACAGTGTTCCTGCTGTTGTCTATGTAGAAGGAAGATGGTTGGTTGGCCAACTCGTTCATTTGTAACAATTACACAAGCACCTATTGCAAACCCTGCACTTTAGACCCAAATTTTCTGAGCACTTTAGTTAGAGTGTGATTTGTTCCCACCAAACAACACATGGAGGCTCAATTCTCCAGCATGGCAGTGTTGATAGGTGGGCCATGGGAGTAGGCCTATGAACCGTGGTGTGGAACGCTCATGGATGGATGAGTGCTTTTCTCATTGGATCCAGCTGCCTGATGCAAGGGTTGAATCTCCTCTATTTTCACATGTGCTCATGTTTCCCACCATGAGCTGAAGCAGCATGTATTCCTCATCAGTTGTAAATACCTGATCTTGGACTTCCTAGTCCCCAGGACCAATTACAGGACTAGGGTATTCTGTAATTGCAGCAGAAAACAAACTAAGCCACTAAGCCTTCAGTCCTTTTCTGACTTGTCTTCCCACCAACACTTGGGCCTGCCTGTATCAACCTTGACTATGTACTTCCCTGAACTACACATAGTTGAGACCTAGATGAACCACAAAGCTCAAAGTATTTAGAGAAGAACTTTGGCCCTTAGGGCTCTCAGACATGCCCAGAGAGAGATAATAAACCCCAACTCCAGCTCTCATGGTGATTAGCTGGACCATAGGGAGAAAACTGTTTAACCCATTTGTGCTTTGGTATTCTTATCTCTAAATTAGATGCAAAAAAAAAGAACACATCGATTCCATTGTAATATAATAATCCACTACGGATGATGCTGGGCACATGTTGAGTGCCAAGTGGGCACCAGCCAATGCTAGAAGTGGCAGTGTGCCTAGAGCTCAGGAATAAGCTCTCAACTTCCGTGTGCTTTGTTCTCCAGATCCCAGAACTAGAAGCAGTTCTGTGTCCTTGGATCTCTGCTCATGGCTCAAAGTGTCCAGTTAGGCCACCAATGTTAGTCTTCCTTTCTCTTCATCACCCCGTAAGCATATCTTCACGTGGCTGATTATAACATGTTAGATAGACCATGACTCTTCCTAGCTGGAAACCTTTCTTGAATTCCTATGATTTCCTGCCAGGCCCAAATCAGTCAAGACTCCTCCAAAGAGTTTATTGAGATCCTTAAGGTCTAAGCCTTTCTGTTTCTTTCATGTGATTATGATTATGTATGTGTGTCTGAGAGAGAGAGAGAGAGAGTACACACACACAAGTGCCAGAGATATCCAATGCTTCAAACTGAACTCAGGTTCTGTTCAAAGAAGTAGGTGCTCTTAACCACTGAGCCATCTCTCTACTGGACTCCTTAACTATTTTCTACTCTCACACCACACTCCTGCTCCCACTAAACCACTTGCAGCTTTCTCTCCAATGAGTGTCTCCCAAGGGAAACGCTTTCCCCTTCTTTTCCTTGAGTCGCCCTGAGTTGGTTTCGGGCTGTGTGAGGCTAGCTCTTAGAGTCATGCTCCCCTGGCTCTGCTGAGTCACATCTAATTGTAGCCAGCTGAGAACACCTCTTGACTCTCTCTAATTAAGCATCCACCATAGTGACTGTAGCTCTCTCCACTGAAGGCCAAGGGACTTGGAAAATAGGGCGACAGGGACTTCATCTTGTGGCTATTGCCCCATCACCTGATACTTGACATAGAGCAGGTACTTAATCATGTTGAGAAGAGAGTAAAATGACTGAGAACATGGATAGGAAGATGGCGTTTTAGCTGTGGAAATGCCCATTATTGATAAAGAGCCCTGTGGCCCCTATAGACAGGAGCCAGCCCGGTCCCCACACTTGAGCCTCATGTTCTCCTATTGTACATGAATGATTTCACGGAATGTAACATCAGATAAGGCTGAGACTGCAATGGAGCAAGAGAAAAACATGAACATTGTAAGGCCTCACTTGAGAGCAGACAACATGAGTATGAGCTCCAAAGCACAGACCACAGCAAATGTGCTAGATCCAAAGCACCAAAGGGAGACAGCTCACCTGTGCGGGTGATGAGTAAGCACTGCTTATGTTCCCATGGCCACATTCGCTCTAAGTTATTCCTTCTGCAGTATCACGAGCATCCTGAACAGACGCAGCTGTAGACACCCCGTCACCTAATAGAATTTGTTCAAACCCTCCCCCGAATCACCCATGGCAATCACAACTAGTCTTTCTAACACGTCTCATAGTATGCACTACTCCCGTGATGCACATCGCCCTCACTGCAACAGGCCCATAAATACAGTTCTTTTCTGCTACAGGAATGTTGGCAGAAATGAACTGACACCAGCTGGCTCTGTAAACCCTGAATTTCTGTCAAAAAGTCTTTAAAAGCTATGACGACAACATAGTTCTGAGGGGAAACGCCTGGCTGGAGTAAACACTATTGTGCGTGGGTAGTCTGCCCAGGTCAGCAAGTTCACATTCACAGATTCCATCAACCACACGTATAGACATCGAAAAGATGTCTATACGGCTGACTGTGGTTGCGTACACCTTAATCCCAGGATTCAGGATGGAGAGGCGGTTTTCTGTAAGTTCAAGGCCAGCCTGGTCTACGTGGTGAGTTCTAGTTCAGCCAAGGCTATGTGGTAAGACCTTGTCTCTAACACCTACACCAGCACCACCAAACAAATAAATACAATTGTGCACTGAACATACACCGACTGTTCTCTTGTCTTTTTTTTTTTTTTTCCTGAACAATACAATATAACATCAATTTGTGGGACCACAGTCATTGCATTGACTATTAAAAGTCTTCTGGAAATGACTTAAATATGCTGGAGGACTGCAGAAGTTAATATGCAAATACTGCTACATTAACATGAAAGACTTTCGCATCTGCAGACTGTGGCACCTACAGGGGCTCCTGGAGCCAACCCCTTTGTGCATTGTAAGACGCTGTGGTGGGTGCTTTCTGGAGAATTTTCTCATCTTGCGCCTATGTATGTTTGTGTCCATAATGGGTTCTTGGATGGAGACAGGCAGCTCTTCAGTATTGAGCATATGTGACTATGTTTTGTCTAAAGGGACATCAGCTAAGATGCAATGAAAAAAAAAAAAAAAAAAAAAAAGAATGTTCTAGTTGGGATGATTACACATGTTTCCAAAGGGAAACACAAAGTGAATGCTATCTATCCCATCAACTTCCCTGTCCAGACCCTGAAAAGTTGCTGTGAACATGGACCAGCAATGGTGCTCATGGCCGTCAGACACCGTTATGGTGCCAGGAGTCACCATTCTCCACTGGCTTTCCCATGTAAAGACTCAAGGGGCCATTGATGGCACTTGGGAATGAGAACTACACAGATTTGGGGTCTAGCTGTGGGTCAGAGACTCTGTGGTGACCGTTTCTTCTCTGACAGTAGTTGGCTAATGGGCTGAATCATTCTGACAGGTTGCCAACAGATGTTAGCTGTGAAGAGGGATACATTTTCTCTCCTCTCAGAGAATCTTTATTGACAAGATTAAAGTCAAGATAAGGCCTCTCCTCAGCCACCAGAAGTCCCTGATGTGCGGGAGCAGACGCTCAATAGGAATCCCAGGTGACAAAGGTGGCAATAAGAATCTCCAATCTCCTGTCATTAGTTTTTTTCCTGGAATGAAGACCAGGGCCTCACAGGTGCTGTTGAAGTCCACGAACAGCTCAAGGGAGGGTCTTTAGGCCAAGCCTGATCAATGATGGCTCCTGTCACATCCTCTGCACAGGCTGAGCTCACACACAAGGTCCTAACACTGTCACTCTCCCCCTTTGCTCTCAGAGTGTCAGGACTTCATTATGACACTTTTGATCACATATGTCCTCTCCCACCTTTCCAGCCACTTCGCTGGCCCTCAGCCATTGACCGACGAGTAGGTGAACTATTACTCTGTCAGTTATTTATCTGCGTACTTTCTTGATGACACTGTAAATATAATTGAATTTTCCAAAAGCCGTGAATTCAAATGAGGCGACAATCGAGGAAATGGCTTGATGAAAGAATATCACTGCCACCCAGAATTCATCATTGTGTCGCTCACAGACGAAGTCACTGAACTCTGATTATATTGTAGGAAATGAAAGGCGACAGATCTAAAATGGCAATAAAACAAATTAGGAACCTTCTTGAGGGGCAGAATTATTACTGATTAAGTATATTTGGCATCAAAAATGTGTGAGCACTCTGGCAGCTTAAATTACACATTCACACAGTCGGCATTTTTTGCTGGTCTGAAAATTCGTTGTTATTTTGGTCTTCTAATCACATTCCTTCTTCCCTCCAAATTGATGATTTGAAAGAGCATTAGAAATGATCTTTTCTGAAAGAGCATTTTCTCTCGAAAGACATTCACACTCAGCTACCATTAAAAGGATATCATTCAGTCACTTTGTTTCTCAATAGAGCTTTGAAACAAAGTAACTATGTTAGGGGAAGTGGCTTCTATTTCCACTTAATGCTCTTCCTCACTTCTTTCTACACATTGTTCAGTCCTGGAAGGCGAAGGAAGACAGTGTGCAGATTACCTGCTGCCTCCACCACACATAGGTGACAGGTCTGCTTCTGAGTACTGATTGAGAAGGGATCATCTGATGACTCCAGTCTGCTTTTGAAAGGACTGTAAGGTACATCTATCTTGAAGACCATCCTAGCCTAACAAGTAGGCAGGTTCCAGATCAGCTGCCTGGGACCTCTGGCGTCCGACATCCACTCCATGTCTCTGTAAGATTCTCCCCCTGACGGTAGCTAAAAGCTGTGGCTTGCTTTTAACCGACAGAACGTGAGCGAAGCATGTCACTCCCACGATCGGGCTAGCTTTGCACGACTCCTGCGCTGGAGGATGCATACTAGAGAGTCCCCCTATTGACTTGACAACGTGCACAAGTGTGATGAAGAACGCCATGGCAAGGATCTGTGGGCAGCTTCTAGGTGCTGATGGTGGCCTCCAACACACAGCCAGCAAGAAACTGGAGTCCTTGGTTGTACGGCCACAAAGTTCCACCAACACCTGGGCAGGCTTAGTTAGCATCATATTATCCAAATAAAGCCTATCATATAGAATAGAGACAGACCAAGTAGCACTCTGATTATCATCTTGAGACCTAAGAAAACATACCTAAACCATCATACTCCAGACAAACAGAAAATGAGAAAGCACTTATACTCGGCCAGCCATGGTGGCAGTGCATCCAGTAATCTCAGCGCTTGAGAGGGAGAGAGAGGCAGATCTCTGTGAGTTTGTGGCAGCCTGATCTACAATGGAGAATTCCAGGCCAGCCAGGGCTATAGAGTAAGACCCTTTCTTGTGCAGGCCAACACAAATTGGTTTCTTAATGGATTTTTTTCTTTTTATGTTGTTGTCATTGTTTTAAGAGAGAGAACAAATGTGAAGTTGGGAAGGTGATCTGGGAGGAACCAAGTGACAGGAAGAATATGATAAAAACAAATATGGCGGCACAGGAAGGATGGCTAGATCTGAAATTCAGCCAAGTCGTCCGGAAGCAATCTTTATTCTTAGAAGAATAATTCACATTTTTTGAAAAGAGGAGAGTATATCTTTCTCACCGTTCTCAAGGCTTTTTGTGCTTGTTTGTTATTTTTTAATTCCCCTCCCCCATGGTCAGCTCAGGGAACTGAATGTAATTAACCCAGAGAATGTAAGAAAAAGAAAAAATTAAATACCTGAGACTTCCCCAAGTTGTGCAGACTGCATCAGTCTCTGTTTGCTGTTGATAACATGAAACCCTGGACTAATTACAAAGAAGTTTTTTGGGTCACAGTTCTGGTTTAAGGTCAAGGGCCTACAACTGTGGATGGCTTGATTGTTAGCAGAATCTTGAGGCAGTACAGGGTGTTACAGAGTGGAAGGCAAGGAGCACACACATGACCTCTGGTGTCTCCCTTATATAACCACCAGGATAAAATCATGAGCTCCAGCCCTGTGACTTTGTCTGATTCCTATCACTTCCTAAAAGTTTGACCTCTAAAAACATAGTCTGACTAAGTTCCTCTCCATGTCAACTAGGCATCAGTCCCAGTTCTGGAAAGAACAAATTGTATCCACACCACGGAGATGAGTCATCTTAGAAGGCCACCAACAAAGTAAGGACCGTCCCCTACCTAACCTGTGCAGATTCCAAGTGGCTTTGACTGGAGATTATTGGATTTTATCAGAGAGCTTTACCTATGAGTCAGTAAGGGCTGGGACACATTTGAACTGTTTTCTGGGTGCTGCCTTACATAAATTTAGAACAAAGGATTCAAGCAGAAGTTTAGAAAATTTCCTGATGGCTGTTAGGGAAAGATACTACACTTTACCTGATAAAGGTCATGAAATATTGTCTGTAGATTTCAAAAAAAAAAAAAAAAGGAGTAGGCAGTCAGAAGCATTTCATAATTGTGAGCGCTCCAACAGATTTAGCACTCTTTAAGATACATGATCCTGGAGGCTCCGCAGCATACTTTCCAGGAAGCATTAGTAATTGGTGTTTTTTATAGATCTTCTAATCTTCATATTCCATTGACTTTTCTATTACCTTTCTACCCTTTATAAACTTCAGTGATAGTACATGTGACCACACCTAAATGTTGACAAAACAGACAATCAAATGTAACCACTACTGTAGACGAAAAAGAAGAAAAAGCTGTCAAAAATAATGGAAAGCTAGGATCATTACAAACACATATGACCCTTTGATAATGAAACCCTTATAGTATATAAAATAAAAACTGAGGATTTGAAGGGATAAATGGAAAGTTCAAGAATGTTTCGCAACTCTAGTGCCCTACCTACTCTCAATAATTGGCATAACAGCAGGCAAGAAAATAGATTATTTAGATAACACTAAAAATATCTCGACTGCACTTTGATCTGCAGACGAATATACTCAGCAGTGGGGGCATGCACATTGTTCAAACGTTTTACATGCTATATCTAAACTGATCGAGAAAAAATATTCTACAGATCTTTTTTCACTTCCTAAAAGTCTGATCTCTAAATAAATAATCTGATTAAGTTCCTCTTCCTGACAATGAGCATTAAACTCCAGTGTGAATTCTGGAAAGAACAAGTTTACTCATAGGTAAAGCTCTCTGATAAAATTCAATAATCTCCAGTCAAAGCAACTTGGAATATGCAGTGTAGGGGAATGATCCTCATTCTTTCTTTACCTTGTTGATGGCCTTCTAAGATGACTCATCTTGGTGGAATGGGTACAATTTGTTATTTCCAGAGCTCACACTGGGGTTTAATGCCTAGTGTCAGAGAGAGAAACTTAATCAGACTATGTACTTAGAGGCCAAAATTTAGGAAGAAAAAAAATCAACAGATCAAGAGTCAATAAATGGACATGAATTCCAGCCTTGTGGGAACATGAGCACTATGTACAACTGTGTGACAAGAGTTAAACAACAGATGATGTAGAAATATTCTTAAAATAGACTCATGAAGAAATGCAAAATCTAAATAGGCATTTAAAAGTATTAATAATTTTCAGTTTTGCCAAAGGAAAACTTCAAGCACAGCTGGCTTCCCTATAGAATTCTATCAACCATTTAAGAAGAAATTAGCACACATTCTGCACAGACTCTTTTTGCTCCTTTTTTAAAAACAGAAAAAAAAAAAGAATATATCCCAGCTGTTAGGAGGTCAATAATGCCATAATATCAAAGACATAAAAAGCAATTACAAAGAGATTACACAACCAGTATTGTTTATGAGCATTGAGTACCTAAAAATCCTCAGCAAAACACTATCAAATTGAATGCAATAGTATTATGGATTTTTATAAAGTATAAAATCTAATTGTATACAATTTTATAAAATGTAACTGAAAAAATGATATTTGTACCAAAAAAAATGCAGTTAGTTTAACATATAAATTAGTTATAACGCCATCTAAGTGCGGTTTGGGGGAGACCAGCAAAACTTCCTACAGAAAAACCACCAAATAGGTCAAATCCAGCCTCTATCCTTGATGACAACAAACAACCTCAACAGACAAAAAGATAAAGGGCACTTTAGCACAACCAAAATCGGAAGACTGTCTGTGTAGGACTTGCTTTATCCTGGAAGGTCTAGCCAGGGCAATTGGGCAAGAAAATGAAATGAAACACATTCAGCTTGGAAAAGAAGTGGTAAAATGCTTTTTAACATAGATGACGTAATCTTGTTTCAACCCGCTTCACATTACTGAGCTGAGATGTCTAAGATGTGGCGAGAGGGATGACACTGGCTGTAAAATGTTTGTTGCACAAGTGTGAGGTCTTCAGGTTGATTCCCATTTGAAAGCTGCATTTAATTAAAAGAAAAAAAAAAGGCTGGGTGCGGTCACACCTGATTGTAATCCCGGCACTGGGGAGGCAGAGGCAGGAGGATACCTGCCACACACTAAGTTGGGTCAGCTGGCTCAACTTTAATTGGTGGGTACCAGGACGAGTGAGTGGCACTGTCTCAAAGACATCCAAGGAACAACAAAAGAGGCTGCCTTCTGAGACATATGCACACACATGCACATCTGTACCAGATGTTCACACACACACACACACACACACACACAGAGCGAGAGCAAGAGAGAGAGAGAGAGAGAGAGAGAGAGAGAGAGAGAGAGAGAGCAAAATATTTGAGACAACTCCCATACCAAGAAAAAAAAATGTTGACTTGGCTAACAAGTTTGGTGATTTGAAGTTTTCTATGTCTGATAAGAGTGACAGTGACCAGAACAACTGTCCAGATGAATGGTCATGTCCTGAGCCAGGGAGAGAGAGGGGGGCTTTAGGATATGCTTTGAGGGCAGTGGCTGAAATCTTAGTTATGGATCACCCGTGGATGCTGAGAGTGCCTCCGATTTCAACACGGTGATGTCGGCGGACAAGAGGTCCACAACATGGGTGGTCACAAACTGAAGGCAAAACTGGGCTACGTTGCAAGACCTGCCTCAAAAAAAAAAAAAAAAAAAAAAAAAAAAAGAAAGAAAGAAAGAAAGAAAACAGAAGTGCGTTGTTAATATAGCAATACCTAATATAACAAAATGGTTACAGATAAAGTAATTTATAGGTTCAATACTATCCCCATCAAAACCCCATGGCCTATATACTATGTAACGGGAAGGGAAAAGCCATTTCTGGCATGCATGGGCTTTACATAAGAGTTTGCTATGGTCTAAATAGGATTTGTTGACCCACATTTTATTGAAGGGCCTGATCTCAAATGTAATGTTGAGAGGTGTTGGGATTTTCAGAGGTGATTAGGTCATGGGAGTGCCACCCTCATGAAGGTCCTTGTGCTGTTCCATGAGATCTGCTCCATGTCAAGTGCACCTGGGCCTTTCCCGTGCTCTCACTCTCACCAGCTCCTCTAGCTCGTCTTCCTGCTTTCATCAAGAGGCTCTCAGCAGGAATGGAGCAGATGTTGCCACCATGCTCTTAGCTCTTCAGAACTATAAGCCTAATAATCCTTTATATATCACACAGTCAGGTGGTCTGTGATAGCAGCTGGAAATGAATGGAGAATGACTGCAAAGAACCAGAGTAATCCCTACCGAAAGCAAAACTGTACCAACCCTGTGGTGAGGAAGCCAAGAAGCTGGGTATTCTGGAATCCTAACCTCAGAGGGCCAATGGTAGAGTTTTCATCCTCTCTCTCCTCCTGCACAGATCCCATTTAGAGGCCTGTCACACATTGGTCATGTTTCTGGAGGTGCCCACTCTGTAGACCGTATCTTCTTCTAATTGACTGATGTAGATATGAGTGTCTAGATACATGTTTAGGGGCTCCGTATCTGAGTGCTTCTACCACAGTCTGCATGGCATTAGTGACTCCATACATGCTCTGTTCTCATAGTCTGCTCCGGAGCCCTTCAGAGTGTCCCATGGGAGACAGGCACCCTGGGAGAAGTTTGGCACTGAAGAACAAAGCAGCCAGCAGAACTGTTGGAGCCCATGTGCTAAAGCCTGATAGGACACTTGTGGGAGGGGGACGAAGGATGGAATTTTTCTACACAACAGTCCCTCAGGAGATATCTAGCAGCACACCCATTAGTTCTTATTAGCTGTGTGGACATAACTCTGCGTAGTCCTCAGGGAGATATTTGAAACACAGCTAGCTTCTGATTTAAGGCTATAAACCACCTCTGGCTATTCCTCTTCCCCTCCTCCTTCCCTTATGTTTCAGTTACGTAGAGAAAATGTCTATTTCCTCAGCATTTGCTCCTCAGAGAAATGACTTCATCCAGGAGACCCAAGTGTCTGGAATTGCGCTCCTCATCATGTACCATTTAGTTTATTGAACGCCTATCATAGACCAAGAACTGCCAGGGTCTGCAGAAGCTGAAGAAGGCAGGAAATGCATGGTCTCTGACTTCAGGGGAATTACAGTTCACTGAGGGAAATAGACTTCACACACACACACACACACACAGAGAGATTCAGCAGTGGAAGTGATGTTCTGAATCTCATCATACTGAGAGGGCAGAAAGGTGTTCTGAACTTGGATCTGAAAAAATAAGTAGGAAATTTGCTAATCATCCAGGTATGAGAGGCTCAAGAAAACATTCTAGACGATAGAAACAGAGCCCATGCAAGGTTCTAGAAACCAGTTCCTGTTTGCAAATAAAAGACCTATGCCGCTAGGCTATGGGGTGCGAGGAGAAGAAGAAAGAGGGAGGGTAAAAAGGCTGCTATGAACTCTAGAATTTTCTTTAAAACCACATAAACTATGGAGGGGGCCATAGGGAGTGAGAAACTTCACATCTTAGAAGCTGTTGTTTGGGGAACAAGTGAGGATGTGATGGGGAATGCAGAACAGATAAAAAAAAACCAATGAGAAGGCAACTTCAGTGTTCTAAAAAGAATGGGAGTGTACAGTTGAGATGACATATGTGGCAGAGAGAATACATATTGCCAAGAATGCATCGACTATGAGCTGTGTAACTGTGTAACGTAATTCACCAAGAGGAGGCCCCCAAGAAGGGGACAAGGTTGGCAGAAGAAAGGGCTCAAGTTTAAGTTCAGACTGATATCCAAGTAGGTGTGCCCTGTCACAGAAGGATTTATCAGTCTGGAGCTTAGAGGGAAGGTCTAGAGTAGAAACTCAAACATGAGTGTCACTTGCAAAGAGATGTTGCTTGAATTTAAGGAGCGGATGAGTTTACCAACAAGAGTGAGGAGTGGAAATACAAGGCCTAGGAGAAAGAGTTTAAGAAAACCAGCCTTTCTCAGTCCATGAGGGATGAGCTAGTAGAATACTATAAACTGGTCACTTATAACAGAAAGTTATTTCTTGCAGTTCTGGAGGCTGAAAGGTCAAGGTCAAAGTGCCAGCAAATTTGGTGCCTGATCTGTATTCTGTCCACTGATTACTTCTGGATATGTATTCATATGATGTAAAGGACAGAGCAACTGTACAGGTCGTCCTTTAAAGGGACGTTAATCTCATTCATAAGACTCCTCTCTAATCCCTTCCCATAGGCTCACCTCCAGGTACCATCACTTCAGGGGGTAGCTCTTCAGTGTGTGGATATGGGAGGTAGAGGCACAAACTTTTATCCTATAGCCAAGAATGAAGGACAAGAATCAGGCAACGATGATTCCACAGTAGGCAAGGGAGTTCAGTGTTCCAAACAGAGTCAAGAGCATAGAGTTACTGAGAGATGGAGTAAAACCAAACCTCAAAAATGGCTGCTAGTTGTCACAGAACAAATGTCATCAGTAACATTACAGAAGTTTTCCTAGAATGTGTTAAATGAGGGGAGGTTAAGAAATGAAGACCCCATTGTCCATCACTCCTTAAATATCTAACCCTGGGGCTAGAGAGATGGCTCAGAGGTTAAGAGCACTGCCTGCTCTTCCACAGGTCCTGAGTTCAATCCCAGATAACCACATGGTGGTGGCTCACAACCATCTATAATGTGATCAGATGCCCTCTTCTGGCATGCAGGTGTACATAAAATAAATAAATAATAAATAAATAGCTAAAAGAAGAAAAACTACAACAAAAAATTAAATAAAAAAATCATATATATATAAAATCCTGACCAGAAGTCAACATTTTTAACTTTCTTTGAAAAAAGAGATAGACCAAAGGTTGATGTGACATTTTCAAGTTGAGCAGAAACTATCAAAAATATAAGGCAATGAAGAATAATGCCCAGCAGATACTAAAAAACAAAAAAGGGTCATAACTAAACCCTTAGCCAGAGAAGAAAAAAGCTCAGAGGCGATGTAGGAAGAAAGCAGGGGCAGACACATAGCTAGATATGGCACATGTGGCACAAAGCACACAGAATAAGGTCCTGGCCGTGGTCCATATCTCAGGACAAGGGAGGTGTAGGTGGGTGCATGGTGATAATCTTTCAGAATTAAGCACAGAAATGTAAAAAGAGTCAAGCCTTCCCACTAAGACATTTGTGCTTTGAAATAAGCCATGTTTATATCCTTGTGATTTATGTGGTCTTTCTGAGTGGTAAAGTAACCTTTCCATTCTATAGTGAACTGTCTGAGAAATTGATTTTGGCATTAGATTTTAAGTTAAAACCTTACTACACTTAAGTATGGGAACATAGAGAAGTTTTTGTAAGTATTTGTAAATTTAAAATATTAGATTTACAGCAGGTACTTAAGGAGGTTTGAATTGAAGTATTTAAAAAAAAGATCCAAATATGTTAAGTGTGTACAAACGTAGTTTACAATGTTTACAGCAATTAAATTAAGGACATTTGTAAATGAGTCATGACATTTCTCAAAGGTCCCCTTAAAAGTGACTGTTAAAATTTGCTACACTTATAAATAAATAATAAGACTTGTAAGCTGAATTTCAAAGCTTATGGAAGAACTTAGGTCTGAATAAATTTGTAACTTTAATAAATTGAAGATTAATTTTAAAAGCCAGGGAAACCTTTGATCAATTAATTCTTTTGGTGTCTAAGAAATGCCCTTGAGGGCATCAAATTAATAGTTTTCATTATTTAAAAAACATATGCTTATGTTGAAAAAAAAAACAGGGAAGAAATACAGTGAACTCTTTGACCTACTTCTTAGAGGAAATATCGTTATAAGCTTCTTGTGTATCTTCCCAGAATTCTTTTTGTATGCACGTATGACCCTCACTCTACTTTTACAGGGACTTGTTCTGTGTCTAATATTCTACAGCTTTTCTGCTTAATAAGATATTTACCAACATTTTCATGTCTCTTACAAAAATAAATATTAAAATCCGTTCCTCTACCCTTCACATCCCGATGGAGCTCACAGCCTCATCTCTGTCACTGGTCAACCAACCTGGGAGAGAAAGGGTTTATTTTAACTCACAATTCAGGTTACAATCCATCATAGTGGGAGAAGTGAAGGTGTCACAGCAGAAACTTAGAACAACTGGTTACATCCCATCCTCAGTCAAGAGCTGAGACAAAGAGTGCATGAGCTTACTTTCTCCATTCTCATACAGTCCAGGACCCAGCCCCAGGGAATGGTGCCGCCCACAGTAGATAGGTCTTCTTAGCCCAACTAGTGCAATCAAGACAATTCCCAGAGACATGCTCATAGGCCAACCTGACTTAGATGATAGCTAGTCGAGACTCTTCTCAGGTGATTCTACACTGTATCATGCTGCAATGAAAACTAACCATTAACCCTGCTCACTGGGCTTCACAGGTTGCATCTTTCTTGATTTCTGGCTTTAGATGCTTTCTTAATCACTGTTCTGTCGCTGTCAACAGACTCTATGATCAAGGCAACTCTTATGAATTGCATCTAATTGCGTGCTTGTTTACAATTTTAGAGGTTTAGTCCATTAGCATCATGACAAGGAGCATGGCGGTAAGCATGGCACTGGAACAGTAGCTGAGAGCTACATCCTGGTCTGCAGGTAGAGAAAGAGAGAGAAAGAGACAGAGAGAGAGAGACAGAAAGAAAGACTGAGTTGGTTTTTGACACCCCAATGCCCAACCTCTGTGATGAGCTTCCTTCAACAAGGCCACACCCCCTAATTCTTCTAATCCTTTCAAAGAGTGCCACTCCATGGTGACTAAGCATTCAAATGTATGAGCCTATGGGAGCCATTCTTTTCTAAATCACCACAGATTCTGACTGTTTCCCTATGCACTCTCTTTCCCAGGCTTTCTGCGTTACCCTGCCTCCTGTCACTTTATAAACTCTCAGATCCTCATATATCAGATCCATCTACAAGGATGTCCAAACATGATCCTTTGCTATCTTCTTGTCATCTTAGGCACTTTCTGGAAGTGATTACTTTCATCCTAGGAAAGTCCTTCGAGCTCCAATAAGATCATGACCACTGCTTAACAATATCTTCTCAAAAGTGTCTCAAAGGAGGACAGGTTACAATGTTAGCTGAGCACAGTATGTAATGAAAACACAAGTCACTTTGTTTTAAAGCTATAAAGAATTTTAAGATGGTGGCAGAGGAGAGTTAACCAAGTATGGGGCCCTGTGGACAGCTCAAGTTGCTGGGCCATGGAGTTCACCTTGTTCAAAGCCATCTCAAACTGTTGAGGTTGGAAGAAAACATAGATCTGCCATTCATACCACTAAATCTGTCTTTTCTTCTTTTGTGTTCCTATGAGTGGTGCCATCACCAGCCAGCTATGTAATTCTGGAATCTTGGAGTCATTTGTTCCTCTGGACCCTTGATTCAATGTACCACTAAGTTCCCGTACACATAACTGCTCCCAAATACCACGCACTCATAGTCATGCTAGTTATCACATGCCTGGCCTCTATTAGCCATTGTCTCCTATCTGACATGTCACCAAGAGCCTTTTTCTGATTCCCACAAACTCCGTCTTCCTCTTCACTTCCGATAGGTTCCCCCTAATTCAATAACACCCAATAGGTGTTTATATTTTGAGATATAAGAGAGGTTTATATTTTGAGATAAGTTCTTGTTATACCCCGAGAAGCTGGGACTATAGGTATATAGCACCACACTCGGCATTTTTTTTCCTAAAATATAAAACTATTATAATTATCCACTCCATCCCTTAATTTACATTCTCGACCTAAAACACTTCCGTTGCGGTCACTTTTCCTTTACTGTGATAAGATACTGTGGCCAAGGCAACTTAGAGAAGGAAGGGTTCAATTAGGGTTTCCAGAGGGATAAGAGCCAGTCGCTGTCATGATGGGAAGCATGGCTGCAGGCAGGCGGGCATGGTGCTGGAGCAGCTAAGAGTTCATATCTCAGACCACACACAGGAAGCAGAGAGAGTCTTTTGAAACCTCCCTAGTTTCCCAGTGAATGCCCCTTTCCTCCTCCCTCCCTGGCCCTTTTCTTTTAACTTTTTGATGGTTGTTTCTGGCAAATAGGAACTTTTGTTTTCATAAACCTGTTTGTCATCATTTCTCTTGCAGCTTCAGTGATTGTTCTTAGGAGATTTCCCCCTACTCAATTACAAAATCACTCTCTATTGTTTTCTTTTTATATTTTGAATTCTCTGTCTTATTCCCCCTCCCTCTCCCGCATCCCACGTGAACATTAGCACAGTTGTGGTTATGTGTGAGGTATAAGGCTTCAGTTTTTATTTTGTTTCAAGTAGCTGGTGAGCTCCCCTTACAGTGCCCCTGGCTGATTCTCATTACTAGTGAGGACTATTTCTGTTTGGTCCATTTGGTTCCATTGATTTCACTTTCCTTGAAGTACAAGTTTTCTGACTTGAGTCAAGGATAAAATGCAGAATCCTGGGAAATGAATGTCCTTCAGTCAATCCTCCACAAACAAGAATTCCTTCAAGAGAGATTTTCTTTCTTTCCTAATGGGAGAAGGGGATGACAAAGGTTCACAAGCTATATTCTGGAAAGGTCCCAAATGTCATTATTCTAGGCTATTGATTGAGGGCAGTGTTATCAGCCAAGCAGCTTCGCATCTTTAGTTTTTGAATGTGGAAACTGAAGAGCCCATCAGAGAGTGCCCATCCCCATGTTTACTGGGAGGCTGCATTTTTGGTGCTTATCCAGGCTTGTGGGCTCAGCTGTCCTCTGGTCCTGCCTTTCTCATACTAAATAGTCCCACATAAGCAAAACTCAGCTCCAGTGTCCTCTGGCTCAGGGTCCTTTGACAGCTATCCTGGGGTTCACCTCTGCTGCAGCCCTTAGAACACATAGGCAAAGACTTCAACCCTTGTTACACAATGACTCTGAGCCCTTCCCACCCCAGAGAGCCATGTGCTGGTAGCCCAGTAGCCAGTATCGTCTTTCAGTAGACCCGTATCCTCCACCTTGCGCTGATCGTCACTCAAGGTCCCTAGAAGATGTGGAAATGTTCATTCATTTGCTATACAAAAGCAACCCAAATGATGGAGTTGCTCTAGCTAGCTCACAGAGGAAAACACTGCTAAGTCTGTTCTCAGCAATGTCTACAGAAGAGCCAGCTCTCTCAGCAAGGGAGGCTGACTAACTTTTACCCTGGCACTTTTCCAACTCAAGGAAGAGTGGGGGGGGAGGTTGGGTAGTGCTTGGCCTCATTAGAAAGGCTTTCATTAGAAAGCCACAGTCAACAGCTACTTTGCAAGGCCACCTGTTTTAGCTGTAATCCAGAAGAAAGCCAGTAAGCAAGGTGGATGGGCAGGACAGTCTGTCGCTTTGCTCAAAGCTCCAGTGTCTCCTCCTGCCTCCTACCACCTTCCCCACAGAGGTCTCTTCCCCATTCCTACTCCCCACTCTGGATCCTTTCTGTCGCCGGAACCCACTCATTTATCAGCTTTTGATGAGCTCTGCCAGGCAGGCCATGTCAGGAAATTTCTTGGTGTTCATTTTAATAAAACTTAATTATTAAGACATGCTCACGAGTCATAATACATTTAGTGGCTCATTTTTCACTTCTCTGTTGGAGGCCTCCTGGCAGCCAGGTGGGAGAGTCAAGGCTGCAGGGTGAGGGAGTGTCAGAACCCTTTCTGGGCCCTGAAGGAATTAGGCTGGGGAAACATCCCTCCCCAGCCATCTCCCTGCCTGCCCTTTTCCTTCCCAAGGACTAGAACACAAACTGCACAGCTTGCATAGGTCAGGAGACCTGGCACGGAGCCCTCTTCTTCAGCAGACAGCTATACAGAGTTTAAGGGAGAGATGCAGCTCCCTTAGGTTTCAGCATTCAAGTCTGAAAACGGGACTAGTTGCAATTTAAACCTGACAGGGGCATGGAAGGTTGGGGGGTGGGGAAGCCCTGGGAATAAATAAAAAGTGCCTGGCAGGCTGACATGAGCCAAGTGACAGGTGAGAATAGAATTGTCAGCCCCATGGGCTGGATGGGGATGCTCTTTTGGGTATGAGAGGGTTAAAACTTAGGGTCCCCGGTCATCATAATAAAGAATAGCTAATATTTCCTAAATGCTTTGCAACCAAAGGCTCTGCGCCAAGGGCTCGATGCACACAGATGGTTTAGGTAAACATCCCAGCTTCCCTGATCATTACTAGTATTACAAAATCAGTTCTAGTGCTGCCTTCCCTTATAAATAAAAACAGGAAGGCACAGGAGAGGGAGAAGAAAGTTACAGAGCTGGGCCAGCTCCAGACTCCACCTTCTTATTGATGAGATCATGGCCCTGGAAAAACCAGGGTGTGTGTGGTGGGGAGGATTGAGGAATCTTTCCGTTCTCAGTAGTCTTCCTCTGAAATCAAAGGAGTGTATCCCTTCTGCTGAGCGTGGGGCTCCACCAGCCTGAAATGGGGCTTGGAGGGGACACTGACCCCTGACACAGCCATACCTGTTGTCACCTGCAAGGGGTGGTTTTCATGGTTGCTGCTACATCCACAAATCCTCAACTGACACTATGGTCCTGGAGTGTGTGCCAATGGCATGCCCTTAGCCCTGTGCCAAGAGGTATGAAAGGAGCCAGGGCAGAGTTGGGGAAGCTGGCACAGAGCTGATCGGGCCACATTCAGCTTTCAAATGCTTGGAAGGCACAGGCCTAAGATCGAAGCGGCATCTTCTGCCCACAGAGTGGTGCCAGGCCCCATCCAGGATAATTCACACTCATAATTGCTGATTTCCACAGAAATCCACATTATCTCCATCTTGCTGCTGAGGAAACTCAGGCTCAGAAGGCATCAGCAAAGTACCCAAGGTTACACAACTAGGAAACAGCGGTGTTGGGAGCAGAACCAGAGTCTGACCAACCCCTAAACCTTTTCACTCCTCTGCTGGCTTCTCTACAATTCTCAACCTACATGTTCACCCCAAATGCACACTGACCACTGACGACAGGCCAGGTACTAGCCCGAAGGTGCCTTGACCAGGTCACTAAGAACTTGTGGCCATGCTGTGTCTGTCCTCTGTCCGAGGAGGGTCCCTGCTACATGGAACCTCTGACTTCCAGCTGGAGTCAAAGGGAAAAGCACACAGCTTTCTTTCTTTCTTTCTTTCTTTCTTTCTTTCTTTCTTTCTTTCTTTTTTTTTTCCTTTTCTAAGGGTTCTCACTGTTAGTAAGACAAGGACACAGAGGAGATAAAAATAACAAAACAAAAGGAGAAAGTCACAAAGTTACAAGAAGCCTGAAAATACTCTCTTGGATATTTCTCCCCATACAGCTGGAGCAATGGCTCTTATCTGCAGATCTTCAGTGGTTCCCCAAATGCCAGCTGTGGTCATCTGGCCCATTTCCAGTTGCTTCCTTCCCCCTCTTCCTTGCTGGCAGACCCAGTTCTATTTGGGATCAACCCCATGGAAATGGATGTGACTCTCACCTCAGGACAAAATCCTTAATGATTCAGTCAACAATGGGTTGGGAGGTGGCGAGTGGGTGTCTGCCTCGGGGAACAGGGAAACACACAGAGTTAGAACATTATTAGTGTAAGCCTGTGTCTGATATGAAAGTTCTTGTTGATAGATACACATTGATTGATCTCGGATTAATTACACCCATAGGTGAAGCGTTGGTGCCATTCTCCCCTTTTGGTTCCAACATTTAGACTTGGAGTCCACCACACAGTTGATACAGACTTGTCCTCCAATCTGCAGCCCACCCCCAGTCTTTTAAGACTTAATCTACTTCCGGACACAATGTTGGCAATCACAGTGTGAATGAAAACAACCCCTGTGTGGCATTTTAGAAAGAGATATACTGTAACTTGGTTGGTTGGTTGGTTGGTTGGTTGGTTGGTCTTTTTTGTTGTTGCTGTTTTGTTTTGTTTTTTACTTTTGGTCACTGTGTTTGTCCAAGTTATGATCTTGGGTGGTCGAATGGCTCTCTAATATGGTTACCAGCCAGGAATTCTGACTGCTAAGGCAAATTCTGGTAAGTGAGATAAACTATTTTTGCTGACTTTGGCTCTGGAGATCAGGAGTTGGCTTTTTCTCAGGGAAAAGCATTGTTACTTCCCAAGTTAGCACAACACGCCCCACCACGAAGCAAAAGCACTCAAGGTTCTCAGAAAAAAAAAAATGAAAATATTCTCTCCAATGTAAATACAGCTCACAAGGACACTTTAAAAAATGTGAACTATTTAACTAGAAGTGGCCTCTCTACAACATCCAGAACAAACTCTGAAGTAATCCACACATACTGAGCAAAAATAACGTGTAAATGTAAAATCATGGATGGCATAAATAAGCCAGCCTGGTGTCGGGGATGGCATCTGTGTGGCGACAGGGTGTGTACAAAAGCCCTGTTTATTTCCCACTCTATTTTCCTACAAACTGAACACTGCTTAATAAAATAAATCAGTAATGTAACATCACCTGACCCAGAGATGAAGTCATTTCCTGTAAGTCCTTGGGAACTATAAAGTCCCTCTAAGGTTTATATCTCTCAAGAAGTAAGCATTTACCTCCTTTAAAAAGAGTCAGAGTAATAACTACCACCTTAGGGTGTTTGTTCCATGGTTTTTCTCTCAGTTATTTACTTGATAGCCTGGATTAAAATCAATCATTCCCAGTTATTAGTCACTTTTTATTCATTGACCACTTTTTTTGAGTGATGTCCTCTACAGGTCACTAGGAGACACAGCAATGGATCTGACAGCCTGGTCCTCAGCATTTACATCTTCAACTTGCTAACTTTGTAAAATAATACTTGGAAGAGAGGACGATTAAAAAAAAATCAAATGCACAGTTGGATAGTTGTGGATGTGATGTGAGTGGGTACTTCCTGTGGGGATAGCTTACGGAACTAGATGTTCTGGGGTCTTCAAGCCTCCTGGAAGGTTGAGTCTAGTGCAAATAGCACATCAGGAGAGCTGTTGAAGAACAGACAGAAAGTCAGCAGAAGCCAGATGACAAGCGTCCTGGTGGGCCAGGCAACAATAGGGCCTTTGTCCGAGCATGCCTTTGGAAGCTGTGATCTTTAGATACTTTTTGTAAGTTCTTTGCTATTCATTGTGTGACTGTAAGAAACTTTGGTGGCTTTTGGGTCAGAGAGACATCACAGCGAGATGCAGGGGATACGAGTTCATTTAATTTGGCTCCTTTTGATGGACTAGAAGACCCACAACACTCAGCTTTTCTGATCCAGGTCCCACGGGGGTTACCACTCAGTACTGTTCTGAGGCCAGTTTAGACCCCCTCAGGCATGTGGACCCTCTCTTGGCCAGTCTCACCAGGGAGTCTCACTCCTGGTGTTCCTGGACACTGAACACAGGCTGGGCCTGGCCGTCTCCTACAAAACCCGTGGGACACGTAGACAGATTCTCAGAGAAAGCGTCTCCCCGTTAGTTTCCCATTACAAGACAAATTGCCGGTGTGTCTGAGTGTCGAGGTGAGAATGCCGGCATCTTGGGTTTCTTTTAACTAGGGCACAGTGGTGAGCTCTGAAGTCCGGAGGAAAAGGTTTCCTGCAGGGTGTTAGCTTTCAAGATTATAGTGCGGCAGGGCACTGGAGGTGCTGAAGGTGAACAACAGTGGCACAGACAGCCGAAAGCCGCCTGCAAAAGAAGCAACAGTGCAGAGACATGAGTCTGAATCCTATTCAGTGCCGTTACCCAAAAGGGAAAGAAAATGGGGGGCTGGCAGCATTTTTAGGGCATTTGCTCCCCACGATTTCGTTCCTAATTTCTTTGGAGTCTGAAAGGTGAGGGTGTAAGTCAACAGCAAAGCAGGGAAGGCACTGGGTGGGTGATGTCCCACTGGAGGCTGGCTCTCAGAGAGCCCCTTGTTTGGATTTGCTCCCTAGAGAAGTCACGAGCAGGAGGAGCTGAGAAGACGATGGTGCGTTGCTTCCTATGTACTGCTTTTTCTCGGCTGAAAAGAAAACCCACAGATGTCATGATTTGAATAAGAAGTGTAATTCTTAAAGCAGCGGTTCTCAACTTGTGAGTCGCTACCACTTTGGGGGTCATATGACCCTTTCACAGGGGTCACCTAAAAACACCAGAAAGCACAGCTATTTACGTTACGATTCATAACAGCAGCAAATTTATAGTTATAGTAGCAACAAAAATAATCGTATGATTGGGGGGGGTCACCACGATTGGGGTTGCAGCATCAACCCCAAGTACTGAGAACCCCAAGTACTTCTCCCCAAGGTTGAGAAGTACTGCCTTAAAGGCTTATGTGTTGGGAGTCTGATCTCCAGCTGATGGCATTATTCTGGAAGGTTCTGAAACTTTGGCAGGTGAGCTTTGACTGAAGGAAGTAGCTCGCTGGGAAAGGATGCTCCGGAGGTATTGTGCCCCTGAGACCCCTTTACTTCTTCTTTGCTATGAGCTAACCGACTCTCCTCTGCCACTGGTCCCTACCATCACTGTGTCTGACACAGGCATGTGGAGCCAAGTAGTGGTGAGCTGAGCCAGAAAAAAACCTTTCCCCTCTGAAGTTGCTTGTGTGAGGAATTTTGTCATGGTGATACAAAATTAACTAATACAAAATCAATCAGGGGTTGGCTGGAGCACATGAGGAGTCAGGGTGGCACTGCAGAAAACACTGGGCTCAACTGGGTAGAACATTAGGTCGTCTGGCTCCTCCCCACCCCTCTTATCATTTGCATAGGATCTAGATGAGTTCTCTGGATCCACTCCTTAGAGATACGAATACCTCTTTTATTTCAGTCTCCAGATCAATATGTACGTAAAATAATACAACATACAGAAAGGCTGAAATAAGCATATTTTCTTTTTGTTCTTAGTATGGACCCATGAATAATATCCCATCTGTTGTCGGCTGAGGGGCCCACTCAGAAGTTTGGGTTGTAATGCATTGATGGATCCTTCAAACTCCCACGATATTTATTGCAAGGAAAACTCAATTTGTGCTTTACTGTTCAACTTCCCAACCTTATGAAGCTATTAAACAACATTCCTCTTGACATTCAAACACTATGTGCATAATTGATAAGTCGAGACATTAAAAATTGAACTAACTAAAATCTCACAAACTTACAAGCACTGCTTACAAAATTATTTAACAACACTCTCCAGCACTTTTAATTAAAATAATAAATTTAGTGTGTCAGCCTCCCTTAAATGCTTCCAACACTTAAACACCATTCAAGTGCACACAAAACATTGTACTGATTAAAAAATACATGCTTCTACTTAACGCTGAGATTGCTCAGGCAAGCGGGAAGATCATGGGTATACATTAGGGGTGGGCTAGTTACAAGTTACCATTTCACAATTTAAGTGATTGCTTCCCAGAAATAGGATATCAAATCTTGCAATCCGGCAGATACAGATTTCTCCTTGAAAGGGGCAAGTAATATCATCTGCAAGCTGGGGTTACTTATTCTTACTTGGGATCCTGAAGAGTCTCCCAACATTATTGTATTTAAGCTGCAATGCAGTCTGACTAAGAACGCAGACGTCTCTTTCGCCTGGGTCTTCTTTTCCGTGAACAGAGGTTTTCCCTGAACGCATTTCATCTCCTAGGAAACCAGCAGTTTGCTGTACTCAGGAGGACATTTCAACTACTTCTCCTGCGGCGTTATTGGTTCCTTTTTGTGTCATTGGGTAGGACTACTCTTTTCTATTTCTTCCCAAACTATTAGATGTATTCAAAAGGCACCCTTCCTTACAAGACAGAGCATAGAACCTTCCCAAGCATGACAAGCTAACACTCATTTAATAGAAGGACTAGCATCATCCACGTATACAGATATGATATTACAGTGGTAGAAAATGAAATCTTATCATGTTCATCATTTATAGCAACTGTTCTCTTGGGAGCTGGTTGGGAATTTATGGTCCCTCACAGATTACATGTGCTTTAATTGATTAAGTTATCAGTTGTATTTGATACTCTAAGTATCAGTTTGGTCAGGAAAAAAAACCCTCCTCAGTCCAGTTTTTTTTTCTCTTCTCTTCTCTTCTCTTCTCTTCTCTTCTCTTCTCTTCTCTTCTCTTCTCTTCTCTTCTCTTCTCTTTTCTTTTCTTTCCATAGAGTCTCTGTCCACTCCTGAGATCACTTTTGCTTTCTGGTTACAAAAGAGCCTTCCAGGTCTAATCTGATTTGACCTTATGTAAATCTTCCCTATTTCTTTTGGTATAGGAAAGTGTTAGATACAAAATCTGGGTTTGAAAGTCATGTGGAGATTGGTGGTGGACATCAATACCATTGTCACTGGTACTGTGTTCACTCAGCGACAGAGGAAAATAATTAACTTGAGGAGTTAATATTATTGTATATAATTTAACTTCAGCATTGATCAATCATGCTTCTCTACTTTAAATAGTTCCAGTCCATTTTACCAACAGTCTAGTCAGCATCTTAGACCCTCATTCAAACTTCTCATTATGTCTCACTTTTCTTGTAGTTCATATTCGTGCAATAAATATGCTTAAATTGCTTAATATTTCTCATTGTTTCTCAGCCCTTTGGAGTGTGCAAGAGTGAGGGCAGGTCTGTCTTGTAGAGGCAACTTACATTTAACCTTATCTAATAACCCTCCCACCCTCTAAGATGATAAATATTTATTTTTTCTTTTTTTCACTTTTTAATTGACTTTTATTTGTTATTATTTATTCACTTTATATCCAAATTGTAGCCTCTTCCCTCATCCCCTCCTTATCTCATCCTCTTTCCTTCTTCCCCTCATCTACCTCCCCTAGATCACAGAAGGGGGGAGCCCTCCTCCTCTGCCATCTGACACTAGTCTATCAAGTCTCATCAGAACTGCCTGGATCCTCTTCCTCTATGGCCTGGCAAGGCCACCTTGCCAGGCAGAAGTGATAAAAGGACAGTCCACAGAGTCCATGCCAGAGATAACCCCTGCACCCCTTACTAGGGAACCCACATGAAGACTGAGCTGCCTATCAACACCGACCAAGGACCAAGGACCATGCATGGAGAGGAACTAGACTCCCTGCTCAGAGGTAGACATTTATTTTATGGTGACAGAAAGACTTAATCCATACTGGATGCTTTCCTGGATGAACTGGGCAGGTATATCAGGATTGAAATAGCTACTCTTGTCTCTGAGCTCTTATAGATGATTTTATTCTATGCTTCTGTATAGAGTGAATTCCTTCAATCCATACCCTTATTAACTGATAATTCATTTTGCTTCCCTCTGATATGATTACCAGAATGTTGCTGCGGTGGTGGAGTGTTACACATTCCCTCTCTTATGCCAAATGTACTGTGTTAGCATTTCCTCTAGTGTGGTGTATCAGGCCAGTTGAGAACCTAGATAGAAACCCCTTAAAAAGAGCTGTTAGAAAAAAAATATCTTGAACTGACTGGGAAACTCTCCCTAATAGCTGGGTTTCATAGTGCTGGAAGGTGCTATCTATGTAGGCTGCTGGAGGAGAAAGGACATCAATGGTGTTACCCTGTGTCAGACGCTTCATGCCATAATACCTGCCTCCCAGGCAAGATGTGCCCACTGATGTGATACTTCAAGGGGTGGAAGTAGCCAAGAGCTCTCTTGATGGTATTTAAGATAATTTCTCATAACCTCATAGCAGGTTAGTGGCAAAACCCAGAGCCAGGTGGATCTGCTGTCAGTGTTTTAAAGAATCATTACCCCAAACCTTCAACCCAAAATTTACCCTGACTACAAGATAAACATAAATAAAGATGGAGCAGAGATTGAGGGAATGGCCAACCAATGACTGGCCCAACTTGAAACCTACCCCATGAGAGAGAGCCAACTCCTGACACTGTTAATGCTTTGCTTGTAGACAGGAGCCTAGCATAACTGTCCTCTGAGAGGCTTCACCCAGCAGTGGATCAAAACAGATGCTGAGACCCACAGCCAAACATTAGGTGGAGCTCAGGGAGTCTTATAGAAGAGTGGAAGGAAGGATAGAGGGACGTAAGAGAGGACAAGAACTCCACAAGAAGACCAACAGAGTCAACTAACCTAGGCCCATGGGGGCTTACAGATACTGAAGCAACAACCAAGGAGTATGCATGGACTAGACCTGGCACAGATGTAGCTGATGGACAGCTTGGTCTATGTGTGGGTTCCCTGGCAAGTGGAATGGCTGTCCCTGACATGGACTCTGTTGCCTGCTTGTGAATCACTTTCCCCTAGTTATGTCTGGCCTCAGTGGAAGAGAATGTGTTTAGTCCTGCTGTGATTTGAGGAGTCAGGGTGGGTCAGTACCCCTTAGGGGCCCCCTTCTCTGAAAAGAAAGAGAGTGGGGAATTATGATAGGAAGACTAGGAGGAGGGGGGAAAGGATCAGGCCATAAAGTGATCAAACAAACAAACAAATAAATAAATAAAGGAGAATCAGAAGAAACTAAAACAAAACAAAACCATTACCCCAAAGCCACTGTCTCCAAATATTCTTATGTAATTTGCTTTGGTGGAATTCTGGCATTGACTTTTGAAACAATGTTAGTCCTTTGGGATTTCATATATTTTGTTTTTATCATAGTCATCCCCCTCCTCTTAATTTTCCCAGGCCCATTCCTTTCTCTACCCACCCAACTTTGAGTCTTTTTTTTATAAGTACTTCAAGACCAATCTGTGATGCTCAAATGTTCTTGGATGTGTGTTCTTCCACTGAAGAGTGGTTGCTTACCTGGTGCTACACTCTTAGAGAAAACTGTCTCTCCCTCTCCCACCAGCTAACAATTCTCCAGCAACTCCAGAGTTAAGGGTGGGACTATGTGCCAAAGTCCCCACTCCATGCTGCAATTTGGTCTGGCTAGCCCAGGTTTTGGGGCACTCTGTTGCAACCACGGTGGGTTCATCTGTGCAACCACCTTGCTGTGTGCAGACATTTCTTGTAGTCATCCACTGCCCCTGGCTTTTACACTCTTTCCTCTACCCCTTCTGCAATAATTACTGGGCCTTGAGAGGCTGGGGGTGGTATATGAGCATTGATAGCTTAAGTCTCCAGCATCTATATTTCATCTAGTACACTGTGAAATTCAAGCATGGTATAAGGTCAGCTCAGGCTGGGGTGGTTTTTATAACTCAGTAGTAGCACTTTGTGCTTCTGCTCTCTGCAGGGCTGTTCCTTCAGGGAAAAAAAATATAGTATATATGTGTGTATACATCCCCATACATGTACATATGTATACACACACATATATGAGCTCTAATATGCTCAGATAAATATAACCTAAGTTCTAAATTTTAAGCATGAGTTAGAAAAAAATAGCCCTCCTTTCCTTTCAGCTGCTGGCCTTGCTTCCAAAGATGAATGAGAGTAGTTTGGCTGTTGAGTGTTCCCAGGAAGGCTGCTGAGCTGGGGGGTTTATAGATGTACCCTGTCATTTTCATGGGGTCCCAAATTGCAATGACCCTGGCCTAGGAAGAGTCCAAGTTGCAGTGGAAGCAATCTTGAGTGCCAAAAGTCTGGGCATCTTTAGATTGAAGGATGAATGACAAAATTACAGCCCTGCCCCTGTAGGAGGCAATGCAGCTCTTGCACACTCCAGTGACTGTCCCTAGGCTACTGCCCAGACCTGCATGCATCAGCATTTCATGTCTTTCAGGTGGGCATATGCAGCCTCCCAAGTTTGAGATACCGCTCCTGTCCAGTACAGCCTCTTTGTGTGTGTGTGTGAAATGCCAGTGTACTCATCTATATGGGTATGTGCAGGCTGAAGGTTGGCACCAGGATGTCTCCCTCAGCCACTTCTCCATCTTCTTTTTTTGAGATGGCTGTCATCACTGAACCTGATCCTCTCTTATGCAGAGAGTAGCTGAATAAGGAGCCCCTGAAACTGATGTGTCTCTGTCAGGGCTGGGCTTACAGGTGTGTCCCACAACACCCAACTTTTTCATGTGGGTAGTGGAGATCTGAACTGAGGCTCTCATGCTTTTGTGCAATGTACTTTATCTACTGAGCCATCTCTTCAGTCACCCTTCCATAGCTTTCTTGAGAGGTGTGATGGTTAACCCTGTCAATGTGGTCAGCTTGAGAAGTGCCTAGGGAATTAGCGAGGCACATGTGAGGACGTTAGTTAAGGCAGGAGGAGCTGTGAACGGGCAGCCATACCCACAGCCTGGGGTCCAGATGGAAAGGAGAGGGAGGAGGAAGCTGCCCACCATATCTAAGCTCCATCCTTCTGAGACAGTGCATTTATTGCTGCTGTCATTTCCCATGGATGTTAGCAGCAGTTTCTTCAGTCCCTCAGTACGACTCATGGCAGCGCTTCTTCAGGGAGCTTCTTTCAGCCTCTGGCAGGATCTCTGTCGATGGTGCTCCTAATTTGGAGGCTTCCAGCTTCTTGGGCTAAGTAGCCCCTGGGTCCTCTTCTCCAGTGTTCAGTCTGCAATTATGTAAGCTAAATTAATGAACCTTCTTTAACAATTTCATGTATTTCTCTAGTCCTGACTCATATGAAATGGTACCAGGATGCTGAGGATAAAACAAGTGAGCCAGAACAACAACCATCTTTAACAAAGATAGAGCTGTGGGTCTCCTGACACAAAAGATGTTAATGATAACGAGAACACATCACACTGCCTGTAACATGATGAATCTGGGAAATACAGAAAAGTTGAGGTAGAGAGTACGATGACAGCATGGAATGAGGATTGAATGAAGGAAGTGACCTTTTTCCAGCTCATCATTTTACTTCTAAGTTAAACAAGAAGTTGTAATGGTCTCTGGTCATTTCAGTGGGATTTGCTTCAGAAAGTTAAAAGAGAGACATGCATTTCAAGACCGACTGACGTGTTGGCAGCATTTTGCCATCACGTCACTGTCCCTCTGGCCATTTATAATAGCAGCAATCCCATGCTGATTGACAAATTTACTCATCCAGTGTTCTTTCTCCATGGACCTCCACCCCTCTTGGTCCATCCCTGCTGTCTTGTGGTCTTTTGAAGGTGAACTCATGAGAAGCATTCTGCCTCAGATCTCCAGGGGTTGTGGCAGCCAGGATGAGTCACTTCACAAATATAGTGTATTTTCCCCAGGGGGCGGTGGCGGGTGGAGGCATTTGTAGAATTCACTCTGCTTTAATAGATCATTTGGAACGTGTCACACATCAGAGAGTCAAAAGACACTAACAAGGCACTGGCTTCCTTCTTGAGTCTGGATGAGAATGTTCTGTCTCACTATTGACGGTGGCTGGCCGGGACCTGCTCCCAGGCCCCCTGCTCTGCTCCCAGGCCCCCTGCTCTGCTCCCATGATTCCTGCATGACTGTCCTGTTCCTCCCCTCCCCCTTTGTTTCTTCTCTTCTTTGTCTCCTTCCTGTTTCTGTCTCTCATTTCTCCCTCTGCCTCTTCTTTCTCTAAGTTCTTTCTCTTTACCCTCCCCCTCCCTGCTGCCTCCTTCTTTCCTTCCTCTTCTCTTCTTTTCTTAAATCTCTCTCCTTCTTCTTCCTATGACCCTTAGACTCTCCTCTGGCTTTCCTCTCCCTGTACCTCTGTTTCTTTCCTCTACTCTCTGCCTCTTTTGTGTTCCATCTCTCCAGGCCTGACTCACTTTTACTTCTTCATCCACATCTTCCAATGCCATCTCTCTCCTCCTCTGAAGTCCTCTGAAGCAGTACTTGGGGGTTGGCAGAGACACCAAACCAGACTAGACAAGAGACATATACTTGTAGGACTATACATAACCTTCTGGGACCTTTGGCCAGGGCTTTGAAGAATCCTTCCATCCTACTTTCCTTCACCATGGAGGCCATGTTCTTTCTTTCAGCCTTCAAGTTCTGCATTACAAACTCCAGTCTATAAAATCTAGCTTGGGGCACAGGGTATGGACAAGCCTGGTGGTTGATGTCCAGAAATTGAGGCCTGCTAATCAGTAAACACACAAACACACACAGCACCCACCTTCAGGGTGGTGTGGGTTTGTGAGGACAATTCTGGAAACCACCTCCAGGAATCTACAAAGGAGCTAGGGTAAGTCTGCTTCTCCATGGGGCCCACCCTCCGCCTCTCAGGGGCTGAGCTTCTGTTCCCTTCTCATGGGCCTGGGAGGGGTAAATCTGAGAACACAGTTATCAGAGGATGGAGAACAGCTTGGGCACCGTGTCTGTGCCTGTTATGTGCAGGAAAAGGAGAAAGTAGGGAACCCCAAAGAAAGAGCAACTCAGCTCAATCCAAGGACCCACACTTTGGGTCCTGGCCCCAGCCTCGGCTCTCTGATCACAGGCATGTATTGCTTAATGCCAGGATCCTCCTGAGGACTTTGTCATTAGGCAGGTCCAGCATTGTGTAAGCAGACCTATCGTCTGGCTTGGCCTCCTGGTGCCACCAAAGGATGTGATAAAGGAAATGGATGAGGTCACTGCCACCGTAACTCAGAACACCGATTTCCATAAACTGTTTCCTAAGTGTGGGGGGGAGGGGGGCATGCTAAAACCATGATTAAAAGTGCAGTACAGTCAATATGCAAGGCAGGCATGGTCATTTATTATGATTATCAAGTGCCATGCACTGTACATAATGAGGGGCACTATGGTCTTTTGTGATGGGCAGTTTGTTCACACCGCTGTCACCACACGCATGTGAGCAATAGGCTTCACTAGGATGCTGGCCCCAGCTCTCCATTGGTCTTATCTTATACATGGTACACACTCAATGGAAACTGTTGTCATGCAGCTCATGGCTATAATTGAAAACAGACTGGAAAAGATTTTCATGCCCTTCTTCCAGACCCAGCATTATTGTCAAGACTGGAGACCTTCCCTAGAAGAAGAAGAAGAAAAAAAAAGCAGAATGTGTGCAGAATGCAGAAGACCTTGAGTTGGGCATCTTCCCTGTGACTTTATTTTATTATTCCAGAAAAATGTGGGTATCAAGTCTGATGGTCTGCTCTGAAGTTCAGCGAAGCCAAGTGATTGATCAAAATCTGCAAAGCATGAGGGGCCTGCCCAGCCTGCTTTGGTCCTCCCAGGGCTTTGTGCACTAGCAACAGGTAGCTGTGGCCCTGACACGTTAGAGGCAGAGCCAACATCCTTACTGCGATACGGATGCAGTCATCCAAAGCCGTGGCCCCGGGCTTGCACTCACTCACTGGCTGGCTATAATTTCAGTGTTGTTCCATGGTGCGTGTGTACGGCTCTCCCTGCCAGCTTTCACCACCATTTGGCTAGCCCTGAGTGTGCTTCCAGGACAACGCATCTTGTAGGGAGGTTTAAGGGCGTTGACTCCTGCTCAAAAGTTGAGCAGTGCATGGGCTTACTCTCTTTGGGGAGAGTGTGTGCTTCTGAGTAAAGTAACTGAGATTGAAAGGTGATGGCAGCTGATCTGCCCTGCGGAAATGCAGCTGGTAAATTCCCGATGCCAAGATGTCTTAACTGTCCTGGCAGCTTTCGAATTTGATTGCTATACGTTTTCTGATTGTGAGCACCCCCCCGAATCCTCTCATCATTTCTAGACTGAATTTCTGTTGCTTGCAAATTAAAAAAAAAATAAATAAATAAGCCTAACTCAGCTACCACAGTACTGCAGCTGCATCAAATTGCCTTGCTGAGGCCTGAATGGGCCACACTGGGTCACCCTGTGCCCTTAGATTAGACGGTTTACTAACGTATCTAAACCCTCACTGATGAGCATTTTTTCTTCCTTGTCCAGTCTCCACTTTATTTTTTATATATGTATATGTGTATGTATGCATGTATGTATGTATGTACGTATATATGTTATTTATTTACAGTTTATTTACTTTATATCCCAGCTGTAGTCCCCTTCCTCATCCCCTCCCAATCCCATCCTCCCTCTCTCATCTCCTCCCATACCCCTCTCCAAGGCAACTGATAAGGGAGGTCCTCCTCCCCTTCCATCTGACCCTACCTTATCAGGTCTCATCAAGAGTGGCTGCATTGTCTTCCTCTTGGCTTGGTAAGGCTGCTCCCCCCTCAGGGGGAGGTGATCAAAGAGCCAGCCACTGAGTTCATGTCAGAGAAAGCCCCTGTTCCCTTTACTGATGAGCATTCTTAATAGAGATACAAACTGCAATTTAGTAGTTGTTCAAGGTGAGACACTGGGTAGGAGGGGCAGTGGGGGAGAAGAAGAGAAGGAAGGAGGGAGAGAGAGAGAGAGAGAGAGAGCCTGGAGACAGATTTCAGTCTCCTGTCAGGAGCCTTACAGACACCCACAGTCCATCCATCCATGTTGTAGAGGGTGAGCTGCTTTGCTCCGACTGGTTAATTGCATATAAAAACGTTGTCTACTCTCAACATGTAGGCTGCTAGGCTGGTGTGAAACCAGACACCTGTGCATAAACACGTGCTACGTTAGTACATAAAAATAACCACCCCAGTCTACATGCCACAGGATGAAACTCACCATATAACACATACATACATAGCTTACTGTATGTGCATGGGGCTGTGTGACCCCCCCATCAGGATCTAAGCACCGGGAACTTTTGTCATCCAGGAAAACGCTGCCCCCTCAGCTCCTCACTCCCCTCTTTTCTGCATAAATGCCTGCTGAGCTCCCCCTGTGCTTGCTGTGTTCTCCCTCTGCCTAACCTATTAAGCTCTATAGGTCCTTAAAAGTCACTCTTCTCTACTGGAGTCCTTGAGTTCCATACCCAAGATACCCAAACTCAAGCAGAATGAGTTAATTTCTTAATATGTTGTGAACTCTGATAACAGCTATATCAGGCTCTTAGCAAACACCTTAACATGCCAAACAACAACGAAAATATCTTTTAGTGTCGTCTGTCATTTTGTTTTTCTTTCTCACAACTGTAGATCCCAGGGATACCAGGGACTCTTGAAATTGATGCCATGTTTTACTGTGTTTTTCTGGGAACACACTTTACAGGTTTCATCAAATTGCAGGTAGAGAGGGCTTTATCACCTCCCTGATACAGATGAGAGTTTACTGAACAGCCCTGGGCTCGGGAAGGAAGGAAAGTGGTACTGAAGAAAAGCTTCCTTCCTTCAAGGGTTTCCTGCAAAGCAGTAAACAAACCAAAAAGTAATGTGGTTAGGTGTGCAAGAGGGTGGACTGTAGGTGAACACATCCATCCATCCATCCATCCATCCATCCATCCATCCCCCACCCATCCATTCATCCATCCGTCCGTCCACCCACCCACTAATCCCTTCATAGCTTACTGTATGTAGCCCATGAGGTACCAAGCCCAGGGTCCAACATTCAGCTCTGTAGAAGGCAGTCACTGGAGAAGGCAGCTCTGGCTGGAGAGTAAGGTGTTGTTGAACACAGGAAAGGCCTCCAGGATGAGGTGCACCAGAATGTGCAGAATCCAGGGCCAGAAAAAGCATTTGGTAGAGGGTGTGAAAAAGTGTGCTGAGCATGGGTTGGGGGTGAGAGAAGTTCCATGTGGACAGGCAAAGCCTTTAAGAACCCACTGAGGATTTCCCATGCTTCTCTGTGGATAGTGTGTGGAGGAGCCAAGCCAGCATGGCTGTGGCAAGGCCTATGTTCACAGTGGCTTAGCAAGTGAGTATCACTAGCAATAAAGAGGAGACCTGGTCTGCTCCCCCGAGCCTGGAGGGCACTGGTAGGGCAGACGGAAGACTGATATCAAGGCTCTACCACCGTGACAGAGCAGCCTGGAGGTTCAGAAGCACAAGAAGGGGGTGAGGCAGCTCCATCCATCACCTCAGCAGTGCCCCTGACAGAGGAGAATGCCTGCCAGAAACAGCAGAAATGCCCTGGGGAAAAGAGAAAGCCAGGATCATGTGTCTAAGAGCTGGAAAGCAATGACTCTGTCTGGTAGCTGCCAAGGTCTGGTCATGGTATGGTAGGGCTAATGGCTGCTATAAGGACAAAGGCCCCAAGCTGATAGATTTTCTTCTCTCCATCTTGCCCTACCCTGCTCTTTATATCCTTCTTCTTGACCCCACATAGCATCCTATCCAAGAGTATTTCTGAGCAAACCACTACACAAAACAATTCATTATCTGGGACAGAGATTTTCAGATCTAGCACTGTGCTTGCTTCTGAAATGATCCTAAGCACACCTCTCTTGTGAATTATTTGGGAGGCAAAAAGGCTCAAACAGGGAAGAAGGGACCTTCAAAACTGCTGAGACCTAGACCCCAAAGCCATTCCTAGCATCTAGCCCAGGAAATCAGTTTTTTTCACTGGGATCTACCAAAAACATGGGAAGTCCAGGGTCTTCGCTCTTCCTGTGCCACAACAGTGCCAGAGGTCCTGAGATGCAGCATTCAGGAAGCATGGACCACTTACACAGGGGAGGACTTTCAGGCTTTAAGAACCCTTTGCTCATTCCTACAGAGTTCACTTACCCCCCGCCACACACACACACACACACACACACACACACACACACACACACACACACTGGTAGAGAGTGTGAAGGGAAACAGTATTCCTTACCATGACTGTTTGAGACAGGTGACAGGCCGTTCTGCATGACTGTGGTTGAGCTGTTGAGCCTCTCAGTGTACACTATTTAGCTGCAAAGTGAAGACTTCCAAACAAACTCCCAATGGAATTATTAGTGTAAACTCCCAATTGGAAGGTATTTGTCTAAAGGCCTCTTAGGGCATCCAAAGTCAGGCAGGCCATGGCCTTGGCCAAGAGGATGTGCTCAGACCCTAATCTGACTTCTCTTCTGAGCATTCTCCTTCTGTAAAGGCTAAAAGGAGTCTCTAACCAAGCTGCTCAGGGATCCTTTTGTTCACACAAAGACATACATACATCTTAACTGATGTTGGTTATCCAAATCCACAGGGAGACACCGTACAGGACTATATACATAGCCAAGTCAGAACCAGCAATATTGGTGAGCACTGAGCACTGAGCACTGAGCCAGGAATGTGGTTGGTGCCAATGGCAGGTCCTGGTATGAGTATTTAACCATAGTATGCAAAGTGCCACTACTCATCAGCATTACCTTTGAGTCTGTGATCCTCTGAGAATAAAAATACTATTTAGAAAACTCCCTAGGGCTACTCATCGCTCCAAGAATGAGATCCCAACCCTGCCAAAGGACCTCAGATTCTGCCCTCTGCTCCCTCTGTCTCCTCTTGGTATTGCAACCCAGCCTCATTACCCTTCTTTCTGCACCTGCCCACTTTTTCACACTGCCTGGGTCGCTGCATCTCCCATGCCCCACCAAGTTCATGCACCCCAAATATTATACTTAAAGAAAATTCTTATCTTCTTCAGAATGTAGGCCCCTGGGCTGCAGGAAGCAGGAAAAATATCAGAGCTGGTCGTGGGTGTATGCCCATGCCTTCAGCAAAAACAGGTATGTGCAGGTGTGCAGTTTGAGAGCAATCAATAGTGAGCGAGTGAATTAATGAATATGTTGTAGCCATAGATTTTTCACCAAACCTACTTAGTTTAGGGTTTAAACACCTTTACCTCCCTTCCAACCTCCCACTTCCCCCCTACCTTGGATAGATTAGCAGGGAAAAGGGCTGTAAACCTCGTTTATCTAGTGTCTGCTGGTTAGGTTTGATGGGTCTTTGGGGATTACCAAACTCAGTTGTCAGGATACTAGAAGTCCAGGCCAAAGGCCAACACCAAGCAGAAACACAAATCAGGACTGCAAGTCAGTGAAAGTCACGAGACTCAGTTGGATTGCCCCGAGAAGTTCTCTGGGACATTTTTGTCTGTGAAGTCAAAGACCCCAAAAGCCATGTTTCACTGTGTGTGGGCTTCCATACGTCTTCTCTCCTCAGAGTCCACTCATGAATGTTCTCAGCTGGCCAAAGTCACATCCCTCGTATGAGAGAGCTTACAGCAAAACATCACATGACAAAACTGAAACTTCCATTTCAGTACAGGGCACAATAAAAAATGACTTTCCAACAGAAAGAAGTCAAGAGTAAGTTGTGTGGTGCAAATCTTCAGCCAGGATTTATACTGCTGGTTACATGTGGAAACCTTCCTCATCAATAATGGCCTCTGAGTTCTGTCATGATCTACATCTCCAACCTTGAAGTGCCCTTTGTGTGCTGACTCTAGGGAAACACTTCCCTAGGCAATTGCGAACCACTACTGCAGGCAATCCTGCTCATGATATAATATCAGCCATTTAGATTCTAGTTTAAATTCCATATTAATGCCAACTTTCTCGATAATAAAGTCAGTCAAGGGAAAGAAGGAACATTTGGGGGCAGAAGCCTTTTCATGTACTCATGATGTTGTACCTCACAGGAAGCAAAGAGTACATTTGGTCCAGTTCTAGATAGAAACTCATGGAAGTGAAAGTATCTCCATACTCAAGATCATAGAGTCCTAAGCCCTCTTTCTGCTGATTCCAGAGCACCTGTGAATGGAGAAGTCCAGGGTGGACATACCAAGTCCTTTTTAGCACAGTTGCTCCATGGGAGACCTTGTTTTCCAGGGAGGAAAAAATAAACTCTTTCTTTTTGAAGCTGCTTTGGCCCAGGCATTTTATCTTCTCAGTAGGAAAAGTAACTAATACAGAAAGCAGTGCAGGGAAGTGAGGCTGCTGCTGTGATAAACCTGAGCATGTAGCTCTTGCAAAATATTTTCTGGCTGAAATGTGGAAATGTTTGGTAGTTTAGGCTAGTATGATGGAAGCAGAGCTCAGTGAGCCATTCTGTTGAGATCCTGGAAAATACAGAAATGCCGAGAGAAACTTGGAAAATGGAGTCCTGGATCATGAGGTCTTTGAAAAGAGTGAGGGCTCTATTGGGAGGTGGATCAAGAATCATTTATATGAGGTTTTTGGTAAATATATAGAATATATTTATATTATATATATATATGCTTCGTTCTGTGCATGTTCTGAGAACTTGCATGAGGTTGAATTTAAAGATAATGGACTAATTAATTTGTCTGAGGGAAGAAATTTCAAGATAGGGAAACATTCAGGCTGTGGTATGGTTTCTGCTTACTGCACTTATCCAAGTCTATAGTGACAATAGCATAAGGTTTGGCACATTTAAGATGTACAATTTGTTGAGGATAAAAGCTTGTGCAACTTAAAAATTATAACCATGAGAGCTGCAAAAGGGGGAGGGGGACTATCCTGCCCCATCTCAAGACAGTAAGAGTGTGTGGGGGACAGGAGGGAGTAAGATCCTATCCACCAAAGGCTCTAACTTTTTCCCCGTGAGTAGGGTGATTTTATTTTTACTCTAATCTTATACATTAAAATAAGAAGGTAAACAAAGACAGTATGCAAAGGCTCTAACTTTTAAATATGCAAATTTATTTGAAAGGAGAGAGTTTGAACAGAGCATTCAGCTGAAGGAGTTCTCTGCTCCTTGAAAGCAAATGCTTAGGGAAGTGTTTTCCTCAAATCATCACACAAAGCTACTAAGCTGTGCTTCATTGGGATCAGACCCCATCACCCTTCTCTCTGTACCAATCCCTATTCTTCACACTCCTGGGAACTTGGCAGAACTTGGCAGCATCACCCATATGGTTCTGGCGTTGCCATAAAAGATGCAAGATTATGAGGAGGATCACAGAGAGTTAGCTTCAGGGGTACAGAGATTGTCTGAGGACAGGCAATGTATGGCACAGAGTCTCTACAAGGAGGGAGTCCCTCCAAGGTAACAATGTGAAGTTGTGAGAGTGATGTGATGGGCACCCCAAGATGCTGGAGATGCCAGAACTGTGCAACATCTACTGGCATAAGCTATGGGCATGCAGCAAAGCTTAGCCATAAACAAAACTGCATATGCTATAAGCCACAGAGCTGGAGGCAGGGGCTATATCTAAGGTGTTCGGGGCCCAGTTGGTTTCATCAGGAGTCCCAGATGCTGGATGGATATAGAGTTGGAAAATTTGGTCTTTTGCCAGCTGGGTTTTGGTGTTGCTTTGGCCTAAGCATTCCTTAATCTTCCGTTTTGGAATGAAGATGTTTACTCTGTGACATTGTACGGTTGAACTATGTAACTTGGTTTTGATTATACAGGTGCTCATGGTTAAGAGATGACTTGCATCTTAGAAGAGATTCTCCATTTACACTTTTTAACTGTGTTGAAACTGTTAAATACTATAGGTGGTTTTGAAGTTGGGCTGAAATGCATGTTTGCATTATGAGATGGGCAAGAACCCATGGGGACAAAGGATGAGACATTATAATTTTAAAGTGATTTGTTTGAATATTAAGTTGACAAGGGGGTAGACTTAGACTTACAGTGTTTTATATTAATATCAACTCGACAGGGCCTAGAATCACCTAGGAAAGAAAACTATGAGCGTGCTTATGAGGGATTTTCCTGCTTAGGTAAACTGAGGTAAGATGATTCATCCTAAATGTAGGAAGTGACATTTCATAGGCTGGATCCTGGCCTGAATAAAAATGAACTAAGTGATGGCATTCATCTCCCTCTGCTTCCCGACTGCACATGTGATGTGACCAGCTGCCTCAAGCTCCTACCGTCACAATGGGCTGGTACTAACAGCCCAGATAAAACCTTCCACATCTGAAGGAATGGGCGGGCATGGGAGCGTTAGCAGGCCTTCTGGTGTTGGTCTCCTTGGTTTGCCTGTGGTATATATGCAAGATTAGAGTCTCACAACAGTGTGATGCAGCCATGATCATTCAGGCCTTTACAGCCATTGAAGCAGGACATTCTCCCCAAGCATGGTTGGATACCATAAAAAGCTAAAATGATACACTCAGGATGTGAGGCTAAGCACTGCACTCAGGGTCAGCCACTTTCGACCCAGAGAAGAGCATGTCTGATTGCATGCGGGTTGATGCCCCAGGTCCCGCCTCTGAGAAAAAGGTATCGGACGGGTCTGATGTTCTTTGGGTGGATGACACCTAAATGAACATCGGTACAAAGTCCCAATTTATTTCTAATATCAGAGATCAGACCTCTACTCTTGCCTGATGTGTCTAAAACAAAAAGGGGGAACTGTAGAGAGCTGCGGAATGCTATGCCTTAAAGATGGAGCTGGTTTCCGCCTTCCACCTTCCTGATGGTGAGTGCTCTCTGTCACGAACAACTCCACATTTGGCTAAGGCCGAGGATCTGGCTTGCTTCCATGTATGTGGACCTATCTGCATTGCCCACGTGGCACGCCTGGGTTGGCTACCCAGAGGCTATTTAAGCTGTGGGCTGGCTTTCCCCAGGGTCCGAGGATTGTTCAAGGTTCCTGAATAAACTGCATTGAAAAAAAACAAAAAACAAAACAAAACAAAACAAAAACCTTCCACTCTTCAGTTGCTTTTGTTGGGTTATTTTACAACATAAAAAAAAAAGTCAGTGTGCCACCACAGGCCCAGAGCACAATAAACCTTTTGTCTTCACATGCTGATTTTTTCAGGTATTGTTATGACAGAAAGCTGACTAATATAGTTTTATATGGTAGCTGGGAAGGTTCCATCCCCAGAGCTTTGGGACGATCCAGCTGCTTCTGGCTGACTCAGCCCCTCATTTCAATCATGGATCACAGGCTTTATTAAGCCACCCATGATGTTTGTATCTGCTTTCTCCAGCTCTAGGTTTGGGAAATCCATAAATGGGGTTTGTGATGCTCTGTTGCCTGGCTCAGCAGGCTTTTTTCTATGAGTTTGAAATAGGCTGATGCCTATGGTACTGGGGAAAGGGGAGGTCCATAAGTGAAATCATCTGCTGACAGTAGCCTTCGGTTGGCAAATTCTTACTGTCTTATAAGGCTCAACTCAAACATCTCTTTGGAACAGCCTTTGCTGTCCAATTTGCCCTCTTGTTTTTATTTCTTAAATTAAGTCATATGTCCCTTCTCTAAGCTGATGTGGCTTCTGATATTGACCTATCTCTGTCTTCAAATGGTCTCCTCAGGACTGTAAACTTCCTGAGGGCAAAACTTGTGTCTACATTACCTTTCTCTGCATTGTTGGTGCCATTCCAGGACAAGGGAGTTCTAGCAGGACCCCAAAAATGACCCCAAGTTGACTAGATTTCTGGAAGAGGAAGTGGCTAGGAGGTCTTACATCAGAGATGATAGATACTCCAGAAACTGCAAGTGCGGGAAGCTCTTTCATAGGGCTCTGGTCTCAGATCTTTAACCTTCCTTAGCCTCTCCTCACTCAGTATCATTGATTCTTTTTTTATAATTTTTATTTTTTTATATTAATCACAGGTTATTTACTTTGTATCCCAGCAGTAGCCCCCTTCCTCATTCCCTCCCAATCCCACTCTTCCTCCCTCATCTCCTCCCTGCCCCTTTCCAAGTCCACTGATAGGGGAGGTCCTCATCCCCTTCCATCTGACCCTAGCTTATCAGGTATCTTCAGGACTGGCTGCAATGTCCTCCTCTGTGGCCTAGCAACAAAGACCTCAACATAAAACCAGATACACTAAATCGGTTAGAAGAAAAAGTAGGGAAGAGCCTAGAACTCATTGGCACAGGAGACAACTTCTTGAACAGAACACCAACAGCACAGGCTCTAAGAGCAACAATCAATAAATGGAACCTCATGAAACTGAAAAGCTTCTGTAAAACAAAGGGCACTGTCCTCAGAACAAAATTACAGCCTACAGACTGGGAAAGGATCTTCACTGACTCTTTAAGAACTATATCTCTTCTACTTTGCACACCAGGCTGAGGCTCACCTGCCTAGAATACCCCTGAGCTGTGGGAACAAAGAGTAATGCACCACAAAACCTCCAGTCCCCAAGTGAGCCCAGGACTATCAGTTAGCAACACCAGAATGAACTTGACACACTCAGATGTTGTGGGTCAGCTCAGTGTAAAATGAGGCAACAGAAACCAGAAGGAGCCCAATGAGCAACCATTGCCAAGGCTGTGGAAACAAGGAAGTGAGACTTTGCATAAAACACAGAAAGGGGAGAAGCAACCTGGACTCCCATGCCCTCTACCCTCGCCCTCAGCTCCTAGGGGAAAGGGTGGTCTTCTCAGGAACATAGGCAGCAATTGTTCCAGGATTGCCACTACTGCTGGAGCTGCTGCCTCCTCCTTCCACGCACCCTGCCCTTGGATGTGCTGGCCTACGTACCATGGGTTTTGTGCTGCCGTTCAAGACTAATGTGTCCCCAGCCATTCTTCTGTAATGCAGGGTAGCCATTCTGAAGTATGGAGGGACAAGGGAATGCCTTTGTCACTCCACTTCTTCATGACGCTGCACTCACTACCCTCTTTCCCTCTAGCTCCTTGTTCCCCTCTGGCTTCCCATCTGAGTGGAGAACTCAGGCCTTGAAGGCAGACAGAGCTGAGCTCAGAGACTTACTCTATAGATCATGTCAGGTTTGTGTCTGGGGCAAATTTCGTCATCAACCTGTACCTCAGTTTGCTAATCTCTAAAATGGAGAAGAGAACATTATCTGCCACGGGGACTCTGCCGGAATCTCTTTACCCACAGCTTACTCGGCTGGGCCAGCGATGTTGCTCTGCCTATTTCACAAATGGCTGAGCTTTAATTTCCGTTCCAACTTTCCATTTCTCTCAGCGATAGAGAAAAATCAGTTAGTTCATGAGACCCAGTCGCCAGCACTGCCTGGATACTTGGGGTGGCCTTACATGGCACAGCATGTATTCAGCTATGCAGGCCCAGACATTCGCTTCTCGTGCTGACTCCGCTCACGGTGCCATTGGGTCACAGCTGGGGCGTCTCAGCTTAGTCCAGACATTTGCTGGCTCCCTGTGACTCCTGAGCAGGCCAATCTCTGCCTCAGGGGCATGATTTCTCTCCTTGGCAGCTTCACCCAGAAGGGACAGATCGGGACTTCTCTGGCTTCATGTAGGCATGAGGCCAGCATCTGTGCAGTTTTCCTACACAGAAAGGGCTGGAGCTGAGAGATCTCTCTAGCCATATCCAGCCTTTGGAGTTCTTCTCTCAGCTTCCACATCCTACTGGAGGCCGTGCTTCCCATGTGCTAAGCCAATACCAACCCCCAAGCTTCCCCTGAGACTGTCAAGGATGAAATCTCCCTCTGCTGCTCTCTTACTAACCGCTAATAGAGAGAGCGTTCCAGCGCTTTTTATCTAATGCTAAACCTCCGTGAGTCAAAAACCAAGAAAGTGACCCACCATTTCTACATCATGACGACACAGGCAGTGGAAAGCCACAGGTCTCAAATGTGAGGCTGAGAATGCGGTCACAGGAAACAACAAATTCCGCGAACATCTCCCAGCTTTACGCTGCCTTGTTTCCGCAGACCTTGTCCCTGAGTCAGCCCTCAGCACAGCGGTGGCAGGAGTCCATCTATCCCTCCGCTGGGGCTGCTCTACTCCCAGACAGCTGGGTGCACTGGGAACTGGAGCATGCTGACAGGTTCAGCACTGCGGTGTGGCACTGGGGGCATTCATCCGCTCATAGCTGGCATTATTACTAACCATCAGGTCCTCCGGCTGCCTTTCCCTCCCCCCTCCCTGATCTCTTTCTCCCGGGTCTTCATTTGTAGAATCTGTGGAAGGAAAACAGATCCTGCACACATGCTCTAGCAGGCTGTGAACATGGATGCTGCACCCCTTCTCCAGAGGACCAAAGGTGCCCTGAGAGTTGTATCTGTCACTCACATGGGTCCAGGACCCTCACTTGGCTTCTATCATTCAGCTCTGAGAAAAGGTACTGTATCTTCCAGTTCCTGGTATGCTTCTGCCTCTCCAGAGGGAAAAAAAAAGCCAGTTTCCAAAATGGCAGGGGATGGGGGCTGTGGGCTCCAAAAGCACAGAGACTGAACTGTAGGCCAGCTCTGTCACCTACTTTCTGTATGACATTGGAGAGGCTAGCACCCTCTCGGCGCCTTAGGTGCCTCATATACTAAATGAGAGCTAATGAAAGTGCTGGCCACATGGGGCTATTGAAATGATCAAGTGAGGCTAGGCATGTGACTGGAACATGGCAAGAACTCCAAGGAGGAGGGCTGCCCTCGTTAACATAATGATTACATAACCAGAGAAGAATGATGCCAGGGAATGAACACACTTGCCCAAGGAGATGAGAGGGAGCCACAGTCTGCACATTCGTGAGAAAGACAAGAAGTTCGGAGTGAATTTCACAGTGAAGGTCTGTCACGAAGCACAGTACCAAGGACAGGCAAGGGATGAGGACACACGGCCTCACCTTTGCCCCACACCTGCTCAGAACCTCACCCCTGATGCTCCAACGCCTCTGACTCTCAGCCTTTGCGGGTGCTTCCTCTACCGTCACTCTCACCTCCCTAAGCTGTCCTAGACCTCTGACTTTTGTGGTCTCAACTTGTACTTATCCTAGGATTTTGAGTGGGGTTGGCCAGAGGCCAGAATCAGGCTTGGAATCCTGGATGGCATACTCACACAGAGAGAGGATTCTGACAGTCCCCAGGTGATGGTTGGGATGTGACAGTTCTTTGTCAGATTTTCATCCCCTGAGACTGTGAGCAGCACAGTAAGCACAGGCCTGTCAGCCCCAAGGCAGGCTCGGCTGTGACAAGCAAAAGGGGCTCACTCAGCACTGTCACTCGGTGTGACTGGTGACTACACGAAGGTCAACGTCACAATGACCTTGAGCCTTGTAGCCCTCCAAACCTTCCACAGAGACCCTTACACGCTGCCCTCAGCTAACTCTGGGTATCACCATGCCTATGTTATAGATGTGCAAACTGTCACGCAGCTCAGAGGTAAGCAGGTCATGCCCTCCCTTCTTCCTTCCTCCGTGGGTGGAGTTTTTTAACCAAATGTATACAAACGTGCTCTGTGTGTGCTCATGTGTACACGGTTGCTCTAGGGGGAAAGGTTGACAGTGCCTCCTGACACTTTCCTGTTTGAACAGATCTGAATCCACCCATCTTCCCTTAGCCATCCAGGGAGAGCCACTCGATCAGGTCCATGAAGCCTCCCCTGGGCACCAAGCCTCTGGGCTCCAGGAATTCCCCTTCCCCCGCAGAATCTGGGTAACTCAGCACTCTGCTGCCAGCATCTCAGCTGCGTGGGTGGCTGCACTCTGTCTGAACTCACCCGGCCCCAGTGGAGGCTGTGCCGGAGCTGGAGCGTGAAGGGGGATCCCTCGGGGGCAGTGCAGCCATCAGGACACGTGTCAGAGCCTGTGCATTAGGGTGTCCCCAAACCCCTCCTCCCTTCCTTCCCCTGCGGCTCCCACGAGTCCTCCTCCCAAGAGAACGTGATCAGCTTTGACAGGTGAGGCCATGCTTGATGCAGTGACACAGCCTGAGAGGATGTTCCTTCTGTGCCCGAGACCTGTTCAATGAGCACTTCTCTTCCCTGGGGAGACAGAGGAAATGTAAACAAAGGGGACCAGCAGGGGAAACTGAGGCACTGAGTGATGTTTTGTAAGTCACATTTGCTATCCAGCTCCGGAGAGCTCCTCCAGGCACTTTAATAATCATAGTCACTTGCAGCTTTACCCTGTTCCGGCCATTGATGTTGCCATCATTGGGGGCGGGAAGGTGGAGGCTCTCAAAGGTCATACGGCAAGCCTGGAACTCACAACGTGACTTGAAGGTGGCATTCACGTCCCTGGCCTGTGACACTCTACTGAGCCTGTGCCATCGGTCTGCACAGCTCTGTCCTGTGAGGATCCCCCAAGCACCTGCCACCCAAACTCTCCAGCAGGAAATGAGATTGTGAGGGGTTGATCTACTGGGTGGAATAGTCTGCAGCCACATACTAGCAGCTCCCCGAGCTCAGGACTTCTTGCTTTTTCTTACTCGTGTGATCAGGATAGAGTCTGACAGACAAATGATGCTTAGCAAACATGCGCAGAGTCAATGAACGAATAACTAAATGAGCCCCAAGTAAATGGCAACATGCCTGCCATGTGCTTTGGGGAGAGGACCGACATCCTTTCTCGTTTCGGTCTTTGCCAAGTTCTCATGCCAAGTCCTGAAGGGGCTACATTCATGTGTCAGACAAGAAAGTGGACACACACATTTTGTAAAAAGGACTTGACCTTGGGGAGCTAAGTGATAAAGCCATCTTTCCATCCTGACTGGTGTCAGGTTGGATGTGTGTGGAGGTGTGCCTGAGGAGGACCAGACTTAGCTTCCTGGGTGAGGGGTGAGGGGAGTTGTATACGAAGCGGGAGCTTTGGCCTTTGCTTTCTAAAACTTCCAGTCTATTTGAGGAGGCCTGACTTACGCATGCAGAACATTTGGGAAATGGCACATGGAGCAGAGAGCGTAGCTCTGAACTGTACATGGTCAGGTGCCAGCCACGCTCTCTGCTTTCACTACCAGTCTTTTAATACCAGATGGGGACCCTGGGAATAGAATTCTCGGATGATGAGCAAAGATGGAAGCCACAGGGAAGGCTGAGGCGTACTCAGTTTCATACCCATTAATGCAGCACCATGCTGCAGAAACAGCAGCAGAAACGAAAGGTGTCCACCCTTGATCCCACGCTCATCTATGTATTAGGCACCTACTAAGGGCTTTGCAAGAAGTATCTCACCAACCTCACAGCAGCAGGGTGAGGGAAGTATCCGTGTAATGTGCAAGATGAAAGGAGGGCTCAGAAAAAAAATACTCATTATGCCCAGTTTCACACCGCAAGGGGTGGGGTGGGGTGGGGGGGACCTGAATTCAGTTCTACCAGCTTCCGAACTCCAGACATTCCTTTACTTCTGTTTATGGTCCGAGAAATTGCCATCGACCTGATGGAAGGGAAGAAGTGAGGTGGAGGGAAGAATGAAGAATGAGGGAAGGAAAAGAGAAAGGAACAAAGAAAGGTAAGGTGGACAAGGGAGGAATGAAGTAAGAGAGGAAAGAAAGGGAAGAGAGCAGGAGAACAGATAGAGGAGAAAGGGAGAACAGGCTTTATGTTAAGTATGATCAGACAAGCACTCGCACGCTTTCTTTCCCAGGATCCCCACAGACCTCTGACCACCTTAAAAGGAGTACTATTTAGAAGCTCATGTCTGAGGGCAAGCCTTGCTTCCTGAGCATTCTGAGGGTGTAGTCTGAACATGCTCAAGGTGACTCAGGCAATGAGGACCTGTCTGTCCCATGAAGTTGCAGACATGGGAAGTCCACAGTGAAGAGCTGAAGTGTGGTGAAATTGCTGTCCTTGATCACAAATGGCCTATGCACACCCATCTGTGAGCATGTTGAGGACATGGAATGGGCATGGTATTGTTTCCTTAAAAGAGAGAGAGTCTATAAAACCAGAGTTCTACCCTTCTGCCCTCATTTATTTAACCTTGAGACTCCAAATGCAGCCAGGCTAGGGATTACGGCTTTAAGGTAACAAATATGGGGCACACAAAACTTTAGTTCATACTAGGATAGATGAGAGAGGAGCCAAGGGCTGGACACGGGGCACAAACAAGCAAGCTCAGCTGCAGAGTAGAGGGATGTGCAGTGTGGAAGCTCAGGTAGGAGCAGGTAGGGTGAGTCTCATGGTAGGTAGTCAGCACTTCCTGTTAGAAATTACAGGACAAATAACTCCTGCAGCCAGGGTGACTGAAGGCGTGCTTCTTAGGAAGTCCCTTAAGAAGCTCCCTCTCCGCATGATCTGCTGTTGTTGTACAAGTTCCCAAGAGACAGGACAGGGGTTCCTCCCTTCTCTCTTCTTCATCCTGTTCTTCTCCATGTATTCCTCAGCCTTCTCCCTCGTGATGACTGCTCTTCTGTTGCACAGTGTGTGTGGTATGTGCTGCTTTATCTGCAGATAATAGCTACCCCTTCGAGTAATATAGAGAATAAATGGGCTATTGTGAGGTGTAACTATTTGGTTGAGGGCAGATATGACAACAACAGTTGTTGAATGAGTGAGTGAGAGAGAGAGAGTGAGTGAGTGAATCTGCACTTGAGAAGAGCGTGCTTCTTAAATAATCAAGAATAATCTATCAGTCATCGATTTTTATTAATTAAGTGACCACTGAGTGCGGTAGTTTGAATGAGAGCAGCCCCTATAAGGGGCCATTAGTTGGTTCCTTGTCGGTGGGACTGTAAAGTTTAGGAGGTGTGGCCTTGTTGGAGGTGTGTCACTGGGGATGGGCTTTGAGGTTTCAAAAGTCAGATTAGCTGTCTCTGCGCATAAGAATTTGTGCATAAGAATGTAAGAGCTTAGCTACTGCTCCAATACCATACCTGCCTACGTGCCTACCCGCTTGCCTACCTGAAAGGCATGGACTCCCCCTCTGAAACTGTAAGCAATTCCCCAGTAAACTCTTTCTTCTAATAGTTGCCTTGGTCATGGTATCTCTTCACAGTGATAGAGAAGTAACTAAGACCCTGGGAGGAGAAGGCACCCTTTTCCTTCCTCTCTCCTTTCCACAGATTGACTCCACTTACGTCGGACCAGCAGCTGAACAGATAGGGTAATATTAAAGCAGTGTGTAGGGAAAGCCAGACAGGAAAAAAAAAAAAAAAAGAAGATGGGATCAAAGGTTGTAAGGTTGGAAAAGAAGCCTCAAGTGCCATGGAAACGCCAAAGGCTGGGGGCCAGGAGAGGCTCTTGGTGGAGATGGCAATGAGAACTAGATCAAAGATGGGCAGTGGGTTGCCAGCTAGAGAAGGGGATGAGGGATAGGGTAGGCAGAGGCTATGCAAAGGCCCTGAAGCAGAGCCATAGAGGGCGCTTTGCTGGGAATAGGGAGAGCCTGTGTGGCTAGATTCCGCAAAGCACAACCAATACACAGAGAGAACGATGGAACAAGCCAGGCTACTTCATATTGCATGAATATTCATACTGTATGTACTTCATATTGTATGTACAAAAGGCTCAGCCGCTGGCACTTCATGTTGGTGACTTCATGCTATTCTCACGGCTCAGAGGCAAAGGAATGCAACACCTCTAGAGGAATTTACCCATGCCTGTAAAGCAGAGAGGTTCTTCTGTAGGCTGCTTCATCGGAGGGCTGTAGCTAGGAAATGAGAGTGGCACCCTGGCCACCTTCCAAATATTGCCCTGCTTATGAGCACTGAGATCATGTGACTAACAGAGCCAGGAGGAGCAGTTTGGTAGGGCATCCCTGAGAAAGCAGCAAAGACCCCTGAGGCAGTACTATGTTCTCCTCAACAAGGAGCCCTCCTCTGTTCCCTGAGTCACACTAGTGATCTTCTAGGAACCCCGACTTTAGTCCTTCCTCCACCTCCTATGTCCATCATCACCCAGCATTCCAGGGGAAGAGACTCAGGCGAGCCGGAAACATTTGTTAGAGAGCTGAGCTTTGCATTGGCTCCTTTCAGCCCAGAGGCCTCCTAGTGCCCTCATCTGCCAACAAGAATGACCCTGGGAGATTATGACAGAGACATGAATAATGAACTCTAACTCCAACTTCTGGCTCCACAACTTCATACAAGTCCCTCATTCTAGACAAGCCTCAGTTTCTCTCCAGGGAAATGGCAGCCCTGAACCAACTAGTCTATGGGGCTTTTGTGGGTATCACACTGGTGACGTGGTTTCACAGCAGTGGACAATGCAAACGAAGGAGCATACAGTACTGAGCGCACCTTCCCAGCTGCGCGTATAGGATGCATGTCGAGATCTGAACAATTGTTAAGTGCTGCCGAGGTGAAGTATCCTATTCCGAGTCCCTGAGCCAAGTTACAGGCCATGTGTGGCCCTGAAGGGCAACTAATGGGTGGGATGAAGAGAGATAGCTCCTCACTGGTCCTATATGCCGGGAGTTAGAGTGCACTCCTGTTTGTGCAAGTTCATGTGTCTAAGAGCCAATGGTCTTTTTGCACCATGTACACATATGAGGGTCCTGGCTGAGGTTTTACAGATGCTCCCCCATGTGTGTGTTGTGGGTTTGGAGTCTGTGTGCAGCATCATGTCTGTGTGGGCTTGAGGGACCTGTGCCCATATGTTCATGGTAGTATATATATGTGTGTGTATTTATGAAGCCATATGTCGAGGGATGCTGTGAGCTCCAAACACAGCGTGTGTCTGTGTGATGCAAAGGACATGATTGGACCGAGGTCTGGGAGCGGTACGGGTCAGGAATTGTCAGTGCAAACGCACATGGAATTAATTCTCTGTGCAGACAGGCGAGACAGGCGGTGGGGCTAGAGAAAAGGGAATGCCTGAGCTTCTAGGGACACTCCTGTCACCAGCTGCCACCAGGAGATGAGGCCACAGGTCCCCAGGCATTGCCTTATCATTGGAAAGCTGAAATGGAGCTTGAGGATCCTTGTCACCTGAGGTGGGAGGGCACACGGAAGGGAGACTGCTTTCTAAATTCAAGGGTTACCCGGCTGGGGTACTAACTCAAGAACTACCCCACAGATGACTGTTCTGCAAGTGAGAGAACAGAGGGGGTTAGGGAGAGGAGAGGGCGAGGGACAGCAAGGGCCTAAGGAGGACCCCCCGCACCTACTTCCCTCTCCCCACTTCCTGTCACTAGAAATGAGTCTTGGTCCTGGGGGATTTTGCAGGTCTCCAACACCTCCTACAGAGTTCAGGGGACCCCTTCTTCATGATGACAACCCTCTCTGGGTGGGGCACACTTTCCCCCACCTCAGGAAGGCAGGCAGTGGTTAAATGTGATTTTTCTCTGAAGTCAAATGAAATCTTAACACTCTCCATCATGTACACACACACACACACACACACACACACACACACACATTCACGTTCATCCTGGGGGCCACCTGCTGCCCACTTCCCACGCTGCATCCACCAGCCAGGTGCCCAAGAGGGCATCCCCGTGTCCCACACAGCCGGGGGAAGTGCAGTGCAGACAGCCCCCCCCCCAGCCCCTCCTCGGTTCTCAAGGGTGCTTCCGCCCCCCCAGCCCCCTCCCCACCCGGTGCGTAGCCCGACTCCGCTCCGCGCCAGTCCTCCGCGCCGTTCATTCATGATTGGTACTCGGCCCCCTGAGACCCAGCCCGAGCGCGGGGCGGAGCGGCCGGGCCGCTGCAGGGGCGGGCGGAGCGCGGCTCCCGCACCGCACGCGGCGCGGGCTCGGCAGCCTCGGCCGGGCGGGCGCGCCGGCCCCGTGTCCAGCATCAGGCAGGCTTCGGGGCTCGGGGTTTGGCCCTCGCTGAGGCCAGTGGCCCGACTAGGTGTCCGCCAGGGGGGGCCGCCCGCGAAGGCTCCCGCGAGCCGCTGGCCCTGGGAGTCAGTTCATGTGCCCGGCTGAAGACGGCAGCAGCCACAAGCTCCAGGCGCCCCGGCCCCACGCTCTCTGAATACCAAGCTGCAGGCAAGCTGCCCGGGGCTTTTTTTTTCTTTCTTTCTTTCTTTCTTTTTTGCTTTCTTGCTTTTTTTTTCTCTCTCCTCCCATTCAGAGTGGACAATCCACACCGATTTGTTTTCAGGGGAGGGGAGAGGAGACAGGGCCTGGGGTCCCAAGTCGCACACAAGTCTTCGCTGCCATGGGGGCTGTCATGGGCACCTTCTCGTCCCTGCAGACTAAACAAAGGCGACCCTCTAAAGGTAAGCTCTCTGCCCTCTCTTTGCTAGCCCTAACAGCTCTGGGGGTATTGGGTGTTGTGTTGGGGTGAAATGTCTATCTCCCATAGTTCTAAATTCACTGTCCATGAAGGTTCTGAACAGCCTCTTCTATCCAAGGGAGTAAGATCCTCGTGGGAGGGTTGGTGTGAGAGCCCAGGGGCAGCAGCCCGAGTGGGAGCTGGGCTCCAGCAGAGGTGTGTGTATCCTTCTCTTCTAGGGAGCAAGACCAGGCAGATTCACAGGTGGGGAAAACCGCCTTCTCTGGGCTGGGCGGAAATGTTGGGAGGCTCTTCCCGCTCCCATGAGGGCTGACGTTGGTGCAACCTCAAGCATCCAGCAAGGGTGCTTACACTCGTGCATACCTCCCTGGGAATGGCCATGCCTTACCAGGTGTTGACCTGGGAGCCTAACCATGAGGGAGACAGTGATTTGGCTGTCCACCCTTAAAGCAGAGCTCTGCAAGCCAAAAGGAATCAGCTACGTCCAGGTGGCAGAACCCCCAGGCGCAGGTCCTGCGACTCGGGAGTCTGTAGAAAAGAGCACACAACACAGCTGTTCTGCTAAGGTCTGAGAAGTTCAGGGGGACCGGGAGAACTGTAAAGAGGTTGCTGGGGTGCAAAGCTCACATATCCTGGGATCCCCCGGTCAAGAGCCTGCTCCACAGCTGCCTTTCTCCAGCTGCGGCATGCCCGTCACCATTGGGACAGTTGTCAGATGTTGGGTGACCTTGTTGGGCCAAGGCACACAATGCAGGCCTCTTTTTCAACAGGCAGAAAGTTGCTTATAGAAATGAAGAGATTGGAAACAATCAGGAGGTGAGATAATGACAAGCTTGATTTGCTTAATGCTCAAACGCCATTGCAGATAGTAGAAGGTTTCTAAATAGTTTCACACTTAAATGTCCAAGTTCTGATATTTCACATATTCTGACTACAGGTGGGGAGGGACAGTACACACCTTAATGCTGGCTGGTGATCAGAGCTGTGTTAGGGTGATAGAGGGCCCTAGTACATAGAAATACCCAGAAAGAAAGGGTCAGGCTCCTGGGCCAGTCCTCAGAGAGAAGCTGGCTGAGGACCACAGAAAGACATCTGCAGGTGCAAGGCCCAGGTGATGAGGCCGGGCTTGCACAGCAGAGGAGAAGCGGAAGGGGCTTCTGCCTGTTTGCTCAGTTCTGTGCCCTGCAGGGAAGGCACTGGTCCCTTCCAGCAGCCTAGAGAAAGGCACATCTGCAAAACATGTCCCAGGGTCTTGGTGCTCTGAGTTCTTCCTCTCCTGGATCCCAAGGTGCTCCTTAACTGGGACTGTATACAGCTCCCCCATCCTTCATCTTAACAACATGAGGTCCCACTGGCCACAGAAGAGACCCTAGTGCACAATTAGCTGGGGCTTCTTAAAAATTACCTACAATGTCTGTATCTCCTTGAGAGGCATCACAGAGAGGTCAATGTCTCCATAATCCAGTGGAGTGTAAGGGAGAATTTCAGCCCTATCACTTCAATCTTGGACCTCTGGCAAACGTCACTTCCTCTAAGTCTCAGTTTTCAGATCCAGCAAATGGATGAGAATGCCGCCTTTCACGAGAAGCGGGGAGAACGTGGAGGGAGGGAGTACCTCATCTCATATACTCTAAGACCGAAAGGATGGATGAGTGGTGGCCGTGGCGATGCATAGAGCTGTAGGGTTCAGATCTCACCATCTATCATTCCAGTCTCTTACTGCCAAATCCAGATCACCTGGGGACAGTTCCTGCAGGATTCCAGAGACCACAGCTCTCTCCTTCTCTCTCCTTGGAACTTAAGAAAAATGAGAGTGAATCAACGCACACTGTGGCTGGCCCAGTGTTTTATCTGCATATTCTTATTTGATCTTTATAAGGGTGTCTAGGTTCACGGGTGGGTCCCCAAGCTAACTCCTTCTACTCAGAGCAGTAGAGGTTAGCCTGAACTGTCCACAAGTGCAACGAAATACTTCTCTAACCCAGTAGTCCAGCCTCACTCTCTTGTCCATCACAGTGCAAATCAGTACAAGATCCTCCTAAGGGGAGAAGCTTAGGATTAGGGGAGCTTAGGGACACTGACAGGGCTCTACTGGGAGGCTCACAATCAGGCATCCTATCCTGCTCTGGTCACTTTCTCCCTTACTGTTTGATCTCTGTAAAGAGGAAGCATTTTACTGGACATTTTTTTTCAGGTTCCATTTGGCATTTGGTCCTTGGATTCTAAAGCTTTTTTTTTTTTTTTTTTTTTTTTTGTGCTGCTGAAGGGACCACTGCTCTGATCTTTGAGATGTCAGGCTCAAATCTAATTAGATGCAGTCAGAAGAGGATGGTGGGGATTTTCAACAGAAGAATCTGTCCCCCTGCTGGGTTCAAATCCAGGCTCCACCATGCACTTAGCTGTATGACTAAGCCTTATTTTCTTCCACTGTGAATCAGGGACAGTAGTAGTTATCATCTTAAAATAGCTATATGCGTTTCAGAGATGATGGAAGGCAAGTGCTTTGCACAGACCCTGGATGTAATCAGTGGTCAGCAACTTTTAGGTCCTGTTCAGTGTATGGCTGCACTGCTTAGGCCATCTGAATGCCCAGAATAAGGGTATCCTGCAAGCAGGTGATACTGTTGAGAGTCATACAGCTTATTTCTGGAACGCTTTTCAAGCCCTGTACAGATAAGCAGCACCAAAACCCAGGCACTGGGATGCTGAGCCTTTGCTGCTGCCTACTAACCCTCTGCACTGTGGCTGATCCTAGAAACATCACAGCTGACTCAGCTACAGCTCCAAGTGCTTAGAAACAAAACTCAGAAATACATGCACATCTATAAAAACAGGACAGCAATTCCGTGTGCTTAGAGCTGGGAAAAGAAGTCAACCAGCCCAACCTCAAGCCCAGGGAACACTCCCTGAAGGCAGTGGAAATCTAAAGTAATTTAAAAGCCTTGCCACACAACAAAAGCATAGAGTTCACTTTCTGTCATCTGTTTGGAATCTTGGTGTGTCTTTAATTGAAAATGGGAAAAACCTTGCCTGCGGGTTACAGGCGCTGTCCTCAGTCCTAGGTAGAAGTTTTTTGGTTTTTGGGTTTTTTTTTTTTAGACTGTTTCATGTGTGCTTTTTCTTCCAAAGACTCTGCTCTTAGGCTTGAATATGTGAGTGAGGATGGGTATGGTGTGAAGGCTAAGCAAAGAAGGAGCATGCAGGTACAGCTGCAGGCTTCATAGGACTCAGGAGACTTCAGGAAAATGCTAGACCAGCTCCTTATTACAGAGACTTGCCTATACGCAAACAGCCCCGTGTCGCTTAGGTGGCTGAGTTCCCACTTCTTGACAAGCAAGTGCAAGATTCAGAACTTTGAGGGGCTGAGCTTTAGACCTCCGTGGTGCCCACTGATTCACTAAGATATCCCATGGATATCAGATGAATTTTATCAGGTAACATGGCAAAATAGAATCAAACATGAGACTAATCTTGTGGGTTAAAAATTGGAGATACCATTGGAAAATTGTGGGGGCTTCGAATTCCTGATGAGCCTGGCCTTGAAGTTGATGGATAGGGTGTTATGTTAATCCTAGAGAGCCTTGGGAGGCACTGATGGGCAGAGAGTCTTGAGGAAGTGATGGTCCCAAATCACACCAACCTAGGCCCAGAGACCGTTGGCAAATTACTTTGCCTTAGAAATACCCTTTTCATCACCTGTGAAATGGGAGTACCAACCAATAGACATGTGTGATCATAGGCTTTTCCCCTCTCAGCATCTCTGTTCAGCATTTAAGCTCTGTAAGCCAATCCCTATCTCACCTACTAATTCAAATTCTACCCACATTCCAAGAACTTGCTCAGCTGTTTCTATATTCAAGAAGTCTTCTTCAAGCTCCAGAGAGAAGTGACTTCTCCCATCTGAATTTGTAACATTTTTTAAGGTGTACACCCTCCTGACTCACAAATCATGCTTGGAATCAGTCAATGGAAGTATTAACCCTCACCGTGACTGTTTCATAGTCATGAATGTGTCTGAGTCATTCTTCACAGTCCCTGGCTTGGTTCTTTGCACCTAGTAGGTACTCAGCAAAAGGTTTTCAATAGAACCTATAAACAGTGAGATGGTTGGTCTCTCATCATGATTCGTAAGAATTGCAGCCCCCACAGGAAAAGTTAGCTTACCCACTGGAATTTTCAGTTACTAGCTCCTCTGCCTGAATGAGTTCTGTTATTTGGTCTGTTGGTTTTGAATTGGCTTTGTCTGTGAGGTGTACTGAATCTGTTTACCATTTAGAAGGAGGTGCCAAGAACAGTGTTTCTACTCCCCGACTCTCGAAATTCACTGGATTTGTGGTAAAGAGACATGCTGATTGAAGTCAGAGGTGCTTTCAGTCTGGCTCCAGGAACAGGACCAAGATTAAGATCCCTTTGTCTACCGAGAAGGGCTCCGCTCAGGAAATGTGTGAGGGAGGGAGTGCATTCCCTCGTAGATGAGTGAGTGATGGATGATTGCACAAATAAGAGCATCGATAAACGAGAACAATGAATGAAGAAGTAAGTGAATAATCAAATGAATGGCAGAGGATGATTGAATGAGTGAGTGTGTGATTAAATGACTGAATCCATAAATGAATGAATGAATGAATGAATGAATGATGAAGTCCTGGAAAAACTATCTTTTTATGAAGAACAGTAATGGTTCTGCTGCATGGTTCCTCCTGGACCTAAGCATTTGTCTCAGCTCATGGCTGCTGCTAATGATGCAAGACCACAGAAGAGTGATTTAAAGGAAAAAAAAAAGGCTTATTTTGGTCTGTAGCTCTAGAGGTCAGTGGCGGAAGTAGCCCATGTGGTGACGTCTTGCTGGCAGATTCCTGAAGCACATAGGGCATCCCAGGGCGAGAGGTACCCCTGGGGTTTTCTTTCTTCTTTAAAGCCCCCAGCACTCAGTGATGGAGCTCTACTCTGAAGACCTTATTGAATCCTAATCACTAACCTCCCAAAGGCTCTAAACTTGATAGTTCAATTTTCCACCCTCTTAATACTTCATGATAGAAATTAAGCTCTAAAATGAGCTTCGGAAGGGACAAACCTCCGTAACAACACCCACTGGAAAACGTGGAGGAATCCAAAACACAGGAAACTTTAGTGCAGAGAGTTAAAAACTTATGGGAAGTACCTTCTAGAGCACAGTTTAGAAGGTCCTGCGATGTTTTGGCTACCAATAGGTATGTAGTGTCTGTAGGGAAAGTGAAGAGAGGGTGGCATAACTCTTGGCTTCACACTTGCGGGAAGAAAGGCAGCAATTGATCACCTCTTATTTTCCCGGTCTACCGCTACCTGGCCTACATGTCCACCCATTCATTTGTTGACTTGATTAATCCCATCTTTACACTCTAATGTTGTTCTCTGCTGTCCTTTCTGCCGAAGATCAACTCTAGCTCTTGTGCCTCCTTCCACCTCTATCCCCCGGCCCCCAATAACCTGGTGAACTCCTACATATTCTGCAAGGGCCCACCCAACATCCTACCACATTTCTGCAGGCAGAGCACTTCTCCCTCCTCCGTGGTCTCCTATGTCTGCTGATGCCACACACATCCACCCATAAACTTAGATCCGTACACACCGAGGCAAGTGTTACGGCTTTACATGATTGTCCCTCTGCCTGGATCTCGGGGGCTGATTCTTATTCCAAAACCCCAGGCAAGCCTGACACCTGGTCTAGACTTGATGGATGCCGGCTGTGTGGAGGAAAGAATGGATGGGCCAGCGTGTGTGGTGTGATGACTAAGGAGCACAGGAGCACTTCTGTGCAGAGGAGACATCCAAGATCCGAGTCTGCGCTTGGGGGGGGGAAGCCTGCAACATTCCGCATAATGGCCCTGGAGCCAGCGCTCCCATTCATCAGGCCAGGAAGGAACAGAATTAGAAAGGAAAGAGAGGGAGAAAGAGAGACCAAGGGTCCTGGGGCTCTCAGAGAAACTAGTTTCAGCTCTTCAGCTCCCTCCAGGTGCTATTTTAAATAGGTCACCTTCTAGAAGTAGCTGTAGTCAGGTGGGATATTGCTCTTTTCCCATGTGCTAGCCATGATGAGAATACTTAGATTTATTCTTACTTTTCCAGGCCATATTAAAAGCCTGCCCTGAAGCAAGAATGAGACCTCATTAAAATCAGCGCACTGAGAGAAAGGTGAATGATGGTCAGGACCACTGGATCAAGGTTACAGAGGCTTAACTCCTGTGTCTCTTTGTTTGTAGGGTTGCTCTATCCCTTTCAGCTGTGATCTTTTATTCTGAGACCCAGAGACCCAGAGCCATCATAGCCACAGTCACTGGCATTCTGAGCCATTTCATAGTTATTCCCATCTATGGGAAATTGTCAAGTTCAGTTGGTAACAGAAATTCCCAACCATGAGGTATGAAAACAGATGAGCTTCCAGGGCCAATGCTAATATCAGTACTACCTAAAACTGACCAAGCCGCTACAAAATGCCAGGGACCTTCTTCTTCCTACTCCTGGATTGCTTTCCTTCAATACTGCAAGACAAGACGCTGTGCTAGTTCCCATTTTGCATCTGGGAAAACTGAGGCTCTAAGAAGGGAAATGGTTTTCTGGGACCCTAAGTCCAGAAGACAGCAGAGCCTTGTTCAGATCAATGGCAGAGTCCAAGTTTTGAAGCCTCATACCAGCCTCCTCCCTCCTGGCCTCCTAGCAGGAGCCTGGGGGACTAGGGGACAGTCAAAATGGCCATGTGGATATAGAAAGTAGTATTCAAGGAGAGACTGAAGCTTTTCATTAGCCATCCTGAGCAGTGAGCTGCCTGCCGGCTCCAAGGAAAACACTCTTAGCCTGTTTAAAACCACCTCTGGATCTGCTTCCATTTCATCTTGGCGCCGTGAAAGCTGGAGTTTGAAATGATTGGGGGCAGAAGGCCAATTAGAAAATTCATTAATAGGATTAAACCTCTCTCCTCTAATCATTTATGTGAACTAGATTTTGCTCCCTTTGTTACAGCTATCATGGCTGTCAGGGAAGGATCGAGCAACAGACTTAAGCATCTTCAAGTCTGTTAGAAGCTCAGACCTCTGGTGGTAGGCAGCCAACTCAGGGTTTCACATGGTCTGGACAGGCAGGAGGGCTCAAACAGTTCATGAGTGGTTATCCACGCAAAGCAGCCAGATGCTATACATTTGCAGATACACGGTATCCTCAGCTCAAGTCTGATCGTGTGTGAGTGTGTGTGTGTGTGTGTGTGTGTGTGTGTGTGTGTCTGTGTGGCACACTCGCTGTGAACACATCCTCATAGTTAAACACACCTAATTCTCTGCAACGTGCTAGCCTCACGACCTTGGGCAGGTCACATTGTCTATAAGCCTTCGTCGCCACATAATCTAGAAAACTGGGCCACTGATAGTAATTTCCTCCAGTATTGTTCTGAGAATTAAGGGCAGTGATATGTTCAAGGTGTGGTCAGCACACAGAAAGAATGCAGTCAAAGTAAGCCATTACTCTCCAGGACCAGCAACTTCATCCTAGCTGGGAGCTTGTTAGGAATGCAGAATCTCGGGCCCCGACTCAGCCCTAGAAAATCCTAAGCTGTGTGTTGACTAGAGTCCCAGATGCCCGCTGAGCTTGGAGATGCAGTCAAGCAAAACAGTATTGTAGAAAGATATAGGTTACATGACCCAAGGTGATGCATCAAGCTGGAAGGGGCCCTCTGGCCCGAGCCTCTCATTATGGATAATAAAGATGAAAAAGGAAAATGGTCACATGGCTTTAATTTCAGCCTGCCTGACTACTCCAGGTCTGCTTGTCTTCATATGAATTCTTTCATTCCAGAGTCCCAAGATTAGCTTCTCTGCAATTGAGATTTTCTTTCACTTTAATACAAGCAGAAAGGCGAGACTATGCGTATCCATTAATTTTTAGAACTTCATTTATGTGATATGTGTGTGCCTGTGTGAGTTTATGTGTTCCGTGTGCATGGATGAGGCTGGAGAGACCAGAGGAGGGTGGTAGAACCTCTGGAACTGGAGTTACAGTGGGTCATAACCCAACATGTGGCTTTGGGGAACTGAACCTGTCAGCCCAGCCAATCAAGAGACTGAACCCCGATTCTACTAGCCATCCCTTAGCTTTGTCTCCATGTTCTCTGCTTCCTGAAGCTGTGATGAGGAGAGATTCTGGGCCTCCACCTTGCTTCTAAAGACAGAGATTGCAATGGAGCTTTGTAGCTTGCAACCAGAGACTCTGCAACACAGGCTCAGAGGATACCCAGAACCTCCAAGCAGGCTGGCAGCCTGGATGTATGTGAAAAGCTCTCACGTTGGGATATGGAGCCAGAAAACGTAATAGAATTGAGTGGAGTCTGAGCAGATAAAGAAATGCCCTGAAGCATGAAAGTCAAGTTCCCTTTGTAGGGCCCTGAACAGCTGTTCCATGGGGGTAGGTGCCATAACCTCATTCCGCATTCTGCTGGCTATTACTGTCATACTGTTATTCTTCACAGAGTAGGAAACAAGGGTCTTGGGGGAAGGGGTCCTGATTGGTTGTTGATTAGACAGTGAGTCACCGTGCACGAGGTCTGATACCAAGGCAACACCTTCTGGCCTCTGATCCCTAGGGAGAGGCTAACAGTTGCTGTCAGTTTTTTGTGCTGGGACCTAAAAATGGCAGCCACCAGCCTCTTCTTGGCCCATCAACTCCTCACCATGCTGAACCACCATGCATGGTTCTAAGAGAGACCATGCAGTTTCAGGCTCCCAGGGGAGGCCAGGGCACTTGGCTTCATGCACACAAGTTTCCATTTTTCTTCCATTTCTAGAAGTTAGACTCACAGGACTCTCCAAGAAGGTCATGTCTCATGCTCAACAGGCATTTCTTAGAACGGTTTCAAGGGGCTCCTTGTCTTCCTTCTCTCCTTACATGATAAGAACTGGGCTGGATTAGAACGCCAAGCCCCATGAGACCCCCATCTCATCTCTTTCCTCCCCACTAATGGCTATTTAGACAATTCAGGATAAAAACAGTCAAAAGTCTGAGACTATTTTAATTTTTTCCCAGGTTGACTACACTGGTAACAAATTTTGTATACAATGTGTTGTCAAAACACATTTATTCAATGTCTGGTTGCCTGTGTTGTAGGAACATCTTGAATGTGACTTCTGATATCTCAGTATTGGAATTGGAACAGACAATAAGAAGAAAGGTGCTTTGGAGGCCTACTGTATGCCAGAGGCTGTGAAAAGTGTCAGCAAAATAACACAACAACAACAACAAAAGAAAACTGATAGTTAAATAGTCCTTGCAGTAGAAACCAGAGGAGCCAGGCAAAATGTTTACATGGCTCATTATGCCCAGTACTACACTAAGTGCTTTTGCTGCTGTAAACGGCTTTAACCCTTATTGCAACATGAGGAAAGAAGTGATCTGTGCAGAAGCAATCTTATACGACAGGAAGTAGGTGCCAATAGATGAGGAAACCGAGGCTGTGGGATAAGTGAGCAGCACAAGTGGCCCCAGACACTGTTGGAAGCACTAGGAATTGCCACCATATCTGCATGACCCTAAAGCCTTTTATCCTTGAGGATCTTCGCTCTGGTAATAAGTAGGAGCAGAGAAGATCTATAGATTATGCACCTAACACCCCAGCAGTTTGGTTCTCTTTAAGCCTTGTGGTAACCAAGGATGTAAACACTATTTCCAGACAAGGAAAGAGGAGACTAAAAGGCATGGGTAGATAAGTTTTCCCTCCATATCTGTGAGCTTTATTTCCTCAGATTCAACCAACTCATATGGAAAATATTCAGAAATGAAAGTTCCAGAAGTTAAAATGTGAGGGCTGGAGAGATGGCTCGGTGAGGAAGTGCTCTCCCTGCAAGCACAAGGACACGTGTTCAAGCTCCAGAGCCCACACTGAGCAGCATGCCAAAGTACCAGGTACACACCTAAAGTGGTGTGTTGACATTTTCTGAGGTAGTGTTGGTCACCTAGAAATGATATACGGTATATAGATAGGAGGATATGTGGAGGCTACATGAAAATACTACTACATATTTCATAAAAACGATGTAGGCATTCTCAGATTGTTTTTATCACTGGGTCTTGGAACCGTTCCCCCAAGATGGGAAGAGACACGGGTCCTTACAGTACAGAATTAGCACAGAATTAGAGTAGTGGAGCCATAATCCTGGGAGCAGAGTTGGGGGTCCAAGGAACCAGGCTAGGCTGACACCTAGAGGTTCCCAGAGCTGAGCTTTCCAAATCTGCTGAAAAGAGCGGTTGCAGAAACCATGGTGTTAATGCAAGTGCATCTGGAGGTGATGGGGAACTGGTACCAAAGAACCCCTGTATGGTCCTCAGAGGTGGGACGCTTCGCTCTGATGAGGATATACAAGAGCACTACCTGTGTTCTTCTGCAATCCTCTGCCACTGAATTATTTATTTAACTTATTTACTTCATCACTGAGCATTTCTCCAGCCCTCCAGTTTTACCTTTTAAACTTTCTGGAACTTTCAGTTCTGAATTGGTTGAATTCACAAATGGTTGAATTGATCGAATCTACAGGTATAAAACTCACAGATACGAAGGGACATCTTATCTGCCCATGCCCTTTAGTCTCCCCTTTCTTTGTCTGCATTTTATTTATTTAACTGTTTATTTATTTATCTAAATTGATATTTATTGCATATGCGACTGCATACAGGCCCACAACAATGTGCTCTGTGTTAGGAATGCAATAATCCTGAAAGTACCAGCCATGGAAGGGAAGAAACATGAAGGCATGGGGTATTTGTCTTACTCTTTCCTCCTTCTGACAAATACAACTGGAAGGAGGGGCTCAGGTCGTGGGAGTTGGAAATCCTGCGAAGCTTAAGGAGGGTAGAGTAACACAAAGGTAATGACTGTCCCAAATCCACCAGAGCCTCTACCACCACTAATATCACCCCCCATCACATGTGTAACCACCGTCATCACTGTCACTACCACTACTTCTGTCGTCAACAGCCTTGTCCCTACTCCACTCCTGTTAACATTGTCACCCTGCCTCAACACAAACAGCACTCATCCCATTACTAGTTGCATTAACACCACTGCCATCGTTATTGTCACCAACACTCATGCCATCACCAATAGCATTGCCGCTACAGTACTTGTCACCATCTCTGATAACACCATCTCTATTGTCTTTAACTCTATTAGTACCGTTTTTAAACCAAAATAACAACTATAACCATCATTAGCGACCAACCACAAACATCATGACCATCGTGAAAACCATTCCTGCCACTCTGACTGTTAATCTGATATCAGCAACCGGCACTTCTGCATTGTCTTACAGCTTCATAAACCCATTAACCCAGTCCTCATAACAAGCCAGTGAGCTAGTCCCACGATTCCTGTGATTTAAGAGATGAAGAGACTGATATACAAGGGAGACTCTGACAACTCGATTACAAGGACTGGCCTTCAGTTTTGCCCACCTTCTCTCTTCATCAGCTCTCAGCTATACGTATTGTATCAGCTCACTGGCCAGAGCTGGTGATTTCCTCCCATGATGTGGGGCTGGCTGGGAGCATCTTGGAGAGAGTGTATGTGACTCTGCATCTCACTGGCTCAAGAAAGATCCAAACTCAAAATCTGGTTTTAGCTGAATGTGTGTCATGATCGTCCCATAGGCAAGCTGGCGAATCACGGAGACAAGCTGTTATAATCTGGGCTCCGACAGTAACTGTGTGCTCACTGTATAGCATTTGCATAGCTTTTTGACATATAATAAGAGCACAGTAAAGAGCAGCTTTTACTAATACTGAGATTTGTTATTGTTTCTATTCTGGTAAATCAAACTAGACCTTTGTGTCTCTGGTGCAATAGACCTGGCTATCATTTGTCTTGGATCCCTGACCCCATAATTCTGATCCTAAGAGACCCTTTGAATAGATCACATGTTATTGAGAAGGATAAGAATAAGCCTCGATCTTTGGACAAGGGCCACTCTGCCCAATTAGGATTAGAATTTGGACAGTAACTGGTCTTAGATTTAAATACTACAGTTTCCTTCTCTGCCTGTGTGACCATAGCTCACTTCTTCGGCTGGGCCTTAGATTTCTCATGAGTCCCATGAGGTTGGTAATACTGGGCACATGGGCTCCTTGGGAAGAGTATGGAAAATGAAGTGTAAATGGAGCGAGGGTGAGAATTCGTCTCTCAGGCAGCTCAGAACAGGAGGAAATGGAAAGACCGAAGTGGTTTCGGGATTAGAGCTGCCTGCAGCCTTTATGTGTCTCTGGAATTGATTTATTGTTCCTCTAAAATCGTGGAACAGAATCAAGAAAAGGAGGAAGAAAAGGAGGGTGAGGGGAAAGGAGGGTCTAGAAGAAAATATAAAGACAGAGTGTGAGTGGCTGCTGCCCATCCCCAGGAAGTGGTCCACATGGGGAGAACAGATTGTTTGTTGTTTTTCACATGTTGTGAATGTGCATGTTAAAAGATGTAGAGGAAGGCAGCCAGGCAGGAAGAACTCCAGCAAAGACATGATGTATGAGAATAAAGATCCATGGACAGGTTACAAAGCGCCAGCATGCCTTCTGCAAAGGGTGGAGACTGAGGCAGGGGAAATTCTCCCATGTTTAATGCCACACAGGGGCTCCTTTAGTTAAGGGAGCCCTTTATTTGGTGCTTGTACATGTGTGGAGAGAGAATACATGCTGCCACATATGTGACATTAGACACTGTGCTGGGCGTTTCCTCTACGTTAGCTGACCCTAATCGCCTTGCTACCCTGTGAGGGAGAATGTCGTCACCTGCATTTCAGAGGTAAGAAAATAGAATCTCAGAATCTCAGAGTTATGAGGAGCAACCTGAGGTCCATAGCTGACAAGGGAAGGAGCAGTGTCTCTCCCCTTAGGTCTGGGATTCTGTGTGTACCTACTACCAAATATTTGAGATTTGGGAAAGTTGAGGCCCGGGAATAGTGTTTTCCTGCAGTTGCACAGCCACCCCTTAGGACCAGGAGGCCAAATCGCAGCTCTGAATGTCAGATCTCTTGTTCCTTCTCCTTTCTGGGGCCCTCACACATCATTTAAACCAACAGCACAAGAATCTGCTATCTCTTCTTTTGGATGACTTCCAAAACTTTGGGGGAGCAATAAACCAGTGGAAAAGAGAAAAGCTTCAGGGATCTCCCTCCCTATGCCTGGCATCTCCATGCTGTCTCCATGGCTGTCCTGTTCCCACCATTGCTGTACTATGGGTGCCAGGAGGCAGAAGCTATGCTCCAGGCTGCCACTACGGCCCCTCTCCTTCCGGTTCGGAGGACCGTCTGTGGAATGACAGGCACAGGCTTAGAAGCCAGGAAGCCTTTGCCGAGCGCACGATCTTGGGTAAATGCCTACTCTATTTGAGCTTCAGATTCATCATCTGGAAGATAAGGACATGATCTCCCTCCTCCTTGGAGCACTGCCATGTAAGACTCCTCTTCACTAGGAGGCACACATTTGAGGGTTAGGAATTGCTTGAGTTGCTGAGGTCTGGTCAAACCAGACTTGAGAAAGTCAGATTCCTCTATGATCACAGGTCTAACGACTGTGACAAATATGACAATTCCTGGCTTGTGCTGTCACTCCCTCATCCGTTACTCATGGCAGATATTGATCACCCATCACAGAACCTTTTCCTTCTCCATGCAGTGTGACCTCGGGGTCTTCCTTGACAGTACACCAAGCGATGCAACCAGGTGAGAAACAGGCAAAATTATGTAAGTTGTTATCTCTGTTGTCGTTCTGACCAAGTACACATTTCCAATTCCTTCCACTCTGCATAGGCTAGTCTGTTGCTCTCTACAGCCCGTGTGTTGTGTGTGTGTGTGTGTGTGTGTGAAACTGTTCTTCCACGCTGAAAGATCATTCTAGTCATTTGTGTGCTGATTTATTCGTACAAATCTCCAGCCGTTCAGAACCTCACCAACCATGTCTTATCTGTCAGACTTGGGGACTGCAAGTAACATCAGTTCACATCTGGGCAGGAATCCGAGCTGGAAGGAAGGAAATCCCCACACAGCACACGGCCTCAGCTACCTTTGGGAGTGATACAAGAGGTGGTGTGTGAACGTGAAATCTGAACTCTTTCAAAATATTTAATACTCAAATTGGCTGACAACTGTACTCTCAGGAGGGAGGCTTAGAATAATTTATACTTCAGACTAAGCAGCCCTGGCTACCATAACAAATAAGCTGCAATGTTTCAGCGGCTTAATTAACAGAATTTCACTGACCATTCCCTAGGATGAGCCCATGTGAGTCTTCCTGATGCAAGCGGCTTTTTTCCACATGGTACCCAGAGATTCAATCTCCTTCTACCTTGTCATTCCATCAGCCCAGGGCCACGCTTAGGTCAAGGAAAAGGTAGAGGACATGGCTTCCCACTTTGTGACCACTTTAGCCTAGCAGTAGCAAATATTACTTAGGCACACATTCCATCGACGGATCATGCTTCCCAGACTTATCCGGTTGCAATGAGGGAGAAGAAGTCTGATCCCTGTCCAGTCCTCGAACAGCCCATCTTAGAGAAGCACACAACAGGAGAGGTGGGCAAGATCACACATCAAAGTCTTCCATAGATAGTAGTTGACAGATGGCAGTAATTCAGCTGCATGCTGTTTGGGCTTCCATGAATCTGAGTCCAGGTACCACTTGGTCACCCTGGATATTTCAGGAAGTAGAAGTCAACAGGAAAAGGTTCACACCAAACCTCTTGGGGGAAAAGGCCTAAGTGATCTTGCTGTTGCATGCCTCCCTCCCCCAGAAAGGGAGGCAGCAGATAGCTAGAGCCCAGCATCATTAAGCATCCCAGTGGTTCACCCAGCATCCCCATGAGTCTAAGACTGTCTCACATTGCCTCAGAGAGAGGTAACGCTGGTCCTAGCAGCTTTGGCATCTGGGTTCTGTACGTTGTGTTTTCTAGCATGCTCTCATGATCCGAGTTAACAGTATTCTCCTAACAGATGGGACCCTGCTGGGTGTGCCAGCAAAATCAGGCTTCCGAATCTCCCGGCTGTCTGCCAGAGGCTGGGGAATTCGCCAAGGTAAATGCCACCTTGCAAGGTCTCTGGGAAGCAGCCAGGAGCCTCCACTATGTAATCCTCCTGGCCGTTATGGGGGCTTCTCTGGCCTGCTGTAAGCACTTGGGAGCCACGTTCATGGCCCAACTCCGCTTCCAGCTGCAAGTGGGCTTCCTGACAGCTGTGGAAGGAAGAAAGCAGGAAGGGGTAGAAGCAAGAGAAACACAACCCAGTCTTGGAGTTTCCCTCTAAAGCATATCTCGTGAGAGCCTCTCTGTACAAGACTTGGAACAAAGGAATGCTGGTGCTTTGATTATCGTATCCGCAGCAGTTGTTGAAATGCCTCTGACACTCGCCAGCGCCTTAGTAAGAATTATAATTACATTGGAAGACCCCAGGCAACCAAGTAAACTGATTAGCTGCTTGTGCAGAGTTGATGGATTTTTCCCCCTCCCTCTGGGTCATACACATGGCTGTGGGAGATGGTGGGAACCCTGTGGGGGGGAGTCATCCAGGATGGGGCTTGTATATATCCAGGAAGTCAAACTGAGCGGTGCTGACCTCTGTCTGAGGTACACCTGCTTCCTGTACAGGCTGCCTGGGCTCCCCTCCCACCCAGGTTGTGCGCAGATCAAGAGCCAGGCAGAACAGGCTGCTGGTGGCTGGAAAGCCCTCCCCCAGGAAAGCCAAAGCTTTCTGCCAGGCATAATTATGGTATGGATAATTACACAATTCGGAGCCTGCTGGAAAACCCTGGGCTGGAGCCAGAGCAAAGAAAGAGGCAGGGTTCTGGGACGATGGGCGCTTGCTGCTTCTCAGAGTTGAGTTTGAAAGAAGGATAACCCCTCCCCCTTCTAAGAGTCCAACCTGCCGGCATGATGGCTTGCAGAGTAGAAGAGAGGCAGAGGGTTGATGAGTTCCCTCTTCCTCTGCCCATCCTTTTACCAGAGGGGATCCTAGAACCGCACCCCGAACCCTCAATCCTTTTACTGTACTCTCTTCAGGCACCCACTCCCTGGGATGCCTCACACATACCCACCCCAGCCCCTACCTGGATGCTAATGATTCCAGATACTTGAGTACCAGTCTTGCCCTCTGGGCTTCAGCCATGCATCACTGAGTGCATAATAAGCACCTGCTGCCAGAGATCTCGTGCTCATGAGACCAGTGTCTGCCCCCTCTCCTTCTCAGCCAGCAGTACCCATCTTCCCAGAGCCCCACTAGGACCCGACAGTCTTTCTTACAGTCTCTTGCTCAACTGCCACTTGCAGGCCACCTGAAGCCAGACCACTATGACACACACACACACACACACACACACACACACACACTCTCTCTCTCCTCTCTTTCTGTGTGTGTTCAACATACATATGTTTAGCATATACATGTTAAACTCTGTATTTATATCTATATATCACATTCTGCCTCTTCTGTGTCACCTACAGGGTGACACGCAGGCTTCTTGGGCAGCTGTGGCTTCCTTGAAGTGACTTCTTCACTTTGTCCATACCTTCTTACAGACCAGCCTGCCAGTGTCTCCAGACCTGTCGTGCTAAATGCAAATCTGCTTGTCTCTTCCTGTGCATGGCATCCTTTAGCACCTGTCACCCTTAACACCTCCTTTACCTCTTTAGGCAGTGCTCAAGGCCCTTCTCAATCTGCCTATGAGCCAACCCAGCTGCTACACTCATTTCAGCTCACTCTATTGGGTGCTGCTTAACCCAGATTCTCATGAATGTTTTTGCTGTGCCCAAAAAATCCAAAGATGGAGTAGAAGGTTCTAAGAGTAACCATTCTAGGCTCTAAAGCCAGACTAAAAGTGATTGGATCTTGCTTCCTACTATTGCTAGCCTTGTTGACCTTGGCCACCCTGTACTACTTTCTTATCTTCTTCCGCATAGAAATTGCAGCAATGAAAGAACCTATCACAGATGGCCATGGGGAAGTTTCAATGACATAACTCACGTTAAGCACTCAGAACATAATAAGTGCATGGTAACCACGTCATCAAGTGTTTGCCACATATCCTGAGTAGATAGTCCAGAAATGTCAAGCCCAGAGGAAAACAGAAATTAGACTCCAGCTAGCCTGCTTTCCAAGGAAAGACACTTAGTGTGAGATGGGAAAGAACTTCTTTTCGTGGCCATCTGGGACGTAACTTACCGTCCTAGTCCAATGTTAGCCATCTGAGGCCTGCTTGATCTGAATCAGTGAAGCCTGCTTTCTCCAGAGGGCCCCATTTTCTGAATTTGTCAAAGGTGATAGAGATTTCTCTCCTACAGGACCCATGGCTCGGAGAAGCAGTTCAGGGGAAGAGGGAAGTCGATACTGGTGAAGGGCCTTCTGGTGACTAGAGTGGCTGAGCAAGCTTCTGTCCATGCTCTTTGCTGGACACTGAGGACCTGCACTGGGTCCATGATACCCAACATACTGGGTCCCCACTGTGTGTACAAGATTTATTTGAGAACACACGTCCAAAAGCCAGGTTGCTGCGCTTTGGAAGTGACTCCACAGACAGAGGGTCTAAGAGCACACACTCTCTAAATCGCCTGCTGCTAACCTAATTCCATCACTGAACAGTTAGGTGACCCTGAGCAAGCACCTTAACTTTAACCTTGCCAAACCTGCTTCCTCTTCTGTAAAATGAAGATTCATAAGACACTTACACACACACCTGCCCTAAAGGTTGGCGTGAGGAAGCAGCCTGCAAAAAGGCACTGGGATAGTGCCCACAGTTTAGAAAAAGTTCCACGAACTTCTGGGAAGTGCTGTAGTGTATGTTGGGGGCCCAGTCTCTGAACATGATATGTGCGTGTTCCCTACCTCAAATGCAGAGAACGGAAGAAGGACCTCTTAGCAAACTCTGCGTGTATCTTTGCTGATTGGCAGTTTTTCCTCGAGTTAATTTGGGAGCCTGTGACCTTTCCTGTCGTGTGCGTCTCTGACTCAGACTGCAATATTGCAGCGCCAGCCAAACACGTGACATGCCCCTCCTCCTCAGGCAACTGAGGAGAAGCAGGAGTATTCTGGAAGCTTCTTCTGAGGTGGGAGTGGGGCACAGACAGCCATCTGACTCCATGGGGGTCTGTCATAGAATGATTCCTAAATGTACTTCATCTCTCTCAGCCAGGGGAAAGAAGGGGTGCTCATTCAGGTCACATGGGCTAGGCCTCCTTCCTGTGTCTCTGGCTTGGAAACCACACCCCTGTGACCTGCTTCTGTGTCAGAGTCTCCAGAGAAACCAGATGAACCAGATGGGAAAGAAATCAGAGCCAACTGGGGTGCTCCGTGGTGACACAGTTCACAACCAGTGCACTAGGTCCCAGCTCCAAAGAATGGTCCCATTAAGACTTAGATCTTAGCCACAGCTAGGGGCAAAAGCTAGTGAGTGTAATGCAGGAGTTCTGGGACAACTTTCTAGGGACTCTGTGGCGTCCTCCTTTGTTAATGTCAGTGACTGGAAAGTGGGAAGACACCTTCAGGACTGAGAACAGTGCCTTACTGTACTCACTAGGTCAGAAAAAAAAAACACCAAACAAACAAAAAACAAACAAAAAAACCCAACCCAACCAAACAAAACCGTTATCTACCCTCCCTGGGAGCACAAACAGGCAGGTGCCAGGCTTGGAACGTGTATGGACAGAGTGGTTTCCCACTAGGCCTACAGGTTTCGGTCTGGCTTTCTGATCTTTCCAGGTTTTATGGAGCTGGCTGGTGTGGGAGGTTGAACATTGCCATCCAATGTCACCTATGCATCATACTCGGGTTACATACATCTTGAATTGGGGATCTGTCATTCTAGGCCTCAAACCTTTGCAAGGCTTGGAAAATTGATAATAAAACCTGGTGAATGACGTCTGAGAAGGAAGACTAAGCTACAGCCAGCTGCTTCTTAACACTCTCAGCTTTCTTCACCTGTCCCCACTGTTTGGAACACCTCTGCCCAGCTTGGAACCCACATCTTCCATCTGCCTGGTACCTTCTTGTTCTTTGGGTGAAGCACAGGCAGGTCCCTCCTTCATCCCAAAGCTAGCATAAGTAAGCTTTCTCCTTGTCCAAACTCCCTCACAAGCAGCCCAATGCAGAGCTCTAAGCTATGAAGCCTTGAGACCAGAGACCAAGCCTCTATCCCACGGTGTCTGACATACAAGAGCTGAAGTTATGCACATACCTGCTTGTGAGTATTTTGCTTTGTTATAAAAAGAGACAGGAGGGTAGCAGAAAAGCCCAACCCAATAAATGCACTCCCCACTAAGCCTGATGACCTGAGCCCAATGCCCAAGACCCACATGATAGAAGGAGAGAATCAATCATCTCCTGCAAATTGTCCTCTGGTTGCCATACGTACAGTAGCACACACCTCCATACCCTGCCTCCCCCCAAATCAATAAATGCTTTAAAAAAATTTTTTAATGGAGAAGACATAAAACAGCTGAATGAATGAGGAGGTAATGTTTACAGAACTGAAATATTCCCAGGTTTCCAACCTGAGTCTTCCCAGGTTACCAACCCAGAGGAAACATTGATCCAAGCATCAGGAAGACAAGGATAAGCATTCTGAGACTGATAGTGTGCCTTTGTGAAGCTTTCATGGAATGTCCGTCACTGCAAGTCCTCTATTCAGTCATGGCAGGGGTGGGAGGGTCTGAATGCTAGCAGCAGCCGTGAGGACTCAGGGTGTGGCATAGCCACATGCCGTCAGCAGCCCATAACCATGGCAGAAACAGGCAGCTATGTTGACATTGGCCTCTTACACTATTCAGAAATGATCTGTAGCCATAGCAAGTGGCCCCTGTTTTGTTACTGAGGTACCCTCTCAGGGGGTGTTGCCTGGAGGTCTGGTGTGCGAGGGTCCCCGAGCTGTCAGTTTGCATAACTCAGACACACTCGCAAGCAAGCTCACCCCCAGCATGCACATCTCAGGACAACTGTATTTCCCTCTATGTGTCCTTGGGTTCCTCGAAACGGTAAATGTATTTTTAAAAGGAAACCAAATGCTTTTATTTTAAGAGTAATGATGTCATCTAATGTCACATAGCATTTATTTTGGGGGACAAAGTTTTTATTAATAGATATATAAATGAGTACCATCTTGTAATTATTTACATGAACATTCTAAAAGGGTCATTTTATTTTCCAGTTACCCTATCTTGCACATCAGGAGTGTCAGGGCATGCGCTAATGGTATTCGTGAGCTGGAAGAGTTGGGATGGCTTGAGAGTCCTCTGGGAGCTGCAGGGTTTGGCTGCCAGAGATATTTGATTTTGCCCAAGGGCTGTCCTGAAGGACAACCGCACCCCACTAGCCAATCATCCTGAACTGGTTGTGAAAACCACAGTTTAGGAACCTCACTGCCTTTTCCCCACCTATCCTTCCCAGCTTCCCATTACCAGGCTCCATTCAGCAGGCCACGTGTTCAGGGACTAAGTTACATGCGTGAACAGCTTCTCCAGGGAGTTGGATCGTGTTTGGAAAGGCTGTGAGAGCCCCCATAGCTTCCTCCGGCACCAACTAGATTGGAGCAAGGTGCTGCCAGCCGTACTGCAGCTCAGCTAAAACCTGCTTTATCTAGAGGAGTGGGGCTGCCCTGCGTGTCTGGGATGAGACGTGTTCTATTGAGTGCCCGCGGCACAGTGTAGGCTCAGGAAAACCAGTTCTTCCTCCAGAATAGCTCCAGATGGTAGCTTCAAAGAAATATCGGAGTGGCTTGTGCAGGGATGTGTGGAGAGGATGTTCTTGCTAAAGAACAATGAATGCCAGGTCAGCAGAAACTAAACTGTGTTGCTGCCTTCTTCAAAGACATGAGGTTTCTCCCAACTGGAATAATCATCAGTGGTTGTCACTTCCGTTCACACGGCACCTGCTTCTATCACCAGTGCACCCACTTTGTCCTCTTAAGGAACCCCTGAGATTCGTTCAGTTGTTACCTTCATTGTGCAGGTAGAAAACCTCAGACATACAATGATCCTGCCCCCAAGCATTGTTGCAGCTTCTAAGTGGTAGACATGGATTTAAACTCATACCATCAGGACTCTAGAATGGAGACTCTTGTCCACCAAGCCCTACAGTCTTGCACGTCACCTGTCCGTGCCTTTGTTCCTCTGGACTCAAAGCTTTATGTGCCCTTTTACCACTCCTTGGTCATTTGACAGCTCTTCTTTGAATGGTTCTCCCAGGACTTCTGCTGGGTGAGATCCATCTCTGCATCTCTCATGTCACCAGCTCCTGGTACAGGACTGTCGGTACATTGGAGTTTGGGCTGAGACCTGGTACCTTGCTTTTCCATCAAAAGTCTGTCTTGCCTCATTCCAGGTTTTTCAGATGGTGGTGGAATGAGGACCACCTGAGGTGATGAGGTTCCTGGGATGCTCATGCCTCAGGCAAAACTTGGCAAGTTTCAGAAATGCCTGCTTCAATTTCATGACATAATGAGACCAAATTGTCCCCTGGCAAGTCTGACAGTAACAATTACTCCCATCTTTGGAGAGCCATTCCTAAGGCAATAAGGGCTTCAGAACTCACAGTGAGCACCCTTTGTAATGATGGCCTCCTCCTCACAGGACATTTTAATCATTTGCTTTGTGAAGAAGTCGGATCAGTTCCATTACCCCGTGGAACAGGATGATAGGAATGTAGCTTGCAATCCATGACCATAGCTCAGCCCAGGAGAGCCAACAATTCATGAGGCCCCAGCTCTCCAAGCCCAGTCCTCACAGGGAAAGCAGGCCCTGGAAGTACATTCATGCTCCAGAACCCTCACCAGTTACAAGCAACCCCACATTGGCCCTGGCTCTCTTTAGTTCCAACTCATACCATTTGCCACAGCCTTCTGGCCCCAGCTCACTCTCCAGTGCCTTACTGCCAAGCCTGTACTCAGGCAGCTCTCCAGCCTGGAACACCTGTGCAACCTCTACCCAATCCCATCTGCTCAGCTCCTCCATGGCTTCAGCACTGAGTTCCTGGGTCACCTGCTGTAGAAAGCATTCCCTGATCTTCCTGTTTCTGGTCCTTAAGTAACCTAAATCCTAGAGATTAGCACCTCTAACCCTCAGACCTGGTTTACAAGTAATTTTCTGTTTTCTTTGCTGCTCCACTACTGAACTTAATTTCAACATCAAGTGTGTGTGTTTGTCAAAACTCCAAATGAAATCCTAGACAACTCAAGGCCCCTTCTTCTTCTCTGGGGTGATACTTTCAGGTGGGACAATGTCTTGCCATCTCAGACACTGAGAAAACATGGCACATGCATGGCATGCATTGTCATCTCCAGAGATGACCTTGACCCCTATCATCATAGACCTGAGGGAAAGTCCTGACACCTCAACTCAAGACCCTGTCAGTCTCTTTCTCTCTCTCATATCATGACCCTCTTGGACTTAAGGAGACTCTGAGCTTCTGCAAGACAGCCAGCTGTTACCCATCCACTGACATGGATTCTTCTGTAGACACATCAGTGCTGTTGTGGTGATGCCTCTCTATTCTCAGACCCACCTCCCTTGTCACCACATGACACGGTCATCTGCATGACGATGAGGACACAGCTGGAGAGGGAAGTCACCCTTCCAGTAGCCCCCAACACAGTCTCTCTTTCTCTCCCTCTCTCTTATTCTCTTTCTCCCCTCCCCCATCCTCTTCCTTCCCCTTCCCCTGCATTCCCTTTCTCTTCTCCTCTTTTCTTTTCCCCTTTCTTCTTTTTCCTTCTCCCCTTCTTTCCCCCTCCCCAAATGAAGCACATTTTCACTGAGGGTCAGGGGAGGGGAAGGTGAGTGAGTGGTTTCTTCCACTACGGTGCTTTCCAGAATTTGTTGTTTCTACACAGGTCCTTTAAATCCTGGGCTTTGGAATGCAGTGAACCCAGGAAATCAAAAGCCTTTTCTCTCCAACTGTGGTCTAAGCCCGCAGTTGTACAAGTCTGTTCAGAAGTCAATGAGCACCTTCCATACTCTGCTTTCTAGAGATGGTTGGTGTGAAGCTCCCTGACACAGCCTAGGCAAGGAGTGGGGGCTGAGTGTCAGTCAAGTTCAAGCAGGAAGGTTCCAGTATTCATGGTAGCCGGGCTCTGAAGCCCTTCCTTATTACCTTACACGCTCAGTATAGCACCTTGACCTCACGAGATGTCGATTTATCATCATATGTGGCAGTGGATCAGTCACGCAATACTGCTAAGCCCGGATTTCCTCATCTTTACAGTGGGAGTTAGAAGCCCTTTACAGAAGAGCCGGAGACACCGAGTCTGTGCTCTTTCAGAGGTTGAACCCCAAGACTGCCATGAAGCAAGTTCATATTCCAGCTCTTGCTAATCTTGAGAAGCCACACTGCCCTCTCCAAAGCCAAGTTCGTCACCTATAATAGGCCGTGCCCAAGCACTCTGACAAAGAGCAAATAACTGTGGTTCCAGCAGAGAGTGGGGGTGGGAGGGTACTTACTGGCTGGCTGGACTAACTGGGCTCACACACGTGTTTTCCTGCTTATATGTTGGTTCAGAAGCATCAGCCCTTTCTCGCATCAGCGCCTCCTAGAAGCTGCAGAGATGAGGTAGGAGAGACTTCAGCCTACAGGGTGAGGCAAGGCGCTCTGGGAGTCAGGGCTCAGGCGGCATCCTCCCACCAGCAGGGGCTGGTACCCCAGAGCCCAGCAGCACCTGTGTGGAGCGGCTGTACTGATTGCCTCCATTTCTTTACAGTCTGATGGATGTGTTTCTCCCCTCAGGCAGTAGCCGCTTCATTTGTTTGTTCTAGTTTCTGTTTCTCATTAGTTGCTAAATCATCCCGACGGCTCAGCCAGCAGGGGCTGCTAAGACTGCGGTCCCAGTGCAGTCCCAGAGGCTTGGCAGGGGTCAGGAACAGGGGTGCCTGTCCAGCTCTGCCTTGGAGGATGTCCCCACACAACACCCTAGATTAGGTTTGCCTACCGCATTAGACCATTTGGGATTTCTGTAATGCAACATTTGAGGCAGGGACTCTTTATAAGCAAGAGAGATTATTTAGCCCACAGTTCTGGAGATGGCCTGCTTGCCGAGAGAGTCCCAAGGTGGCAGAGGCAATCATAGAGTGAGAGACAAGGAGCATATATGTGTGTGTCCTCTCATCTCTCTCTCCTTTTATTCAGTCATGAGACTCCATCCTGGTGACCTATCTAGTCTCCGGTTCCCACCAAGGCCCCACTGCAGAACGCCACAGTCAGATTAATTGTCCATTTCCCCAGAGCTTCATAACAGGGACCAAACTCAAACAGGAGTTTTGGAGGGAACACACCACAGAAAAGCCTTTACACCTGCCTTTCCCACAGGCCCATAGAGGGAAGAATGTGTTATTAGAGAAAGGGCCAGACCTCTGCTCTTGGGAACAAACAGCTCTGTCTCATGTGCCCACAAGAACTGACTATTTCCTGGCCAAACTATGACAGCAGCCTTTCCTCTGCTCCTCGGGCTGGGTACGTTGGAATCCGGCCCTGCCCCACTTGTTTTCCTCAGTGACTGTCATCCTCTAAGAACCCTCCACCCCGACACACTAGTGCCTCAGCCCTCCCTTGCCCCTTGCACTTGCATGGGTCTTTCTCAAGGCAAACACCCGCTTTCCCTGTTTATTCAAGAAGTGAGAATTAAAACCATGCTAAATCTAACTCAAACATAATTAAGAAGGTAAATCTATTTTTGAGGGGGAACAAATCTCATCGCTCGTCTGCAGACCAAATAAATAAGAGTCCAGCACTCCAAGATCTGCAGCTGTGGAGGCTGGATCACTTCTCATGCGGGAGACAGGCCACCAAGGTGAGAGGGGACCCAAGGAGTCACCTCATCCCCTACCCTCCAATATCCCATGCACGCATGGAGCTCAATCGTGTCCTGTGTGAAACGAGATTAGTGGCAAAGACCTCACATTGTCTCGGGTTTGCTCACAGCCTGGAACGTAACCTGCGCAGAGAGAGGCAGAGTCTTGCTTGTTCCCTGCTGTGTTGTCTCTCCTCACACATATTAGGCAGGTTAGAAACTAAGCCTTCAATGAGAACGCTGCAAGCCAGGGAGTGGCTGTGGCTCCTCCAGGGGCACACAACAAACCAGAGCCAAGCCTTGACTCCAGCTGAGGACTCCTGGGTTCTAATTTGCATGTTCCTTATCACAGCCTCTGGCAGATGTGAGCTGACCATCTCCTGCTACCAACATGCATCTTAGGGTAGCTTTGAACACAGCCTTATTTCCCTACCTCGTTTTTTCCCAGCAGCAGGGTGAGTATGTTATTAGAGAAAGAGCCAAAGCTCTACCCTTGGGAACAAACAGATCCCTTTTCCATCTTCCCTCAAGAACTATTTCCTACCCAGGTTATGACAAGTGCTTTTCTTCTCCCACCCTCAACATCTCCCTCTCCTTAGAGGCTTCCTCCCCAGGCTCCACTCCACCAAAGAATCAATGAAGCTAAGTATGTCCCTGCTGCTAGCCCAGGTCCTCCAACCCCAGTCAAGCAAATTGGCCCCGCCTGCCCCACACACTTGCCAAGACCCTAAGGCATGTGCTGCCCCTGTGGTCTGGTCTGTGATTTAACTCTCCCTCTCTCCTCACCTGCAGTGCACCGAGTTAAAAATGACCTTGGCAAGCAGCCTTGTGTATCATCTGTCTAGAGCAGAAAGCAGTCAGAAAAAAAAAAAAAAAAACCCACTCAGAAGTCTGAAGGGCTGCTGGGGTGGGGAGGGCAGCAAAGGAGGTGGGGGGAGGTAGCAGGGCCGTGTCTCCAGGGTGATCAGCAGGATGGATTAAGGAAGGCCATACCATGAAGCCCTGCCTTGGAAAAAAATCATTGCTGGAAGGGAGGATGCACCCTGCAGTTTCCCTGGAAGGTGGCTTTGCAAACTGAGAGGAGGGTTCATTCCTAGGGCGGTGCTACCAGGAAAGGCGTGCCCCCAGGGCCACTGAGCACCACACGCCACCTCTCTTCCATTCACTCAGAGATGGCACCTCTAGGCATAATTCACATAATTTTCTGTCCTAACAAAGCAGGACGGTGCTGAGTGATGGGGACAGCCTGGTGCTGGGGGCACCTGGCCTGATGCCTAGAGTCCTGGTTCTGACAGGTGTGTGTGTGTGTGTGTGTGTGACCTTGAATGGGTCTCTTTCCCTTCCTGTGTGCATGATACATTAACTATAAAATGAAGAAAATGACACCTAACTGAGGGTGTCGCTCAGCGAATGTCAGCTTAGGAGTCAAGCCAGCGAGTTCTATCCCCGGCAACTAATGTCACCCCACTTGAGCCCCAGTTTTGCTATATATGACATGAACGTGCCTTAAGTGGCTGCTCCCCCCCCCCCTTCCCCTCTTGTTGAGCATTCTCTGCTTGTCCTTGGGATCTGTCCTGTCTTCACCTTTCTACAAGCTGAGCTGGGGAGAGTGGGCTGGGAGGACTCTGACAAGGAGCCCTCTGTCCCCTGTAAGCTGTTTACTACAGCAAGAGTGAAGACCAGAGTGTAGCCTTGTCAGCTCCTTAAGGGCTGCAGAGGGCCACTTGTGTTGCCAGTCTCTTTCGGTCCGTCCAATCTTGCTGGTTCTTTGTGGATGGCTTCCCACCGCCATTCAGACTGGGGTGCTCAGGTACCCCCTCTTCCCATCCTGGGGCAACCGCACTCTACATGCTTTGTGCACCTACCCCGGCCACTGCACAGCCTCTTCATTATGCTGTCCTCGAATTGTTTACTGTGAATGGGCTGTTGTGACCCTAGCCGAAGCATCTGTCACCTCTGGCAATAGAGTTAGCACCATTTAAAACAGAAATAACCGGCAGTGTTGAGTTCAGCTCTGGGATCACCGCACTTGGCCAGATAGCTCTGAGTAGCCACTAATATGGCCCTTCTCGTTTTTTGGGGGGCTTTTTTTATGAAGAAACCAAGGCTTTGAGAATGATTCTGGGGGCTAAGCCTACCCGTTGTAGTGGCTATATTCAGTCCCCTCTCTCATGGAGCAGAGAAGCTACTGAAGTCAAGTGACTGACCTTTCCACAACCATTCTGAGGTGCTCAACAGTCTGGAGCTTGAGCTGCTAATTAAGCAGGGGTGAGTGATGGGTCCCCTGTAGTTTGATATAGAAGATGCACAGTGGACGGTGCCATCATCTGTTTTCAGTTACTGTGATATGCTTCTTGAGGCTGAAAAGCTTATTTTAAAAAATGAACAAACATCTCAGGACTGTCTCTGAGGGGGCATCACCTGGGAGCTCATGATGAGTGGCACCAGAGCAAGCATGCATGTGTATGACAGAGAGAGAGAGAGAGAGAGAGAGAGAGAGAGAGAGAGAGAGAGAGCACTCATGGCAAGGCAGGAAACCAGAGGAGGAAGCTTAGGGGTGAGGAAATGTGCTAATTCCTTGTAAGGACATGCCCTCAATGACCAGGCCTCACCTTTGAAAGGTACCACCACTGTGAAGACAAAGCTTCGAACCTGTGAATCCTGGGGACAAACTGGAGCAGATGGCTTTACCAGTACTGACGTTATAAAGGCCTCACCAGATTGTTCTTACTGCTCCAGATAAATGACCCATTAGAGAGTCTTCTGGGCCGAGAGCCATAGAAGATCTTTCTATACCCAGATGCTCCTTCCCCTCATCTCCATCTCTACCTATACCCACACCAGCCTTCTATCCAGAAACCCCTTTGCACCAAATGATGACCTGTGTGCTCCCCTGGGATCCTCTGAGTTCATGGAGGAGGCAGGACCCAAGCAGTAGCCATAGGATGCTCTCAGAAGGGTATCTCCTTCCTCCTTTCCCCTCCCCCTTTGAAAGAAAGACATATGCACTTAAATTCCTCCATAAAGTCCAGGGCCTTTTTATTCATTCATTTACTTAATCAGTATCAATGAATCCGTTTTCAGCCACTCTTTCTCACTCCCCTTAGTGAAATTTTCATCCATTGGTTCCCACTGAACAGTGCCCAGCTCCTAGGCTCTGGGATGCCTTCTTGTCCTCTCCCTCTGTGAGTCTGTCCATTATCTCTGCCCTACATGTTACTCACAGACAATTTACTGATCCTGTGGCCTTGACTGCCAACCTATCTCTTATCCCCTATTTCTCTCTCCCACTCCTCATCTCGGTTCTAGATCATTGGCAGCAGTCTCTCGTGAATTTTCTTGCTACAGAATTTGCCTTCTACAAGTCATGTCAGCTATGTGTCACAGCTCACTCCTCAGCATAAAGCATTTCAGTTAGTGAAATCCATACCGCAGCCCTCAAGACCATACCTGCTAGGGACCCCACTACTCACCCCTTTGCCCACCTCCTTCCTGTGATGGTAACTTCCTTGCACTTCTGCAGACAACAGGATCTTTCCTGCCTTCATCCTTCTCATCTTCCCGTAGCTAGCCTTCCTTCTCGCTATGTAGGGCTAGAGGAAAAAATGTTCCTTCCTCCAAGAGGTCTTCCCTGACTACTGCATGGGCACTATCCCCGTGCTGTGCTCCTTATCACCACCCTGACTTAGTCCCCCTACAGCACTTGTTCCCCACGGTCTCTGGCATAGCTTGAGTTCCTAGCAAGTAACTTATTGGGGGGAAGGGAGATCTTAGTCTATTTTCTGTAGCAATAACAAAATAACCAAGCCTGGATATTTTATAAAGAGTGGGAGTTTAGAAACTCGTGGAGCTCACAGGTCTGAAGGCTAAGAAGTCCAAGGGCATGGTGCTGGTGTGTGGGAAGGCCTCCTGTCCCTCCCCATGCTGGAGGATAACACGTGATCAAGCATACTGCTGGACACACCTTTCTTCTTACAAAGTGGATGATTGACAGGGCCTACCCAAATGGCTCCATCTAGTCTCAATAAGGCCGTTTGAAGGTCGACCTTAGAATACCATCAGCCTGTGAATTGGGAGATTAAGTTTCTAACACTTGGATTCTGGGAGGATGCAGTCAAGCTATAGCAAGGAGCCAGTATCCAGCAGTAGCAGGGTGAGCTAGGTTCTTTGTTTAGTGGCCCAGTCTTTGCTAGAGCTTTGAGTGTCTTCCAAGCCCAGCTCTGTGTGCTCTCAGGGCATATTGAATATTAGCACTCCGGGTGAACAGAAACATAGCCCCTTGCAGTGCTCTCATTCCTAAGCTGTAATGAGACTCGGCTTAACAATAGAGATAAAGGGATTGTCCACTAGCCTGCATCCTGGCCCCAAAGGCACCATCTTCTGATATGTGGGTCTGGTCTGTCTGCTTTCAAATGCTTCCCAAGGAAACCTCTTCCCACCTTCCCAGGAAAACTCAAATGGAAGACGACCAAGATTTCCCAGTGGCATGGCTCTCTTTCTTTTGCTAAAGCAGAATATGGAAGACAGAGCCAGTTCTAGATAGGAGAGGCTTTCTTGCTTCTGGAAGCAAGGAGGAATGCTACCAGCCTCTAACCCACTTCTAGTGTGGGACTTGTGCTGCTTCCCAAGATGATGGGGAAGCAGGAAAGATGAGAGGCCACGTGTGTGTTTGTACAGAGAAAACCACTAAAGTCCTCATTCCCACAGGAGAGGCACTAACCCATCGGTGGGGACTCACTCTCAGGACCCAGTTGCCTCTTAAAAGACCCATGACTTGTCAATATTACCCTACTGGAGCCAGCCTCAGCATGGGTTTTGGTGGAGACCAAATAATATTGAAATTAGAGGGCTTGGGAGCTTGATCGGCACGTGGTTCTCACAGCCTTCACCCTGCAAACAGACCACATGCTGGGCTTCCTGATTAGGCTAGAGCCCCGCTCCACTCTCCCAACACCCTGCAAAATTTCAGAAAGATGGTATGGAGGAAAATTTCTGAGATACAGGAGGAAGCTGAGAGAGCTTGAGTACAGCCCCAGCTCTGGGACTAGCACAGGAATTCCTCCTCACACCCTCCTCTGTGGGTGGACCGCTACTCCTGGAGCCACCACCTGACCCTGCTGTATGCCTCTCAGGACTGGAATTTGTCCACAGTCACACTGGCCACCAGGATGCTCTTCAGATAACCAATCATGGGTGGGAAATTCAAAAAGTGAAGACTTGCCCTCTCCTCCCCAGAAGGCCAGACAGCTCCTCCTCAGTCGTTTATTATGAATGGGGCCTGCTCCTCAGCACTCAGAAGATGAAAACCACCCCCAACTGAGTTCCAATTCTTAACTTACTTCATAGCAGTTCTTTCTTCCAAACCAGCCCTCCCTCAACCTAGGAAGAAAAATGGAGTCCCAGAAAAGCCAAACTGGACTAGCAGGCAAAAAGCATGAACTGTGTGGTCAATGAGACAAGAGCCCAGACACTTGCTACTATCCCCAGTAAGGGGGTCTTGGTGGTAATTCCTAAAGAGGGGCCAAGCTGGAAGCTCTAATGCTGCTTGCTGAGGCATTTCTGTGTCAGCTTTGAAATGCTTCCTCTTTGGACTCTCTGCCTCAGTGATCCCATCTGCAGAATGGGCTGTGGGGCTAGGTGACGTCACAGGTAGCCATAGGCAAGTTTCTTGTTTCTGACCTCAAGTTGCTTCAGCATGGTTCTTTTCGCTGTGTGGCTTGGAATAAGTCCTTATCCAGCTGAATCTTGGTCTCTCCCTCTATGCAAACGACTGGTGGTGGAACTGGAGAACAAATAATTTCTGGATTTCTGTTATATTGCTGTAAGTGATTCTGGCTTGCATGCGACCTCACACTCCACATGATCCATCTCTCTCCTCTGGTGTGCCAGGCCTGAGGCTTTCTTCTCGGGCTGGTCAGTTTGTGCCCTGACCTCTGTAACTCTATCTCAATCGTTTCTGCAGCCATCTGACTGTAAGACTGCCATCTGAACTCATAATAAGCTTTTAGCCAGCCCCCAACAGCCACTGCTACCAGCCCCATCAATCCCCTGGGAGAGATTCGTTTTTCTGAAAGGGACGAGCGATATTCAGCCTTGCCCAGGAATGGAGGATGGGCTACTCTGTGCATGTCACCAGAGAGTTCTCTGCCTGAGACTTTACACCCCGGCCGGGCAGGTGATTGGATGACTCTGTCACCTTCTCAGATCAGTGACAGTGCCCCCAGCGAAACCCCACCCACGATGTCTGATAAAGTGACAGAGAGACAGTTGGGAAGAAGGAAGAGGCTCACAGCCGGATACGCTGACTGCCTCTGCTACTTCAGGCTCTTTGGCCTTGAGGCGGCCTTCATCTCTTTGAGGTCCATTTTGTTCATCACCCCAAACTGAGGTGATGGTGCCTCAGCAGGCTTCTGGGAGATGCCGCTGATGGATCTGAAGTGCCTCTGAGAAGGCCTAGCAGTGTGAAGAGTCTGGTGTCCCCTGGATCCCTTCCAGCTCCCTGAACCCAGGGACATTGAAGGTGAGAAGAACAATTGGAGGAGGTATCACCATCTCAGATTTACAGCACCTGGGCTCCTGGCCACCCAAGTCAGGCTGAACGGTGATAACAATCCTATTTAGCCGCATCTATGTAGCTCATCATGCTGAACAGAGGGCTGAATTAGAGCACCTAGTCAGTCCTGCAGGACGTCAACACCTACTACGCGGCAGGCTCTGCTACGACCCTGTAGAGAGAGAAATAAATTATGGCGTGTAACATCACCATTTCAAGCTCGTTTGGAAATCCAGCCCATGTGGGTTGTAAAGCCAGACTGAGTCATCAACTCCCCGTGAGGCACCAGAAAAATTCATCACATGAACTTTCCGGACCTCAGCTTCTCCATCGAAATGTCTTATGGGGTTGCTGGGAGGGTGGCTTGGGATGTGTGCTTAGCTACATGCCTAGCTCATCTCTGCCAGGTGTCAGGATTTAGTTTAGCAAAGGAAAGAAGATAGGCACAGCAATCTCAGTCCATTCGCCTCGCTATAGCAAAATACCTTTAGTCGGGTAATTTAAAAAAATGTATCTATCTATTGCTCATGGCTCTGAGGCTGGAAAATCCAGCATCTAGGCGCTGGCAATGACTGGTGAGGACCTGCTCTAGAGCAATAGACTCTCTTGTGCCTCCTCTATTAGGGTGCTAACACCATTTGTGAGGATCCTACCCTTGCCACATCTTCACCTCCCAGGAGCCTGACCTCACCACTCGGTCTGAGGGTTAACTTTCAATGTATGCATGGAAGGAAACAAACATTCAGACATAATATGTGCTTGTATTCTGAGAGAGAGAGAGAGAGAGAGAGAGAGAGAGAGAGGCAGTATTCAACATTCTCAGCACAACTGACCCCAGCAGATATTACTTAGGGCTGGGGAGATGGCTCAGTGATAAGGCATTTGACTCAAAAGCAAGGAACTGAGTTCAATCCCCAGAACCCACATAATAAGGCAGGCATGGTAGCATGCACAAGTTATCCCAGGGTGAAATGGTGGGAGGTGGAAACAGAAGGACTGCTCTCCTAGTCTTGGTGAAGATCCAGGCCAGTGAGACACCCTGAGGAACATTGCCCTCTGACTTCCAACTGCACACATGTTCGTGAATGCATACATCCATACACACACTAAACTAAAAATGATAACAAAAAGATTCATCTTCAACAGGAGTTAAATGTTCACTGTTAAGCAGCACAGGGGAAGGTTTGAATCAGGCTGTGCCTCATTCACATGCTTGACTTGTGAATCATGATAGATGAGGCCACTGGGATGGGTGTTTCAGAGCTTTCCCAGTGTCCTCTGGACAGCCTCCAGTCATTTAGAGGATGATATAATCAAAATAATCTTCTGTAGCATTAGGCATCCTTGCGATTCTCCTCCTCTTCTGTTAACTACCTCATGATGGCTGGCTTCTCATTGTCTGTGGTTTAAGTGTGAGTGGAGAAGCCATCCAACAGCACATGACTAACTTGATGAAATTCTGAGACTCTAGAGCAGCGGTTCTCAACCTGTCATGATTCCTCTGGGAGGGTCTAAGGACCCTTTCACAGGGGTCACCTAAGACCACCGGAAGACACAGGTATTTACGTTATGATTCATAACAGTAGCAAGATTACAGTTGCGAAGTAGCAATGAAAATAATTTTATGAGTGGGGGTCTCCATGGCAATATGAACTGTATTCAAGGGCCACAGCACTAGGAAGACTGAGAACCACTGCTCTAGTGGGACACACACCTGTCTCCTTCAGTTGCTTCTGAATCCCCACTGTTTCCTGAAATGGTTCCAGCAGCCAACAAGGAAAAGATAACAAAGCCATAGATGAGATGAGTCGGGTAGAAACTAGTCTCAGCAGGGAGTGACGTTTGAGTACTTACTCAGCAGCTCTTCAGTGAATTGGTTCTACACGTTTTTCTTCCCCCCACCCCCAAGCCTTGTGGTTGCAGACTTGAAAAACAACCCTGCTTGTCAGGTTCGGGGTGAGTGCCCAGACTTTCCGACATAGTTCAGACTAGAGATGCATGTACACTTAAGCACATAACATGCAGATCTCATTGATAACTTTACCCTCCTCTTGAGTGATAATTAGCATTTGGACTGTGATTACATCTTCCTGATGCACAGACTATTTAGTATGGTTAGTTTGATTTTTATCATATTATTTTTAGTCCATTTATATTTACTATGTTTACGGATACTATTGATTTTAATCATACCACTTGCAATTTTGTTTTCATTGTGCTAGGAATAAAATACAGGGCCTTGCACCTGCTAGACAAGAGCTCAGCCATGAAGCTACACCCCAACAACAGTTGAATGGCAAGAAAAATCATTTGCAGTACTTGAGATAGAACCCAGAGCCATTTGTTTCCTGTTTGCACTACCTGTCCCCCAACTGTCTCTTCTTTCATAGCTTTGAATTTAGTTAAGCAGACACTTTTGTTGTTTTTTTCTGCATTAGCTTTTTTCAGGGGTGAGCCTAGACTCTGGGATGTATGCATTTAGCTCATTACCATCCTCTTTAATTTTTGAGGCACAGTCTTACATGGTTCAGCCTGACATAGAACCCATGGTTCCTTGCCTCTGCCCCTGAGTGTGGAATTGTTAAGCTAGCACTCTTAACTACCTCCAGAACAATGCAATGACCTCCAATAGCTGAATGCCAGTGTTTTCCTTTTGATTTCTGTGCTACTGTTAAACATTTAGCCTCTGCTGTGAATCTCGTAAGTCACTAGCATTGTTGTTTTGCAGAGTCAATATTCTATTCTTTTACATTACCTCAGGTTTCTATCTTGTGATGTTTCCCCTCCCTTCTTGTAGCCTTCTGCTCTGATTGGAATTTTGTTTTCTCCCTCCTGCTGGAGACTCCCCATCAATTTCTTTTCTACGGTTAGCATGGTGGCATTCAGTTTTTCTTAGTTTTCAGCTTTCATTGTCTGAAACTGTTATTTTGTAGAATAGTTTGTTGTAGAAGTAATCCTGAAGGGGAGGCATTTTTTCCATTTAAGCGTTTTAGACCACTTTCTAGAGCCTATACAAGTTTGTTGGAAGGTCAGCTAATGGCCTCAGTCCCTCTTTGAAATACCGAGTCTTTTCTCTGTATGATTTTTTTTTATAATTATTTTTTGTCTTTGGTTTTGGACTTTTTTTCTCTGGGGAGTGTTTAGTAATGATTTTCTTTGTATTTATCCTTGGGAGGAGTTCACTGGGTGTTCCAAATTGGCAGGTTGCTGTCTTTTACTACTTCAGAAACTCTTAATGGCGATTTTTTCCCAATGTTACTCGTGCCTGGCTTCTCTCTGTCTGCTCAGAGGATGAAGAGTCCTGAGCACATTAGTCCCACATGGCGCTCAGCCTATTCATTTCAGCCTTCCTTCTTCTTCCCTCTCTGTTACTTTGCTGTCTGTTGCGCTGACTCTAAATCACAGGTGCAACTGCTGAGTCCAGTTTGCTCGTAAACCCACCCAGTTTGTACTTTTCCCCTGATTGAGAATAATTGCTGACAGTTGAGCAGAAAGCTCTGTTTTCATTCACTTTGTCTTTCTTTCTCTATCTCTTTGACCCAGTTATCATAGCTTGAAGTTTTTCTCCGGTGATTATCATGAGGGGATTATCTGTGTGTCTGCTTCATTGTTTGCTTCCCTTTCTCTTCCTCTCCCTGCCTTTTTGAGACCCAGGAATTGTGGCGGCAAGCTAGATCTTGTGTTCAGATGAACTCCATGGCCTTCTCCGTTAATCCTCCAGAGATCTTGGGCTTTCCTCTGCTGTCAATGCAAGTGAAAGGCCAATTACTGCCAACTGGACTGCAAAGGGGTTGGGTCGCAGTTTTAGAGAGACAGAGGCTGGCCTTCCAGGTTTGTGGTTCTTCTCGACTGCTCACTGAAAGCCTGGCTAATCTGCTCCCTCAGACAAGACAAGGCAGAAGAAGGTTCAGTCCTGCCCTGTGCCGATCAGTCTTTCATCTCTACAATGAAAGACCGGAGATAATTAAGCTATAAACAGCTAAGGTTTACCGTGACTTTGTTTCGGATGTTCCGGTGTGTGCTGGGTTGGCTCTTTTGTTTGGGGCTGTAACGTAGCAGCACGTACAGTGAGAGCTTGTGGTGGAATAGAACTGCATCACCAGCCAGGGAGTAAAGAAAAAAAGGCTGAATGGGCTAGGTTTCGACCACAGTGACCCAAAGACTTCACACTTGGTTTGGCTTCCTAAAAGCTCTACTACGTTCCATCAGTGACAGACTAGGAACCAACGTAGCTGCTGGGGAATGTTCAGGATCCAAACCACAGTGTCGCCTTGTGACATTGCAAGTTTTGACTCCTTCAAGGTCTGTCAGATGTACTGAGGGACAAACATTCAAGTATGTAAGTCTGCCAGGGTTCTGTCCCATGAGGTCAGAACATTTCAGCCTCTCCCTCTGGCTTCCCAGATTCCTGTTTTGCCTCAGTGCTCAACCACCTGTGGGTCCCAACCACCACTGCCTGGCCTTCTGTGTTTTGGCTCCCTAGCTTCCAATTTATCTTGCCAGTGCTGCCCAGGTATCAAAAGCTTCACTCATCCTCCAGTAGGCAAACTCTGCCCCAGCCAGCATCAGCCTTCAGAAAATATCCCTACAGGAATAGTTTTCTAGCTATCAGAACTCTGGAGAGGATTATGTCCACAGTTGCGGTCCATTGAATCAGCCCTTCCACTGCCTCCCCAAACTTCTATTCTTACAGATTTCCTTTTCACTTTACTTACAGCAGCTGCTGTGTGTAGTTGGCCAGCCACTACCTACTGAATCACGTGTGAACTCGATACCTCCTTAGTTTTTTAACTCTGCAAGGTGGACTTCAGTATCATTAATCTCTTCAGTAACCTCAGGTTACATCTACTATGTATTAATGACGTATCTGTTTTCTGAATAGCTAACCTCCTCTCTGGGTTAATTTTCTTCCTAACTAAGCTACATCTTCTAGAATTTTCTTTGGTGAAAGCCTATTGGTGGTCAACCTTCAGTTTCATTTTTGTATAAAAATGTTTTTAATTTATTCTTATTCTTCTGCTCTAACTTCACTAATATGCGTTTACCGGTGGTCAATAATTTTCTCTCAACACATGGACAAACCTTCTCCCATCTTCTGGCTTCCACTGTTATTGTTAAGCTGATGGATATTAGCCTAACTGCTATTGATTTTAGCTAGTTTGAAGTTCTTCTCTATCACAGACTGTGGGGCTTCCTGGGCCTTCAGAACTGTACTGCATGCTACCTGAGCAATTGCGAGCCTGTCTGGGCATTAGGTCTCTCACTCTGCCTCCATGTCTCATGATCGTTCACGTTTTCCCCTCTGCTTCTCCAGCCCACTTTCTGGACAGTTTACCCCAGCTCACTTATTCTTTGCAGAGTTACTCCTTAGTTGTAATAAATTTGCCCTTTCACCTATCTATACCCATAAGACATGGAGGCAGAATGAGAAAACTAATTTTTACAGTGATCTGAGCTATGAACTCAAATTCATTTTTAATACTTCATTTTCGATTCCTCAGAAAAACAACCCAAGTGAGTGCTTGCTCCTAGTTACAAATTCTCAGGAAACACAAATCCACCCCCTTCCCTCCCTGCCTTATTTTCAAATATTTCAGGATGAGGACCTGGGCCCTGGCAGTCCTAAAGAAACCAGACCTATCTACCCATTCTCAGTGAGCCAATTAAAGAAACAAATCAGTGGTAAAAAGCTGAAAGGGGAGATTTATTCAGTTAGGAAGAGAGATGAAGAGGTCCAGTGAACACCTCTCCATGTCCATCTTCCAGGGTCTTGACAGGAGGTTGGTGTTTAAGTAGTTGGCCAGAGGTATGCATAGCTTAGCAGTCAGGGTCAAGATGTGGCCTCACCATTAGGGGTACAGCATTGTCTCTGCTTCAGTCTCTCCCTACATGGTAGTCTGACAAGTCATCAGCACTGGGAAATTTCTGGGAAAAAGAAAAAAGAAAAAGAAGCTTCTCTAGATGGTATCAGGCTTCTGCCGTCTCCTTCTTCCAGCATGATATTCCTGGGGGAAATTACAGTTTCTTGGGAACCATTATTTCAATGGTCTGATAGCCAAAGGGAGGAGCATAAGCATCTCTTTAGAGAATCTTTGTTTTTCTGGGATGGAATCAAAGTCAGGGCCGGCAGGTTTTCTGTGACAGTTCACATCTCCTTCCTCTTCATGCTAAAGGTATAATTGACCATTCACCTTCAGCATAAAGATCCAGCGCACTGACGTCTAGGATGGTAGGAATCTACCCACATGGTAAGGCATGGTTATCACCTCCAGGTTTCAGAGCAAGTATCATCTCAGGCAGGACTAGAGGTGACCTGTGAGTGCATCAGCAATCCCTGACAGCTAAATATGTCCAGGCAGCGGGTCTGCTTCGCAAGCTCCGTTTTCAGAGTCACTGATTGGCCTTGTACATCTCCAGGGGAAACCCAGTGCTGGTTTCCTAGCAGAGTGGTGGGGGTTGGAAAAGCAAGCAGTGCACAGGGGAACTCAAGCTCCTGGGAATGGGTCCCTCTGCCTTCATTTCAATTCTGCCAGAGCCAGAAATCCTGTCACAGTCAGCTCTATTCTGTCTAATGAAAAGAAATCTCACTTGGGCTTTAAAAGCATGTTCCACATAGCAGCCTGGTTCACCTAAACTTTTGTGTGCCTTTCAAAGAATGGATCCCTTGGTTCTTTTTCAGTGAGGTGGTTTTAGAGCTGACATTAGACCACGCTAAAGTTTAGAGAAAACCTCTAATGAACTATGTGGAACAGGTTGATAAAATCATTATCTACCTCTTAACTACAGTAAGAATATACTTAAGGGCTAGGCCTGGTATTTCAGGCCTGTAATCCCAGCTAATCAGAAGGCTGATGCAAAAGCATCACTGATCAAGGGCAGCCTGGCCACTTACTGAAACCTGACCTCAAAAGAAAAAGAAAGAAGGAAGGAAGGAAGGAAGGAAGGAAGGAAGGAAGGAAGGAAAAGAGAGAGAAAGAGAGAAAGAGAGAAAGAGAGAAAGAGAGAAAGAAAGAAAGAAAGAAAGAAAGAAAGAAAGAAAGAAAGAAGAAAGAAAGAAAGAAAGGAAGAAAGAAAGAGAGAAAGAGAGAGAGAAACTGAAGTGTGGTTCAGTGGGAGAAAGCTTGCCTAGCTTCTATGAGACATTGGATTCCCTCCTAGTACTAGAGAGGAAAAGACAAGCTGTCCACTGTAGTCAGAATTACTGAACATTCAATTTAACTGTAGCACTCCTGAAAGGGTGCCTAAAAACATTGGGCTGTGATAAGGGTCTTCATGCTTGAATATGCTTAGGAAATGTTATTGTCTTGAAACTTCTCTTGGAAGATGAAAACTTCACACAGTACGCTACACATGTAGGACTCCAAAGCACATTGCAAGAGAGAAAGGCTATTTCCCGTCATCTGACACAGTGTCTCCAAACCATCTGTGACCACAGAGATGTGGGACCTCAGAGCAATGATCATCTGCTGCTGTGTTTATTGTCAGTGAACAGCTGGAAGTGCTTTACAGCTAAAATGTCACTTATTCAGCAAATATCTGTGGAAAGCCTGGTAGGTGCCTAATGTGGATGGACTGAGAGGTGAGGTAGATGTGGTTTCTGTCTTGTTGAGATTGTAGGAGCCCTGGGCTTTCATGGCAGACACTAAGAAGTGGTTAGGACCCAGCTGCTCCTCAAGGTTTTAGACCATAGCCAAGGAACAGGCCCAAGAGCTGGGCATTGGTTACTCTGTCACTCAGGAGAATGTATTGATGTAAGTGTGCCCTTCTCAAAAGAACATAAGGAAGACTAAGCAGAAGCACCCTTGGTTATGGAAAGAAGAGAGAAAGTTTCCCTAGAAAAAGCAGTCTGAGGAAGATGTTTAGGTCAGCTGTGGTGGATGGAGTGAGAGTTCCTCGTGACTCATTTATTTGAGTGTTTGGTCCCTAGTTGGTGGAAGTGTCTGAGAAGGATTAGGCAGTGTGGCCTTGTTAAAGGTGTATGACTAGGGTTTGAGGTTTCAAAATCCCATGTTGGGCCCAGTCTCATTCTCTCTGCTTCCATCTCTGGATCAGATGTGAGCTCTTAGCCACTGCTCCACCTCCATGCCTTCCTGCTGCCATGTGCCCTGCCGTGGTGATGATGGACTAACCACCTCAAACTGTAAGCAAGCCCCCAATTAACTGATTTCTTTTTTAAGTTGCCTTGGCCGTAGCATTTCTTTACAGCTGTAGAACAGTAACTAAGACATAAGAAAATAGGTAGGTTTTAAGGCCTATAGAATCTTTGTGGATCTGAGGATTCTTCCTCAAACAATCTCTGGGTAACTGTCTGATATGGTCCAAGTCTAACAGATTTTATCTGGAATAATGTAAATGATGATGTGATCATGGCATTGGTGGTGATGTTGATGATAATGATGATAAGGATCATGATGATGGTGGTGATGGTGATGATGTTGAAGATGGTGATCATGATGATGATGGTGATGATGGTGGTGATCGTGATGATTATGATGATGATGGTGATGGTAATGATACTGGTGGTGATGGTGATAATTGTCTATCATGCTTTCTTTTCCCCAGTTATCCCCACTTGCCTTTTTTCCTGTCTTTTAGTAAAATGTATACGTGTTAGGGCTCAATTGGCTGAGCCTCTCTGGGTATTCAACTAGTTTTTACCTGACAGTGTATTGTAGCTTCTTGCCTGGGCTCCTGCAATGCTTTCTGCATGTATCTGTATGAACGTCACTGCCCTCAAGGTCATGTTGTCATCTGTGTTTACATTGGGAGGTACTGCTGGAGCGGACACACCACTCGGTTTGTTCCTAACCTCTTCCAGTGTAGAGACCTCAGACCACAGACACTTGGGTAACCATTGCAAATATGCAAGGTAAACCTCCTCCCCTCTGCCTCTAAAACGGCAGCCATGTAATTCTCAGGGCAGCATCAGCCCTGCCTTCATCTCCCAGGAGTCTCAGGTCAGGACTCAGTTCACCAGCTCTGGGATCCCACAGACCCTGGGGTCAGACTCCACCGTCTTTTCCTTCATCAAACCTTCTCCTGTTTGGAAAGGGAATTGTCTGTGCACATGTGCAAGTGCTCTTGACAGTCGTGATGGGCGGGAGAGCGGCCCAGGCCTCTCCGCTATACTGAGCAAGAACATTGCCTTTTCTCTGCCTTTAGGAAGTTAGTAAAATTAGAACTATTTGTCAAAAGAAAAGGCCTGTGTAGCATCAGGCCTGGGCGGGACCATGCTGCAGCTCTTGGCGTTGAAAAGAAATGAATCCATTAATTCACATATTGATTCCTAAAATATTTATCAAGGGTTTGCTGTGTGCCAGACACTGTGCTGGCAGCTGGGGTACAGATCTAAACATAACTGAGGAAAATCAAGCTCTGGTTTCCATAGAATTCATACTCTGCTGCGGTAATAGTTGGGGGAGGGCAGATAATTCCAGACATTGACAGGCCAAGCAAAGGAAGTAAAACCAGAGGGCACAGAAGAAGGAAATATAGGCAGAGCAAGGAGCTTCTCTGGATGTGGAAATCCTGGAGGACTCTCAGAGGAGGTGGCGTTTGTATTCAGGTTTCGGCAATGGGTAAGACCAGGAATACAGCACATCAGGGAGATGGTAGAGTTCTCCAGGCTAGGCAGGGAGAAAAGAAGGGAGGGCCCAGCAGTGGTTGGACCACAGAAAATGAGGGGAGCGCTCTCAGAAGAAAGAGTGCCTGTGAGGCCTTTTGGCGCTGAGGGGATGGGAGTGGAGTGCGGTACCTAAGTGCAACAGGAACCTGGGAGAAGATGCTGAGTGTGGATGACAAGCTCTGATTGCTGCTTTTCACAGTTCAGTGGTGTGGGAAGGGACAGCAGGGCCTGAGATGCTCTAGAGTGGTAATCAGGAGCTGTGCAGGTCGGGCAATGCTGGTCAAGAACAGGGCCAGCGTTCAGACTCAGGACACTCAGCCCAGCTGGTCTTGGACGGCTCCCAGGAATGATTTCATCCTCAGATCTGGGTTGCTTGGTATGCAGGGGATTCCTTCCAAGGGTATGCAGAGGCCAAATGCTTCGGCATGAGGCTGTCAGCCTAGAGGGTAGGGGAAGAAGTCCCTCCACCCACACTGGACTCCACACAACTGTCCCACGAGGGGCACCTTAGCTGTCTCACCAAATCCTGACCAGAGGAGGCTGCCTGCAAATCCTGGTTTCTGTTCCCAGCCTGGAGGCTGCACACCTCGGCTTCACCTTAACTTACAAATTGCATCCTCGGCTAGAAGAATGCTTACTATGCTCACTCACTTTTACAGATATCAACTCTCTTTATACAGTGGGAGCAGTCACTGAGGCCCAGAGAAGCTGAGTCAATCCTCCTAGGTCACAGTGAACCAGGGTTGAAGCCTAGGCTAACTTAGAAGGGCTATTGTTTCACACACTGCTTCATAGCCTGTCCCTCCGCTGTCCATGAGCCAGCAAGCTAGAATGCTGCCTGCGTCTTCCAGGAGCACAGCAGTGCAAATGAATTCACTGTTCCAAGGCATGGGTTTCGTCGTAGGGTAGTCCAGGGCCCCCGCTTACCTCCTCAGAGGATGGGGTAATCAGCCATTCTCAGTTACAAGTAAGGAAGCCTGCACGGAAGGGTTGGGCCCAGGGAGTCTGTCTTGGTTAATCTTATGATGCAGAAGACATCCTCTCGGGGCTTATCAAGGGAACACCTGGCCAGGTGGATGAAGGAGCATGAGATACTTGCCTAGGGGAAAATCTGGGCAGAGATTTTTACAGAGCTCCGACGCCTGCTTCAGTACAGGAGGGCAGCACAGGGGGACAGTGCCATGGGCCCTGCTCTTACGTGTCAGATTTTAGCAAGAGCCTGTGTTAGCTAAAGAAAGTGACTCCGCTAATCACACCTGTAAAGATATCACCTGATGAGGCCATGATTGCTTATGAACACACAGATATGCAGACATCATTCAAAGATTTTTTTTTTAAAGGCTGTCTGTCTGTCCCCCAACAAAGTATATCTAGAACATGGGACAGCCCTACAGGCAAGTAGTTTGAGACCATCAGTCTTGCTACAATGAGTAAGGAAGGGGAGTGGGCCAGGACTGGGCCTGTTCTGGGAAACACTAACAGCTAGGAAGGATATGATGGTCCCGGGAGCTTCCAGAAGGAAATTGCATTTTGTATACAGGCTTATCTGGATTGGAGATGCGCTCACTGTGTATTTTGTGGTTGTCACCCCTGGATTTTAGTTAAGTCTTGTCTAATGTTGCAGCCAGGCTTGCCATTCTGTAAGGGGATTAAAAGACGTGTCTTGTATACAAAGCCAGACTAGGGCAATGAAAAGAGCCCAGAGGGTGGAGGGGGCTTGGAAGAGAGAAGGGCTCTCAAGCACCCAGGGAGCTTTGCAGCTACAAAGCCATGGCTGCAAAGCCCAGCTTTCTTCCCCATGTGGAGATTTACCACCCATGGCCAATTGCAAGGACGTGAGTTTGGTTTTTCTTAATCAAGACAGAAAATTTCTTTGCAGGCAGGCTTCCCAGTTGGGAAATTCTTTTTATGTTCTGCTTAATTCCTTCTGCTGCAGACAGAGCCTCATTTGACTCTGTTTGTTTCTTTCTAGTGTTTATCATTTTTCTCCTTCCCTCTCTCCTCTTCTCTCTCCTTTTACCCCAGCCCTTCCTCTACACCGCTCCACAGAGCTCGTGCTCAAGGCTGTTTGGGATGGACTTTTAATCCAGGCGTGTTGCCCATACCCAGCCCTGAGCCCGCATTTGCACCAGGTATTTAATTAAAGCAGGGATTCCCAGGGGATCTGAGAAGCTGGCTGGCGAGGAGTAGGCTCCATCTCCACGTCTTATTTTGACAAGCCCTGTAATTATCCTTCAGCACTGGCAGGCAGAGGCAGAATCACTTTCCTTCCTGGCACCACCTTCCGCGAACAAGAATCCTTGGGTTCCTTGTTGCCCTACCTAGAAGTGACTTGTGCTCACTGATCAGGTGGGAATGAGCCCCATGCAGGACTTAGACAAGGGCATACGTGCCTTGCCTAATTTTGGCACCTGAGCCAAGGAAGCAGTTTTCTAGAAGAATCTTACAGGGCAGGACTGAGGCAATTTCCCCAGCTCCTAAAACTGTTCTTTCTCCTATAGGAGCCAACATACGTATATATGTGTGTGTGAGTGTGTGTGTGTGTATGTATGTATGTATGCATGCCTGCTGAGCATTGAACTTAACTTTTTCAATAACCACCAGGTTGGCATTATCATCCTATGTTATAAATAGGAAAATCGAGGCCCTGGTAGAGGAAGCCACAGGGTCATCTGAGGTGCTTTTGAGATTCTTAACCAAGGGCCAGCTGGCTCTGCAGCTTCTGTCATCTTTACTTCATAGCATCATTTTCCAGAAAGGCCACGCACCTGCCCTGCCTCTGTCCCAGGTGTCCTAAGTAGGTTCTGGAAAGTTCTGGCCATACCAGAGCAAGTGCTTCCTGCTCTGTTGTGCCACCATTGTGAGTGTGGTGAGGCTGTCCTCATCTGTCAGGGGCCCCCTGTCTCTCTGGTAGCCCCTCATTGAGATAGTATCTCTGCAAGTCCTAGACAACCAAGGCAGCTGGAGCATCGTGAAGTGTTGGGTCAGAGACTGTCTCATCATCCTGCAAGGAAACTAGAGCCACGGGGATACAGGCCAGCTGAGGAAACAGCTGATGAGAAAAGTGGATGGCAAGGACCCCAGCTCCGGCCCTGCCTGGTTACAAGGTTCCTTCTGAGCCGTTTCCTGGCCCACCATGAGGCAGAACTGGCGTAGACACAACCCGCCCAAACGACAAAAACAGCTTGACTGTCGAATGCATACCGGACACAGTGTAGCGCGCACAGAGTACATTAGCACACGTAACTCTCAAGAGCCTGTGAAGTAGGCAGTGTTATCCCTGTTTATAGGAGGGCAAAGCGGACCTCATCAGATCATGCTCTCCAGGCCAAGCAGCAAACACGGGTGCCCCCGAAGAGCTGCGCACAACACTGAACCAGCGGTTCTCAACCTTCCTAATGCTGCAACCCTTTAATAGGGTCCTCATGTTGTGCTGACCACCCCCCCGCCCTACATTTTTGCTACTTTATGAATGGTAATGTAAATATTTGATATGAAGATGGTCTTAGGTGACCCCTGTGAAAGGGTCATCCCGCCCAAGAGGGGTCACAACCCACAGGTGGAGAAGCACTGGTCTAAAACATCATTCAGAGCTTTCCTCCAAGGTGTTTGTGCTTAACAACCACAACTTCATTCTTCAAGATCTGAGACACCTGGAGCGTGGTCAACCTCACCGCCCTGCTGCGCAGACCCCGCACCTTCCAGGTGGAATTTCCTCTGCATGGGCAGCAGGGGCAGAGGAGTGGGACACGGCTACCAGTGTGGGACCATGGCAGAGAGGTGCTGCAGGCATCCAGCCCCAGCCAGCTTTCCAGTCTGGCAGTCTGAATCACGTCTTCATCTGTCTCCATTTAGTCCCATCTGTGAAAGACACAGCTTGTGAATGAAGTCTTCCGTGTTTGTTGTTGTTGTTTTTGTTTGGTTTGGCTTCTTTTGTTTTGTTTTATTTTTTTTTCTATTCTGTTTGTTCTGTTTTTGTTTTGTTTTGTTTTGTTTTGCTTCAAATCTTCCCCATAGTTAGAAAAGGCAAGCATGCTTGTGATGGCTCCTCCCTCAATGTCTAGAGTATTTCTAGGCCCCTATCTCACAGCAAACTGCAAAATATTCTTCCTAGTTTTTCGACTAGATTTTAGATGCTGGTATTTCCCGTTCAAATGTTCAGCCGCAGTTTTCAGATGTTGTCTGTCTGACCCGGAACACGTCCTCTCAACTCCCATGAGAAACAGCAGGTCCTGTGGGTTAGCAGCAAAGGCCAGAACCAGCTCCAGGCCAGCTCAGCATCTGCTGGCTGTGTGGCCTTGAACAAGGAGATGTGGACCCCTGGGCCTCTCTCTCACTGCTCTAAAATCAGGCTGTTACAACAATCCATCATGTGAGGCTGACAGGACAGAGCAAATTCATTCACTTAATGACCAGGCTCTCAGGAAACATTCAGGCATGTTAGCTGTTGTTAGAGCAGGTTGTTGTCAAGCAGGTAGACTCCAGTCAAACTTTTTTTTTCAAAGATTCATTCATTGTGAGGTCAGCTTGAGGAGGAAGTGGCCTTCCCCCCTCCTTCCCAGTTTCTTTTTCACTTCCACTGGCATCCTTCCTATGCCTCAAGCTCTGAGCATTGACTAAACTGCCTGTTGATAGGTTTCAGGTTTGGTGTTCAAGAGAGATAACTGAGGCAGGTTGTCCTTTGGAGTAAGAGAATTATACAGAAGAGTTACCAATGCCATAAGTAGACACATGAAAAAGCAGTATGATGTGGGATCTAAGGAGGGTTCAGGCCCACATGGCTGACTCCAACTGTCCCTTCTCATAGGTTTCAGTGGAAGCAGGAAGGTTTTGTGCTATGTAATTGGTGAAGAACCCACAGTTCTCACCCCAAGGTACCCAACAGTTCTTATCTCTGAGTCCAGAGCTGGTCTTCAAGCTGTGGTCTTCAAGATCTTTGTGAAAGGCCCAAGAAGCCTTTTCCAATTCCTTCTTCAAACCCCTCAGATAAACTTAGTGTTAAAGAAGCAGTTCACATCAGGGAGTGATGGCCCACACCTGTAATCCCAGCACGTGGGTGGCAGGAAGATCCCTGTGAGTCTGAGGTCAGCCTGGTCTACGCAGCGAAACCTTGTCTTTCAAATAAAATGACAAACAAACACACAGAAAAGCACTTCAGTCCTTCATCACTACCACCCTGGAGTGGAAGGAAGGAATCCTCCTGGGGCCTGTGTGCAGAATCAGCTGTGAGGATAGGGGGAGATATACCTGCAGACGGGTATGGCCTGGGCAGGGGCTGGCCTAGGATCTAACACCTGCTGTATGTCCAGCTTTCAACTGTGTGTTAAGTACACAGCCATGAATGGGGGCAGCAAGGACCCCATCTTCTCAGAGGCAGGGCATGGGCCCCGGCTGTTCCTCAGAATTGGCTAGGATAAGGACATAGTGCTACGTGGGGAACACGGAAGGCCCCTTTGAGGACATGTTTTAATCACCAGTGGGAAGCACATTTCTAAACAGAAGGAGAAGCTTCTGCAAAGGTAAAACCAAGTTTGAGGGATAGGAAAGCGGCCAGAGTGGCGAGGAGGGAGAACTGGATATAAATAAGGTTGGAGAGTAGCCAGGGACCCAGTCACAGAGGGGTAGGAGCCACAGGGAGACCTTTGGGCTAAACTGAGTCGTTAGCATAGGGCTCTTATGGAGATTGAGAATGGACAGATCTCTTTGTGGAGACAATGTTTAAGGCAGACCTTGCCTGTGGGCGGGCCTCAGAAGACGGCTAGGTCCTCCACACTCAGATCTGGGTCCTTTAGAAGGCTGCAGACTTTTGACGTAGGAGGGAGGACTTCTTCAAGTTCGTATGATTGGAGTACCAAGCGTCAGCTCCACCCCTCGCTTGGCTTACCTAGCCACCTTCCTTCCTCGCATTTCTACAGGGTAGCTGCAGCACAACCCAGCTGGCTGTGATGGTGAAGGGGAAGCTCAATTATTAGGTTCTTATTATCCAGACTGTTCTTGCCAGCCAAGGCTGGATGGCGGCTTGAGATTCCAGGAGACAATCCCTTCCCGCCTCCACTGGACAGGTACATCACCAGATTCACTTGTAAAGAAAAGTTGGGACGCAGGTAGGCAAAGCCACTCCAGATCCATCCAAGATCTAGAGAACACAAAGTAATCCTTCAGGGCTGTTAAGGGAACAGCAACCAGCATCCCACAGCCCCTGGGACCAGCTGGGAATGGTAGAAATTCCATCCACCCCACTTGCACATCTTTAAGAAGAGGCATCTGAGTGCTGACTCAGGGACCTGTAACCCAAATGGTCCCAAGCCTATGGTTAGGTTTTAATGAGCTGGAAAAATACAAAGAGAGATCCCTGAGGGCATCAGCCATGACATGCAACTCTAATAACAATGAAGCAAAATCTTCATAAACCTAAAAGTTGCTTAAAACCCAGGAAATGCAGATCGACATAACTGGCTGTGTCTCATCAGCCCCTAGAAAGTGTGGTCGTGAATGACTTCCCATCTTCTCCCAAGCTTGTGTTTCTCTGTCTACAAAATACTGGATTTAAAGAAAATTGTCTTGAGTTGAGGAGATGGCTTAATGGGTAAAAGCACTGAGTTCAAATCCCCAGCACCTATGTAAAAAGCCAGGCCGGGCTGCCTGTGCTGACACTCCAGTATGTGGGCCAGAGGTGAAGATAGGTGGATCCAGAGAGCTTGCTGACCAACCAGCCTGGAGAACCATTGAGCTCTAGTTCAACAAGAGACTCTGTCTACAGGCAGTAAGAGAGCGATGGGGGAAGAATCTCGGCGTCTTATTCTGGCCTCGGCAAGCATGCGCCCATCCACCCCCACAATCATATGTGTGCACCACACTCAGAAAGGAAGGGAGGAAGGAGCGAAGGAAGGAAACAGGCTTTCCATTTTCGTATGTCCTGACACAATCGACTCAGGTTTTCCTAGCTGAGAGCTGAGTCTGCCTTGGGCAGCGCTGTGTCGCTTGGAATCTTAGAGACCATCTCTGCGAACTTTCTTCGTGGGCCCTGATACCTCTCAAGGCAGTATCTACCTTTCCCCTGGACTGAATTAATTCCCCTCTTTCCCATCTGAACTGCTTCTGTAAAGCAGATGCTGGTATAGAAAAAAAAAAAAAAAAAAAAACCACATTCCATTCTACTTCTCTAGTTCTTAACTACTGCTTCTGTCATTCTTATCCAAGAAATGCCATTCGGAAATAGATGTCATCAGGTTTAGTTCCTTCCCAAACTCTAGCATTGAAATTATTTAAGTATGCTCTAATTTCTTAAAGCTAATCGTGTCTTCTCTGCAGTGGTAGATGGCTCCGCCCTGCCCTTGGCCTCCAGGTAGATGTCTTCTTCAAAGGCTGACTCCCAAATTTCACCCTCCATTAAACATTGCCTCTTCTCGGCTTGGTGAGCTGTGCTTTGTGGGCAGAGCTCTTCAGACCTCTCAGGTCCTTCTTTCAGCTTCTGGTCTTCCAGTTGACACAAGAGAATTCTCTGCTCATTTACCACAGGCTAGCCCAGCAACGTGTGCCTCGCCCCAGAACTTCCTACCTCTAGTTTGGAATGTAAGCACCCTGGATCGGGTTGCAGATTGGCACAGGAAGATGAGCGGTGGTGGGGCTTGGAGGTCCGGTATGGACAGCGACAGGGAAGCAGTGATCTGTAAAAGACATTCAACCATGCTCATTTTCTATCTCTTCCTGCCCTTCTCTGTGTGTCTTGCCTCCTTGAGCTCTCTGCCCTGCATCCCAGCCCTCAGACCCTCGGTGCCTCTCTGTGATTGTGGTTTTACCAGCTTCTCTTCTACTTTCCTCCATCTCTCCCTCCTTTCTTCCTCTCCATTCTTTCTTCTGCCTCTTCTTTCCCTAAACCTTTCCTTCTAGTTATCCACCCTACTCCTTTCTGGAGCCCAGTGGCCAAGACAAAGCCCTGGGTGAGAGGATGACGCATCCACTCTGCAGTCAGAACCCAGCCTCCTGGCTGGAGTGCAGCCCTGCAGTGGGTTTATTTCCACTTACCAAAGGGCATCTGTAATGAATGTGGGCAGTGATTAAGGAGTGGGAGACGTGTTTATGCTCCTCCAGGGCTGAGATGAAACACCCATAACATTTAATGTGGCGTGTTGACATTTAAATGTCAATTAAAAAGTCCCTGCTCTGCTTGGTTGGCCCCTAGATCCTTACATGAGTATTGTCCTCTGCCTGCCTCGCCAGCCCTATTGGGGGGCTTTGGCAAGCAGATGACACAATAGCCACCGTGACTGTGACAAGAGAAATGGGTAAAGTCTGAGGTGGCTGAGGTGTTGTGAGAATCCAGATAAGAACCAAATGGCACCACTGGGCAGGAGGAGGGGAATTCGGGGAGCTGGCTGGAGCTTATGGGAGTTTAGAGGCAGCTGGCAGTGGCCTTGGACCCTTCCTGAAGCCCTTCAGATCTTTGGCTAGGGCTCATTTGTGCATTTAACCCCCTGTGGTGTTTAATCTCCATTGCCAACCTGACAGAATTTAAAATCACCCTGGCAACACACTTCCAGGTGTGTCTGTGAGTGTTTCCAGAGAGGTTTAATTGAGAAGACTCACCCAGAATGTGAGCAGCACGGATCTGTGGGCTGGATAAGGAGAACATAAGCAGACCCGTCTTTGGGCCCTGACTTACAGGATTGTGACTGCCTGTCTCACACTCCCTATGTGAAAGACTGTATCCTCAACCATGGTCCCCTCAAAACCTCCCTTTTTTATAAGTTGCTTTTGTCAGCTAGTTCATCATAACAAGGAGAACAGTAGTATACATATTGTCAGTGGCCCAGACCACTAAGTTTGGGGGGATGGGGCTGGCTGGAGACCATGGGAGATTCATTTAAAGACAGCAGAGGCCTTCAACTTCTCTTCCTACATCTCACATTGTCTCAGTCCATTCCCTGTTGCCAGGGACGCAATACAACAGTGGTTAAACTACAGAGAGAAGCAGCTTGCTTTGGCTTATGGTCTAGGTCCAAGGTTGAAGGGTCTGTATTTGGTAACTGCCTTCTTGCTAACGATCTCACAGTAATCCAGGGTCTTACATGGTGTGCTGACTAGTTTTGTGTTGACTCGACACAAGCTAGACTCATCTAAGAGGAGGGGACCCCAGTTGAAGAAAGGCCTCCGTAAGATGAGGCTGTAGACAGGCCTGTAGGTCACTTTGTTGATTAGCTATTGATAGGGGAGGGCCCAGCCCATTGTCAGTGGTGCTACGCCTGGGTTGGTGGTTCTGGGTTCTATAAGAAAGTAGGCCCAGAAAGTCATGAGTAGCAAGCCAGTAAACAGCATCGCTCCATAGCCTCCAGGTTCCTTTCCTGTTTTAGTTCCTGCCCTGACTTCCTTCGATGATGAACAGCAATGTGGGCCAAAAAAATCCTTTCCTCCCCAACTTGCTTCTTCCGGTCATGGTTTTTCAACATAGCAATGGTAATCCTAAGACACATAGTGAAAGACAGAGATCATGAGAGAGACCTGGAGCAGCTGGCTTTTACACCAAACCTTCTCTTGGAGTAATCCTATTAGTCAATAATATCTACCAGTCACATAAAGAGATGAATAAATTACTAAGGGCAGAAGCCAATTACCTCCTAAGAGCCCCTCCTTTTGGCATGCCATCATAAAAATGAAATGTCCCTGTGTTGTGTGGGGTGGCGGGAACAAATTGCACTCAGCCTACCAAGTGCTGTGTCTGGAGTGATTGTCCCCCATTCTCTGGAGGCTTCCTGAGGGCCTATTGGCCTCTCTACCACCCATGACCCCGGTATCTAGTACACACCAGAACTACCCAGAAGTGGCACATTACTCACTTGCGTTCAATATGAGAATAGATATTTATAAAGTGACTTGGTGTGCCAGGATTATCCTAGAAACAGGCTGTAAAATGATGAAGCCGCCCTGAGACAAACAGAAGAGCAGATCAGTGGCAAATGCTAAGCTAGATATAAGCCAAAAGGAGAAGCAGTGCGTCTAGCCCAGCTTCCGAGCCACACCCTCGGGGAGGTTAAATGAAGCTCAGACATCCCCCAAATGAATATGGATTTTTGAGGCAGAAAGAGGCTGAGGCATTTCTAGATAAAGGACTCACCAGGGTGGAGGTAGGAATGAGCCCTGGTGGACTCAGGTGTAAGTAGACTGAGTCCTGAGCACAGCAGCTCCATTGTGAAAGCTTTGCCCAAGCGCCACATGACTGCACAAGGTTCTGCAATTGGCTCATGAGCTCTGTGAAGGTCAAGGCTTTCTCTGTTCTGTACTGCAGTGTTCCGGGACTGGGACTTACTTGATGCGTGGGAGTCACCTGGTAAACATTTGTCCAGTAAACATGTGAATTATCTCTTATCTGGCCTCATTTCTTTCCCCAGTTCCCCAAGTCCAGGATTCCCTTCAAGGAGTCGTTTTTTTTGCAAGAGTCCCCCCACAAAGCCTGATATCTTATGTGAGGCGTGCACCTCAATTTCCTGCACACCATCGTCCCTGTACCAGTCTCATGTCTGAACACAACATGTTTCAGGGCCCCATTTGCATGACAAGTTTCCTGGAATCGCAGTAAAAAGAAATTTGTCTTCCAGAGCCCAGGGCTGTAAGCTGCAGCTGGGACACTGTCCCAGAATGGGGTTCAGGCTCTATAGGAGAACACAGGGCCCCAGCCTCCAAGGTTCCCCACCATCCCAGCTGCAACAGCAAAGAGAGTTATCTCTGTCTCCCCATGAGTACCTGGGCAGCAAGTCTGATATCCAGAGCTCTGTCTCTCTCTATCTCTATCTGTCTCTGTCTACCTGCCTCTCTCTCTCTCTCTCTCTCTCTCTCTCTCTCTCTCTCAGACACACACACACACACACACACATAGATGCACACACACACCTAGTTCCCTTTACACTCTGCATTTCTGGTCTTGGACCCATTGGGGGACCTGCCAGGATGGCCTAGGAAAACCAGAGCCTCCGCATCCTACATCCACAGTCATGTTCTTATCCCCAGTCCCAGTGAGAAGCCCCCGCCCCCAGCCAGGTGCAGTGCCTCACTGATTGATTTGGCTGCTGCTGCTTTCCACCTTGGCTGGGGCACCGTTTACACCACCCAGCATCACAAGCTCAGCAAGAAGAGGAGGAGGCTTGTGATTATTCTGACTTTGAATCGATCCATTGCTCAGTTGATCAGAATTACACCCCAGAGGCTTCTGTTGATGGAACTACATGGCATGATATCCAGACACTGCTGGACTCGAGCTCAATATCCTATCTCAGCCATATAGAAGTAATATCTTCTTCCACACAGGGCTCTGTCTTCTTGCCTGGTCCAAACCTTACATTCTGGCTCAAGGCTACACAGTGAGGGATTCATGCATTTGGCATGAAAGAGGTAGTAAAAATCATCTTGTGTTCCCCTCTCTCTCTCTCTCTCTCTCTCTCTCTCTCTCTCTCTCTCTCTCGCTGTGGATGAACCCAGGGTCTCATAGTTACTAAGTTAGGACTTTTCCACTGAGCCATGCTTGCAGCCCTCACTGCTCCCTTTGTCTTTCTTCCGTAGGAAAAGCGAAGGCAGAGGCACACATCTCAGGAAGGGATTGTGTGCTGTTTCTGATATTTCATGATTCAGGCACACTCAGAAGAGTCCCATGCCATGTGCCTGCCACACATACGTCTGCACACACAGAGTCCTGGCTCCCTTTTTTACTTTTTCCCTCCCTATGTTGCATATACTTAGAAGACATCAGGAACTAGTTGTGTAAAAAGAGGTTTCTGATGGACTCCACGGATCCAGGAAGACTCCATTCAGCTGCCTAGTAACAAATTTTCATTTTATAATTTTAAATTTCTGTTGCTATGTATGTATCATAAGAAAAAGTGTGCTTCATATGACATAGTATGCTGGAAATATTCAAAAATTGTAGCCGCACACATCTGACTATCTTACACATGCACTTGAAATGTTTCCAGGTGTCTGGGAAGGTAAGCTTGGCCCCAAACCACTTATTGGAACAGCATCCTTCCTGTGAGACCCCATTCCATCTTCCTTTTGATCAGAAAAAAAGCATTGGCAGTAAAGAGCCAGACTGTGGCGCTGACCGTGGTCCTGAACCGTGATCGTGTCTAGAGTTGTTGCAGACTCAAAGAAAACCGCTGTTGCTTGCTTCCTGCTGCCCTCTGAACTGTTCAAAGATGGAGTCTGTGGATCTGGATCCTTGAAAAGCATCCCAATCTTCCACTTGGGCACGGAAATCAGTCTGCTGGTACACCGTGCTGCTTCTTAAAGGAGCAGGGTCTTATCCAACCCTCTCTAGAGACCTGTGTGTAGTGTCAGGATCCGCACGTTATATAATACTTTGACATCTGCTCCCGCTCTTGCAGAACAGACAATTTTCTTAACCATTACTGCATCCTTTCGAAAAATCTATCAGGTTTGCCTAATTTATTCAACAAATATTTGTACCAGTTCCATGTCTTATGGTTTTATTGTCACTTAACAGAGGCATAACTGGGGCCAAGAAGGACAGGAGATTTGTTTCTGATTGAGCTGGTAAAAAAGAGATTTGGGAACTCACTATAAGTTACCAGCATTCAAATCCTATACACTTTCAATCTTACTTTAGGACATGAAATGACGGACCACAAGTGTGTTTTTGTGTGTAAGTATGAGGAGCAGGAACATGGAATGGGGCTTCTAATTATGCACAAAGTGTAGAACATCAGAGTTGTGTATGTGGTGTCTATTTTCCTTTAGCCTTTTCCCTCTCCCTTTCTCTCCCCGGCCCCAACCCATCAAATGCAGGTTGATGAGGAGATTACCATTCAGGGCACGTTCAGCTCCCTTCTGATTCCCATAGAGAGAACACAGCCTCTGCCTGCCAATTAGTGACGTTCGGGTCTCTATTAGAGGTGGGGACAGCTCGTTCCCAATACACAAATGTTCTTGTCTGAGAGCTGCCATGGGCCAAAGCACCAGCCTCTTCTCTCCCCAGAGTCACTGCAGAGGTGACCTGATCCCTCCAGTATTGCTTTAACCAATATCACAATCAATAGCTATTTGTTAAACCCTGTCTCTAGTCCTTCATGGAGCTCACGGATAGCTACTACTTCAGCTTGAGGGAAATGAGATCCCAGTAGAGAGTGGCTGGGAAGAGGGAAGAATTTCTCAAACATGGTTCTTTTGTAAGCACTTTAAAATGTGCTTATCCTCCCCAATAGGAAAGAAAAGGGACCTACTGTGTGTAAGGGGCTAGTGCGACATGTCTGTCTCACTACATACATTAAATTTCACGTATTATGTTCAAGTCTATTAGTTTCATATGAGGATCAATGTGATATGCAAGGCAAGCCTTTTAAGTAGAGAAAATTCAAATCTAATATCTAACCCTGTGTCTTTCTCCTGGTGAAACTTTGTGACCCCAAGATCTTTATCTAGAGAATGGAAAGAAATCATACATGCTCGTGGGGAAATCCTCCTCCTCTAAGTCTGTTTGTAGTGTTTGTGTAACTGTTTGTAGTGATGTGTGTTTTCACTTAAGCTTGTAAAAGAGAAGTGTTGTAGTAAATTAAAAGTGAAAATGTGTGTTGGCCTGTATAATGTTTATTATTAGCCCTAAGATTAGCACAGCAGTATTATCTAACCTGCTATCACAAATAATAAGACACAGACATGTGTTAGATTTTATAATTGCCTTATTTATCCTGGACCAGGCAGATATTTCATCCACCCTGGCTCAGTAACCCCACCATCCATCACCCAGCCCCCATCCAATGCCATCCATCTTCACCATCTTCGTCTGAACTATCTTCCATCCACAATCTTATAAATACCTGCTTTTATTCTTCATCTGTGCCTTTCCTCACCATTATTGGAGTCCTTCCTCCAGGCCCATGTGATTTCTCTGTGTTAACTCATCATGGCATCCTCCTTCTTCCTTGTTTCCTGTGCTTCTCTCTTTCCTCTCTTGAGCCCAAAACCCCCAGGAACCTTAGTCACACATACCCCATTCTCCCTTGCCCAGGTATAGGCCGTTTAATCAACCAATCAGGTATGTCTTAGGCAGGTTTACCAAACAAGGATAGATGTAATTAGATCTTGAGGGCCAGTAACATGCATCAGACCAACCTCCACTAGAGAAGGAAAACATAGCATCTTATAGAGCCCCCAAAGACATTCGGTGGCTTCCCAAAGGTCACAATAAGAAGCAGGCAACAGACAGGGCTGAAGCCACATGTTTGTGATGCCCTGAAAGACCTCCCATGAAACAAACAATGTCGCTAGTTTCTCTTGGAGACTGGACTGTGAAAAGGGCTTAAAATGAAGTAGAAAACAAAGCAGAGGAGGGAGGCAGAGGTTAACAGATCCCTGATTATCAGGGCCAAAACTCTTAATGAGAATGGAGCACCATGTAATTACCGACCCACTCAGAGAAAATAAGAAATTGAGATGGTTATTAAGATGGGAAATCATAAACTAGAAAAAGGATGAAAACAAACACAAAGAATCAGGAAAAAGCAAAGTGGAGCACGGAGTATCAAGGACAGGAAGACAGCAGTGTGCTGAGAAAAGAGTATGACCCAAGACTTGCAGGTGAGGACCCTATAGCTTGGGAATAGCTGAGGATACCTGGTACCTAGGAGATCTGAAAATAGAAGTGCCTGGGTCCCACTTGCCCCTAAAAATGGGGTCAGGACATTCTCTGGGGTCACACATCACGCAGCATATGATGTGATCATATCTGGAGGTGCATTAAGTGTCATGGTATCACTTGCCATTGAGATCTACTCTCTTATTTCCTGAGATGCTGCTAATCACCCACCAGGAACCACAAAAAAAAAATCATTCAAAGTGCCTGCTTTCACTATGTAGCAACCCTTATTTAAGAATGGAAACTGATAGAGTGAGTGATATACACCTTTAATATTAGAACCTGGGAGGCTGATGCAGGAGGATCTTGAGGCCAGCCTAGTTTATATGATAGTCAGGCCTGGCTGACTGTAATAGCAAAAAACAAAAACAAACTAGCATCATCATGATCAACAACAACAACAACAAAACATTTGAGAAGGGTACAAGAAGAATGAAGGTCAGAGGTCAGAACAAACATCCAATGGGAAGTCAGGAGGAAAAAGCGTCACAAGGAAATGAAGCAGTTAATTGTTATATTAGGGGGTCCTAGACTAAAATCAGGCAGGAATTCAAAAGGTAGAAGAAACAAGCTCCTTGCTTACCTACACAGTGAGACTCCTGTCCTTAAAGAAGTGAAGACCTAGATGCAATGAAGAAGGACAGCTGGAGCAAGAGCTAGGAAGAGAGGCCTTTGGTGAGGAACTTGGGCAGGGATGTAGCAGAGATGGTTCTAGATGATAGTGTTCTGGGCAGAAGTCTGGATAATTCTGTGGGTGTTTTGTTACCAGGGGTCAATGATGAATTCAGGTTTTTAAACTTCCACCCCAGGCTCTAACGGCCAGGGCAGAGCCACTGGGTTATGGTCACATGCAATGGCTGAGAGATCCCAGGGGAGGAAAAGTGAAGGAGGAAGATTGGAGGGTGTTCTTAGGATAACAGGGATCTGACCAATCATTGCCAAGCAGGGAAAGGTAAGCCTTCCAAGCAAACTGACTATAGAGGCCATTGCTCGCTGCACAGCTACTGAGCTAGCCCTGACAACACTCCCTCTGTGAATCCAGAGCCCCGTAGACGAGTCTTGCCCTAAGCAAAGTGGGAAGCTGGCAGCCAGAGTTTGGCTGGCCTTGATGTATGGGGCACGGGCAACTGAGTCAGATTCAGGAGTTCTAGGTCCATGATCCACAACAGGTACCATCTCTTCTAGGTGGCTGCCTCCCTTCAATCTCAGCTTCTTCTTGTATGAACCGGGAGCATCAGGGGCTGGAGGGACGACTCAGAGTAAAGAAGAGCACTTACTGCTTTGCGCACCAGGCTTCTGTTCCCAGCACCCACATGGAGGCTCATGACCGTCCGTAATTACAGTTTCAAGGGGATCCAACACCTCTTCTTACCTCCACAGGCTCCTGCATGAACAGGGTACATACGCACACATGTACACAGACACCCAACACAATAAATATTTAAAATGGGAGCAATAGAGATCACCTTGGTGGAGCACTTAAACCTTACATGTCTCTGCAAATTGCCTCTATTCCTGTTAGGACACTACTGTGAGTCTGCTGCACGAGATCATTGACTTCATTCACTCATTCATTCATTCATTCATTCATTCATCAGCATTTTGAGGGCATCTAGTATATCTCAAACATCATGCTGAATAGAGATGTTCTTTGTTTACTGAAGTCCTGGGGTTTGAAAGACATTTTGAAATTCAAGAACTTTATTCTGACACTTAGCTCACGCATTTCCAGTGGCCCCAAGCTCACCCTCTCTGGAGACACAGAGCTGGTTTAACAGACCATTTAGACTAAGAAAATTGACACATACTTGTGCTAAGCTAACTACTTCTTGTTCCTGGCACACTCTATATATTTCTCTCTCTCTCTCTCTCTCTCTCTCTCTCTCTCTCTCTCTCTCTCTCTCTCTCTGAAATGGTCTAAATTGCTGGGTTTTCTCTCCCATCCCATTGGGATTTTCAATGCCACGTCTCCCAGCACTCCCTTTCGGTTGCCAGGATGGATTTTGCCACCTCATGATTGGGTGAGCCTTCCCAACTGCAGCACATCCTTTCCCTTCAAAGAGGAGGGCAGCAAACTGCTCCCCCAACAACATCCAGGCTCTTCAGGGAACCTGGCGCAACACTAAGACAGAGACAGCTCTTTAGCAGTGACTTGGATCTAGCATTACCTTCCTGAGATCAAAAGAACAAAGCGGCTTCTCAGGCCAACACAGGTAGATTAGGTGCCTGGAATCTGAGGCTGGGGCAGAACAGGAGATGGATGTCCTCTGCTCTCCCAGACACTTCCAGATTTCAGGGTACATTTTGTGACCCTGCTCTGTGAAGCTTCCAGATTGCTTCTAGTGCCCAGGGGATAGGAAAACAAACTTCCCAACACTTCTGAATCCTATTTCCCTCAGGGGCCAAGTAAATGATGATGATGGTACTAGATCCGTCTAGTTTCCAAGCAAACCAAGAAGGTACCAGAGGTAAGGGGGGGCTAACATTGTCTGGCACTTCATACGCTCGGACATAGCTTTGCCAGGGTCATTCTGATTCATACAAGGACTCTTCTCAGTAAGTGTAGAGGCCTGAACAGTGCCAGAAACTGGTAGAAAAAAAAGAAGAAAAAGAAATTAGCAGGGAGAGAGCAGGACTGGACTGGGCTTGTAGAGGGAAGGAAACACCAGGACATTTGCAGCTGTGAGATGAGCAGAACGGCAGGAGGGCCCTGTGGAGTTCCCTGCTTCTCTTTTCCAGCGTGCACCCCGACGCTCTGCTCTGCTGTGTGAGGGGCAGTGGTGTTGGGGAGCCCACCCACCTTAGTGTGGACTTCAGCTTTCCTTGCACCTGGCTGAATGACGCTACTAAAGCTATTTCACCCTCTGAGCCTCTTTAGTGTCTAAAAAAAAAAAACCCAAATCTCTGCTATAGTTGCTGTATGAAAAAAACAAAAAAACAAAACAAACAAACAAACAAAAAAACTTGCCAGGCAAGTTTTGGGTCCCTGACAAGTGACTGCTATTATAGTTTTCTTATTATTATTTCCATAATAGCAATTTTAATTGTTGTTGAAATTTAAGGCCACCCATAACTTAGAAAAATAAGGCTCTCCCTTCTTTTCTGGTATTTTCTCCTTTGGAGAAAAGAATGTACCATTGGTTTCCTAAGCCCACTTCTTTCCCACCTTTTTTCTCTCCCTCCTTTCCTCTCTCCCTCCCTTCTTCCCCCCTTCTACCTCCCTCCCTATCCTTCCCTCCTCCCATTCCTTCTCTTTCCTTTTCTCTGTCTCTTTGTTTTGTCTCTGTCTCCCTGTGTCTGTCTCTGTGTCTCTGTCTCTGTCTCCCTGTCTCTGTTTCTCTTTGTGTCTCTCTGTCTCTCTCTATCTCCTTCCTATCCTGTTTTCCTGTTTGGAATGTCCCCATAGGTTACAGACCCAGCTGCAGCTGGGATTCCAAACCTGCAGACCTCCCGCCTTGCCCTCATCCTTCACTCCCTCCAAAATCTTATCAAATATTAAAAGCTGTGAAAGAGGAGTCCGGTTTTAAATCATTTTAATCACAGCATTCCTCAGCCTTCTCAAAAGGGCTCGGAGGAATCGATTCAGAAGTGGTAATTATGACTGCAACCCCGTGCCAAGCGGCAGGTCCGCCCTGGGACACCAGCGACAGATGGCAGGCAACAACTAGGGAGGGCTCCTCCCAGTGGGGACTCAAGCAGGAGGTGCCTCATGGGAGGAAATGAAGCCACGTTGTCCCCGTCGTCCCCGGCTAGGTGTCAAGTTTAGAAATGCACACCTGAATCTGCTGAAAATTAGCTTACCCTTATTAAATTTTCCCTAGGGTGGGGCCTTGTGCTGTGCCTAACCTTGTAGCTACTCTGAGAGGCATTTGTCATTATCCTGATTATAAACAAGGGAACCGAAGCTGGAACACGTCCAGTGGTGTCCTAAAGCCAGGCGCCAGCTCTATCCTGCTTGGAAGCCTTTTAATTTGTTTCCTGCCACTTGGCCAGCCTCAGACTCAAAGGTCTTCTGCAATATGCTACAGGGGACACTGCCCTTAGAGCCATGCGTCTGTCTTCAGCCCAATTCATGGGTGTATATGTGTATATGTATGTGTACGTGTGTGCTTCTGTGTGTGTGTTTGTATGTGTGCACATGTGTACGTTGTATGTCTTTGTGTACACATGTATGTCCGTGCATTCATGTCTTAAGGCTAGGGGTCGATTTCAGGTTTCTTCTCCCTCTCTCAAGCTTACTTATTGAGGTAGGCCCTGGAATCCACCTGTTTCTTTCCAACCTCCCCCCCCCACCCCCCGAAGCATGAGGGTCAGCTGAGGATTCAGACTCAGGACCTCCTAAGCTGCAGGTGGCACTTAACCCAATGAGCCACCCTCCAGCCCTGTCCATCCTTTACTCCTCTCCCTCTGACCCCCCCCCCTTTGCAGGGCTGTCGTTGGAGCTCTAGTTAACTCTAGCTCTCCTATGGCAACTAAGGTATACCCATTCATCTCTGAAATCCTATCGGTCACTGGCCCTTTCTAATGGCCACCACGGCTAGTTATCCCTCACCTCACAGGGCTCAGCTGTTGACAACCCAGGACTCATTTGCCTCAGGCTGAACACTCCAGACAGCCCCGTCTTCGTCCAGTTCCTCAGCTCCTCATATGGTTCCCTCTTGCCTCTCTGCTTTGACCCATCTTTCCTCATCTGGAACAGCTGGTATGGAAATAGCATCTTTATTGCAGGCCCCTGATGTCTACCCCATGCCTCACTCCCATCCCTCCCTCTACTCCACCAATTCATACCATATGTCTGTGGCTTTCCATCAATAGCCTAGGGAAAGCTGATTTAAACTGCTGGAATTCCTTCTACTGGCCAGTCTGGAGGAGGACAGAGAAGGTACCTGAGCCAGTACTTAGGGCAAAGCAGTAGGTCAGCCAACAATGATCGAGTGAGTTCTGTCGTGGTTGTGCCTCTGCCCTGAGGCAGGGGAGGAAAGCCCAGCGAACAGGGCTGAGTCTGCAGCGTTTGGTCAGGTGAAGCAAGAGGACCAAGGTGGTCGTTTGCATACGAAATACCCAAGAATATTATTCAATATCACAAGAAAATGTGTGTTCCATGATGTTTCTTGAAAAATGTACCCCTCTTGATCTATCTTTCATTTCCCCACATTTAATAGAGATGTGATTACAGAGAGACAAATAGACCCTGTGCACCGTGATAAATGGCAAGCAGACAGGAGCTGTGCCTGCCGGAAGAAGACAAAGAGTGGAAGTGAGGCAGCTGAGCCTCACAGACCCTCCATAGGAGCGCCTGCTGCTTGTCCCCAGCCTGCGTGCCCTGGAGAGTGTGGGACCACGTGACCAGACTTTCCCCTTTTCAAGAGAAGCTAGAAACAGACCATAATGTTCCAAATTTTTGAAGAGTTGTCTTCATTAAACACACACACATAAAAATCAAATAAGCAATCAAACATCTGTTCAGGGCTTTGGCTTCTTAGATTACAACTTCTACACAAATTTTCCCAAAGAGAATAAAAAAAAAAATCACCTTGCAGGTGGATTCAAGAGGGACCCTTGACTCCCAGAATCCACTGGCTTCTAAGCACTTGTTTGAACCTCAAGCCCTCCTTTCAGACTCCCTTGCCTCCCTGAAGCCTCAGCAAACCCTCACACCAGAGGAAAACTGTGTCTAAGCCCAACAAATGGCACGTAAAAGATCACAGAGAGCCGGACTCGGCCAAGTCGTCCCTGTTTTCTCTCTGCTGAGGGATCAAATGCTTCCCGTTCCGATGATTAATCGCCTCTCGGTTTTTACCACAAGTTGTACAATGTTATTGACTGAACAGATATATTCATTGTGCAGAGTTGCTGCTAGAACATGCATGCTCTGGGGTGAGGTAATGCTTGCCTGGGGCTTGCAAGCTGTGTACTGTTTCTGTGCTGCCCGATTCAGCCCACCCCAGACCCTTTCCACTTCTGATGGGGCTAGCGGAACTCAGCTCTCCAGCAGCTGTCCGCGTGCCTTCACTAACGGTTACACTGCTGAAAGCTTTATCATTGTACCAAGCATACCACACACACAGCTGCCCCTTGCTACACCAAAATTACTTCCAGAATCCTCAACGGTACCAAATTCTCCAGATGCTCAAGTCCCTGTCAAAAAAAAAAAAAAAAAGGAACATCATCTGCACATCCTCCTGGGTACTTTGCATCATCTCTAGATGACTTCTAATTCCTACTGTCCATGCAAATGCTGTGTAAATAGTAGTTACATTGCATTGTTTAAGGAATAAAGACAAGAAAAAGTCCATCTGTGCTCAGGACATATGCAATTACTGTCTGATTCTTTTTTTCAGTCAGCAGTGGTTGCATCTGAGGACTTGGAGGCAGCAGATACTAAGGCCAGTTGCCATCTGCTCTGTTAGGCCTCTAGCACCAAGTGACATACTTGGGACATTCCTGCCTTGGCCCCCACTGATGACAGACTGTGACCTCTATGGCAAATAAACCCTTTCCACCTCAGGATGGTTTTTGCCATGATGCTTATCATAGCAGCAGGAACCAGACTAGAAGCGCAATTGATTTTTTTTTTCTTTTATTCATTTGTTTTTCAGAAATGTATGTTACTATAATTTTCCACGGACAGGGATTCTGTTTGCTGTTTGGTGTGTGTGTGTGTGTGTGTGTGTGTGTGTGTGTGTGTGTATGTATGTGTATGTGTGTGTACATACGCACACACCAAACAACAAACAGAATTCCAGACTGTCCGTGGAAGATTATAGTAACATGTAGTAGCATGAATTATAGAACATGGACTGCAGGGTTCTAGGACTCAACGTGTATATATATATAGAGAGAGATGTATAAATGCATATACACATATATGTTTGAATCTGCACAGCATGCACATCCTTTTGTGCTCATGTAGAAGCAGAGGTTGACCTTAGACATCTTTCTCTATCTTTCTCCACATGATTTTTTTTTTGAGACAGGGTCCCTCACTAAACCTAGAACTTGATGTTTTGGCTAGGCCAACTAACGAGGGAGTCCCCAGAGATCCTCCCCATCTCCATTGCCCCCTACCCAGCACTAAGATTGTGGGTGTGTGCCACCTTGCCTGACTGTTACACGCGTGCTAGGGATCTGCACTCAGATCCTCATGTTCGTGTGGCAAGCATGTTCGTGTGAGCCATTCATCTGGCCCCCTGTTAGCGTTTTCCCAGTGTGTGACTTGTACTGGAGTTGGGGCAGAAGATTCAGTGGCCGTCTAAAAACATATTCCTCTTCCTGAAGCCGTCAAATCTTCTTCTGGAGCCCTGCTGAATACTCTGGGCTGCCTCAGAGAGTGCTGCTCGCATTCAAGAGAGAGTCCCAGAGCCTATGAGCCCTCCAGAGTGACCGCTGCCTTTGATGTAAAACCTTCAGTTATATAACAATTTAGAGTCTAACTCTCCATCAGCTCTTTTAATGCTGTTCTCTTCCTAGCTGTCCAAGTTAGCCATCCACAAACTCCAGGCTGCGGACTGCTCAACCTGACCGTTTCCCAGTCTGTTTTTGAATGTTCTGCACACTGATAATAGTTTTATGATTTAAATCATTGATATTAAAAAAAAATCAAGAGTATTCCATGACCTTTAAAGGGTCACGTAAATTGAGTTCCACAGTCCACGATATTGTAACCCTCCTCCACCTGTGTGCAGCTGCCTCCGTCTGCACGGCAGGCTTCTGGTACTTAATTCAGCGAGCCGCCACTGAACACTGGCATTAAACTTTTCCACTCCTTGCCAAAAAGAAAATTTTTTCCATAGGACCCAGGGTATATAAGATAGATTACAAATTAAACATTTGCTGATAACAAATCATAAAGAAGTGGTTTCTAAAGAATTATTTGGTATATATGTTATCACTTATTCAATATGAAAGTACACTTGCATACTAATAACATGGATGTACTTGTTCATTTTTACATGAAAATTTTACACTCAGTTGAATATTCAGCACTAGATGTGGAGTATCTTCCACAGTCTCCAATATTGATCAACTTTCGCTTGTTGATTGATCAACATTCTCACCAGCAGACAGAATGACACTTTGCATAAATGCATAGTACAAAATGCAGAAGCACATTTAAAGACATTTCAAAAATTGATAAAAATTCTTTCTTAATCTCAAGACAAAATTCGCTGAGTGTTTTTTGGTTTTTTTTTTTTTTTGGTTTTTGTTTTGTTTTGTTTTTGTTTTGTTTTGTTTTTTGTTTTTTGGTTTTTTTTTCTCAAAACTCAAGCAGCAGCTCAAACAGCAATTTTAAAAATCAAACATTCCAGGGTAATCTAATCAAAAGACATGCTGACAAGACTTACCTGGCGAAGGATGACAGCAGGAAAATATTTAAAATGTTTGTCTTTCATAATTCATTCATTACATTTCCGTAAGCGCAGACAACTCCGTATGTACGGTGAAAACACTGTGTTCCTAACGCAGTCTCTAGTTGGGCAGCATTTATGGCATAGCATGGTGTGACAGCATACGCTGTAGAGGGTGCGTGTGTGTGTGTTCAGAACCCAGGATTTGGTGAGGTCTCACACTAAAACCTAGATGACTGCTGCTAGACACACCATTGGACATTGGATTTTGAACAAACTTTTGTTTGTTACACATTCAGAAAATTTTCACCATTGCCAGATTTTCCCCGACCCTCCACCTTCAGTTGCCACTGTCTACGGTTTCAGAAGCCCCCACCACACGCGATACAGTGTCACAGTTATCTACACAGCGCGCTCAGGGTATTGAGTCTTCCATGTCACCGCGAGGTGATCAAAGTGCGCTCGAGGATGTGCAGAGCTCGAAAGCGAGCACTGCGGCATCTGGTGGGGAGGACTTGAGCGTCCACAGATGCTGGGATCTGCAAGCCATCCTCAGGCCAATGTCCTGTGGATATGGAGCACCCACTGTCATGCCTGATGCTACTTATGCAGATAAAACAGTAAGGCTGGGTAGTTGCAGCAAAGACTATATGCCCCACCAGCTGAAAGTGTTTACTCTTTGGTGTTCAACAAACTCTGCTGAGCCCTGGCCTCTGGGATGTGATTTCAGCATCCCCACATTTGCACTTCCAATGGAATGGGACTAGATATCTTTTCTTTTCTTTTTTTAATAGTTACATTTACTACCATTGGGACTAATGAGACAGGAAAGAGAAAAGAGGGGGAGAAACAGGAAGAAAGAAGAAGAGGGAGGGAGCAAGACTCCGGCCCCAGAGCATATGCAGCAGAAGGACTGTAACTCCCTCAGACCCTGCAGAGTGGGGCAGAGGATCTCATAGGATATAAGCACATGAGCCCCACACTGCAGACTCACCGCCAGCTGTGAGTCCATTCCAACAACCAGCCTTGTATTAAACTAAGGTTGTTAATTTGAAGTTTATTGGTTTTACAGTCTTATTGGTATTTAATTTAGAAATTTGTTTCAGTTTTATAGCTGAGTAGCACTAAAAGCATAAGGATTTTATACCTGTTTTATGTTTGTACATATTAAGTAACATAAAGATAAAAAAATAATTTAAATTAATGTTTAGTGGAATTTTCTCCTTTCATATAGTATATATTGCTCATATTTAAGAAGAAAAAACAGGTATAAGAGACATTTGGTTCAGTTTTGTCTTTAAATCAGAGTGTCCTGAGCCACTACCTGCCACCTTGGCAGAAAATTCAGTTTCAGTTATTTGGGGATCTCTACTCTGGTCTCAGGTGGAAGCTTGCCAAATAAGAAACCCGAGCTTAAGTTGAGACTGAGTTCTCTTATGAGCTGATGGCCACTTAATATCAGTTGCTATGGTTTGGATAAGTGCCCCATCCCTGCCAAGGCCCGTGTTTTAGTCACCAGTTCACAATGATATTGGAACTCTGAGAAGCGAGACCTCATGGGAGGAAGTTAGATCATTGAGGTGTGCCCTTGAAGGAGGTGGTGGGACCCTGGTCTCTTTCTTTCTTTCCACTTTCTGGGTGCCACTAGGTGAGCAGGCTTTCTCCTGCCATCATGATATGCCACCTCACTACAGATCCCTAAACAACAAACTGGTCCATGTCTGTAAAACTGAAGCTGAATTAAACCTCTGTCTTATAAGATGATTTGAACAGAAAGTTGACATCTTTGTCTATACTGCATCAGTGTGTGAAAAACTATTCTGTCCTTAGGCACTGTCACCAAAGAGGCTCAAGTTTCTCCCCACTCAGTCTCTCTGCTTATCTCCCTTCCCATGTCTCTCATTTCTTTCTCTTTCTGGGCAACAGGGGGTACAGATTTTCTCAGTAAGCGTTCAGTAGCAAAATGCTGGCTTACCTTTTCGTTGTAAAAGCAGACAAAGCTGCTGACAGCACTGGGGTATTCTCTGTAGCAATTTACCTTATTGCCACTTTTGCATAGTTTTCTACATTACTTTTAACTGAAAAATTTTTACCTGGGTACTCAAGAATCAGAGTGAATGGCACACCCAATGCTCCTCAGTGTTAGCTATTGCAGTGGAACCAAACACACACACACACACCCGCCCCGAAAGTAATGTCGTAAAACAGCAAGAATCATTTCTTTTGCTCACTAGTGTACAATTCATGCAGGGTTTGGCAGGGGTGGTTTATGTCTGCTCTGTGAAAAACAGCCCGTTGTATTGCAAGTGGCATGTAAAGCTCCACTTTCAGGATGGCTGGTGGTGTGTTTAGACAGTAGAGAATGTGCTTAGCATACCCAAGGCTCTGGATTCCTTCCCCAACACTGAAAAAGAAAAGGTCCTACATGCAGGACTTCGGTAAAAGCTTGGTTTCTGTCTGCATAAGCACCACCATAGTCTCTTCGCTTGAACCTCAAAGTTTAGAGCAATCTAACATCAATCAAACGTCTTTCGTGGTAGCTGCAGTCTTCAGTCAGGATTCCAGGAAGCGGAGTAGGATCTGCTGTAGTTCTGGTGACCTAGCCTCAGAAGCCACACAGCCGCGCCTCCTGTCACAGCACAGTTCTGTTACTAGAACAAAAGTGCTGACGGTTGGGTACTGCATAAAGTTCCAGCCGTCCGAGAGCATGATGCTGAAGCCGGCATCCACCGGCTCTGGCAAGGGCTTTGCAACAGAAAGCACGTTCGAAAATCAGGAAAATACCAAGGACAGTCTTACTTCCTAACATCCTGCCCTTGTGATGAATCCAGGCCCAGGAGCTCAGCCCAGTCTTGAGAGACATAACCTAGTCTTCCCTAGGAAGATTAATCCATTCATAAAAGTGAAGCCCCTAAAACTTAATTGTCTCATAAAACTCCCAACACCTCTCAACACCATTACACCGGAAGTCAAATTTCAGTGTAAGTATTGGTGGAGATAAGTCAGATCCAACCTACAGGACCCAGCTAAGTGTATTGGTTCACAGGCACCATCTCGATTGAGCATTTAAGGGCATGGTCTCTCTCTCTCTCTCTCTCTCTCTCTCTCTCTCTCTCTCTCTCTCTCTCTCTGTGTGTGTGTGTGTGTGTGTGTGTGTGTAGGTATGTACACATATGGAGACCAGAGGGCAACTTTTTCAAGCATCATTCCTAAAATACTGTCCACTGTCTTTTTGAGGCATGGTCTCTCATTGGCCTGAAACTAGCCAAGCAGGCAAGGACTGTCAAGCTGGTGAGCTCCAGGTATACTTTCCCATTTCTCTCTACTCACTACTGGGATTACAAGCATATTCCACCCTGCCTAGATAGTTTTACTTGGGTTCTGGGGATCAAACTTCAACTTAATAATTAAAAAAAAAAAGCAAGCACTTTACAAATTGACTCATCTCCTCAACCCTAGAGTCAGTTTCTTAACAACGTGTTAAGGTTCTAAGAGAGCATATGGGAGATATTATTTTAATCATCAGTGTAAAATGCAATCGGCTCCAAGAAATGCCAGCCCAGGGTTGAGCCCTCTCCCTTATTCCCACAGCCTATAATTTATTAGCTGATTAGGCAAGTGGCTACAATTCTCCAGTCCTTTATCTTGCCTCAAATTCAACCAATGAGTACTAGCTCAGATTAATGCTCTGAGTGAGACAATATATAACAAACTAGCCTGCTGTTTGGCACATAGCACAGTTGTCTCCAGGTGCCCATAGGGGAAGGATCCAGAATCCCCTACAAATGCCAGTCTGAGGATGCTGGGACCCCTGTGTGAAATGGAATGGTACTTGCATAGAACTTGACCATAATCGTTTATACTCCAAATCATCACCAGACATCATGTAGTAACTAATGTCTCCTAAATGCAATGTAAACAATTATAACCCTGAATTGTTTATAGAGTAGTGAAAAGTTAAGGAGTCTGTCCACATTTAGCATGGGTGCAAATTTTTTCAATTAGCTTTGACCCTTTATTCATTGAACCTGTGCATGCAGAACAGACAGGGAGGCAGATAGAGCATCCTGAACCAATACTGCCTGCTTTTCCTATTCCTCTATTTCATCTCTCTCTGCGTAGACCAACAGCATTCCTCCAGGATACTAACTTTGTAACATTTGACCCTAGAAATTACATCATTGTATTCATGAGCATGCAGGTGTCACATAGGTAGTTATTCAAGTATTGCTGGCTGATTGCTCTTTGCCAGGAGACTCTTGTGTCAAAGTCTAGAGACCCTTGTCTGTGGAGGAGCCCAGGTGAGGTCTCTAGGGGTGGGAGGGAAGCAGACTTCCCTCTACTGAGGCTGACTGAAGTGAAAGGGCCACCGTATGTCTTTCTCAGAAGGGTGAATGGCTTCTTGTGTCCATCCCAGGTTCCCTGAGATTTTCCTGAAAGCTCTTCCGGCTAGCCCAGTTGGGAGTGTTAGCACATCAGATCCCATGCTTTAGTGAAAAATGTAAACACAGACCTGATTTTTCATTTTAAATGAAGCCAAGCATATTGCTCCCAGCAGATGCCGAGTGACTCAATCTGTCCTCTCGTCTTTGAAGAGAACTGAAGAACAACATGGTAAAATAAAGCAAACAGCACATTTATTGGTTGATAAAATGCTGTTTTAGTCTACCCTGGCATTATATGGTGATTGCTATGCAGCGAACATCTGTTATTAAATCCAGGCTTCTGTTGCCTGGATACATCGAGTCAAAAGCTGGAGCCTATGAGAAATCCATTTATGTGTCTGTTGCATGTAAGTGTCAGAGCTCATACGATGCCTTTGTCTTCATTTTAACTGAATCTTTTAATATGGAATGTCTTACTTGTTAATTCTCACTCCAGGGCAGCACTGTTTTTGTTTGATTAAAATAGGCTAAAGAAACAAACAAACTAAAACCCCAGTGTTTTCACAGGGGCTTGAAATAATCTGCTAATGAATTTGGAGAGATATGTTTGTGAATTTAGAAAAAGAAGGACTTTTCTTAAGAGTTTATATTAGACGATTCAACTCCTAGGGTCCTACCCTAAAAACAAGGCAGAAATAAATACATGTACAAGAAGGAAGGTATTCAATATAGTGTTATTTATAGACAGCAGAAAACCAAATCATTGGAAGTTACTCAAATGCATCCAAAGGCCATACGATTTCATAGAGCATCTCGTCCATCTTTCCCTAACTGACGCACTATGATTGTACATATTTATGAGCTGCAGTGAGCTAGCACACATATGCAGTGCATAATGATCTCTTAGATTACGATGATTAGCATTTCCGTACCCTCATACATTCATCATCTTTTGGTGTCTAGGACTTTCAAACTCCTCCCTCCTCGTTTTTTATAAGACGTACGTACGGTAAGTTGCAGTAAAGTATAGTCACTCCCTGCTAATGTACAGGACATTAGAATCTATTGTCCCTACCTAACCATGTTTGGATACCTGTCCTCTGACCTCCCTCTGTTTCCTTTCCTTGCTCTCTTTTCTGTCTGTCATGACCTCTATTCCACTCTCTGTTTCCCCAACCGCTCAAAAATCTTTTTGAGCTTCCATAGATGAGGAACAACACCAAGCACCTGTTTTTCTATGCCTGGCTTATTTCATTTAACATAATGTCCTTTAGTTCCAAGTACATCACCACAAATAACAGGATTTCATTGCTTTTATGACTGAAAATCTTCCACTGTGTATCTACACCACATTTTCTTCATCTAATCTCTTATTGATTGATTTTAAATTGTTTACAGTGTTGTGCCATCCTAAAAAATGCTTCAGTGAACAACTTTACCCAAGTCTGAATTCCTCTTTCCAATAAAACTGCTAGATGTGGAATTACTGGGACTCGGTATGGGGTATGCTTATTCACTGCATCACAAATGCGGCCCGAGGGCTCACCACATGCCAGCAGGAAACCTCTCTAAACACTGGAGGCCCCATGGTTGATGAAGAGTTCTCATTTTCATAGAATGATCTGGGAAAAAATAAGAAAGAAAACAAGGGGAACTGAGCAGGCAGCAGCAGAGCTGAGGGGCTGTGGGCAGGAGAAACACCACTCAGGAGACTACAGGCGCAGTAGTTATGATGATGTTGATTGAGGCAGAGCTCAAGAGCTCAGGAAACAGCCTGACAGAAGGGAACAGCTAGCTCTCCAGGTACAGAAGTGGAGGGCAGGGACTAAGAAAACTGGCTAGCTGAGTGCCCTGGAGCAAGCCAAACCCATCTCTCTGGGAAGCCTAACGGTGACCACAGACAGTGGACTCTGTCTCCCTGGACTCTCATCAAGCATGCCCGTACACATTAGAAGCTATAGGAGGAGCAAAGACTTCTTGAGGAAAACTCATGAAAAAAAGAGGGTCATCAGGAATGGAGAAAGACTAACCCCACAGCCAACATCTCTACTCAGGCATTGGTGGTCTTGCAACAAAGGTACTCAATAGAAGCTCTTAAAGTAGAAGCGGGTGGACCAGGAGCAGACAAACACTAGACAAAACACAGATGTGGTGTCAACTGAAACAGACAAACAGCCAGAGAATAAGCAAGGAGAACCTCGGAGGAAAAGAGGTTTAGCTGAGAGGTGGACACTGAGGAAGACTCAGTGTTAGACTAGGTTAAGGAGGTAAAATGGGAGACAGAGAACAGAAACAACAGCCCTAAGGCGGAGTACAGTGGGTGTGTGGCAATGACACTCTACCGAGCGCATAGTTTTGAAAACAGAGTCAGTTTTGAAAATAGAGTCGGGATAACAGCACTTCTCTCTCATACTGGGTAGCAAGTTGTCACTCAGCGGCAGCACACAAGTAGTAACCCTAGAGCCAGGGGTGATTCTCTCTTAACTCTGTCCTCACACTCACCACCTCTCATGTGCAGCTTACCTTGAAGCAACAGCCACCTCCTAATAGAACTTGTGGGCATGCACCTGCACTCAAAGCTCACAAGTCCTGGTACCTTGAGAAGAACCTATGGCTGCCCCTTGACCCCAGGGATTCACCACAGCAGAGAGAGGGCTGCATTTTATAAGCCATGTAGAAGGTAGTTCAGGGTGACTCTCGGAGAAATAGAAATGGAACATTTGCCACAGAAAGCCTGAGGTAGACCAGACGGTGGCCCTTTGCCTTCCCATTCAGCATTAAAAAAAAAAAAAAAAAAAAAAAAAAAAAAAAAATTGGTCCTAGAACACCAAGGTGCCAGTGTTGCCAAGCCCTTGGACATTTTTAGTAGCATGCTACTAACACAACTGAAAACACAACTGAAAAGGCCATGCGTTAACCTCATCTCCTGGCTGTGACATTCTTCTTCTGAGAATCTGCTCCCTGCTGAGAGCTACTAAATCCTGAGATACCACAAAGTGAAGGCAAAAATTTTTCAAACAGCCCTGCAGGGGTCCCCTGGGACCCAAAGGCTCCTTATTCTCAGCTCAGGGTCGGATCTGACTTTGCTTGGAGGCAGGAAGGCCTGCTGGGCTGGAGCTTAGAGTGGCTCAGAAGGAATCAAAGTGAGCCTTCCCCACCTTTCTCCCACAGCTCTGCATGCATCTCCTCTGATCCCTGCCTGAGAGGGAGGAGGCATTCCAAAAGCTCATTATTGGCTTATCTGTTTTACCCCGAATCAGCACTTAAACACTCTGGGACCAGCAGCCCTAAGTGGGAGTGTATAAAAATAAAAATAAAATAATGAGTTTTCTTGGAAGTTCATAGGCGTGCCTGGTACATTTTGGCAGCCTAGGATTTAGCCTCCTCTTCTCTAAAGTTGATTCTCTGGGTCGTTAAGGAAGAAAATTAAAGACAACAATAACTCAATCGCCCCAGCCATCAGTCACCTGGGTGTCCTACTTGCTCCAGCCCCTGCCCTCTGCCACCACCCAGCCGTCCTTGTCCCATTGTGTGTAATGCGAAAAGGACATGATCCCAGGAACCATGTCCTTTTAGAATCTCTGCTGTAAAGTTGCTTCTTTAGACACGTTAACAGAATCACCATCTCTAGCAAGTCTGGATGGAAAGAGCTCACATCAGTTAAGCATTGCCTGGATGCACTTTGAAGCTCAAATTAATTGGGCACTTCCTGGATGTACTTTGAATGTATCACTCAGCCTTTTTAATAACCTCATGAGTCAGGAACTGTTATTGGCTCAGATTTCCAGGTGAAGCCCGGGCATGTTTACACAGAGTTGAGATCCAAGTCATTTGATTCCAGGAGTTAAAGCCAACCAGTTCCCTTTTCCTATGATGTGCTACACTGAGCAAACTAGAATTCAGTCGCTCTGTTGAGGTTGGAAATAGACATAGACAGCCCTAGGAACACTTGAGGCACAGAGATCTAGAATCACATGATGTAAGGCTTAGTTGAGAGGCTGGTTTAGCATGAAGAAAAAGGGAGATAAATAGCAGGGGTTGAGCAGGATGAAGAGGCATTATATAGTGACATTAACATCTATCAAGAGGCTAAAGGATTAGTTGGCCCTCTTGGGTCCAGGAATTTAAAGTCCGATGAGGTAAATTAATATCAATCTATGAGAGAAAGCTTTTACTTAGAGATGTCCAAGCATGGAGAGCTCTGCCTTGAGAAGCAGAAATCTCCCTGGAGACATTCAAGCAGATGTTGGCACCTTCTTATGAAGACAGAAAGAAGAGGGTCTCAAGTGTCAGGTACAGTTGACCTTTGAGGTCCACTTGATCCTGAGAATAGGCAATTCCTTTGTGATTTGTTTGAGTCACGGCTCAGATAGCTGTGCACATGATCATTAAAATGACTGAGGCTATATCTCACTGAAAACCCTCCAGTCCTGCCCTGTGACGCCAGGATGATGTTTCTTCAGTACCAAGACACGAAACTCAAGGGAACAAGTGATAGTCAGCTTTCTGTCATCATGACAAATGCCTACAACCATCAGCTCACCGAGGGATGAGGTTTACTCCAGTTTACAATTAGAGCAGTTTCAGCTTATGGTCAGTTGACCCTGTTGCTTTGGAAGGAGCAGGGAGACCTGAGATTTCAAAACCCTTTGAGGGCATTGCCCAGTGATCTAACCAACAGGCCCCCTTAAGCTCCACTTCTCCCGGTCATTCCAATGGGGACCAAGCCTTCAACACAGGAGTCTGGAAGCAATACCTACCCTCATCATACCAAAGCACTTGCATCCAACCTGTCAGGTGATACACCCTGAACTGCTGATTAGCGAAGCTAAGGTGACCCAGAGCTAAAGGATATAGATAGAAACTAACTCATCTAAGGTCATAGAGCTAGCAACTGGCCACGTTATATGGGACTTGGGCCCCCATATCTGAAATCACCAGTGGTCCCCTTCTTTCCCCAGCCCCTAATCTCAAAGAGTATCAGAACAGAATGATTTCTTGGTATGTTGTATTTTCATCCAGAAGGCAATAGAATTCACATCATATGCCAGTTGTTAATTCCTTAGCATTCTCTCCCCCCTCCTCCTCTTCCTCCTCCTTGTCCTCATTCTCTTCCCTCCTTCTCTCCCTCCCTCTCTCTCCCTCCCTCTCTTCCTCCCTCTCTCTCTCCCTCCCTCCTTCTTTCCTTCTTTTTCTCCTTCCTGTTTTGAGTAAGAGCCTCACTAAGTAACTCACTTTGCAGCCCAGACAAGCCTTCATTTTGCAACACTTCTGAATCGGCCTCCTGAGTAGCTAGGATTACAGGCTTGTGCCACAGGGCCCAGGTTATTGCTATGGTTTCTTTCTTTCCTTCATTTCCTTTCTTCTCCTTTCTTTTATAGACACAGGACATTTCTCTGTCGTCAAACTGGCCTGGAATTCTCTTGCCTTGAACTCATGGTTGTTGTGCTTGCTCCACCTCCTGAGATTGAGGCTATGGTTGCAGGTGTGCTCTACCATGCTCTATCTGGTTATGGTTTTCTAAAGGATACTTTTCAAACACATTGTGAGACACATCTGGACCCGGTGGAAATGAGTTCTATGACTCACTCATGAGTCACCAGTGTGGAAAGACTTGTCCTCTCTGAGGTAGTCAGTGACTTTCTGGATGTGCAACTAGAGCTCTGTAGACATGACATTAATATTACTGTAAAACTTGTGCTGTGCAATCAGGTCTTAGCTATCTCTGTTATTTAAAAACAAACGAACAAAACAAACCAAACGAGAGTCACTGCTTGAATCCCCCTCATATCCTCCCAGTAGCCTACCCTGACTTAGGTCTCCAGCTTGTCACAGAGATGTCCCCACCCTCAGTTTTTCTTTTCTCTACAAGCCTTCTGTCCTCTCACCCTCGCTCTTCCCAGGTCTGATCTCCACCCTCTTAACTCTTACACCCCCTCTCCTACCTTGTTTCCTCTCTTCAAACACTACCTCTATTCTATCTTCTCTTCTAAGCGAGATTTATGGATTCTGGATCCTCCTTGTTATTTGCCTTTATGGGTGTCTATGCCTTATGGTATGCTTATCTTGTACTACATGGCTAAAATCTACTTATAAGTGAGGACATACCATGTGTGTCTTTCTGGTATGGGTTACCTCACTCAGGATGATCTTTTCTAGTTCCTTCCATTTGCTTGAAAATTTCATGATTATTTTGTTTTTAATCGCTGAGTAGTATTTCATTGTGTATATCTGCCACAGTTTCTTCATCCATTCTTTGGTTGAGAGACAGCTGGGTTGTTTCCAGATTCTGGCTATTATGAGTAAAACTGCTATGAACTCAGTGGAACAAATGTCCTTGTTGTATGGTAGAGTGTCTTTTGGATATATACCCAGGAGTGGTATAGCTGGCTCCTGAGGTAGAGCTATTCCCAATTTTCTGAGAAAGCACCAGATTGATTTCCAAAGTGGTTATACAAGTTTGCACTCCCTCTCTCCACATGCTCACTGGTATGCACTGTCACTTGAGATGTTGATCTTAGCCATTCTGACCAGTGTGAGATGTAATCTCAGAGTCATTTTGATAAGCATTTTCCTGATGACTAAGGAAGTTGAACATTTCTTTAAATGCTTCCTGGCCATTTGAGATTCCTCTGTTAAAAATTCTCTGTTTAGTTTTGTGCCCATTTTTTAATTGGGTTATTTAGTTTATTGGTGTTTAATTTCTTGAGTTCATTATATATTTTGGATATTAGCCCTTTGTCAGATGTAGGATTGGTGAAGATCTTTTCCCAATCTATAGACTGTCATTTTTTTTTCTCCTGACAGTGTCCTTTGCCTTACAAAAGCTTTTCAATTTCAAGAGGTCCCATTTATTGATTGTTGACCTTAGAGCCTGAGCTGTTGTGTTCTGTTCAGGAAGCTGTCTCCTGTGCCAATGAGTGTGAGGCTCCTCTCTACTTCCTCTTTTAATAGGTTTAGTGTATCTGGTATTATCTTGAGGTCTTGGTTTTGGCTCCTTTGTCAAAAATCAAGTGTCTGTGGGTATATGGGTTTATATAGATTAAAGAGAATACCTTCTAACTTGACTAACCTCCTAGAAGAGGAAGGGGAAACTCCAACCCACCGACAACAAAAAACATCAACCCCAAATTTACCCTGCCTACAAGATGTGCAGGGATAAAGATAGAAGAGATAGAGCAGAGATTGAGGGAATGCCCAACCAATGCCTGGCCCAACCAAAGACCTACCCCATGGGAAAGTGCCAACCCCTGACACTATGACTGACACTCTGCTAAGCTTGCAGACAAGAGCCTGATAGAGTTGTCATCTGAGAGACTCTACCCAGCAGCTCCTCAAAACAGATGATGAGACTCGCAACCAAACATCAGGCAATGCTTAGGGAGTCTTGTGGAAAAGTGGGAAGAAGAGAAAAGGACCTGGAGCTGACAGGAGCACCACAAGAAAACCAACAGAGCCAACTAGACGGGGCCCAGAGGGGCTTGCTGAGACTGAAACATCAACCAAGGACCATGCATGAATTGGACCTAAGCCCCCTACAAAGATGTAGCAGATGGGCAGCTTAGGCTCATGTGGGTCCTCTAGTAAGGGTAGTGGGGACTGCATCAAGTAGGGACTCGCTTGCCAGCTTTTTGATCACTTCCCCCTGGCAGGACTACCTTGCCAGGCCACAGGGGAAGAGGACATGCTCAGTAGTAAGGCAACTTGATGAGCTGGGGTGGATGGGAAAGGGAGCTTTCCTTCTCTGAGGAATAGGCAAGGGGGGAGAGGGGAGTGGCCGGGGAGGAGGGATGGGGCTACAACCAGGATGTAAAGTGAAGTAAAAATTAATTAATTTTTAAAAACAAACAAACAAACAAAGCTGAAGGATCCATGAATGATGGGTGCATACACCAATCAATGGAATGAGATATCTGGTTCATGAATGAATTGAGTGACTGACTCTCAGAATAACAGATGGTTCTCCTGCTCATTTGCATAGTGGTCATGAGTGGCTGCTTCTCTGAGGTCTTCCGCTAGTCTCTAAATTGAGAGAAATGCCTTCCCTACAAAGGCTGCCGCGAGAAATAGAGAAAACATAAACAAGTGCCTCAGTGCAAGCGGATGCTCAGCATCCCTCTGTGAGCTGTATCTGTCCCTTTCTCTGGGTGCTGGTACCGCTTTCAGGCTGCCCAACGGTTAGTGACGACAGCTACTGGAAGAGACCGTTCCAGAACAGAGCTCATTAACCCTAGAGTGTTGGAATGTGGCCAGTTGTCGGAATCCTCCCCTCAAGAAGACTAGCTTTGAGTTGACAGAGGAGAGGAGCCCCAGGAAGAAAGTCAGAGGCTGTGAGAAGGCCCTTTCACCTTCCAGTCCTTGCTCATGTAGTTACAGAGGCACAGACTGCTTCCCAGGCCTGCTCTGCCCCAGTTTATCAAAGTACAGAACGGCCTTTAAAGACCACTTAGTAAACAGCAAATGTATTTGACAACCAAGCTGACGAGCTGTCAGTTCGTATGTCTTCATAACTGCGGAGCAGCTGCCTGCTCGGTGGACGTAAAGGTTCCTCTGACTGTGGCTGGAGGTCTCTATGGCCCTGCTGGGGAAGGAGAAGGGGAGCACAGACTGGAGGCAAGTCCCAGTTGCCTCTCTGGGTCTCCCTGCGCTCTCCACACCATGCTAAGCACAGAGAAGCTCTGGAGCCTAGGTTGCTTTCCTTGCACACTCATCTTCAAGCTATTTAGCCACGCACTATTTAGTGACCATCAGCATCCAAGTTCTCTCCCTGTCCATTAAATTACTTTAGAGAGGATTTATGCGACCTAAGGGCTTTGACATCTATTCTTTGACACACGAAATGATCTTCAAAGATTAGGATCTTGAGGCTCAAGAACCTGAACATCTTTGCCCAGCTTTTCCGAGCCTCATGCCATCCCGAGGCGGGGAATGCCTCTGAGCTGCTAGAGAAGGGCAGCAGAAAAAACCCAAATACTCTTTTGTGGGACTCATTAACTCTAATCCATCAGCCCTGCATGGTAAAGATAAGTGCCCTATTTTAACCTGGGGGCATGGGTACTCCGGATGAATGTGCACATCCTTCGAGGCCATGATGGGCAAATGGTACCGCTGGAAACCCCACCCCTATCTATCCAAAGATGCAGTAAGGTTGAGCCAGCCCAGTGGATGAAGAGAGGCTGCCTAAAAAATGGCTTTGGGGCCATTTGGAGGAGGATCTGGAATTGGGGGAAAAGAAGTGCTGTGATGTATTAGTGATCTCTGCCATGGGTGTTGGACCAAGGAGATCTATTTATGGCCCATCAGCACTGTGTTGCCTTTCTGAGATACAGTGCTTCTTAGAAATTGGTCTGACATTTGCCAGACAGACGAATCAGTGAATGAGTGAACTGTTACTTCTGTTGTTTGAGAGACGGGTGTCACTCTGTAGACCAGGCTGGCCTCAAATTCACAGGGGTCCTCCTGCTTCAATCTCCCAAGTGCTGGGCATGAGCCCCTACTCTCCACTGTGAACCGTTTCTCTAACGCAGAGTTTAGAAGAAAGGAAGTGAGAGAGGTACTTGGCCCTTTCGCAGGATCTTGAAGGCCAGCTTGAAGGACTGTGGGAGACCGTGGGACTAGAACCCAGAAACATATACAATGGCTAATCCACTCAAAAGCCTGTGAGTCAGGAAAGTCTAGGAGTCCATGGACAATGGTAAAAACATCTACATTGAGCATTAATAATCTGCACATAGGACAAAGGAGCTGAAGAGATGAGTTTGAAGAGTCCGTGTGAAGCACGGAGGAGCTACCTAGGTCATAGGGTCTAGGATAGTGCGCCATAGAGTCAGCTCCCAGGATGAAGTGGCTGACAGAGGGTCTTGTCCCATGACTCACAAGCTCCTGCCGTTCCAGCTGACTTTCAGGTTTATTTTCAGCTCCAATCAGTGAGCATAGGAAAGCCAGGTGCTGCCTTCCCTTGCTCCCCAGAAATGCTGCGGAGACAGACATTCCTTCCCCGACAAGAAGAGCAGACACCCACGGCAGAGCAGTCTCCTGGCTTTGTGGCTGTTGTCACCATGGCTGCATTCGCCCAGTGTCCAGCCCTGACTTCATGCTTGACTGGCATGAGCCTCTTAACAGCCTTACAGAGTTGGTGCCAGTGGTTCCCATAATGTACAGGAAAGGAGATGGGTGCTAAACCAGTCAGTTATAAATCCAGAATTCTAAGCTGCCTAAAAAACAACCGGAGTTCTGTTGTTGCTATCTTAACTGTGCGCCTATCCTAAAGAAGCTGTATTATTTTCCAGATGTTGGGACTCACTCCCCTTTTCATTTGTGTGTGTGTGTGAGAAATAGAGAAAACATAAACAAGTGCCTCAAACACAAACAAGTGTGTGTGTGTGTGTGTGTGTGTGTGAGAGAGAGAGAGAGAGATGTGGTATGTGTGTACAATGTGTTTATGTACATGGTACCTATGTGCATGGAGGCATGTTTAGGGGTGTGGGGGCATATATACAATGTGTCTACGTAGGTGCATGGCAATGTGCAAGCAGGTGCATTTGTGTGTATCCATGTGTGCAAGCACATGTGCATGTAGAGGCCAAAGGTCACTGTCAGGTGTCTCTATCACTCTCTACCTTGTCTCTTGAACCGGAAGCTCACTGGGTGGCTGGGTTGGCTGTCCAGCAACTGTCAGGGATCTGCCTGTCTGTGCCATAAATGCTGCACCCACCTTTTAAATGGGCGTTGGAGGTCTGAACTCATATCTTCATCCTTGCACAGCAAGTACTTTACCAACTCAATCATCTCCCCAGCACTGACTCCTTCAGTTTGCAGAGAGAGAAGGGTAGTGGTCCACCCAAGGTGAGCCGTGCAAGCGGATAAGCTGGGCCCTGAGCCTGATGGTGAAACAAGTGTGAGCTTTACAGCTTCCTGCACGGTCCCTGTTCACTTCCCCTGGCACCTTCCATCGCACTTGTGCTACTAGGTGTGCTCAGGCACATCCTGATCCTTGCTGCTCCTCAGCCAAGTCTTCCCAAGGACTGAATCTGTGACTGTGGCACACCCCATTCTCCCAGCCCATCCCCACCCCACCTTGGCTGGAGCTGCTTAGCTGTTTGCTATCTTCCCTTTGCCTCTTTTCTGCCCATTACCAGACCTACCACAACACCTGCGTGCCTCAGGCCTGTTGAAAAGATGATTCTGTCATTACAGGAGCAATCAGTAACCCCAGTGGCTTCCAGAATTCAGCTCCCAATAGCATAGTGAACAGAGAGAATTAGAATTAAACGCATTCTCCATGTGTATCCTTCCAGGCAGACAGGGTCATTCTCCAGGTGGCACATGGCAGATGCTCACACAGGCCCCTCCACTCCCTCGCCATATCATGGCAGCCTCTCATTTTAGCTATGCATCAAAGAGCTCTACATCCCAAGCCTCCCAAAGACAAAAAGAGTCAGGACTTCCACATATCTCTTACAGCTTCTTTGGGATACCGAGCCTTGACCCTGCTCTTCTGGAAATTGGAGAGCATAGGGATGTTTGATGGTGCAGTCTTTGATATCAGATGTGTCTGCCTCAGTGTAGGCCTTTCCCCTCGCTGTTGGGCAAGCTGAGCACGTATATGGGTCATTGTACCCTCATCTATAAAGTGGAGATAATAGCTAGCATATAGGATGGTCCTGAGAATATCTCTGTGAATGTCAATGTGGCATAGTGCTTGGTACATAGCAGGTGTTCAGTGAATGGTGGCCATTCTCATCCCTTTTTCTCTGTAACTTGCTGAGACATGGCCCCCCTCTAAGACTCATCTATCAAGACCTCAAGAGCGGTTGCTCCTCTGTAGCCTGTATGAGACCTTGTTAGATGCTGTAGGAGGATGCCATGACTGTGGTGGTGGTGGTTGTTGTGGTGATGATGATGATTGGTTGATGGTGATTGATATTGTTGATGGTTGATGATGATGATGACAATGTTGGAAAGGAGAAAATGGAGGGTAGGTAAAAATAAAGCACACCTAGTGGGTCTCAGGAGTCACAGAGTGGCAAACTAAGTAAAAACTAAATTAACCTTAAAGCCCACCAAGTGTACTAAACTTATCACCCTCTGTATGATGAGTGGACACTGCTTCATCCCTCTGGGTCTGGACCACAGCTCTTCATTTTCTTCAGGACCATTATGTTGGTGTACTTTAAAAAAAACTCTTTTATTTAAGTTTATCTTTTCCCTCTACTCCACCTTAGTCTCTTCCAACACCCCAACACCAGGTAGGAGAGAGAAAGGGTTAGTGGGAGAGGGGACATAGTTCTTTCTTAGCTGCTTCCTGCTGGTCAGGGTCATCGGGTTTCTTAGAGGCAGTCCAATCCTCCTTTCAGGAGATCTCCATCTTCTTGTCTTACAAAAGCAACTAAGACCAGCAAGAGGGAAACAGGAACAGCCTTGTTCTTGCTCTTCACTCCACTCTCTCTGGGCTCTGACATTTATTCTCTCCCCAGGGTCCTCAGATTCAAACTATCTGCAGCTGGCAAAGAGCTTCTCTCAGAGGCCGCATGAGGCAAATAGTTTGCTGCTGTGGACCATCTGAATCAGTCCCACATCCCACACCTGGGATCAAAACAAAAAACATGTTTATATCCATAACATGTTCCCCCTTTCTATTAAAAAAAATCTTTTAATATAAATAAAACTTGCTGTTGCTTTCTTAACAGAAGATAATCAAGGAACCAAACCCTCTTCTTTTATAACCTGACGACTTCCAGCTGCTCTTTTCTGGATAGACTCCTACCTTTTGCTGTTGAGCCTCAAACTAAGTTCTTAATGGCCAAAAGTCAGCCGGACGTCCTTGCATAGAACCCAGTACTGCCAGAAATGGCCCGTTCGCTTCTCTGGCAGAACCGACTGTATTTCTGAGTTAACACACCAGCCATTTTAAGCTTTGAGGTAGCATTGAGCATTTCAATATCTACAACTTTTGGCGGCTACTGGGAAAGTTAATGCTGTTAATCTCTCAACCTGAGGCTGCTCCTCTCGCAGCTCAGTTTGCTTAAGATTAACCTGTTTTCTTGAAACAGGCTTTTTGCCTTTAACCTTTTTGGCCTGTACAGCCTTTTGCTCCTCTTGGCTCCTCAGCCTGCCCAGAGGCCGGGGGAACTTGCTACCGAAAGTGTGTGGAACAGGGCTGGGGGCAACTGTGGAGAATTCTGGCTCTTAGTTACCAGCTAATCTTGCTTTACCAATGAGCTTTTTGCTTTCCAAGCATTTCAGCCTCTATCTGCCAGTTTTCTAGTTGCGTTGCCAACTCTGCAATGAAACAAAACCAGAGAATCCCCTCTGGAAGTAAAGTGGAAACAAAACCAGCAGTAGCAGCTGCAGTAAATCTTATGGTCATATTTTTCCTCCTCACCCTACTACCTCCTGTATGGCATTACTCATTATTTTAAGCCCGAAGTCTGTGCGCCATTTGTTGGCATACATTTTTTTTAAACTCTTTTATTTACATTTCTTATATCTCTTTTTCCCTATTCCACCCCAATTCCTTCCATCATCCAACACCAGGTAGGAGAGAGAAAGGGTTAGTGGGAGAGGAGCATAGTTCTTTCTTAGCTGCTTCCTGCTGGTCAGGGTCATTGGGTTTCTTGGAGCCAGTCCAATCCTCCTTTCAGGAGATCTCCATCTTCTTGTCTCACAATGGCAACTAAGAACAGCAAGTGGAAAGCAGGAACCTTCTTCTTTCTCTTCGCTCCACTCTCTCTGGGCTCTGACATTTATTCTCTCCCCAGAGTCCTCAGATTCAAACTATCTGCAGCTGGCAAAGAGCTTCTCTCAGAGGCCGCATGAGACAAACAGTCTGCTGCTGTGGACCATCTGAATCTGTCCCACATCCCACACCTGGGATCAAAACAAAAACATGATTATATACACAACACCATTGTAGGGAGCAAATAAAGCTGTGTCCATACGTGCTTGGGGCAGCACTGGCCAGCAGAAAAGTCATGAACGTGTATTTTTGCCTACTTCACTTCCTAGAGGATGCCCACCTTGTCTTAGAGCCTCTTTCTCCATCATTAGACCCCTCTACTCTACCCTTGCTCTGCCATCATGTGTTCTCAACTCTGGTCCTCTACCTCTCTCTCATGAAGGCCTGGTGGTTACATTAGTCCAACCGCATGAAAGCTGTGGCTGAGCCTCCAACAAGATGTGTAAGCACATCTACAGTTTCCTTTGTGAATATTATACCTTGCCCAGAGGTTGCAGGAGTTTACCCTCTGGATATCCATGGTGAGCCAAGAAGTCTTGCAGTCACTAAACTCATTATTTAGAGCATAAGAGGCTGGAAAAGATGCAGACAGAAAAATAACAAACACCAGCCAGACAATGAGGCTGAGACTTAATGTGGGCTACAGTGCTCTCTGGGGACCTGTTTCTTTGCCCATCAATGTGACCTCAATCTTCAGGGGTCACACCTGCCGCGAGTTAAACTTTTTAGGGTCATAAAATAAAAGAGTGGGTGCCATAAAACCAAAAGCAAGGAGAAGTCAGCCACATATTGAGCCTTGATCTAGAATATTTTATCCGATGCACAGCAGTCATTTCTCAGATGAGGCCTAGAGAGAAGCTGTGTGCACTCACAGAAGTAATGAAGGACAAATCTGCCCTCTGCATGGCCAGCATTCTTATGTCCACCACACATGTTTAATAAAGCCACTCCTGGGGCCGCCCAGCCCACTCTCAGGGGAGCTTCCCATTCCCACATGGATTGCGTGCACAACTTGTAGTCTTGCAAGATTTCACATGAAACAAGTATCATCTTGTAGTTGTGCCTGTGGGATGCTGTGCTGTTGTTTAATAATGTGATGGGGCAAGGGGCAAGTCTCTCACTGAGGCTTTGATTTGCATTTTCCTGGCGGAGTTAATGATGTTGAGACTTCTTATATTTATTGATTATATATATATATACCTCTCAGTGAGATGAAACATTACCTCCATTTCACAGTTAGGTAAACTGAGGTCTACAACGAACAAGTCTCCAAAGCCATGCACCAAGAAGGCCATAGAGCTTGTTTTAAACAGCGGACTCCCTCCTTCTGAATACCAAGTGCCCCCTCACCAACATTACACCTTATCATGTCAACATACTTATCTGCCCTCTCCCTGTCCTACTCCATGCAGAGATTTAAGTGTTCTGAGAGCATACACAGTATCCTGGTGGCCGGCAGACAGGTGATGCTGTTAACTCTTGAATGTACAGAGGCAAGTCCAAGGGCACCTGGCATCAGTGACCAGGAACACTGGGTCCAGGCTAGCCTATCAGGACTGCCTCATCTATGAAATGGGAGTAGAAATGGACTCCATGACTCATTGGTTGTGTCAGAGATCTGAATGGAGATTCTGCAGACTGCTATGCATGTGTCTGGCAGGAGACTATGTTGCAGAATTATTAATGCTACATTCTATGAGCTATGGGCCAACACAAGAAAAGCTTCCAACATAATTCATGCCTTCTGTTTGCTTCTCTCCTAGTTGGGAAGATAAAATATGCTAGTGAAAGCTAAAGTAGAAAATCGAAGCAATGCAGACTACAAATGTGCTTCGAAGGTGTCAATCATTTCAGGGCCGATTCAGGAGAATCTAGATATGTGGGTTGCCTTGGAGAAGAACTGGGGTCAGGGTGGTCAAGGAAACAGGCATATTCACTACAAGTGACTTAATTTGGACCAAATACACTTTGGCACACTGGGATGTGCCATGCGTTTATTTTACATTTTAAGTGTCAAGCCAGATCAGTGTGGGAGGGAGAGTTGTCCCACAGGTTTCACTGGGGAGAAGGAACTTGCCAGCGACATCTGGCTCCTGCCTTCCAACTCATCACATCCTGGAGATTCCACATGTCTGAGAATGAAGCAGGCACTCTCACAGGAACTCACTTCATCCCATCTCAGAAATGTTTTCCGAAAAACCTGCCATGGGCTTCCTGTGTTTCCAACACCTAATGGACTTATCGTGAGAAAGGGACTCTTTAATTTACCCTGGGGAGTGTGGAGGCCGGGAAACCCCACCCTTCCATCTCGGTGACAACAAACTCATTCTTCACTATAATTAAAATGTCACTTTGATAAATAATTCCATCAGCCCCCTTCCACCTATGAATAGCTTCCTGCTATAATTGTTCACATTCTGCTGAATTAGAAGTATTCAATGGAGAATTTAAGAGGTATTTAGGCAACAGAGATAAATCGGGTGTGTTCCCCACCCTCCCACAGTCCCTCATTAAATGAGACTTCATCCCTGACTGGGGTATCCCTCCTCCCTGAGCTCTCAATCACTTTCTGCCTGAGACATGGGAGGATGCTGTGAAAGTGTGGGCCTCTGGGGAAAGGCAAGGACTTGGGGATGCATGATCAAGGTCTTTCCTTCCCAGAAAAGAGAGGGGAAATGGGAGCTGATGGGGAGAAATGGCCCCTGGACCAGACATGGGGAATAAGCCTGGAGTCTAAGGTACAGAGGAGAATGAGGCAGCAAAATTGCAAGCCAAAGCTGTAGAGTGAATTTAAGGCCAGCCTGCACACCTTCATTAAGCCCTGTACCAAAATGAGAAATAAAAGAGGGCTAGGGATGTAGGGGAGTGATAGATACTTGCCTAGGTTGTGAGCTTGAAAAAGCCCTTTGGCCTCTCTAGACCTCTGACATACAACAGAAAGCAAGGTGGCCCTTGAGGAGCTCGTGTCAAAGTATAATTTCTGCCCTCCACAGTGACTGTGTTGGTGGCTCCCACACATTTCACAAGTTTGTGCTGTGGAATTAGACAATTCATCTGACATTCGAGACCATCCACTGACCTTAAAGAAGGGATGCGCTTAAGAACACATGGAAGGGGATGCCGCAGTGGCCGGCTCTAGCTGACTTCATTCAGAGCCTACCTGAGTACCTGGGCTGCCTACAGAGCAAATGCCGTGCTACTCCAGGTTCCCTCCCAGCACTGGAATGAACTGACCTGAAAGGTTGCTCCTGCAGTCGAAGGGCTCTGTGCACAGAATAAGGAAGCAGCAGGCGGAGATTTCGCTCGTTCTCTTATGCACAACAGAGAGCCAGTAATCCACACGATTTGTTGTAGAAGATAAGAGGCAGCTCTGACCCTCTTCAGGGCTCGCTTGCTCAACTGTGCCTGTAACTGTCAGCACATGTCTCAGAACACACTGACATGCCCAACACTGACTAAGGGCTGCTGCCACGAGGAGGTCCTGTTTTGACAGCCACCTCCTGGACCAAAAGCTGAGGGAGAAATTCCCACCTTAGAAACTCCATGATCATAGCAGCTTTATTTGTAATTGCGAGAAGGTGGAAACAACCCAGATGTCCCTCAGTTGAGGAATGGATACAGAAATTTTGGTACATTTACACAATGGAATACTACTCAGCAATTAATGGGAAGGAAATCATGAAATTTACAGGCAAATGGTGGAAAGTAGAGGAGATACTCCTAAGTGAGGTATCCCAGAAGCAGAAAAACACATATGGTATATACTCACTTATAAATGGATATTAGACATATAATATAAGGTAAACATATGAAACTATGTACACAAAAAGAAACTAGCCAAGAAGGAAGACCCTGGGTTGGATGCTCGATCCTCATTCAGAAAAGCAAACCAGATGGACATTGGAAAAGGGAGAAAACAAGGAACAGGACAGGAGCCTACTACAGAGGGCCTCTGAAAGACTCTACCTTGCAGGGTATGGAAGCAGAGGCTGAGACTCACACTTTGGGCAGAATACAGGGAATTTTAGGAAAGGAGGAGGAGATAGAAAGATCTGGTAGAGACAGGAGTTCTACAAGAAGAGAAAAAAATCTAGGCACAGCGATCTTTTCTGAGACTGATACTCCAACCAAGGACCATGCATGGAGATAACCTAGAACTGCTGCACTGATGTAGCCCATGGCAGCTCAGTGTCCCAGTGGGTTCCCTAGTAAGGGGAACAGGAACTGTCTCTGACATGAACTCAGTGGCCTGCTCTTTCATCATCTCCCCTGAGGGGACACAGCCTTACCATGTCACAGAAAAAGACAATGCAGCCAGTCCTGATGAGACCTGATAGACTAGTGTCAGATGGAAGGGGAGGAGGACCTCCCCTACCAGTGGACTGGGGGAGGGGCATGGGAGGGCAATATAGAGGGAGGGTGGAATTGGGAGGGGACGAGGGAGGAGGATACAGTTGGGATACAATATGAATAAACTAAATTAATATAAAAATAAAAAAAAAATTAAAAATCTCACAAATTAAAAAAAAAAAGAAAAGAAACTCAGGTCAAACCGAACTCTGCTTAAAGGGCATAGGGCCTGTGATGGTTTGAATAGTTATGACCCCACTTCCCCATAGACTCATGTATTTGAATGCTTGGCCTATAGGGAGTGGCACTATTAGGAGGTGTGGCCTTGTTGGAGGAACTGTGTCATTTTGGAGGTGGGCTTTGAAGTCTTACATATGCTCAAGCTACACCCAGTGTGGACACAGTCTACTCTTGCTGCCTGTGGATCATGATATAGAGCTCTCAGCTCCTTCTCCAGCACCATGCTCCCCGCCATGATGATGATGGGCTAAACCTCTGAAACTATAAGCCAGCCTTGCAAGTGTTTTCCTTTGTAAGAGTTGCCTTGGTCATGGCATCTCTTTACAGCTATGAAATTCTAACTAAGAGAGGGTCTGACACAATAGTCCACAAGCAAACTATGTCCCCTACCAGGACTCCAGCCTGAGCTCCACTCAAGGGTAGGAGGATAGCACCACAGGGAAAAACCATCCCGAGCCCCTGAGCCTCCAAGGGCCTTGACCAATAGCAAACCCACAGCAAGACAACCACCCAGCAAAGTGCTCTTCCTGCTTCAGCACCCTGTCAGCATAGGGCCTGAATAACCAGTGAGGTTCTTGGGAGACAGAGCTGGAGGTGAGACCAGGACTAAAATGGATACAGGACATGCTGTGCTAAAGGCAGGAGGGGGCTCCCTGAAGGACTTTCCAGCCAATGAGACTGGATGGCGGCATCAAAGTCAAGGATCAGGGCTTCAGGGGAGCAAGTGGCAAAGCAAGAGAAAGGGAGCGTGAGTGTTGACCTCACCCTGCTCAGCACTTGTGTTCCAGTGTTGATGAGGCACCCATTTCTCTCAGCTACACAAGTTTCATGGGGAAACTGAGGCCTTTAGAATTTAAGGAGCATGTTCAAACTTATAAAGCTGCTGACAAAGAAAAATGCCAGGGTTTGAACCCAGCAGAGCCAGCACCAATATCAAAGCTCCTAAGCACTGGTCCAACCTGCTTCTGTTGACCAGTCTAAGGTTGTCATTTGGACCCCCAAGTGAGGGTGACTTGTCCAGTCGTCAGGCTAGGAGCAGGACAGTCCCTTGCAGCAGTAACAGTCCTGGCTCAAACCAAGGCAGAGTGAGAAACTGGGACAGTGACCCTCTGGCGGCGGTCTCCTGGTGAGGGTGGAGCTGTACCTGCTGAGGGTTGACCCAGCCATTCAGCAAACTGTCTGACTGAAACACTGTTCAGAGGTGCTCTCCAAGTGAGCTGCCTTCACCGTTGCCTGCAGAAAGTCTTCCTCCCGACACCAGCCCACCCCTCCACCCCCTCTCAGAGGAAAGGCAATCATGGAATTTTGAAATGAGAACAATCTGGAAGATAAATGTATTCATGAGCCCATAAATGGGCCATGAATCACTGGCCCCAATTACCGCCTTCACTCCTGACAGGATGAAATCCCCCTAGCACATTCTTCCTGTCAGGGAGACACAGAAGGCAAGGGCTCGGGCCACAGATAACATCATTATTCCACACCAGGCTGGTTTTCCGGTTCCCCAGAAACCTCCACTTCATTTGCAGCTCACCACTAATGCTAGCGAGAGGGTTTGTGGGGAAAAAGAAGAGACGAAATAAAAGGGAGTGAAGGGGGGGGGGACCAGAAGCTTTTATGCCAAGAGGTAAAGAAACAAGATAAACACACTGAATCTGATTTCACAAAACTACTTAACAACTCTGTCCAGAGTTGCCTGGAATGGCCTGCCATCCTCAGAAATGTATCATCAATGCCAGCCCGCACGGCTGCACTCGGGCCCGCTCCTGCCTCCCGGTGACTTGTTTAGAAGTACTTCAAATCCGGGACAAATCACAGCCAACTACAGCCTCCCTCTCCCCAGCCCTTCAATCACTCCTAATCAGACCGTGTATTTTAGCAACAGACTCTTCCCTGGCTGACGAGCTCATTCATCTGCCTTCTGCCAGCTCGACGCCCTCTGCATGGGAGATGAGGGGAAGCCACCTGCTTCCGAGGCAGCCCTGGGGAAGCTGAGGGGAAGACAGAGCTGCAGCCCTCCCCTGCCCGGTATGGTGCCTGGCACTAAGCAGAGGGAATCCAGAGCGGCAGGAGGCTGAGGAGGACAAGCTGTTGGAGGTCACTGCACGATGCAGTGGATAAACACCTGCCTCGCACAGGTGCCTTCCCACTGGGCCTGAGTTCAGATTCTCTCCCTAACGCTCTCTAGACACAGGGCCCCAGATGAGTGACCCAATCTTGGGAGTTCAGGAGCATGACCCGCATCCCCCCCCAAAAAAAAAGAGCAGGAGGGAGATATGAGGACCAGGAAATAGAAAGACCTGGCTCTGAGCTTTCACTGCAGCCCATATAGGCAAATCATATCGCCTTTCCCAAGCTCCATTTTTTTCCTAACCTGTGAAATGGGCACAAGAGCACCTGTCTGTATGGCCTCTCTCATAGAACTGTATGAGGATCAAAAGAGTAAGCAAGATGGAGGCACCCAGATTTTACACTCAGGACTTGCATGCCATTTCAGCATTGCGATCTTGTGTAGCTAGCATTCTACAGATCAGCCGCACAAATCTGGTACATAATCAGAGCCAGGCTGGGGTTACCATCCGCTACTGTCTCAAGTACCACCCAAGATCAAAGACACCTCCAGAGAAGACAGGCTCAAGAGACTTGAAGCAAAGACTCAAAAGATCTGCTTGCGAACCTGGAGACTTTGCTGTCATTCAGCTAAGAGAGACTAGAGACACCCAGGAGGCCCTCACCTCCCTAGGGCTGTCTCAGAATAGGGGGCCACTGGACAGTCACTTTGCCAGGCTTTGTTGGGGGGAGAGCTTCTTGCAGGCTGAAACTGAAGGAGGGAAGACAGCAGCCCTGAGGAGCACCATCTGGATGTTCCTTGTGTTACCCTCCCTGGGAACATAGGAGGCAACGGCAAGGGAAAGAGATGCTGAGAGCAAGGTGAAGCCCCAGCTATACATAGCCTGTCTGCAATTTCCGAAGGACACCCAGGCTCTGAGGGCTGCCAACATCTCTTAACTATCGCCAGAGATGAAAAGGAGCCAGGCAGAACCGGGTCCCCTCCTTTTCCTACCACATTTTCTCTTCTGGTTATTTGCTGAACATAATGTGAATGTTAGAAAGGACAGTGAAAATGAACTCGCACAAGAACCAAGCATGCAAGTGCTCAATTAATACTAGTGATCATAGGCACTTGATCTTATATTCATCTTTACTCCAGCTTTTGCACAGATGCTAAACAGACCCTTCCTCCCCAGGAATCCCTTGCATTGTCACAGGATCGTTGGTTTGCTTTTTCTATATTGCAAAGTAAATCAAGGCAGCTGGTTTACCACGGCTAAAGCTCTTGCCTTAAGTTACAAACCTCCCATCATTGGAGGCAACCAAGTAGAGCCTTTCTGGTTAGAGGTGAAAGAGAAGAACAAGGGTAGCTCAGGGGTGTGCCCTCCAGCAGATTCCCAGCTATGGGATGGGCATATGGCGGTTTGGGGAGATGAGGGCATTGAAAAATCCCTCTGAGTGGGCGCAGGAGAAGCTGGAGGGCCAAGGAGTACAAGCAGCTGAGTTCACCGTGACCATCCTCTGCATCCTGGCCTGAATAAGAGCGCAGGGGATTTAATCAGACAGGACTTACCGTGTGAACAGGCACCAGCACATGCCTGTCTTAGGGGCCGTGTACTCCTTCCACTGCCCGCTCTGTGCAGGAGAAAATGAAAGCTCTTTAGCTTGGCTTGCTGGGTCCTCAGGAATCTTGGGCTAACATTCGCTGAGAGAGTATTATGTGCCAGGCATGTTACAGGATCCAGCTCATGCGACCCGTATAAAACCACCTGTAAGGTACATTTCTCATTGTCACCTCTGTAGACGAAGAGACTGAGTCCCAGAAAGGCCAGTTGGCTTGCCTGAGGCCAACTAGTTAGTGTTAGAACTGGCACTTATAATAGTTCTTGACTCCAGACTTAACTTACCATGGTCCTGGATGGGGCCTCTCTACCCACGCCTTACACTGCTCACCATTTAAAATTTGAGGGAAAACAAATCTTATAAAGAATGACTTATATGTGTCTCTGAATGCATTGCATGCTGTGTTCTGTTTCAGGACTTGTATTGTTCCTTCTCCCTTTCCTGTTTAGATTGGGAACTAGCTGAAATCTCCTCTACTCTTGGGAATCCTTTGACACCCCCAACCCAAGTTAGCAGCTCACCCATGGTACACGATGCTCCCACCACCTGACAAACAGGTGGGGCCCACCACACTACACCAGAACGCCACCACACCGTCGGTTTCTCACCTGTCACGCTCACTGCAGTCTGCCAAGGGCCCAGCTTGGTGCCTTGCATTCAACAGACACATGTTATTTGCAGGAGAAGGTCAGACATTTGGTAAAGCCTACACTCAAAGGGCCTGGATTCAGGTCTCAACCCTGACACTTGGTAGCTGTGAGAGCTGGAGAAGTTGGTCTGCTGTTCAAGGCTCTCCTTCCTTCCACACATTTCACTTCCTATTAAACATCGCACTCTTGAAGGCCACTGCTAGTTGAGCGAGACAGAAACTATGAGCTGATGAGTGGCCCAGGAGGCAACAGGCAGCCAGTCAATGCTGGAAACGGGCCCCTTCAGAATCAAGGCTTTTGATCTGACTGTTTGAATCCCAGCTCTTCATCAGCTATGTGGTCTTAGACAAGTCCCTCAGCTCAGTTCTTTATCTCCAAAACAGGCTTGTCATGTGCTTACCTTCCATCTAGCATGCAAAATAATGGGTTTTATTATATTGCTCAGGAAGCTTTCACGCATGTGTATCATTGTGCATTGCTTGTACTTAACCCATTTCCCTCTGTTATCCCTCTCTCCCCTGCTGGTCCTCTTCCTCCCCACAAATAGTGCTCTTTATCTTTTGATTTATTGTCATGTAGATGACAGACAGACAGATAGATGAATGATAATGGATAGATAGGTAATTGATAGATTCCGAATGTAAGAGTAAACATTCCATATTTGTCTCTTCCTCTCCCACTGCCTTCTCTTGCTCTCCTTCCTCCCTCCCTTTGGCCTTTTCTTCTGCACATAGCCCCTCTATCTACGTTCCTGTCCTATGTGCATATTTGCCTTGTTATTTTAAAGATAACAGAGATTTATGGGAGTTGTTGAGAATAGGCTTTAATGATCCTCACTACACACCAAGTGCAAACTGTGGATTGTGTACATTAACAAAGCTGGTTCAGCCATCAGACAGTATACAGACATCCAAGCCATGTGACGGTTACCATAATACATGCAAGCTTTACCTGTCAATCAAATGATAAATTTTAAAAGGTTACAAAGATTTTAAAGAGCACAAAGCTGGTCAATTCTAGACATGCTGTAGGTGATCCGTAAAAGCCCTGCCCCCTGCACTCTGCACTCAGCCTGTTCGCATGCCTAGGCTTGAATCTGGCTGCGCTGTCTTCTAAACACACCAGCTTTCGATCCTGAGCTAATGGGGCACAAGGCAGTGATGGCTGGAAGTCACAGCCGTGTGGAGGAGAATATGGCTTCATGAAAATAACATTTGGAAGTAATTATGGGTGCACTGGATCAAAACCACAGTCAGCTGCCAGGCCTCCCCAGAGACACTGAGGAGGGAGGGAGGCCGAGGGGGACCTCGTCTGGAAGCCAGCCTGAAATAGCCACCAAAAAAAAAAAAAAAAGGCTACTCCCACAGTCAGGGGCTGCCACTCTCAGGCTCTATCTTCAGGCAGGGCGGTTTGCACACTTTGGGCTTCTTTTATTTTACACCCCCAGTAGATGCTGGTTGCATTAAAAAGGCAAATGAGATGGAAGGAGAGAGAATGAAATTTGAGGGTAGATGGGGGCAAAAAATATATATATATAAATATTTGAATAGCGAAGAAAATGGAGTGGGGAACATTCACCCCATCTTTCCCTGTTCTCTTAAACAGAGCTGGAGACCTGTCCTTTTCTCAGGAATCTCCATGGCTGTATGACAAGGGGTGTGAGCTTTGCCCTGGAACAAAGCCATGGTGCATCAGAAAGGAGGCATCAGTGAAACCCATGGACATAGGCAGAGGGGCACAGGGTCTGACCTGGAATTTGTCCCTGGCAGAAGGCAATGGACGAGGTAGCAGAGGATGGCATCTCCCATCAAGCTTCAGGTGCTACCGAGAGGACCGAGTTGAGGCCCCAACCAGGTAACACCAGGTCTCCCTGACCTCCTGCAGGAGGCAGGAGGCAGGAGGCTGCCTGTGTATGTATCTCGGAGCCCCCAGGAGCCCAGGAGCCCCATTCCCACTACAAGCAGATGTTCTGCTGGTGCCTTTGGTGTATGTAGCTATGTGAGTGGAAGACCTACCCTGTTTTGCTTTGCTTTCGGTCTGTTAGTTAGCTCTACTTAGGAAGAGGACCAAATGCCTAGGCATTGATCCAGGCCCACAGCAGCAGTTTTCCCCACACTGTCCCTCAGTAACAAGAGGACTTTCAGACCAGCATCTAGCCCCAAAGCCTCTGGGTCATAGAGGGAGAGCAGGCAAACCTTGGGGTGTTGGAGAGAAGCATGACGGATGCCTGGCTGGGTTCCTGGATGCAGCAGATGCCCAATAAACAGCACTTTGGAGGTTTGATGTTAGAAGGGATCTTTAAAATTGAGCATCCTCCCATCTGCTCTGCCAATTGTGATGTTTGGAATGGGTGACAGGACACTTTCAAAGGGCCACAGCAGCAACTTGGGTTTCTTTTGTTTCTGTCTAGTGATTCCCATGCATTGCTAAGAGAAAGCCTGACAACCAATGCCACGTTGTCCCTAAACTCAGGGTACCATCGTACCTGGAGTGCTTAGTGATTACAGCCACACTTGCACTGATCCCAGATCCACAGAGTCCTTGCTGGTCTTCACCGATTTTACTGCACCACAGCCAGCGACTGGCTCCTAGTATTACTCTGATGAGAGAAGAAACCAACCCACCAAGGAAAAGGCATGGAGCAGGGTGCTGATTCTGGAGTGTGGGTTCTAGCCTCCCTTATCCCAAAACCAGTGACCCTGAGGTTCTACATTAGGTCATGGGGCCCATGAGTCTATGGTCCCACAGTCGTGGAGTGAGCTGGTCAGATGGCATCTAGTACTCCAGACAGTCAGCTATTTTCAGGACCATGGGTCATCCCCAGACAAAAGCTAGTAGAAGAGGCAGTGAGGCTAAATAAGCCGGGTTCTTCCTATGCCTAACCTGCTCTAGGACACTCTTCCATCAAATCACGTGCAGATGAAGCCCTTTGATAAGAACCAAATCCCCTCTTGTTGCTTGGCAACGTGGCTTACAAGTCATAGCGGGGAAGTAATTTACAGGAATTCAGAGTGTCACTGGAGGTTCTGCTGAGCAGAACTGGTGCAAAAAGGATCTCCCATGGGCAACATCCCACCTCTGGTGGCAAGGGGCTGCTGAAGGAACGGCTTCTGCTTGCTTTGCCTTCAAGTTGGAGGCTTCATGTTCAGCCTCAGGGATGGTCTCCTTTCATGTATTAACTAGTCCCATATGGACCAGTTCCATACTTTGTTCCTACTTTTGAACAAGCCTCATGGTAGAAACCAGAACACAATGATAAACGAAACAGGTGTCAACTGGGGACATACCAAACACACAGGGACAGACTCCTCATGGGGTCACAACACAAGCAACAGGACAGGATGTTCACGGGGCTGAGTTGACATCAGGGAAGAGATGTGCCCGAGGTGTTTTGAGAGGAGAGGTCATGCAGATGAAAGTTAGCCAAACCAAAGGTGAAGGGAGGTAGCAGGAGAGGGGCAACTAAGTAAAAGTTGCTGGGAACGGTCCCATCTGGTGCTGTGGGATAAGTGGAGGCCCATCCCAGACCCACTCACTCTGGCCTTGGATGCCCAGCAAGCAGACACTGGGCTTGGGAATATAGCCATGCATTGATGAAGAAGACCAGACGAGAGGGAAGAAGTCCTATGCCGTTGCAGGAGAGATCGGAAGAGATGGAGAACAGGAAGTCATCCGGAGGACTGTTAAAGGAAGAGATGGCAGGGCTGAAAGTGAGATGGGCAGAAAGGGTCGCATTCAGCTAACACAGAGATATGCTACAGTGAGGGCAGGCAATGACACAGGTGTCTGCTGTGACCAACAGAGGACACCATCTGCTAAGATGGGGAGGTGGGAAGGGCAAGTTGAAGGCCAGAGAAATTCCTGTCAGTGATAGAAATCCACCTAGACGAAGCTTGTTGGCCCATGGCACTTAGTGAGGATGGGACTCGGGGTTCCCTAAAGTCATTGTAGCCTAAGGAATGCCAAAGCCATCAGGTAGCAACACACGGACGGGAGTAGAATAGCCACAGAGAGGGTCTGGAGCAGCAGGAGCGACAGGGAACCTGTTGCATGGAGGCCAAGCAAGAACAGTGAAGATCCAGGCCCAGAGCCGCCTTGATCTACATTGTGCCCCATCTCACACTTGTAAAGAGAAGACAGAGAACAGCTGCGAATGGCAAGGCTTTGCATAATGGTGACCCATTGGTGCCATTTGACTCCTGGAAGCCCAGGGAGTGAGGGTCAGAAGCCTAGAGAAATTTAGGAAGGAAGCCACAGAAAGATAAACACACACACACACACACACACACACACACACACACACACACACACACCTCCTTGTACCTCAGGACTGCTGGAGCTAATATTCAGGCTTCCACATGGGGTGTTTGAGACCCCCCTACCCCAACACATACATTCCCAGCTGCCCACCTTGGGCTCCACAGCACCGCCTAGCCAGAATGACAGGAAATTTCACATAGCATAGGAAAGGACCCCTCTGATCTTGGAGGGGCTAAGAAGCACTCGGCAAGCAAGCAACACTTTAAAAAAAAAAAAAAGATGCTGTTTCTTGTCCGCCTGGAGCTCCCCCCCCCCCCCCCGCTTCCTGATCACACTTTCCTAGCCACCAAATCTCCTTCTTCCCATCTCCAGCTCAGGAAGCCATGAGGGTGGTCAGTGTGGTGTCGGGAGGAAAGGCTTGGACATCACAGGAAGATCTGGGTGGGCTTCATTTGAAGCTGTTGGTGGGCAACATTCGATGGACTCGCCACTCAGTTCTCTGGTGGTTAAATGGGGATGGAAATGCGCCACACCCCTGGCCCTTAGCCCGCAGCTCGCCCTCTCTTCTCCGCCTCTTCTCCAGCCCGGGCTCTGTTTATGAGTCCTCCTATCCTCAGATGACAGCGGCACCAGGAAGCTTCTGAGTCTAGCCTTCTTTGGGCCCTCTCAGCCTCTGCCCCCAGTTCATTTCATCATGTTTCCCGGTTGCAATTCGTATGAAAGACAGAGACAGGATCTGCCACACCCAGCTTATCTTCCTTTTCTATGGTGATAAAATACACAGGACAAAATGAGCTCATCCTCATACAGAGGATTTACGATAGTTTGTCTTCCGCATTTCTGACTGTGGTTCGTGAAAGCATAACCACCGTGTCAGTCTGCTTGGGACAGGCCTTGGGTCAGCATGTCTGTATCCGACAAGGTCTCAACACTTGAAAAGAAAGCAGGTTCTGTGGTGGATGTTTTTGCACTGTTTTAGGCTACTGTAAGAGTTCGGGGTATTTAGGGAGGCTGAGCAAAGCAGGGACTCCTGGTCAGTCTCGTGTACTGAATGTATTTTTTTCAACCTGTGATTTTTCCATTTGCGGTGGTTTATTGAGCTGTCATCCTACCATAAATCAAAGTACATATGTATTTTAAGTGTCAGTTTCGGTGGCATTAATGACATCCTGTGTCCTCTGACCATTACCATGAGCCACTTCCTGGACTTCATCACCTTGATGGAAGCCCCACTCCCAGCAAGCAGTTATTCTCCTCCCCTCCTTCCCCAGCCTCTGCTTTCTGACTTTATGAATTTGCCTGCTCTTGAGGGTTCACCTCTGTGGAATCACATGTCGTGTGCCTTCTGTGCCCAGCTCTCTTCACTTACCCTGACATGCTCATGCTTCATCCATTGTGTGGCACGTGCTGGTATCTCATTCGTTTTGAAGACTGAATTGTACCACAATGTGTGGACCTACCATGTTTCCTGTCCACCGGTTGACAGGCATTTCAATTGTTTTTATCTTTGGATGATTGTACGTATTCTGCTATAAATATTCATAGCCGCATTTTTGTTTAACATACCTCCAGTTCTTTGGGTGAAAACCTGGAAATGGAATTGCTGGCCATATGGGAATCCTACGTCTAACTTAACAAATGCCTGTTGGACTGTTTTCCACAAAAGCTGCACCGTCTTGCATTTTTGCCAGGAGAGCACGAATGTCCCTTCACAGCAAGCACGCTTGTGTTTTCATGGCCACTGCAGGTGATATGAGGCCCAGTTCCTCGTTCCTGTTTTACATCACCAGGTAGTGATCTCTTGATAATCTGTAAAAATGAAGTGATTGGCAGCTTTAGTTGACCAGTTTGGCTAGTGAACAGGAGAGTCGGGGGAGCCTGTAATTCTATTACCCAGAACTTGGCCATTTCACTTTTTTCCCCTAGTTCTGGGGCTACAAGCTGGGCAGAGAGAGAAAGCTGGGCTTGGCGAGTCACGTGGCATGTCTCATATACACACATGGCCTCACTTAGTCCTTATAACAGCACTTAGGGAAATTAATAGTTTCTCTTGCCAGCCGGCAGTGAGGTCACTCTTGCTGCGGCAGCCCCAGCTTCCTTGACTCATCTGCCCACTTCTTTGCAGCACTCAGCCATGAAGGCTGCTGCATCAGCTGTTTCTACTTCCTGCGACTCCCACTTCTCTCCCTGAAGCATGACTGTCCAAGAAACTGCTCCTTCCTTCCCTCAACACGATACCTAGACTGGGCAAGGTGCCCATGTCAGCCATATGCTGCCATAGCCTGAGCTCAGATTCTCACCTGCCCAGCTGCTCTTGTGACTCCCTCCCCAGGAAACAGCTCAGGATCCTCTTGCCAAGGCTCCTGAAGGGACCACGTGGGCTCCCCACCATGACCAAATCACCCCTTAAGAGTCTGCAAGGATCCCCTGTCATGTCTCTGTGTCCCCCAGTGCCAAGGGGAGCTGGGTTCTGTTCAGGGGAGGGTCCACTTATCAGCCATGCCTCCTCAGCTTACTATCAACGGTGTGCCCCTCAGTTTCCTCACAGCAGAATAAGAGTATGTCCACAGTTTCCATGTCATAGGGTAGCTATGAGGAGTAAACAGGTTTCTCCCATTTACTCGGTGTAAGCCTGTTCACCTCAGCAGTACATCAAATATGGTCACTCATGGAATGGGACAACTAGGGATGGTCAGTAGCCCACCCTGTCTTGGGGTGGATTTTTATCCTGCATCAGTTAGATACAGGGTCTAGAGATGAAGGCAGATTTCTTTGAATCTAACATTCATGTTCATTCTACTCTTGGGAAAGAGTCTTCTGATACAACAGTCGAGCCCAGCCTCTGACTGGCTCCAATCCGGAGGGGCTCTCTTGCTGCCAGGTAGGCTATTTAACTTAAGATGTAGGAATTGGCCAGGGATCTGTATGGTCAGAGGGAGGGCCTGTGGAGGTGAAATGAGGGCCTCCAGGAAGGGCAAGAACAAGGTCGCTAATGTGAACGCTTCCAGCCGTGCCCCTTCAGCAAGGGTGTCCACCCTCCAGTGGACCTTTGGGAGCTTGGCCTCAGCTTGCCAAGGCTCTTAGAAAGGAGGTGCTTACAGTCATATTCATTTCTTCTGATGATTAGAACCAGTTACCACAAAACAAGTGGGTTTAAAACAACAGTTCATCCAGCTGTCTCAACAGCTGGAAGTCCTCATCGGTGTCGTTGGACTGAAGTGTCAGCATCTGCAGATTTGCGCTTTGTCTTGAGGCCACCAGCTGCTGGGGAGTTGGATCCTGGCTTCCCCCAGTGTCTGATGTCTGCCAGCAGCCCCTGCCTTGTGGCCAGGTGATGGTACCTGATTCTGTGGTAACGGTACCTTCTCTCTGCCTCAGTCTTCTTTTGCCTCCCTCTTGCAAGGACCCTTCCTCTTACCTTTAGGGCTCATCTGAAAAATCTAAAGTAATCTCTCATCTTAATCCCATCTGCAAAGTCCTTGCCACTTAACATTCTTAGGTGACTCTGGGGATCAGTACCTGGCACCTCCCAACCATGATTCAGCCCATTATACGTGAGATATAATGGAGAGAGAGGGTAAGTGTGAGCATAGAGATCCAGGATGTCCAGAGGGGCTGTATCAGGCTCAGGCCACCTTTGGTACACACCAGTGCTGACAAATGGCAGAGCTAAGACAACCTTGGTCTCTTGGCCCAGGCTAAAGCTCCCTCCGCTATTAAACACACACTGCCAACCTGTTTTCTTGACCTTCTGTGGCAACGGTCTATGATGTGGAACGGCTGTTCCATCTGGATACTTTCTGGAGGCCTTTACCCCAAGGCTTGTGCCATATTGAGTCGAATGTCTCAGTCTACTGTGCTATGACAAAGTATCTGATATGGGTTGACATATTTTTTTTTAAAAAAGAGGGTTACTTGGTTCATGGTCTGGTAATATCTCTGGTCGGAAACATCACACAGGGCAGCGTTACTGTGTGGTAGGGGGCCTGGCTGCTGTAACACGGTGGGTGTCAACACGTGATGAAGCATATGTACAGGAGAGCAAACGGTTGAAGGAGCAAGAGAAACTGAGGTGTGGGCTAGGTCTCCGTGGTCTCATCAGTTGCTAGTCCGGTCTTGGGAGACCTAACCCAGTCCCACAAGGTGGATATTAATCCTTTCCGCAAGTGGTACCTCCCCTAGGCCTACTGCTTCACATTGCCCCACTGAGGCATTCAGGCCCAGCATGAGTTTTCAGGACTCATAAAGACCTAAGACATAAAGACAGAAACAAGATTGGCAGGAGCTGGGGAGAAGTAGTGAAGAGTGATCTTGGGGAAGCGGCATGGGTTCCTCTGAAGGGGCATCTCACCTCCAGACTGAATATCTGCTGGGGGGGGGTGTCACTGTAAGAAGGGGCATGAAGTCCCTTGGCATAGCTTCATGACCCCAGAAACTTGCTGTACTTTTCTGAGCCTCAGTTTACCCATCCGTAAGATGGAAAGAACTGTTCCCCTGATTGGCTCACAGTGAGACAGAAGTAGAATACAGACAAAATTGGTATGTGGGAAAATTTTGCTCTGAGAATGACTTTAGTCATGATGCTTATGCTGCCAGCTGATCTAAACTCACCCCCACTGAAGGAAGCTGCTACCTTTCAGGGTATGTATGTGCCATCCTGGGTAGAGACAGGAAGGCTGCCCTGTCCACCTCAACTATATACTTAACATTCCTATCTTTCCCCTTCCACATGGAAGATGGCTGCCTCCCTCCTGTGCGGCAGCAGTGTAATGGGGTATCCTGGGGTTCCCCACAATGCCACACTCTGGGCAGGGGAAGGTTGTTCGCGGTTGTGTGTGCTGTTTGCTGCGTCACCTGCTGAACCTGATACAGCAAGGACTGGAAGAGAAACAAATCTTCTCATCACACAGGGCGAGAAAGGGCTTCCTCTCCTCCAATCACGTGGGGAGCCTACAAGTAGCAGGAACAGCATGAGGCTGTTTGTTTACTCTCTGCCTGGTAAGGGCTGAAATGCTTGCTCACACAGGATAGGGGCGTCCCTGAAAGGCTATCTAAACAAACCTCAGAGGGCTGCAGAGCAGGCATTGGCCCTTCAGGCTGGAGATAGAATGCACCTGTGTAAAGAGAGGTTACATTGGTACCCTGTGTCACCATCATTAGGGCTAATGTGCTCAGCTACTTTCTGGACTTCAACTCCTTCCTGTGCAGTTTCACAGATGTGAGGATTCTGTGTTCATTTTTAAGAAACTAGCTTCTTTTTATTTACAAGAGGAAATTCTGACAATGAAAGGAAATTTTGTCATGAGCTGTCACTGCTGTGGCTTCTCATGAACAACTGCAGAGCAGCCCTGGCAAGCGGAGCCGCAAGGCAAATCTCTACAGCATCACTCCTCCAGGAAGTGCTCCTCAGTAGCTCCTCGTAAGGCTCACATGCTCCATTGAAGCTAGGCACGTGTCGCCTGCGTTTAATAATCCTGCCGGTGATCCTGGCTCCTTATGCTTCACTTGGGGAAAACAAAAACAAATAGCACAACAACAAACCAGTGGCGTCCTGAAATGCCTGTCAGAGAGAGCTCTGTGCTGTGTGCAGCAGATGATGCTAACACCTCCATGACCTCCAGATGCTGCTTCTGGACTTTGCCCTCAGCACCCGCCTGCAGGACCCGTCGAGGCACCGTTTACTGAAAGCCACTCCAGAGAGGCCAACAGCATCCCCCAGACACACAGTGTGCTGGCCTGAGTAACAGCAGGGCTACGGAGAGCCACTGGGAGCCAGGCTTTGAGGAACCCACCAGCCATTAATCAGTGGCCTGTGATTACCAGCTGGCCGTTGATGGCTGCAGATAAATCCCGAGTCTTACAGTGTTCATAGCAGCCTATCTTTCCTGGGGGATATCCTCAAGGGACAAATTCCAAACTCCTGTGCAGGCTTCTTTACCAAACATCACTCCTCCTCTCCATCCACAGTTTTGCCCATAGCTGGTGATACGAGACTCCTGTGTCCACCCCCATGAGTTGACTTCTCTAAAGCCACCCTCCCCCAAGAAATAATCAGCAGAGTTGGATTTGATTTCATGTCTTCTGGCTTGGCAACTCAACTCAGTTCTACCAACCATGGCTTGAAGGCTTTTGAGGTGCTTTCTACAATGGCAATGTCAGTAGCCTTTGCTTCTGGGAGAGATTGTTCTCACATCTACCAGAAGAGATGGAGTGGTAGAGGAATGGGGGTAGGAGGGGAGGGCCAGTTTTTGGAACAGTAACTCCTGGACTTAGAGCAAGATAGTCCAGATTCCAAGATGTTTGCTCCATCCGGGCTAACTCACTGCTGCTCATTCTCTGCCCCAAGCCCTAGGGCATCAGTGTACAATGAGGTTAATCTCCATGGAAAGCACAGAGTGTGGAGAAGCTGGGTGGGGCAGAAAGTGTGAGTCCAGCTGCTCAGGGCAGGAAAGGTCAAAGGGCAGGGATCATACCTGATCATGTCTTTCAAGAAGGCATCTCTGTGACCCATTTAGTGTCAGAGGCACCAAAAGCCTGCAGCTGTACACCACCTCTCTTCTCTCCTGGAGCCCATAGCCATGACTGTCTCCCCTGAACCTGGCCCACTCACCTCCTCAGCCTACCCCCAGTGTAACTCCTTCATGGCCAGCAGCTTTCAGAGGAAAGAGCTGTAACTCTGAAGCTAGGGCCTGGCTTCTCTATTATATTGGCCAAAGCAAATCAGGTGACCAAGAACTAATTCAGTGAGGCCTGCAGGGGGCAAGATGGATCGATTGATGACCCAAGGGTGATAGGCCCCATCTCAGGGTTATTGGAAAGGGTGATTAATTGAACGTGTATTTGTGGGGCGCATGCCCCTGCCCCAGCTTCGATGTAGCTGAGAAGTCAGACAAATTAAGTCCCTCAGAAGGGTCAGTCCAGAGAACTAGAAAATTTTGAGCCAACCACAGGCCCCAGCCGAGTGGCTGCCCTGGTGGTATAGTGCTTTGTCAGGTATGAAGACAAAGGCAGCTACACAGAGACATCTTCCCTGCAAGCTGGGGTAGTCAAGGAGATGCAGAGTCCCAGCATGGCGGGGAAGGGGGCATGAACATACGGACTGTCCCTGGAAAGCCCCTCATACAGTAGGTCCCCACCCTGGGCCCTTCCACTCTCCCAGTCTCCTACTCAGCTGCAAGCTTGGGTCTTGAGTAGCCTGGGCCAGCCAGCTTTGCTGAATGCCCAGGGAGCTCTCAGCAGGCTCCTGCTGGGCACAGCACAGGGAAATTAAGTGCAATTAGCTGAACGCAGCCATCACAAGCCAGAAGCCCATTCTCCCAGCTGGCTCCATTTCTGAGACTAATGGGGAACCGGGAGGAAGATGCGCATAGCAGGCTTGACTCACACATCCCAGACTGCAGACCTGGGAGTGGGGGACCGCAAAAGTATCTGCTGCACAAAGCTGCAGATGTCCAGCTTCCCCAGAGAGCCCAAGGTCAGGGACGGGCCAGGCCTCCCCAGAGATCACTCCCTTTTCCCCGAGTCTGAGAAGATGGAGACAATTGGTTTAATGGAATGGAGTTGCGTTGTCATGGTGGCAGGAGAGGAGCAGATGAGTCCCTGGTCCCAGCCTAACAGTGTTAGCATTAGCCCTTATCGAATGTGGCCTGTGTCGCAGCCCAACTTGACTCTCACTGTCTCTCCTTTCAAATGATGGCTGTTGAGTTGGGCCGGTCAGCTGTAAACCCATGGTTAACCTCCTAGTCCTCAAAGGTTAACCAAATGGCAGGACCTGCCAAACTCTCCTCCCTAGATTGCAGAAGAAACCTTGGCCTCCGCAAGGTTCCTCTGCCTGCTGGGCTGGGTTTGGGTCCACCCACTGTCCACACTACACAGATGTTTTTTAAAACTCACAGGCAGTCATGTTTCTTCCTTGCTGAAGGCTTCTTCAGGGACACACCAATTTCTCCCTGTGCTGTGACAGAATATCTAGTCCCTTCCACCCTGCCCATTCCTGGAAGATCCCTGGTTTATCTTTTGTCCCACTTGCCCCAAGCCAACACCCATTGCTCCCACCCCAATTTGTATCTCAGACTGGGGGGTGTGAAACCCACTTAGCTCACTTTTGTATCTCTTCTACAGAGTCATAATATCCTGGCTAATAATTAGACAAAACACTAATTATGCATTTATTTTATGTCAGGTGTGATTTGAGGACTCTCAATGTGCTAATTTGTTTAATTTCTCCACATCCCATTAAGCAGATACTATTATTGTCCCCCACTTCAGACAAGAGAGGCAGGAAGTGAAGAAAGTAACAAACTCAGAGCTGGCCAGCTGTGAGAGCCCAGCCTTGAACCCCACAGAGATGGGGGAGATGAAAGCCTAGGGGACAGAAGGAAAGAATGAGGCTAGAGATGACCCCTTTGCTGCTCTCATTGAGTCATTGGGGTCATTGAGGTTGGGGGCTTGTGTCCCTACAGCAAGGCCCAGCACATCTCTCTGATAAAATAAATAATAACAAAATGTGTAAAGTAACAATAGATACAAGAAAGTTCTGTTAGACTAACAAATAACCAAGAAGGAGATGGGAGATACCTCAGTGGGCAGAGAACAGCTCTGCAAGTGTGGGCTTCTGGGTTTATCAATGGCACTCACAGAAAGGCTAGGCATGGCAGCATACATAACCCCAACATCCAGGGGGCTGGCACAGACAGTCAGGGACCAGCTGGCCAGCCAGTCTATCCTAGTCAGTGAGCTCAAGGCTCAATGAAGTACCCTTGTCTTAAAAACATACGGTGGAGAACAATACAGGAAGATACCCAGCACTGACCTCTGCCCTTCCCATATGCAGACACAAGGCAGAACACACACAAACAGATACATACACCCCACACACATACACACACAAATAAAGGGATGAGAAGGATGAAGAAGGGCGATAGATAAGTTCTGTGAAAGGTATCTGAGGAGGGGGTGAGGAATATGCCTCGTCAGCCCTCAGCAGCATCCCTAATTGGTGTTGCTAGCTCTCAGTGGCCCCAGAAAGAGAATAAACTCCATGCTTGAAGAAACGCTCAGGAAGCCATCATCCACCTGCCCACTAGACAGACGATTTGTCGGTTTTCTAAGCAATCATCAAATCCCTAGAGAGCATGCGCCAGTGTGTGTCCCCCAGGGGAGGCATGGTTCGTCTGGCTGGGTCACAGCAGACAGTGCGGGTGACTGGAAAGGGCTGCTCCTCCCGGGAATTACCACAGCCAGAAGGAAGGCTGGGGCCACGCAATGGGGACCCTAGACCTCATGGCCACACTGTAGAGAAGAGGTAGGAACTGGACTCTATGGGGCCAGCAGCAAGACTGTGGGAGCCTTGACTCCTCTTCCACTGAGCATCTGATTAGCCAGACTGTCCAAGGCCACCTCATAAGGGTGGGTATCTGACCAGTTAAGTGTAGGCCACATACTACCCTGTAACCCTGGCATTCACTACTGACTTTCTGGCCATTTTCCTAATCATACCTCCTCCTGTCATAGGACCAGACACACATTCAACTTACAGTGTGCCCTGTATGCACATCTGTGCTTAAACGTGAGTCATGCTTTTAACACTCTCACTGCAGAAAGAACCAGTGTCTCCCCCACCAGGAGGTCCTTGTCCTTACAGAATATGACTCTGGACACTGAGCCTTCAGAGAGCTGACCTCTGCAATCACCTGCCCCATCAGATGGTAGTGGAAGAAACTCATTGAGAAGAAAATCATTTTGTGACCTCCTCCTCCTCCAGGAAGCCTTCTGTGCATCATCAGCCAGAGTTGTCTTTCTGCTCCTCCCCTCACCCCCGCATGAGCTGCTCTGCTGGTCACATCCATGTCTAAGCCCCTCAAGGGCAGGGCCTGCATCTCTGTTGTTGTGTCTCCACTCAGTGCCTGGTGCAGTAGATGCTTCTCAGAGGAAAGGCTCTGGGCCCCAGCCTAAGCACAGAGGGTGGTGAGTCGCCCTTACTGGCAGGGCACACACCAAGCTCCGTCTGTTCAGAGAACACTAAACGGTCGCACCCCGGCATGGCTGGCTCCTCCTCGGCACAAGCTGACAAGCCTGTAATGACATTTTAATGGTCTGAGCTCAATCCCCAATAAATTACTTAAGTTTCTGCAATCGTGGAGCTGGCGTTTTCATTAATACTCCTGATTAATTGCCTGTCCTAAGAAAGGCTCATCGCCGCCCCAGCCCGGATCGTGTGAGCTCCTGGCACGGAGAATCCCAGTGCCTGGGGGTTTCCACCAGGTTGAAAGTCATCCTCCAATGGCAAAGGGAGACTTCTCTGCCTCTTTTTTTGCCCTCTGCTTCCTATGACAACAGAGAAGCTCGGGCTCCAAGCCCAAACGCTATCCTTGAATCTGGACCTACCCCTGTACGTATGAGGAAGTTGAGGTACTCAGCCTGCCTGGGGGGCTGGAGTGTCCATCTGTGACCGTGCTGAGCACAGAGCTGGCACCAGCAATTCCACACAGCTGCACAGGGCGAAGCCCTGATATATGGTCTCCCCACTGGGCTTGCTGCACTATTATTTTTAATTTCCAAAACCCTAAAAGAGACAGGACTGAGATGTTTGGGGACAGGGATGGAGCAGTAGAGAGCTTCAAGTCTGTGCTTGAGTCTGTTTCTGCCAGTGCCTGGCTATGGAAGCCTGGATGAGCCACTTGCTTTTCTGAGCCTTACCCCCGAGGAGGACAATATATAGGATTCTGTAGGGTAGTTTGGAAAGCATCCAGGACTCTCACCATCCTTGCATTATGTATTCAGTCAACACTCTCTTCAGGCCCTGGGCAGTCACGAAACTGGTAGTGGCCAGTCTGCAGCAATGGAGGCAAGGCGCGGCCTCCGCAGACCGCAGAGCTGAGCCACAGTAGTGGTTCCAGCTGGCAGGGACAGAAAGGAGGGAGGACACACATAGAATGTCTAACAGCGGGAGCACAGGGCGCGGTGGGGACTGCTGGAGGGGGCGGGTCTTGACAGGTCTGACCTCTGAGTCGCTGGACTAAAGTGATGGAGCGCACCGGGTGAGATTGGTGGGAGAGCCCTGACGAGGGAAGGGCAGAGGCAAGTCTTCAGCTACACTGTGCTCCCACCTGGGGAAGAACCCCAACCCTGCCTGGCCCCATCCCACCCCGCCCCACCCAACATGGCCCTCCCACTGTGAACTCCCCAGCTTGGTCTGAGTTGGAGGGGCAGTTCCACAGACACAGGTGTCTGTGTGAAATCAGTAGGATTCGGTACCCTCTCTCCAGCTTCATCGGTTGTAGATTTTTCTGTCTGGTGTTCAGCAGGACCCCGTCTTCACCCTGCCCCTGGGCCATGCTGCATCATCACCCAGTATCTTAAACCAGCCTGCTTTCTCTGGCCTCTAAGTCTTCGCCTGTCTGATTTGAACATATTTCCACATACCTGTCCTGAGCTCACTGACTCCCTATCCCTCATGCCACTGTGTGTATGTGAAATATCCTTAGACCCCACCTTTCCAGGTGTCTTATGCTGGCCAGACTCCCCTGGCTCTGCGTGTTCTCTTTGGTCATTCTCATCTACAAGGAGTTACAGCTGTGAATATGTTTCTTTTCTTTTTTTATTTTGAGACTAGGTTTCATATAACCCAAGCGAGTCTTGGACTCCTGGTCTGTCCCCATCCCTCAGTCCCCGCTTCTGAAAGCTGAAATTACAGGTGTACACCACCACACCAGGTACTGTGCCTGATTCTTGTCTCTCCTCTTCATTAAGAACACAGTCCTTCTAAGAAGGCCCCAGGCCTGTGTGGGTCACAGAGGGCAGACAACAAGCTGAACTAAGGACTTCTAAGGGTCAACATCTTGCCTGGGCCACTGTAGCCACAACAGTGTCTAGGGAGGAAGGATATCCCAGGCAGAAAATGCAGCCAGAGCCACACAGAAGCCTTCATGAATTGGTTCTTCTGAGGCCAGCAGATGAGACGGAGTGAAATATAAGACCAAGTTCAGACAGTGGTACCCAAGGCCTCCCAAGCACCCTGGTCCTCAGGGTGTCATACATCCCATGGGGTCCTCACTGTTTGCTCAGGGGCTGTATCCTCCACAGCCTGAGCTACAACAGCCAACTACCAGATCGCATGGACCAGAAGGGTTCCTAGCCCTGCTGGAGACAGTGTTTGCTTGACTTACCCAAGGCTGGACCAGCTCCTGTAGAAGACCCTGTGTTCCATGGTCCTATACGTCACAAGGGCAGTAGGAAAGCATCATGGCTTATTAGCCTATCCCAGGCTCTGAAAAGTCCTGAAGAAAAGCCGTGTTAATCTTTGTGGTCCCTTTCCCCGAACTTAAGTGAGTGCAGAATCCTTGCTTTGATTCACAGAGCCACTTGTGGACACTCTGGGGAGTGAGTGAATCTGTTTTCTGGGCAGGAATCAGCAGGAGGAGAGGGTCTCCAGAATATAAAGCTCTTCCTGCTCAAGCGTGGCCCCTGGGGAGAAAGGGAAGAGAAAGCAAAGACGCAACTTGGGCCCAGCAGAAGAGAAGCGAGCATCTCTGATGGTTTCATTTACATAAGTGTCCTTGGCAATTTGTCCCAATTTGTCTCATTACAAATGATGTAAACATCCGGCATAATCACAGACAAACCAGGACCATTCCATGCTGCCTGCTTGCAAGCCCCAAGGCTGCAGGGACACATACACATGCAAACCCTTTCCCCAAGGACCCCCAGCCCTGGGAGGAGGGGGGCCCCAGCTACACACAGTATGCACGTGACACCGCCACTCTCTAGGTATCACAGAAAAGCGAGCTGTCTGCTGTGTGTTAAAGGAGTGGGGCTGGGGAGGGAGAGGGAGCCCCCAGGCTTCTTGGCCTCCAGGGCAATGTGGCCAGACACTGGCAATTGAAGTTCTAATTCTAGTAATGTCACTCAATTTGTGTGAGCTCAGCCCTGTGCTGTCTTTTGGCTGAGCCTGCTTCCCAGCCAGTCTGACATGACGTCTGCCCTGCCTCATACTACTAAGACATTACAAAGCAGTTTTACCAGGACAGAGAACCTGTCCTGCCCCTCTTTGTAGCCTCAGTACCTTGCACACGGTAGGTACTCAATAAATAGCAGCTGGCAACAAGGATGGATAACAAAATTGAGGAGTGACAGTTACCTGCCTCTACTCTATCCACAAGGAGACTGATAACTCATCCTTCAGAGTGGAGACCACCTCCCTGCCCACCGTCCTGACCAGGAGTAGCACATCTGGAGTAGCTTCCAGAAGTAGCTGGAAGAGGTTACAGCTTGACTCTGACCATGGACCATGTGACCTAGCCAGGTGGCCAAATGCTCAAAGCCTTAGCTCCCCTTCCCAGCTCCACTCCTCATCCACGGCCACCAGGTGGAAACTGCTGAGGTCTCCCAGAGCCCGCAGGTCAGTGACACACCAGGACACCTGTTAGACTCAGTGCAGTGAGATTCTGGAAGGAACCACCAAGCTCACGGCCAGTCATGACCTTGAGAGGGTGAGCCAAGGCTGGTTCAGCCTGAGAACCCAGCTGAAGGTCGTAGCCCAGAGCACGGTGAGCACGTGCCGCAGCCGACACGCCAGACAATCCTCCAGGGCTCAGAGAGCCTGTGGAAGCACATTGTATATGATTCCCTCGCTCCTCAGTTGCTCACTCTGAGGTTCCAGTACCCACCCACCATGCATCTCTGCATTTGCTGAGAAGAGCGTCAGGGTACTGACATGAGAGAATTCTGCAAGCTTTTGGCAATGCACATTAGCTTTTTTTTTTTTTCTTTCCTTGTAAATCTTCAACCCTCTACGTCAATTGCTCATTTCATGATCCTCTGATGGGGAGGAAGAATGAAGGGTCGGAGAGGGACAGAGAGAAAGGGAGACATCTGCAGAGGGCACAGCAGCCAAGCAGCTGAATTCTTCCACCACTACAGCAAAGTGTTGTGAGCTGAGGTCTTGGTGGCTCCGCGTACTTCTCTTCAAGTTGGAGCTAACACACCCATGTTAACATGGGGTCTGGTTCTTAGCTGGCACATGAAGGCTATGAGCTCCGTTGTCATTGGCATCTTCTGAAACCCTCGCCACCCTTCCCCATCCTACAGCAACTGAGATGGGTGGTCCCACCCATGGCTCCATGAGTAAGCTCTGGACTCGAGTGGACTGTGCTCTCCTGACATTGACTATTACTGCAGAGAGGATACATTGTCTAAATTGATTCAGTGAGACTTGAGCTTGGAAATCTGGCTTGTTGGTTGTAGAAAAAGCTTTCCCCTCTCTTGGAAGGCATTTATGGAAAAACAATGAGAGCTAGAACTGCTGAGATCAAGTTGCTGTTCCATGCACTATGGTGGAGAGAAACCAGTCATCACAGAATGATGCCAAAGTTCTGATCAAACTGTCCTGAACCGTGATCTATATCCAGACTGCCTAGTTCCGTGAGCTAATGAATTCTCTCTTATTATACCCAGATCAAATGGAATGGCCAGGGCTGGAGAGATGGCTCACAGGTTAAGGGCACTGTCTGCTCCTCCAGAGGTCCTGAGTTCAATTCCCAGAAACCACATGGTGACTCACAGCCATCTATACTGAGATCTAATGCCCTCTTCTGGCATGCAGGTGTACATGAAGAACACTCATCTACATAAAATAAATAAATAAAATCTTTCCCAACCAAGGCCCATGCATGGAGAGAACCTAAAACTCCTACTCAGATGTAGCGCATAAACTCAGTCTCCACGTAGATTCCCTAGTAAGGGGAGAAGGGGCTGTCTCTGGCATGAACTCAGTGGCAGGCTCTCTGATCACCTCCCACTGAAGGGTACAGTCTTGCCAGGCCACAGAGGAAGACAAAGCAACCAGTCCTGATGAGATTTGATAGGCTTGAATCAGATAGAAGGAGAATAGGACCTCCCCTATCAGTGGACTAGGGAAGGGGCATAAGGGGGAGAAGAAGAAGGGAGGGTGGGATTGGGAGGAGACGAAGGAGGGGGCCACAGCTGGGATACAAACTGAATAAATTGTGATAAATGGTAATGATAATAATAACACTAAAAAAAAGAAAAAATGGAACAGCCAGAGAAATAAAATAAGTGATTCTTACTAGTAGTAAAATCTTCAAGAATTAGACCTCCTGAGCCCACGCCCATGTCCACTGGGCATTTGCAGCAACCTTCCAAGAATCTGCTTAGGGATGCAACTTCACTTTCATTAGTTGGCTCTCTAAGGAACGTCTCAAATCATTTAAAACTCAGAGGCACAGGAACCTAGCAAGCTGCACACTCTACTTCCTGTACCCTTCTGCTCTGCCACCCTTTTCCAAATGAACTGTGCTGGCGCTGGGGGTCAGGGGATAAATGCGGCGCTGCCCAGCATGGTTTAAGGAGGCCAGCAGCCATGAGGTTCAGCATGCTGGCCAGTAACACCCATCCTTCCTTTGGTGTGAATTTCAGCGTTCACTGACACACATTAGGCTCCTGATGGATGAGGCAAGGGCAAAGGTGAACAGGACAGAAATTCCTGGCCTTACTCTGCTCCTGAGCCAGGGGACCTGAGGTTTGAATCCTAAACTCCCATCCTGGGTCCTTGCCAAACAGCTATATGATTCTTCTCCAGATATGGAATCTCTGAGAGGTTGTTTCCCCCTTGTCTGCTGGGGCATGATGGAGAGCAGGGGAGCCCCCAAGTCATGTCCGCTCAGAACCTCAAAGTGTAACCCTGTTTGGAAGTGGAGTGTTGCGGATGTGGTTGGCTTAGAATCTCAGGGTGCACCCATGCTGGATTGGGGTGAGCCCTAATCCGGTGAGTGGCGACTATACAAGAAGAGAGGACATGGAACAGTGAAAAGATAGGTTCAGGGACTGCAGTGATGACAGCATCTAACCAAGGACCACTTAGAGCCACCAGCTGGACAACACAAGCACAAGCTGCCCCAGAATCATCGGAGGCCCTCCCAGCATTCTGGTTTCAGACTCCTGATCCCCAAGACTGGGAATCAGTGGGTTCCTTGCTTGCCAGGTTTTTTTGTTGTTGTTGCCTTAGGGTTTTTTGTTTGGTTGGGTTTTTTGTTTTGTTTGTTTGTTTGTTTAATTGGTGGTACTGGAAATTAACCCAGGCCTCCATGAATGTCTGGAGGTGCTTTGCCAGTGAGCCACACCTTCCAAGCCCATATGTTTGTTGTCTGAAGGCTTATGGTACTTCATTTCAGCCTAGGAACCCAGCCCGCTCTTCCTTCCCTGGCCCTCCCCTCAAAAACAGAAGAAAGACTGAAACCTAAAACTGCCTGGCTGAACCCTAGACCAATGCTGCTTGCAAGAATCTTCCAAACAGGGACGAGAGACCCCCCTTCTGGAGGCTTTTGGACTAACGCAGACCAAATGCCACACTTTCTTGGCATTAGAAAGGTACCCATCAGGGGCTCAGAGCCTGTTTTCAGCTCACCTGGATCTCAGGGCTGATGCCAGCTTTCACTATACACCCGTCTCAGCCTCTGCTTTAGGGGCTGACTCCCCAAAAACTGGCACTGCCCGATTTATGACTCAGGTTTTAAGAACAGCTGCCCAGACCTAAGGCATCACGTTGGGTGACCAGGCCTTGGTCCCTCTCATTTTCTGAGCTGCTTCACCAAGTCTAATGCAGCCTCCAGATACTACGTAATAGTCAAACAACTTAATGAAAACATAGGTCATACCTACGGATGACCTATCTTAGGCCGAGTTTTCTTTCTTTCACACATTCAAAGTATACTGGCCATCTGAGAGCCATAAGCCCCAGTAAGGACTTGCCATAGAAAGCCCCTGGCTTTGTGGCACTGAGAATCCAGTGCGGGAGAAGGAAGCTGGAGCAAACAGCACATAAGTAGAGCCGAAGGCAGCCCATTTACCGATTGGACTGTGGTGACTTCACGTTCCCCAAACTTCCTCTCCAAGCCTCCCCATTAGATTTCGTCCTCTGTTTTATGATGATTTAAAAGTCTCTCGCTAGTTTTTTCAGTCACTGCAGCTGTCATTACAAAAAAAAAAAACCCAAAAAAAACAACAGTTTGCATTTTTTTCAATAATACTTTCAATTTCAGTTTCATCTATATTTATCTATATTTAAAATGTGCACCCTGCTCTGAACTCTGACCTGTCTCTATAGCCAGCCCCTGGGGAAGGGACAACTGAATATGACAAGGGGTTGCTGCCTGATTCCTCGCCCTCCCTTCCTGGCCCACAGAAGGGGGCAATTGGCAGAGCAGGCATGAGGGCATTCTGACTTGCCTGGCATCGTAGCAGCTTCCTCTGGCCAGAACAGGCTGCCTGCAGTGTTGTCCAGCATGGCCCATGGCCATCACCGTGCTGGTCCCCAGAGCGCATCAGAGGCCCTTCCGCTGTTGGGAAGCAGACAGATGCCTTTGGCTTTGGTAGAGCTTCCATAAGCATCTCTGCTCTCACCCACCACCCCTCGTCCTCTTTTCTACTGACCCTCCTATTCCCAGCAACAGCTTTCCTGGCTTGGCAAGAGGGTTTCTCCCCCCCACCCCAGCCCCAAACTCCTCAGGTCTGCTTTCCTTCTTCAGACCTCACTTGGTTCCAGGAGACTGGGGATGCCTTTCACTGCAGACCAGAGAATTACAGGAGGTACAGGCTCAACCCTTAATTAACTGAGGCTCCTCTGCACCTCCCTAGCTTCCCAGGGGGATGCACTCTCCATCCCCAGGTTTACATGTATCGCCAACATCAGCACATAAGGGCTCTGTCCCGAGCTTCAGGCCTATGGCTACACTGCATTTGGGAAGCTCTGGTTCCCTGGCTGTAGTGTGAGGTACCTGCCTCCCCTTTGGTGTGTGTGTGTGTGTGTGTGTGTGTGTGTGTGTGTGTGTCACAGGGAGGCAGGTGCATTCTGTCCACTGACTCCCAGTCCTGGGGCTGTGACCTGGAGAAGCATCACATAATGACATAGAGCAACTGTGCTTATTCCTGCTCTTACCAAGCTATTCTTGTCATGGGAACCCCCCCCCCTTAATGAGTTTATCCAACTCTAATTATCCCTCACAGGCCCTGCCTCTTAGCATATGAATTTAGGGTTAAGTTTGCAACACATGGGATTTGAGAGACACATTCAAACTCTAGTAGTAGGTTCTAGTAGTAGGTGAGGATGACCCTGCTGAATGTCCTTGTCCCTAAGGTCCCAGGGAAATTATCTCCTGGCCTCAGTTCCCAGGTGCTGTTCAGGAAGGAGGGAACACTGGATCTAGATAGTGTTAGGCTGAGAAGTCTAAGGAGTGAGATAGCCATAAGTATTGTATATAGCGACATTTACGTTTGAGGAACACTCCAGTGACTACGGAAGGACACCTGCCTAACATTTTGAGTATAGGTGGGAACAGACTCACCTGCCTTTTGAGCAGCCTGGAGGCCAGGCATTCCTCACTAACCTCTCACCTGCCTCTTGAGAAGCCTAGGAGGCCAGGTATTTTTCACCAGCCTCCCTTGCAGGCAGTCATTCCTTGAGAGCCTCTCTTGCAGCTAGGATATTATAGTATGTCTGAGAAATGAGGGCTTAAGAACTGGTGTCATACAATGGAAAAAACAGGAAAATGGTAATGACATCCTCCCTGGGGGGTAATATGGGTTGTGGTTCTGATTCTGTGCTTTGTTTCTGGTTTTATCTGGTGTTGATGGGAACGGGAACTGAGTCTCTGCTGTTTTCCCCACTACCCACCCATCATTTGTTCAGTGGCTTCCCAAGAAGGTAGTTGGGACACAACTGTCATTGGCCCTGAACAAAACAAAATTTGATTTTATCATTGAGCAAGCTCCCTTGCTGAGCTCCTCCCATCCAAGACCATTTAGATAACAGCAGAGATTTTATAGAAGCAGATGACCCCCACCTCATAAATCCCATCTCAGTGCCTTAGATTTGCTCTTCGTAACAGGAGCCAAGGGAAGGGGTTTCAAAAGCCAGTACTTGTGAATGTTACACTGTCTGGGCCCACAAAGGGGCCAAGAGCCAAGAGCCAGGGTAGCTGGTATCTTATGCAAAGAGCATGAAAGAGTCCATGGGCTTACTAGAGTGACAGGCTTCTGATGGGCAGGTTGCTAGCTCTAGGGAACAAAAATTATTTAGGCAATGCCATTCCCTAATAGGAAATTCATCACTGCAGACAAAAAGAGTGACATGTGGCTTGTAAGAAGTGTTCACCCAGTACTACTTGACTAGAGGGACTTGACGGATAGATGGACAGATGTTGAATGGATGAGTAGAGTATGGATGAAGAGAGGATGGATAACGGGTGGGTGAGTGGCTGGCTGGCTGGCTGGATGGATGGATGGATGGATGGATGGATGGATGGATAGATGGATGCATGGATGATGGATGATGGATGGATGGATAATGGGTGGATGATGGATGATGGTTGGACAGATGAGTGTACTGAGTGCTCATCAATATATTCTTATTATCCTCTTATAGGCATTAAGTAAGATTTATGGACCAGTTTTATGGCCCCAGTACCTCCACTCAGCCCAGGTCAGAGAAGCAGAGAGGACTCTGAAAGGCAGAGACATTTAGACTGGGTCTTACAAACAGGAGTTGACTCCATACACAGAAGAGATGGCCTCATGCCAGAATGCAAGAGCACAAGCAGAAAGAGGCTCATGGGGGTCTGGAGCATAAGTTCATGACTGGAGCTGAGTGGCTACTGGGACTTAGAGGAGGAAGATGAAAATTGCCTTGATGACTAGCTTGGAGGCCCTGTAAGTTTTGAAGCAGAGATGAAATGTGGTCTAGAAGGAGACAAGAAGGCTCTAACCAGAGGGCAAGTGTGTAATGGAGTAGGTTCACGGGAAAGGGAAGGCATGTCCCAAGGGCAAGGCCACCATCGTGACAAACATCTGTACTCTGAAGGGGCAAGCACAGCTTCATGGTAAGAAGGAAATGTGGTGGGGAGTTTGGGACTGGCCTAAAATGTCATTCCTAAGGCCAGCCTCACCCCCATTTCGCAGGCCCAGAGACTGAGGCTTGGAGGAAGCCATTCTGGTTGGTACTAGGGTCATCCAAGAGCATCCCTCAAGGTTGCCTCCTTTCCCTGTTCACAGAATGACACGAGCAATAGATAACGAGCAACAGTATGGGGTAGAGGATGAGACGCTGAGTTGGGACAAACATGGGGTTCGAGTAGCTTGTCAGGGGCCACTGTGTGACTCTGGTCAGATGGCTTCCCTGTGGGGTCCTGTCTTCTGTGAGCAGGGAAGGTACTCCGCTCGGTGTAACAGCACCCCAGTCTGTAGCAGGCTCCAGTCCTAGCTGACCAGTAAGCTGCCTCATGTGCAGCGAGGTTGGTGCTCCCAGGAGGGAGGACTGAAACATCTGGGGGAGCTCAGGCCCCTGCCCCCATTAGGCACGTAGAGGATGCTGAGTGTGGTGCTGCTGTCCAGAACCCCACAACCCCATAATGGTCATGAGGCCTTGGTGACTGACCTTTGACCTTCTCCTTTTCAAAGCTCTTAATACAACCCTCTTTGAGCCGGGTGTGGTGGCTCAGGGAGTGCCAGCACTCAGGGAGGCAGATGCAGGTGGATCTCTGTGAGTTCAAGGCTGGCCTGGTCTACAAAGCAAGTCCAGGACAGCCAAGGCTACACAACCCTGTCTTGAAAAACAACAACAGAACTCTCTTTGGGTAGGATGTATTGCTATATTATTAACATGACTCAGTGTGGTCCTTCAGCGCATGGATAAAGGGTGTGCGTATCCAGTTTAGCCTCTGTTCATGCCCGCTGCTCCTGCCTCCGCTAATAACAACTCTCCGTTAAAGCAGACCCCCACACCCCTTTAGTCTGCACAGGTGGGAAAAGGCGAGCAGCATCCTAACTCGTCCTTGCTCACCTGTGCACGCTAAAGGAGATGACAGTGGAGATGCTGGCAGAGATGACCCCCCCCCCCCATTCTAGCCATTTTGCTCCAGTGAGATGATTCCACTCTTCTTTATGGCTGAGGAATATGTCCTTCTGCATGTTTTCCTCGTTGTGTTTACCACCCAAGTGTGGACAGGCACCTGGGCTGGTAACATGTCTTAGCTCCTGGGTAGAGTGGGCCTGAGCACGGGCATCCTTCACAAGCATCTGGCACTCTGCCTGACTTTCCTCAGCATACAGCTCGCTGTGGGGTAGCTGGATCATGCGGTACACGCACCTGTAGGTCTCCATGGAATCTTCCTGTGGTTCCCCAGGATGGCTGTGTGCACTTCCGTTCCTCTCAGAAGCGTGTGAGGCTTCTCGGGAGCAGCCCCAGATCCAAAGAGAAGGCTGAGGAGATGCAGGGCTTCCCGCAGAGAATGAGCAGAATCATCCCCCATAGATGCCACCACCCTCCAGGCCCGGGCTGCGCGTCCTGGGCTCTGATGACACGGGGTAGCCGGGGTGGCGAAGGCGAGCAGGCTCTCGGTGATGCGCCCCCTCCATCTCCCTGCAGCGCTCAGCACAGTCTGGTACCACTCGTGTTCTGGGGGACACCTCCCCTCCAGGGCCTGTAGACACCCCTTCCATCTCCATCATCTGGGCATATCCAGGTGATGGCAAAGACTAGCCCCGGTCCCTGCCCTTCCCAGCTTCGTCATGGCTGTGTTCTACTCATCATCTCCTGGGACATTCCAACAGAGCACAGAGCAGCTCCCCTTCCCAGCCCGTCCTCAGGGCCCCAGATGGTCAGCAGTGTGGCACAGTGGAGGCCACCAGCCCTGCTCCATCTGGAGTCTGGCCAGGCTCTGAGCCCACCCCTGCCTCACAGGAGCATCTGCGTTGAGAGCGAACGATGAACGCCTGCATCAGGGGTCCTGGAGCCTATGTGGGCTTCTAGAAAGGAAGGGAAGTAAACCTGGGGGTGGGGGCGGGAGGCACTCACATGCCCTATTCACAGTTTGTTATTGGAAAGCAGAGTGAATTAGGTAGTACTCTGACAACTGCCAAACCTTGTGAGAGCCAGCACTCTCTCCTCCCTCGAGCCCTAGCCCAAAGAGGGGCCCATTCACTGCTTCCTTCCCTCCGGATGAATAGATGGTTACTGGTGCAGACAGAGGAAGAAATAAAGCAGGCCCATGTTAGAACCCCATCTCCGCACTACACAGATCTGTGGCCTCAGGCAGCTCACCTGGCCTCTCTGAAAATGCTTGCCTACAAGTGGGAACTGTACGACTCATGTTGCTTAGCAGTGGTGACAGTTCTGTGGATCAACATGGGTTCCTACACAGGACAGCCCTCTGCCATGTCCCTGGCATGGAGCTGTGTGGGGACGATGGTGCCCAGGTCCAATCTGGTTGAGGCCATTCTGCTCCCTCTTCCTCTGTGAATTCTGTAGAGCCGTTTCCACATGAGCCCAGGAAAGGTGCCCTCCTCGAGGGGAGGGCACTGCAAGTCAGCCCTCCCCTGGACTGTCTCTAGCCAAGATAAAGGAAGCTGTGAACTTGGGGCGGTGTAGGGCGCCACCTGGTGTCCAAAGAGGACATGGCAGGTCTGAGCAGAATAATTCAAGACTGGAAAGAGCCAGGAGCTGCTGAGCCACTTCTGCCCTGTGGAGAGAACACTAGTGATCAGACCAAGGAAATGAGACTGTAGCTGAGTTTTTCAGGGAAGCCCAAAGGTGCCAGGTTCCATAGTCAGGAGTGAGCATTTCGGATTTCACCGAATGAGTGTTTCGGGCAACTCAGCCAACACAGACCGGATGATGTGACCATCTCCTAAACGATGCAGCAAGATGCTTGTGTACGTTCCTTCTATCCTGAGTGACAAGCAACGGAGGTCATGGGTGAACAGCATGCCTTGACTACCTCTGATACTGAGGGAAAAACCTGTGTGTGTTGTGTATGTGTGTTTTTGTGTGTATGTGTGTGTATGTATGTGCGTGTGTATGTGTGTATGTGTGTGTTGGACATGTAACCGCTCATAGCATCCTCGGAGATCTCTCATGGGAACTGCAACACTGCTGGACATCTGTAAGCCACAAACTAGACTGTCCTATCGCCTGATTGTAATTCCAGCTCTGTAATATGCTGTGTGGCCTTAATGATGTCGTGTCGCCTCTCTGGGCGTTTTCTCTTCATGCTCTCCCATCAGAGCATCTGGAAGAGTTATTAACATTGATATTTCGAGAGTCCTAGCTCCAGACCTCTTTGATATCGTCGGAGGTGACCTCTTACCGTCTGTCCAAACAGGCTCCTACCCTTGTCAGCACTTGGAACATCCCTGCACACAGCCATTTGCTTCCTTGTAGCCTGAGCCCTTCCAGAGCTGGAAGGGACGCCCCAACTTCTGTCCCCAACACTCCTCTGATATGGTGATGACTCCTCAGCAATAGTCTGGAGTCACAATGACAAGATCTTATCCACACCCCAGATCTCCAAGTGGGTGCTTTCCATCTTAGGGGTATCCCCATTTGTTAGGGAGGACAGACTGCTCCTCCTCCCAGATCCTATGGCTAGCCAGAGCTCATCCAAGAGGAAAGAGCAGTTTTTAGGGAGCAGAAAGTGGGGTTGTGTTTGCCCAGAGTCTTCAGTGTCCTGCTCACATTCTCCCATAGGAAGATGGGGGTTCACAGGCCCGTAGTCACCCATCTGAAGTCATGGCTTAAAGGGACAGATCCAGTGTAAAAGGAACTTTTATTTGTCTGGTTCAATGGTTGTCTCAAAGGCTCACTGCCTCTGTCTGCTAACCTCGGCCTAGCCCTGGAAGCTTCTAGCCTCCATACAATCTAATCTAGGCCTAGAATGTTTTCAGCCTCTGAAACTTACTGCTTAATAAGCTCACCCTTCCTTGTTCTTACTGGTCTGGCTGGTTCAACTCAGCTGTTCTGGCTCAAACTCCTCTCCCAGCTGGTTTATTCAGTCTGGCTTCTCTCTTGGCCCCTGAATCTCTCTGCTTGGCCTCAAACTAATCAGCAATCTTTTCTAATCCTCTGGCTCCTTCTCATTCTCTAGCTTATTCTCTCTTTGCCTGGGTCTAGCTTGTTCTCTCATTCAAACTCTTTCTGTAAAACTGCCTCCTCTCTCTCTGTCTCTGTCTCTCTCTGCATTACCCCTTAAGTATCTTCCCTTTTTTCTCTCTTCTATAGAAGATTCTGTCAAGTCTCCCCTGATGCGTCATCTTTTCTGTGCCTCCATTAGACATCACTTTCAAACATTCTTCTACAAACTAACTTTACCTTCATCGTTTGAGATTAAAGGCATGTACCGCCACACCTGGACCTAAGTTTTCTTTACCAGAAACTTGCTCTCTACCAGGCTGGCCTTGAACTCAGATCTGCTTGCCTCTGTCTCGTGGATTAAAGGCATGTTTGTATTCCAGCCGGATCACACAGACCTAGAAGGTCTTTGGATATGACCTCTTGCCTGAGCAGCCGTGTTTTGCCTTAAAACCCCTCTACAGTCCAGGATGGCACATCAGACTGCTCCAGACGAAGTTCTCCATGTGGCAGCGGCCAGCTGCTCACATCCAACCACCACATACACACGGGCAGATAGTAACGCACGGTGAACCAGAACCTTTCCAAGGAGAGGGCACTTGCACAGCCACAGTGCTCACTCCTTACCTGCCTCCCAGCTACTCTCATCCATAGGTACAAAAATGCAAATAGGCATTGTTTCCCCAGGAAGCACCAGCCCATCCCAAGAGCCGTCTCTTCCTCCCAGGCCCTCGGCCGGCATTCAGCAAGGTTTCCCACCCAGAAGAAGTCACCTCAGTGCACACACCGGCTGGTTCCCCCTGGCCCACTCCAGGATCCCCTCACACTCTCTGCCCTGGGTTCCGTCCCATTCCCTTTCCATCTGGGGCTCCCTGGTTTCTTCAGCTGTCTCAAGTGTGGCTCCTCTTCACCCAAGATTTCCACAATCGCACTCCAAAATCGTTATACAAATCACTGACTGACAATCGTAAGTTTCTTTTAAAACAAATCTCTGCCATGAATTTCACTTTGCCGTGTATTAAAGAGAAAATCAAGTTTGCGTACTAATGAGATGAGTTGCTTATTTATCTTGACGTTAAGAACTGGATCGTGGCTGAATAGTCAATACTGCAGGACACAGAGCATCTTAGAGATTTATTCTATAATCATGAGTGCAGAGAACACCCCTTGGCATAACCGTGTATATACTGAAAGAAGTATGGTTAGGGCCATTCCAGAACCTGTTGGAAATTCTCTCCTTAGATTAAGCCAAATTCAATAAATGTTTTTGTTTTTTCCTGATAATCAAGTCACTAACTCAAACAGCAAGTTTTAAAATCAAATATTCTAACACAGCACAACCCAAAGATACACTAATTTGATACTTACATGCTGAGGGATGACGGTAGGAAAGCCTTAAGTCTTTTTTTCCCTGTAATTAAACAATTACGTTTCTGTGCAGTGGAAACTGCAATCCACAGCAGGCAATAGTCACGAGGGGTAAGTGGCACCCACAGGGCAGGCCCGTGCTCAGAACAGAGGCCTCTGGGGAGTTTCCTCCTGCAGCACATGGGAACAAGGCCTGCTGGAAGCAACAGGGTCCATTTCGCATTTGATTTCGAATTAATCTTTGGCCATTGTGTGCTCAGAAACTTTCATACGTTGGCAAATTGTTCATGGCTCCTTCAGTCACCATAAAGATTCCATATGGGGCTGCAGCCCACAGTTTTAAGAAGCTTGGTTGTGGTCTAACTTCAGTCGGTAGACAAACGGGTGTGCCTTCCGGGCAAGGCCGACCATGCACACATCTGCTCAGGACCCATCTACTGTTTTCTCTCTCACTCAGAGTAAAAGGCACAGGCCCCATGCTCTCCTTGACACCCACACTCCCCAGCACCTCCACTCTGTAGCTCACTGATTTTACCCTGTCTACCTTGGCCTCCTTGACAGCCCATAAATGTGATTTTCATATTCCTACCTCAGGGCCTTTGCACAGGCTAGAGCTACCACCAGTGCAGACTTCATATAGGTGGACTCCTCCCCCTCCATCCCCACCTTCCTACTGCCCCATGACTTTTACACTATCTAACACATTTCCTCCCATGCTGGCATAGTTCCTTTTAGCCACCCACTCCCACCTTGCCCTTTTCTAGATGCCCATAAGTTCTGCCAAGGCTAACAGATCACCAGTTTCCTCCTCCCGACTGTCATCCTGACTCCTAACAGACTTTCCAGAAGTATTGAGTCTAATAAGCCAGCCCGGGACTCTGGAAAAGAGAGCTTTCTGTCCTGGCTTGTCTTGGCTCAGCCCAAAGCAGAGAGAAGTACCCAGGGGGAATGAAGAAGGCTCCAGGGAGAAGAGAAAGCTGGCCTCAGAGCTCCCCCAGATTACATTGTGTGCTTCAGAGAACAGACAACCCCTAACGGGCCCAAAGACCCACCTGTCCTATGGGAGGAAGTCAGCAGCAGTAGGGCGGAAGGTCTCGGCATCCCTGGCCCCGCTGATGACTCTGAGTAATCCTGGTGCTGCCGCTGCAGCGCGCCTCAGCCCACCTAGGGACCCGGAGTCCTCTAATTCGCAGCTGGTAGCTGGGGCGTCCCAAATGCACATGGGATAAATGACCACTCCGGAAGTACCTGGTCGCCCTCCCAGGTTCACACATGCAGTGTCAGAGGCACGGGTCCATCCTGGCAGTTTGACTTGACAGCAACGGGAAGGACGTTATTTTGCCCTTCTGAGTGGCAGGTTCTGAAGACGGTATTAGCGACCGTTTCTCTGGGTGTAGAAGCTGAGGTTAAAGCTAATAAAGAAGCGGTCTGAGTGCCTCGCCTACACCTTCCTCCTCCTCCCTTTGGTCCCCCCCTCTTCACCCTGGTCCTGGCGCCCAACGAGGAAGTCCCTGGAGACAGACCTTACATAAAGTGGTCTCTTCCTTCAGCCCCTGACAACTCACATAACTGTCACTCATGCTGGGACGACGGGGCTGTAGGAGTCAAACCCTCTAAGGAGGAATCCAGAGAGCCCCACCCCTCCCCCCAACCCCCTAGAAGCCTGTCTCTTGGGCTTCTAACGCCCTGCTCTGCTAGATGTACGTCAATTCCAGCAATGACCAGCAGAGGGCAGCAGCAGCCTGGAGAAGGCCCAGAGACCCAGACACAGAGGATTATTTCAGGACCAAGCCAGCTTTCTCGGGACTTTAGCACCTGTGCTGCACCTGCCGGATTCTACCTAAGTTCTATTTCTCCGAAAGATTCCACCCAGGGTTGTCTTTGGCTAGGGTCTGTGGCTTCCTCTCTTTCCATGACTGGTGCTGCTAACTGACACAAGACGGCCTAAGAAGACAGAGCCTTCTACTCCAGCGACCTTTAATTCCAGCAGACGGACAGCCAACCGTGTTGGATGAGCAATGGCTGGTGACAGATGTCTAGGGTCGACTTGGGTGGCCTCATCCTCACTACACCAAAAACAAACTTAAGAGCTGGCCCCATTAGGATTTCCGTCTTGTAAGTGAGTCAATTTTTAAGCAGAGTTGGCACTTCATAGAATCACTGTTGTTATATAAAGAGCGCGTCAATCTGTTGGAGTCTTTTCTAATGTTTTACTGTTATCAGCGAGTGGGGAGGTGTTGCCATGGCACTCACGTGGAGGCCAGAGCCCAAGTTTTGATAGCCTGTTCTCTCCTTAAACCCAGCCTTTTCTTGCACGGTGAGTTCTGGTCCTTAAACTCAGGTCATCAGACTTAGAAAGTGCTAAGTGACTCACTGAGCCACCTCCGAGGCAGGAAAAGGGAAAAACCAAAACAAAAAGCACGCTTCCGGGTTGTTAGCTCTGGAGCCAGACTTCTGCCATCTTTGAATTCTCCATTACCTGAGCTCTCTTAGTCCATGGAATCTTTGGGAAGAGATTCCATGACTCCGGCAACTTTTACAAAAGGGAACCTTTAACTGGGGCTCCCTTACAGTCCAGAGGCTTAGTTCATTCTCACCACAGCAGGGTGACGCGGCAGCAGGCAGTCATGGTGCTGGAGAAGGAGCTGAGAGTTCTACATCTGCATCCGTCAGCAAAAAGAGACACTGGGGCTGGCCTTTGGGCTTTTGAAACTCCAAAGCCAACTGCCAGTGACACACTTCCGCCAACTAGGCCACACCTCCTAATCCTTCTTGGTCGTGCCACTCCCTGATAACCAAGCATTTAAACTGACGTGAGCCTTTGGGGGCCATTCTTATTCAAACCACCACGGCTGCCTTGGCCAGGGACTTCACCTCTCTCCATCCACGTGGATGGACAGTGTCTGGACTGTGGGCATAGTGCCAGTTGCTGAACCACCTGAGGCTCCCAAGGTCATGCATTCCCTTGGTTCAGTCTCACCTGTCTTTCCATCCCTCCTGTCCCAGGCCTCCAGCCACACTAAATCAAGAGGCCAGGCATGTCTTGGCAGAGGACTTCTATTTGTGGGTCAGATCCCCTTCTGTGCCTGAGTGACTTGGGTGGATAAAGTTTAGCTTGTGCAGAGTCAAGCCTCCGCTTCCTCGACAAAATTATCTGGGGGTGCATAGAAGTTTATTGCTCTCACCCATAACAAGTTAGGGGACAGTTGACACAGAACTGGTGCAGTAACTTCAAAAGACTGTGAGGGGCCTGGGTTCTTTCCATCTTCTGCTGGTATCATCCATCTCTTTGCAACCATTTCCCACAGTTGGGAACTGGGGTAAGCAAGCTGCAGAGAGCTGCAGAGAATTCCAGGAATTCTACAGGACTTGCTGATGGATTCGCTATGGACCCGGGGAACAGAGTGGAGCCGAAAGAGACACACTCATGTGTAGCTGACGTGAGAACCAGGTAGATTTTGACTCGTCATATAAGACAGGGACGATGGCCCGATAACCAGGAAGTGGTGAGCAGAGAATCATGATGGTTATTAGCATATCAGATGTGTAAGGAGGCACTGATGAAGGAACACTGCCTAAGCCAGCACGGTGTCAGAGAGACACTAGCAAGTTGTGGGAAACTGATGAAATCGAGGTGACTGTGCAGCAGAGCCGCCATCTTGAATTGGGGACATTACGGTTTTGACCGTGTGTTCCTGCATGATAGGTAGTGTTTCCAAATTACACGTTGATATATCGACTTTCCATGAGTCATAGCGCACAAACGGTGGACAGAGAACTCGTGCTACCTGCCCTCGGGTTGTGCCAACAGAAGAGGGTCATTTTTCCACAAACACACAAAGACATGGGTGATAACACAAGGGTGCAGTGCTAAAATCTCCCAGTGTGCACCAGGCATAGTTGTGGACTGGGGAGAGGTGTCATTACGGAGAATTCCCAGCTCTTTCTTGTATAGCATCCCAGCATGCCCTCTGAGCTGGAGAACCAGGAAGCCCAGGCTGGGAAGCTTGGTTGAGGGAAACCCACAGGAAAAGGTAAGCCTGGCATAGGTTGAACTCAGACTACTTCCAGGACAAGTGAACAGTGGGGCAAAGATTCTCTCTCAAAGGAAGACTAAACTCCACCCAGGGTTGCTCATTCTTTTTGGCTTGCAGTTATGCAGGGGATTTTAAAAACTCAGCAATGGCCTGTCACAAAATAAAAATAAAAAAGAATATATCTTGATTAATAATACTCCCTCCCAGAAACGAATCAAACCAGAGGCAATCCCACCTCTTAGCTCACCTGAAACTGAAACGCCTTCCTGCTGTGGCAGTTTGGCTCCCTCTAACCAATGGCTGTTGCCTGTATGCCTGGGGAGAGCCTCTTCTTGGATCTTACCTCGTGTCTCCTGACATTTCTCCTGGGATGTCAACTTGGTCCTCTGTGTCTCATGATACTTCTCTAAGGCTGTTGACTTGGTCAAGGTCAAGGCTTAAGAGAAATGTGCAGCAGGCCCTGCATGGCCCCTGGCCTGATGAGGAGAGCTCTGTCAGTCCCGACTTAGCTTGGATTCAAGGGGCGACACCAATTCAACTCCAGAGGCTGTGCTGGTCCCAGGGGACTGTGGCTGTCACCCTTCTGTGTTCTCTCTTGCAGGTAAGTCAGGTTCGAGCAGTCGAGAGGGCTGTGTGATGACACATTTGGAGGTGTGGGAGCAAAAGTCACCACAGTAAGACCCCATCGCTTTGTAGTATCTTGACTTTGCCGGGGCGGGCATGAGGATGGGCTTCTGTCCCGTGGGAGATCTCTCTGGACCTGGAAGGTGATGCTGAGCCTAGGGGTCCCCCTGAGGGCCCCCAGCCTTGGCTGGGCGAGACAAAGGGATGGCTGGTGGCCTCTACTCCCTGGCCTCGACGTCTGTGCATGTGGCTTGCACTGGGCTGCCTGCTCCACTGGGGGCATGGCATCTACCCACAATCCACCACATTGACTCTGAGGAGCTTCTCTGGGCAGCTGCAGATGGCTGAGACCTCCTGGCATGGAATGGAGGGGACAGGATGTTGGCTCAGGCCTCATCAGCCCTGCCCCGGAAGGCCCTCTTCCTCGATGGCATGCAGCCCCAGCCATTCCCAAGTTCATGGCATCCCACCAGCCATGTCACCCACTCTGGGTTCTTTCTTCCTCTCCATCACCTTTCTCACCCATCACCTCACGCCAAGGTTCCAAACAGTGGGAACAAGTTTTAGGCTCCCGTTACCCATGCAAAATGGGGAAAGGAGGTATTTTTTCATGGGACCAGATTCCAAGTGGTCACTTGGCTTCTAACGTTGAAATGCTTATGGTGCAAGATGATGGGCCTTCTAGGAGCACAAGGGACATCCAGATGTGTGTGTGGCCCAGGCTTTCTCCAGCTTTCCAGAACTAGGCTTAACCCATCTTTCAGTCTATGTGCTTTCTGAAAAAACACCACAACCCTGGTTGTTCAGAGGGAAGAGCTGTGTCTTTCGTGGAAGGAAAGGGAAACTTCCTTAAAGCACTTTGAAAATTCTTTTCCTGTTATTTTAAGGGGATGGAACACGCCCATCGCTGTCCCCAGGGGCTCTCTAACGTCCTCTGCTTGGGGGCTCTGTCTTTATCCTGAAGCAGGTCTTCGGGAGCCTCTTGGCAGTGATCATAGTCTAACAGAACCTAGAGCAGAGGCAGGGAGACCTCAGGTCTCAGCTGTGAACAGAGGTCTCCCAGCCCTAGGGCTGGCCATGAAGACCTGAGTCAAGCCCGGCCCTTCTTCACAGCTTCTCCTGGAAAGAAGCATATAGTCGCCTTTATGGCCCCGAGGCCCACTGAGATTTCCATGTTTGACCCAAGGCCTCTGTCACTGAATCTGGAGGAGAGACAAAGCCATGGATCGGCATTTCCCAAGGGGTGGCCGTCAGACCATCGATCATTAGAGCCCTGCCTGCTTTTGGGGCATTAGTATGTGAGGAAGGACTCTCTCCACTACCAGGTCACTAGCTTGCCCCAAGCTAGGCTTTGGAAGCAGATTCAAAGAGGATGAAAGGTGGAGGAGGCATCCGCTAATGGCCATCCAAGAAAGCTAGTGTAGATTCCAGAACAAGCAGGGAAGTTATCAGGGATAAAAAAGGAGTGTGGTGTGATGGTAAAGGCTCAGGGTCCAAGGAGGCGATGACAGACAGTCACTGAGGAGTGTGTGCCTAACAGCAGAGCATCAGAGTATACAAGGTGAAACCAGAAAAGCACAAGGAGCAGAAGACCCACCATTCCGGTTGGAAACCGTTAACATCTGACTCCCACAAAGGGCCAAATGCCTCAGGAGAAACAAGTAGGGGCCCAGTCCTCCAGCTGGGCTCAATGGACTGCCACAGGCTGCTCGCCCCACGTGAACAGATTTCACGTTCTTCCCACTCACACGACACAACCACAAGGTCACGTTTTGGGCCTTAAGAGACATCTTGACACATTTAAAAGAATATAAATCATATTGTGTCTGTCCCCAGACCAGTCTAGAATTAAACTAAAAATCAATAACGGAGAGATTGCGGAAGATCCCTAAATGCTTAGAGATTAAACAACACTTTGCTGAATAACACATGGGTTGAAAAGGCAGTCTCAGGAGAAATTTACAGCTGTTTTGAACTAAAGTGAGATGAAAACACAAGTTATAAAGAGCTTAAGGCACAGAAAAGGCAATGATTTGAAGAGAATTTATGAATTTGAATGTGGCTTTGAAAAATAACTAAATATCAATAATCTAAAAAAGCAGAAATGAAGGGATAATAAAAATTAGATTGTACGTCAGTTAAATTTGAAACAGGAACTCTTAACATGAGAAAATCAGTAAAACTTAAAGCTGATTCTTTGAAAAGGTAAATAAAGTCAGTAGGCCAACAGCTGTATAAGTGAGAAAGAGAGAGAGAAAACACATAAGTTAATAAAATCAGAAATGATTCTCTATAGAGCACATTGTAGACTAAAAATGAAAATATTGTAAATAGGCCTTTGCCCGCAGCTTAGATAAGCTATATGAAATGGACTGATTCTTTAAAAGACACAAGTCAAAACTAATGTACAAAGAAATGTACAACACAAATTAACCTTTATTTGTTGAGAAATTGATTCAAAAAATAACCTTGCAAAATAAAAAAACAGCCAGCCTAGATGGCTTCACTGGCTAATTCTACTATTTAAGGAAGAAATTAATCTCCTCTGATTCTTTTCAGAATATAAAACTAAAGGAAAAGTATTTCTTGTTGTTTCTCACCCTAATATCAAAACCAAACAAGGACATTATCAAAATAGAAATCCTGGTATCTTTCATGCATGTAACAAAATATCAATAAGCTGAACCTAACAATATGTAAGAAATGTACACTTCAATAAAATGAGACTTGCTAATTTAACTGCCAAAGATCATTAATACAATTATCACATCAACATAATAAGAAACTTATATTGATGGGTGTAACAAAGTATTTGACAAGTATTCAACACCTAGTCATGAAAAACAAAAAACATCTCTCAGCAACAGGAACAGGAAATTTTCTTGCTCTGATAAAGAAAATCTATAAAAAATAAACCACAACATTATGTTCATGTTGAGAAGGTTTCCTACAAAGGTCGGGAGCAACATAAAAATGTCCCCTCTCACTGTTCCTTTTCCCCATTGTGCTGGAAACCGGGCTGATGCAATGGAGGGATTAGAAGAGGAAAGAAAACTGGGAAAAAGAAATTAAAGCCACTACTACTTAGAAAAGACATGCTTATCTTTGGAACAGAATATGAAAAAGAAAAAACAAAAATGATAATTGGTAGGTTGCATGTCAAAAGATCTACACCCAAAAGCCAACTGCTTGTCTGTGCACAATAAATAAATAAATAAATAAATAAATAAAAATGAACACATGAGACATGAAATTAAAGACTCATTACCACTCATGGCAGCACCCCAAAATGAAAGTGTAAGTCTCACAAAATACGCTGTCAAACACCAATGAAAATACAGAAGAATTTTAAAAATATAGAGATGTTCCATGTTTATGAACAAGAAGATATTAATTCCCCACAGCTGATATATGGATCTATACAAACTCAGCAAGCTTTCCTGTGAATATCAACAGACTTCTGGAATGTTTGTTGGAAATAAAAGACCCAGAGAAGCCAAGTCAGTATTAAAGAAGAACAGAATTGGAGACTGGCCCTTCCAGGGTCCAGGACTTACCGCAAAGCTACAATAGTAAAGACACTGCAACAGTGATGAAGGGCGAAAACGAGAGTTAGCACAATGAACAGAAAAGAACATCAAGAAAAGAACTACATAAATGTCAGTGGAGCAAGGGCAAAAAGTCAGTCATCTCTGCAAATAATGCCAGAGAGACTGAACTTCACATTCAGGAAAAAAAAAAAAAAGAAGAGTCTAGACACAGATTTTACTCATTCCACAATAATTAACTCAAAATGGTCCACAAAACTAAGATCTAAAAGAGAAAACAGATAACCTTGTACATGGCGGTGAATTTCTAGATACAAAGGCAGAGAAAAATCTAAGAAAAAAATTTGTAATTTCATTAAAACGGAAGAGCTTCTGAGAAAATACAAGAAGGCCAAGCATAGGTCAGGAGAAGACATTTGCAGGAAACATGTCTAATAAAGATCTGTTGTCCAACATGTACAAAGAATCCTTCAAGCCCAGCAAGAACAGAAGGAGCCACTTATTTCAAATGTGAACAAAAGATCTGGACAGCTCACCAGAGGAAGATACACAGATGGAGAGCAAGTGTAGGACTTGAGTATCAATCTCCTGTCAGTAACAGGTTCACCAAGGCAACCGAGGTACCACCACAGTTCTTAGAATGCTGTAGCCGCTGACAGTGTCAAGCTCTGAGGACAGGCCGTGGGACAGCAGGTGGTCCCGTTCATTGACAGAGATGCAGACTGGGCGTAGCTTCCACACATCCCAGCAATCCAGCTCCTTGATGCTTGCCCCGGTGAACTAAAAACATTTAACGCGGCCTCAGCCATGGACAAAACCTACGTGTAGCCGCTTACGGCAGGTTTATACATAACTGAACACCCATGAAAGTACCCAGTTATCCTTCCGTGCGCGGGTGGATGGATGAACTATGAGCAACCTGGATGTGGGAATATTCAGCACTAAATATGAGCTGTTGGACCCGGCAAGACATAGAGGACACTTAGCTACACACTGCAAGTGAAGGAGCGCCCCGTCTAAAAAGCCATACCCTCTTTGACCCAACGACAACTCCATGATGTTCTGGAAAAGACAAAATGGAGACAATAGAAGAACTAGAAAGCATCTTCAGAGGTTAGCAGGAAGGAGGGTAGCTAGGCAGAGCTGCACAATGGCTGTCCAGAGAGTGTGCCCCCCTGAGAAAGAGCCCTTGTAAACCATGACTCTGGATGAGGAGGTGTCCCTAGGCTCAGTTATAGCCAAAGCACCTCTCTGGGGCAGTGTAATGGGGGAGTTTGCCTGGGGACTAGGGAACATGGCGCTTCCTGCTCAGTTTTACCACAAACCCTTAAATTACTCTCAACTATTCATTAAGTAGAGTGACTCACCATTTTAGAGCCGCCCTTCTGACAAGAGCTAAGAAATTTAAAGAAGAATCATTGAGAATATGGAACAACAGAAACACGACATAAATATTCATGGAATTATTATTTCCATATAATTATATGGAAAGTAAATTGACATGTGCCTTTTGTGAAATATTTTAACAATGCCTAGAAAAGTTGAACATCACCCAAGATAAGCCAGCGATCTCACTGTCTCGTAACTAATCCTAGGGAAACTTCTGAGCATATCCTTTAGATGCAGTAAGCCTGGGGGTGTGGCTTAGTGGTTGCCTGGCCCTGCTCCCAGGAGAGGACATCAGGGAACTGAGCAGACACAGCCTTTATATAGGATTTCTCAGGGGTGGAGCTTTCTCGGACAGAGATTTCCAAGGTGAGGATTGGTGGGATCTTAAGTCTTAAGCTTAGGGAGCTCAGGGATTGGTAGGCTTTCCTGCTCAGGAATTGCTGGATTTTCTTGCTCAGGGATTGGTGGCTTTTTGTTGAGACCCTTCACCTAAAATTAGCATAATCTTGGGAGGGTTCTATTGAGGGGCTGGAGACGACCTTTGTGGCAGTTACAGAGGCAGGAAAAGCTGATGAGAGAGGTTTGGGGAGGGGCCTGGCTGCTGGGGCTAGTTACTTTCCCGCCTTGAGGGTTTACAAAGTTTACAAAGGGAGTCCACAGCAGGGAATAGCCAACAAGAGGGTTGAGGGAGTGTGGCGAGTGCTGGTGGGGCTGGTGGGGCTGGTGGGGCTGGTGAGGCTGCTGGTGCTGGTGCTAGTGGTAGGAGGATGAGGAGATGAGAGTGAGGGAAAGGCCCTAGGCTCAGAGGCTGAGAATTTGTAGCGCACTTTGTGCATGCCAGCTGGAAAACGGAAGAAAATCAAAAGAGGGGAAATGAGCTCCCTAAGAGTTAGAAATTCAGGACCCTTTCCTGTAAAGATTCAAATTCCTGGGGCTGCAGGGTTGCTCAGAGATTAAGAGCACTCACTGCTCTGTCAGAGGATTGGAATTCACCTACCAGGGCCACGTCAGGAGCCTCACAAATGCTGTAACTCCAACTCTAAGGCACCCAGCACACTCTCTGGCCTCCATGGACACGTGCATACGTGTGTGCGCTGGCCCAAATAGCCCCAGACATACACAGGCACATAAGTAAGAAAAATAAATAAATTTTAAAACAAAAACTCAAATTCCTTTTAAAAGAGAACTACACAAGATTAATTGAATTGCTTTAAAACCTCTTGTTAAAGTATGCAACTCTAATCATTTTGACATAAGGCAAAATCCATGATATGAAAACAGTTATTACCCCTCCCCCCCAAAGTTTCTTCCTGCCTCTTTCTCCCCCATCTCCACCCCTCTTACCCACCATCCCCACCACAGGTAAATGCTACCCTGCTTTTGTCACTGCAGAACATGGTAATAGTTTTTGTGTGACTCGATTGCTCAGCAGGCATTCCTGGCCAGCTAACTCACTGACATGTGATGGGATCAGTCTTTCATGTGGCTGTTCCCTGCAGTGTCCTGTTGTGCGAACACACCTCAGTTCCTCCGGCCTTTCACCTCATCATGGACATTCAGGCTGTGCCATTTGGAGCCATCATGGATAAAGTTGCCTTGACCTGTGTGCGTGGGGCTTCCTGCGGACAGGTGCATTCTCTACTCATCTCAGGCAAATTATTCGAAGTTCGGTGCGCGGATCATGTACTCAGAGAAGGCTAACTTAAGGGGGAAAAAAGTCAGCACATTTCTTAAGTAAGTTACACACTTTTACAGCCCACCGATTCTACTTGTAAGTTAGATTTCATTAGCACAACTTTAGACTTGCGCTCCCAAAACATCATTAATAAAAAGAAAGGCCACAGAGACTCACGAGATAGCTCAGTCCATAACATTCTGGTCCCGTAAGCATGGAGTCCTGAGTTGGGACCCACAGTACCGCTGTAAAAAGCCAGGCACCACTGCACACACCTGTATTCCCATTGCTGGGGAGGCGGAAACTGGAAAACCCCTCAAGCTTGCTGTCTGAAATCATGAGCTCCAGGGTTAGTGAGCAAGCGACCCTGTCTCAGAAATAATGTGAAGTGACTGAATAACGCCTGATATGCATGACTGTCCTGAACATGCATTTGTGCACATTCATGCATATTCACACAGAGAGAGAGAGACACACACACACACACAGGCCTACAGACAGAAAGACAGAGACAGAGAGAGAGCAGTCAACTGTGCTTCTGATTTTTTAGAAATGTGGAGCTGAAATACACAAAGAGAAAACAAGGAGCTTAATAAGATGCTTTTTGAAGGGAAATTTACATCACCCCCATATTTGGAGCATGTGAAAGGAAGAAGAGGTGAACTGGAGTTAATTTAATGTATCTGATGGACAGAAGGGCTTAAGCTGTGTGTGTGTGTGTGTGACAGACAGTCAGACACATACACAGACAGAGAGAGACATAAAGACACACACAGGGAGAGGGAGAGAATCACACGTAACTTGGGTACAGCTAGAGACTGCAGACTACACAGGACAGGACCTTCTAACAGGACTGTGGAGACAAAATTGAGTCACCTGCAGAGGCAGTAAATCCCTGTCATGGAAAAGGCGAACAAATCTGAAGTGTGACCTGGGTCACAATAAATCCTAATCTCGTCCTGAGATTCTCAAAGATCTGTTTCCTCAGAGGAAGAGATGTGGGTTCTGGAACATTCTAAATGTGTCCCTGAAGGCTTCTCTTTCTCCAGCTACATAGAGGGTTGGGCGCAGGTAAGCAGCCCATGATGGCCAAGGGCTTAGGTCAGCCTCCAATCTGATGCTCTCCCCTTCGCTTCCCTGGCTCCTCCCTCCCCTCCCCTCGCCTCCTTAGCAAACCCGTGACTGTGACTGTTGCAGCTGCCTTGGAGCCTTCACCATCTATAATCTTCCACCTCCCCCCTACTGACTTTTTTCTTTTTATGTCTCCTTCCTGGTCATTACTTATTCTTTACTTTTAAATATTTGTTTCTGTAAAAAAAAAAAAAAAACAACCAAAAACCAAAAACCAAAACAAATGAACGCCGGGGACAGATTTATAAAGAACGGTCCTGGAGAGGCGGCGGATTAATTATTCAGCATCCTCTCCCTTTGTAACTATTTATGGTCTCATATGCATTTATATGGCACCTATCACCACGCTCTCCCTCCTTGCCGGAGACATAATTCCCAGGGACTGACTACTTGTCTGAGATGCATATGTACTTTTTTATTCCAGACAGTAACGGCACGTGCCGTTGTTGGGTAATTGTGTTCATGTTTTTAAATGTGAAAAATAATCAAATATAACTCGAAAGAGATTGTACAGTAATTCAAGGGGGTATTAAACCACCAGGAAGTTAGTCGGCAAATAAATAGGCGTTTGTGGCTGTCAGGGTGAGCGATGGGAGAGGGCTCGCCTTGGGGGAGGAGAGGAGAAAGCAAGGCACAAAGAATAGGGTGAAGATTCTGCGGGTTCACCATTGAGTTGGTTGCACTGGGGGGCAGGGGCCCTCCTGGGGAGCCAAGAGTAGGTTTATTGCAGGAAGCCAGACACGGGAAAAGCCATGTTGCCCACCTAGGATGAAAAGCAGAAGGCTAGACAGGAGGTTAAAGGCTGTCATGTGTGCTGACCTTTGCTGTCAGACTCAAAGGTTCCCTGCTGGGACTGTGAGAGCCTGGCATGGCTGCCATCTCCTCCCCCCCCACCAGCATTGCTCTGCGTGCCTCATCTCTGCCTGTGTCACTAAAATGCCCTGTGGAAAAATTAATACGGTTGATCCATTTTACAGATGAGGGAAACAGGAGTGCTGAGTGCTTATGCACCTGCCGGGTGCCCTCCCTGACACAGCTCTGCACCCTTCCACCTCACCCCTGCTCGGCTAAGCAGACGTGCAAGGGGCGGTCCCCGCCTCCCTAGAGCTTCCAGACACGGGGGCAGATTCTGAAAGGCAATCTGCCAGAATTTTGCTCCTCCTTCGGCTTTCAGGGATTCAAGATCCCGTAGCTGAGGCCACGGAGGAGTGAGGAGTGAGGCCTGCCTCCATCCCCACCCCACCGGGGTCAGTTCACTCAGGTGCAGAGGCTGGAGTACCAGACAGGCAGAATTAGGAAAGACACAACAATTCTGGGCTCGTTTTCTTCCCACGCTACCCAAGAGGGATGGCGACTGAACGAAGAATTCGGGCATCTTGTCACCTGTCAGAGGGGTGCATTGGGGCCTCACGCTGCACATGCTTATGAGAATCTGTAGGCTGTGCTAGGTGATCCAAACCAGCTCTACTTGTCTACACTGAGAGCATCTTGATGGAGGGTGACAAAAGGACCTCCTGCTGATGGGTCCAGAGTGGCCCAGCAGCCCCAAGAAGGCTGTCACGTTCTCATTCCTGCCCCCATAGACCATCAATTCTCCAGACAGGTTGAGCATTCTAATTCAAAGCGCAAACACTTCCAAAGCTGAAACTTTCTGACGATGCCACAAGTGAAAATTCCACACGTCAGCAAACTGTTTTGTGCCCAAGAAAAAGACATTATAGAATTATTTTCAGGTTATATGTGTAAAGACGCCCAGGGAGTAAGTTTCACAGTTAAGTGAGTTGTATCACTTAGACAACCTCCACTGGTATACATACAAATATCCCGAATTCTGAAGAAAACAAACAAACTATCAAAACCCTTCTGGTGAAGGAGCACCACCCCACCCACATGCTTGCCGGAATGCCATTCCACCAACAGATCATGTATGCTCAGTGTGGCCTCCCAGATAGGGAGCAGATGTTCCCTTACCTCAGCTGCACGAGTTCCTATAAGACCCCGAGTACTGGTCAGGGAGCAACTCCAGACTAGAAGAATGTCACCGTCTTCACTGACAGTGTTTTTTTTTTGGGGGGGGGGGAAGGGGGAGTGAGAAAAGACTGCATCAGTTTGAGAACACCACAGTGGTCCATGTCACTCAGCAATGCATCTTTTGCAGAGTTTTGCACCATCCCTCTCACTCTCCTACTTTTGCACATCTGCCTACATCTTTTTCTCTTCTGCTACCTCTTAAACGCCCTCTGCAAGCCATTTCCCGTGTCTAACTCTGCTCATCTCACCTCCTCCGGAAGGCCATCTTGGGCTCTGTGGTCACTGTGACCGGCCTTCTCTGTGCTCTTCTGGCATCAACAGTGCATCACCTGAGCACCGTTATCCCATTTTGTTGAATGTTGCTGAGCATCAACCACGTTGCCAGGGACTGTGATTCAAGTCTGTGGTGACACCCGGAGGACAAAAGATAGCTAACACTCGTAGGAACTCTCTTCACAGTCACACTCACGAAGAGGAAATACATTCATAAATCATACCCAGCACTATTCTAATCATACTAAAACCGTGCTGTACATTGATGGGAAGTATCCATTAGAAAAAGGAGGCTTAGTTGAATCTGGGTCGTTACAGTAGGAAATTTATATATATATAATTTGTTACTCATGAATATTAATGTATTTAATGAGGGTAAAACGTATTACTTAAAACAAAGTGTTCTTTCTACTAGATTTCCTCATTGCTGTCTCCTCTGCAGATACTGCCCACAGTTTACCTGTCTGTCAAGTGTCTGCACTTAGCTCAACTCCACCTGTGACTAAACTAGCTTAGCCCTTTGTTGACAGAGACTACAATGGTAACTAAATTGAATGGTGATCTAAGAGACTGTACTTTCACATTTAGGTCCGCAGCTTGCCTTAAAACTATCTGGTTAATGGTGTGAGAAGAACTTTACCTTGGGCCTTTTCAGAATACAGTAAGAAAGTGTCCATCTGATTGAGTCTTGGCTGCCTGCTTTGGAACTCCAGTTACAACGTGCTTGTGAAACCATGTCTCCAGAGCATGTTCATCGGAAGCTTGGAACAATTTAAAAATGAGCTGAGATAAACTTTGCTCCATTGCAATTCACAAAGATGAGTTATCTGGGTAAAAGATTATTAAGTAATGAGCTTGGCAACTGCAGTCGACACATAAAAATTCAGTATAGTGGAAATTACCCTCATTATCTTTTAAATCACCCTTAAAATATGATATATGTAAATAAACCAACTCAAAATACATCCAACCTCCATCACTTTTCCTCCATCACTGGCAGGAAAAGATCTTTTTTTAAAAAAGTGTGCATAGCTGATATGCAGGTCACACTCAGCTCAGCGAGATGCTCTGGGCAGAAGAGAGCATTGAAGCCCAGCAAGGCAGGCAGCAACTCCCTCAGGAGCCAGGCTTCAGGCGTCCAGCCAGTCTCTCCCCTACACCCATTGCACACTGGTTTAAGTCACATGTATTTCACCAACTCCAAAGAGGTTCAGAACCATAGTTTTTATGGGGGAAAGCAGCTCCTACAGGAAATGATGGACCTCAGGAATATAGAAATCTCTGCAGATGATCTCTTTCCCCAGATGTAGATGCCTAGCCTGATCTCAGTGTGTCAGAGCAGAAGGAAGACTTAGCTTTCCATGCTGGAAGAGTGGGCATGCTGCCCAGGATTGTGACCTTATTTCCACTCCAATATTGGTTGCACTGTGCTCTGAGAACTGACAGTCTGCTTGGGGAAACTTTGTTCTCCCAGCTGTAACAAAGTTTAATTACCCCATTCCTACTGGGGGGAAAAAATCTTATTCGAGAAACATCTCTCACAGACCTATCAGTCATCTTACTCATTGACCAATGGTTTTACCACAGGGCAGGGAATTTTTAAAAGTTCTTTGCTTAGAAGAAATCTTCTAGGCTGTTGCCACAAAAGCTCTGGAAATGACTTGGAGGCTTAGAGAGAGAGAGTAAGGTCTATTGCGAGAGACAGGAAGAAGAGGGGGAAACAGTCTGGCACTCAAGGCCCTTACTCTACAAGGTTGAAACCTGTCATCTTGCCTTTCCAATGCTTCTGGAGCAGCACACCCCTGAGTGACAGGCCACCTGAGGTCTTCCAGTGACCAGGAACATAGTCACGGGCAACAACTTTAGTGGACAGCGGACATCTATAAGAAACCTCTTATCCATTTACCCAGGAGGAATCTCGGTGCCCGCACTAATGTGCAAGAATAAACTGGAAGATGGGCACAATGGCACATGCCTATACTCTTAGTGCTCTGGAGATCATGTGTTCAAAGCCAGCCTGGGTTATATAGGAAGAGCCATCTCCAATCTCTCCCCAAATTACCCCCAAGATAGAGTAGAACTGACTATATCTTGAGTGTTTGTGATACCGTGGCCTGTTCCTACATTTTCCACCTCCCCTAGTCCTGTGATCCCTGTTTCTCAAGAGAAATGATAAGTAGCCCTCTCATCTTCCCATGCCTGAACTTGAGGTGTTTCATCTTGGCTTCATATCCTTCCCCAGTCCTGGGTTCTAAGGTTTGTTTGTTTGTTTGATTGATTGTTTGTTTTGTTTTGTTTTGTTTTGTTTTTAAACAAAATCCAGGCACACTTGCTTGTGTTTGTTCATTCTGCCTGTCCTAGTCCCTGCCTGGGATGCTTTGTGTTTTGAACTGGACCAAGTGAGGAGCAGTAATAAAGAGAGCAAAAATGCTATTGGGTGTAACAGTCAGGGTCCAAGAGCAATGCCAAATAAGAAGACAGATGTTTTAGAATACGGCTGTGCAAATGGGTATGGTAAAGGCTCAGAGACATAGGGAGAGAATATAGGATGTTTCAAGAGGGAAACTCAACCATCCTGAGACTGAAAGGCAGGACCCAGAGAGTCATGCTACTGCAGGCCAATGCTGCCCAGCAAGACCTGAGGCCTTCAGTAGAGTATTGTCCTTGGGATATTGGCTCATATCCCAACAAGGAGGGAGTCAGAAACCACATGTCCTACCAAATTTTGCCAGGGCTTCCCAGAGACTGTATCCCCTTTACAACAGTGGTCCTCAACCTTCCTAACACTGTGACCCTTTAATACAACTCCTCATGGTGTGGTGACCCCAGCCGTAAAATTATTTTTGTGGCAACTTTATAACTATAATTTTGCTACTGTTATGAATCATAATGTAAATATATCTGATATGCAGGATATCTGGTTTGCGACTCCTGTGAAAGGCTCATTCACCCTATAAAGGGGCCAAGACCTACAGGTTTAGAACCACTGCCTTAGACTCTAGTCCCTACCGTGGAAGCAGAGAAATTTATAAGTTTCTCAGAACTCTGAAGAGCTGGCAAGAGCTGAAAATGTAGAAGGAATCTCTTGTCCTCCATCACCTGTCAGCCAAAAGCTAATGGCCTGTTATTGGCTGAGGCAGGAAATAAGGAGGTGGGAATTCCAAAGAGAAAGAAAAGAACTCTGGGAGACAGTCAAAGGTGGGGATTTGTCCTGGGACACTGAGGAGGACAGACTCATGTAACCTGAGCAGAAGTAAGCAGTCATGTGGCAGAGCTTAGAATAGAAAAATGGGATATTAGTTATGATCAAGTCAGGGAACATGCCCATCTATATTGGCCTCGGCTTTTGTAAATATATTTAAGTTTCAGCACAATTATTTCCGGGAACAAGGGCGTGGGTGAAGAAACATGGGTTACAGAAAACTGCCTCTACAAAGAAAGTTTAAGCTGAAGGTTCCAAAGCCTTGTGGCCTCTGTTTTGTGAGTGTGTTACAACGGTACACAGGCTCAGCACCAAAGCACTGAGAAGCATACTGAGACGGAAATTCCAGTTCTAGAGTCATTCAAACACAAATTTGCACTTCTTACATGTGCACATTTAATGCCTCTCAAGTACGGGCCAACTTCTGTCACCATTCAGTTTTTAACCCAAAGAAGAGCCACATGGTAAGACACATTCTCTCAATGGGACTTCACGCCATTGCTCTCCTTTATTGTCTCCATGGTTGCAATGACCTGTTTATGCAAGTGCCTGTCAAAAACCTGACAAAAAACAGACGAGATATCCAAAGTGGGATATCTTAAAGTTATTCTGGACAAAGGTATGGGCATATAGAGGGACACACAAGTGAGAGGGTGGGACCTGAGCCTTACATGAACACAGTGTGTGGTCACTGGAGAAATGAGGGACAGAAAACCGGCAAGAAGCAAAACAAGTCTGAAATCCTGCTGCACACTGCACAGGAGACTGGGGAGTCTCTCCTCTTTTTCTTGCAGTTTCTATAGCAAGATATTCCTGAAAGTTTCCAAGAGTCTTGGTTGCTTAATGTTTCAAAACTTTATTGAGATGAAGGCAGTGAATACCCACAATTCAGGGTATCCATCATTGGCTGTGAACAAGACATCTGACCTTTCCTGCCCTGTGTTCAGAACTTTGATCTTGAGAGAAAAGTTGTCCTATTAGAATCACTTTCCCCTTATCTTTCATCATCTCTCTGCTGCCCATCTCCTAAGGGCACTCTCGACTTTTATCTTGATCTCTTGAGGCTCCCAAGTTTAAATGATCACAGTTCCTCCCTTTCTCTCTCTTTCCTGATCTCTCTCACCACTCACTCTCCCTATCTCTTTGTCCCTCTCTTCCTGTTTCTTTGTCTGTATCTCCTCTCTGTCTATCTCTCTTCTCTATTTCTCCTTTCTCCATCTGTCCCTCTCTCCTCTCTCTCTCAATCTGTCTCTTTCTCTCCTCTTTGTCTTTCTTCTCTCTATATATATATTCTCTTTTTCCTCACTGTGTCTCTCTGTCTCTCTCCCTCTCTCTTTCTATCTCTCTCTTGTCTCCATCTCTGATCTCTACCCCTCTCCTGTCTGTCTCTCCCTTCTACTTTCTTTCTGTCAGCCTGTCTCTCTCTATCTCTCTGTGTGTGTGTGTGTGTGTGTGTGTGTGTGTGTGTGTGCCACCCTTCCTCTCTCTCTTTCTCTGCCTGTTTGCCCAAGCTGAGTTCACTCACTCCTCACTACAAGTCATGGAAGTGGTTACAAGGAAATACAAAAATTATGCTTACCTCAAGATGCCCCTGCCTTCAAAAAAGTACTGGATTCTGTTGGCTCAAAAAGTCAGTGTGTGTTGTGGAGATAGATAAATGCAGCCTTCAGAATTCCGGACACAGTCCAAAACCATTGGCTGCAACACCATGTTTCTGAAAATTCAATCATGTTCTTCATTGATTTCCATCCTGAAATTGGAAGTCTTTGCCCTCAAGACATAATAAAAGCCACACGAAAGAAAATGGAAAAGCCCCACCCCCTTAATATTTAAAGGAGAATGATTTTTATACAAAATACTCATTTGTCTGCTTAAAAGTAAATTACATTGTGGTGCCAGTTGGGGTTGAGACCGGCACACTTTTGATTTATGGCTTCTGGAAGGAGAGGCCCCGCTAATGAGATTTGCTCTTCTCTTCATCCTAGACTAGCTAGGTGGCAGCTAAAGAGCCCAGGCAAGGGGAGCAGGTTGCTAATGCCTGGCTCATGCCCCTGCCCTGGTGCTATTGTCCTGCACATACCCAGATTTCAGAGTATCTGTCTATAGACAATGTCTAAAGACAAGAGACACCAAGGAAGGGGGATAGAGGGGAGAAGGGATGGTTTCCATCCTGTTTCCTCCTCATGTGTCCATAGAACCCTGCCAACGTGCAGCAGCTCCATGCTCTTGATCAGCCCTCCACCCCACCCAACATCTCCCTGTCTTTATACTCCTGTCCACCACCGGCAGGAGGGTGTACTCAGTCCATCCTTGCTCAAGTCCTGGACACAGAGCCAACATGCAGCTGGTGATGCACGAAGGATATGCACTTAGCACATGAACCAAGTGAGATCCTCAGGGAGAGCCCTGCGGTTTGTCTCAGAGCAGGTCCAATGGAGGGTCCCCACGGCAACTCGGAGGTGGAGGAAAGAAAGACCCAACGCCGGACATAATGGAATTGGCTCTGAGATGAAGGTCATCTAAGGCTAGAGTCACACACGTGGGAGTCACACATGATATGAAGCACACTGTAAGGGACACGTGGATCATGTGTGTGACGTGTGGTCGCACTTAATTATGCTGTATTTCCATGAACACAGGAACACATGAGTAATGTGCACACTGATACAGGTAACCTACAGGGTCACATCTGTCATAGCTTCCTGTCTGTTGTAGACCAAGGACATTTGCCTTCCTCCAGCCTGTATATAAGATACTAGCATCAAGGTCCTAGGAATTGGAGAATCATGAGGATGGAGTCATCCGTGGTTTCTTTAGATGTGCACGAGATGAAGTCTTAGACTCCGTATTATGCAGTTGAATATAGGTGTCTCCCCATCTGGATCCTTCCTCCATTTTACACCCTAGCCTGACTGAAGACTTTCCTTTCAGGTTGACCAGTTCAGAGACTTGGTTTGGAAAACCAAGAACACAGGTTGCAAAGTCTATTGTGAACTTAAGAATCTGGGCCTTTGTCAGTGTTCTTCCCTCTTCCTGGCATTTTTTCCTAATAGTCTTGTCCTCCCCCGGAAGTCCTGTCACCCCCGAAGGCACCAGAAAGGTTAAGGGAGGAGAAAACACCAAGGAGAGACACTGCAGTGGACTTCAGACTATTACCCTGTCTTGTGTGCTGTATGAGCTTCTCCATACCCATGCCAGAAGGATGCTCCCAGACACACTCGCCAAGAAGAGATGTGAATCCAGACAGACACTAGCAGAGCAAGATTGGAACCCTGGAATATTTTATTTTAAATGTCCAGCCTTTAAGGCCAGAGGATCTCTATGAGTTCAAGGCCTACCTGGCCTATGGAATACGACTCTGAATTATTTGCCTGAAATAATAATAATAACAATAATAATAATAATGATGATGATGATGATAAATTCCAGTCTTTAAAGCACCTTGATTCATTGCAACTTGAACTGCTTAGGGTCACGTGGACAGATTGTTCTCCCATCACATCAACTAAAGGGGAAGAATGAAGTTGTTGAGTGATGTTGACTTCAGGACTTGGCCTCACACTCCCCACCCTGCCTCACTCTGACCACCATCTCCCATGCCTGTGCACATGCAACCACTGGGGATTTTAGATCATCTCTGGGGTTTCTCCCTGCAGAGGGCAAGATGCTGAATGTTGGGGAAATTATCAGAATTAGAAGACCAAAAAGGACTTTTTATCTCCCACATCACATCATGCTGAACTTCCTCCTTAGGAAATGTGACGGCCCTGTCTCCTGACTTCGGGTCAGCTTCTAAATCAGTTTCTTTACCAAGTATTCCCAGCTGTAGTGAACTTCTCCACTGAGATCCTGGTACCCAAAGTATCCATGGGTCCTCCTGATGTTGCTTCTTGCTTTATGCTCACCCAGCTAGTCAAGAAACCCTGTCTAGTGTGCCTCTCAAGAGTTTGTGGCAACCTTCTTCTCTCCTTTCTGTCTGCCCAGGTCCCACTGCTGTCACTGTCACATCTGTCCAAGTCACTGAGCTGATTCACTCTTGCTCTTTTCTGTCTTGTCGCCACACCTTTCTTAGCCCTTTCTCATCTCTCCTTCAACCCTGTCTACATCTCTTCCAGAGACCACAGGGTTAGAGTCAAGCCTCGCTCACTTCTCTAGTCCAGTACTTAAAAACTCCCCAGCCCCCTTTTATTCAGGAGTCTTTGGTGACCATCTCATAAGATGGGGGAAAAAGAGAAAAGAAAAGAAAAGGGAAAAGAAAAGGGAGGGGACGGGAGGGAAGGGAAGGAAGGGGAGGGGAGGATTCTGCAGCCACAGGCCACTTCAAGGTCACATCTCTAATGACTTAAGGACCTCCCATGAGACCCCATCTCTCAAAGGTTCCTCTACTTTTTGGTAATGCCACCCTAGGGACCAAGCCGTAGCACTTTAGTGGACATTCACCTAACTATTGAGAGTCTCACTAAAAAGAAGCCCTGACCATTTCCTAGAAATCTTTCCCTACAGTTAATTTTGTTCCTGTCTCAGCATGTGGTGTGAGAGCGTGAGCACATGTTTTAATTAACCTGTACAGCAAAGGGGATGGAAGCTCTAAACCCCAGAAGCCCTTTCTGCAAAAGGTCCTGGGCTCAGATAATAAAATGGCGCTTTCATTCTCATTAATGGGCAATTGATTTAAGGACCAGACCTGGTGGGTTATTGATCAGTGTTAATCATTAGAAAATGCCAAGTTAATGAATCTAACTGCCATGAGAACCTAGTGGGATTTGAGGAAAGCCAGTTAGACACAATAACCTTGTCCCCTTCCAGTTATGCAAAAATGTGGATTTTTTTTCTGAGGGAGGCAGGCAGCAAGTAGGGACAGGCTGAGCAACCTGGACAGACCGTGCTAAGCCTCTAAGTGTGCCTCAGCTTCTGCAAGAGCCAATATTTCATTTGAAAATATTTTTCTATTTACAGAAAATCTGCAGGCTCTCTGTCCTGCCAGGGTTAGTCTTGTCACAGTAATTGCTATATTAGTATTATTAATTAAAGTTTATATTTAATTTAGATTGCCTCCTTTCTCACTAACTATCCTTTCTCAGTTCCTGGGCATCACCTCACATTCAGTGATCAAGCCTCCTCAGGCATCTCCTGGTTGAGTTTCTTTGTCTTTCCTTTATTTTTATGACTCTGGCAGATATCTCTTTTTCTTTTTAATGTATAAGTGTGTCTGTGTGCCAAATACATGCCTGGTACCTACAGAACACAGAAGAAGGCATCAGATCCCCTGCTGCTCAAGTTACTGATGGTTGTGAGCTGCAATGTAGGGTCTGGGAGTTAGCCCAAGATCCTCTGGTAGAGCAGCCAGTGATTTTAACCACTGAGCCATCTCTCCACTCCTGACCTTGACAGTTTTAAAGAGACATTCAGCAGATGTTTGGCTTTTGGTGTTGGCTTTTCATAAAGTACATCTCTCAAGGTGTCCAGGAATCTGGTTTTTTCTGGGTCTGACTCATTTCACATAACAGGATGTCCTCTCGTTCCATCCATGTTGCTGCAAATGCCACTTTTTTTTCTTTAGTTTTTCTAGACAGGATTTCTCTGTATAGCTCTGGCTGTTCTGGAACTCGAGCTATAGACCAGTTTGGCCTCGAACTCACAGAGATCCATCTACTTCTGCCTCTTGAGTGCTAAGATTATAGGTGTGAGCCACTCTCCCCCCAAAGTCTCGTTTTTATGGCTGAATGGTATTCCAGTGGTGTGTGTACGTGTGTGCGTGTGTGCATGTGCGTGTGTGCGTGTGTGTGTGTGTGTGTATGTGTATGTCTTCTCCATCCACTGCCCCTCATTGATGGGCCTCTAGAACAATCCCATATTGTGAATGACCGACCCTGCAATAAACACCCACAGGCTGGGAGCTCTCCGCTATGCTACTTCATTTCCTTGGTTCTGTGTACCCAGGAGGAATCCTGTAGATGTTTTGCAGAATGTCCCTCCACTGGGTTTTATCTGAAATCCCCATCTTGATTGATCTGAGGTTTGGAGAGGAAGAACATAAGAGGCAGATGCCATCATTTCACGATGTTTGAAGGGTCACACTGTTGGTACTGACTCACCACTGCTGATGGTGACCATTGATCCCTGGTAAGCTAGTGTGTTTCAGTAACTCTCCCTCCCAATTTGTACAGCTCTCTCAGGAAGAAAGTCATTCTGCACAGCTCACAGTTCAGCAGTAAGGCTTCATTGCCCACCTCACTGAGGGTGTGGGCTCAGGATGTTTACATTAATGCTTTGGGTCATGATCTAATACTATTTTTCTTATTTTGTTAGAGTTATCTCACTGCAGACTACAGAGAGCTCCTTTGGTTTGCACTTGCAGCCCCTTGTGTGACTCTGCCTCTGAGGGGTGTGTGTGTGTGTGTGTGTGTGTGTGTGTGTTTGTCTAAGAACTTCCTTGCTTTTGCACTACACAGTACTCTAGGCCCCTCTTGCACATTTTCTGCCAAATCCCTGGAGTCAGTCATTTCTCCAAGGGACCCAGCCCTTCATTAGTTTTCATCATGAATTGTCATTTGTTTTGTTTCCTTTATTAAGTAAGAAACTAGGCCATATTCACTGTGGAGAATTTTTGCAAGTGTGTGGAGGAGCAAAGATGAAAATAAATATTCCTCATAACCTAAGGGCAGAGAAAGCCACCATAGACACCTTGGAGTATTTTCCCAGGTCCTGCCAGAAGCACTCTCTCCTCTGTGTGTGTGTGTGTGTGTGTGTGTGTGTGTGTGTGTGTGTAGTGTGTGTGTGTGTATGTTTTTCCTGCATGTATATAATTATATGCATATAGCCTCTGGAACTGGAGTTACAATAGTGGTGAGCTACCACGTGCTGTGGGTTCTGAACCCAGGTCCCCTGCAAGACTCTTTACCAATGTGCCATCTCTGAGGGCCCTAGATACTAGCTTTTGAGAAGTCCTTTCCGTGTTTCCTACCTGAGCTCTGCCAGACCCAAGTGCGCCCTCAGGGACCATGAGCCATCCCACCTTCTGCCCCTGTAGCTATGGCTGGAAAACAGGAATCATGTGGGTCTTTTGGACCTTTCTGTTCCCTGGGCTCTTTTGGACTCCTCCCTCACAGGCCTGAGAGGCCAAGAGTTGGGAAGGGTCCATCAGACTCTGAGAGGTGAACATACTTTTCTGTGAGCCACAGCTGACCTGACTTTCCTGGTCTCCAAGGAAAGGATGGGTAACAGGACCTGGCAAGTAAAAGCTGTTCTTATTTTTATAATATTGTTATTAATGCCCCCAAAATGCAAGCACTTAATAACTGAAGTTCAGGCCTCTGTGTGGGAGAATCTCTGGTGTGTGTCCTACAGACCCCTGGCTAGGGAAGCGAAACAGCACCAGATTAGAGCCAAGAGTCTTGGGTCCAACTGATGACTCTACACTCTGGCATAGAACAGATAGCTTACCTGGACATAGGCCCCTGTGTCTGTCCTCGTCAGTCTGAGGATTGTTTCTAAGCACCTAAAAGGCCCTAAAAATCTGTTCATTCCTGAGCATTTCAGAAACCATTACTTTCCTTCACTAGCGAGTAAGACCGTGGGCTGAGGGAGTTCAGGATAGAAAACTGATGCAAATGGTCATGCTTGGGTCATGCGGGGACTGACAAAGGGGAGAAAGAGAGCGCAAACATCCAGCATTATCAGCCACTGGTGGACAGCCTACTGGCTGGGGTCAGGCTTTGCCATGCTGTGTGGGCAGGGTGTCCGCTTGATTCCTGGATTCTGGCTAGATGGGCCCTGATGGTGCCTGTGAATGGGTGACTGGACTTGGGGATGCCAGAGACTCTGGAAGAAGAACTAGACCACTTTCAGGCTAGAAAGTCACTAGGCATTTTAGATAAAATTATTACACTGGTCCTCCCTCCAAGGAGTACTCTCCCTGTGTGCCCAAGCTGGGACTTGTGATTGCAACATTACTGCCCCCCCCCGGACACCCCGCTTCCTTCTCTCAGAATTTACTATCCCGTCCAATCAAGCAGCCTACTCATTTGAACCTCTGAGCCGTCAAATGAAGCTCTCCCCAGACCTTACTGCCGGCCCTTAGTACACAGGAAGGAGGTCTGTGTTTGTTGAATGAACGGATTCAGGTAGACCAGAATAATCTCCCCAGCTCAGTGTCGTAAAAGAGATAAGCATGGAATTTATATAATTTGAGGTAAACTGCCTAATCTCTAGGAGTTTCAGTCTCACTTCCTGCATAGTAGTAAGACTTTTCCCTCACTTCAGAGAATTGAGACTGTCTGTGTATGTTGAGTAAAATAACATACACACTGTCACTGTATACCACTACTTGAATGTCCCCTATGTCCTGGTGTTGTATTAAGCTGTCTATGATATATTTAAACTGATGAATATAGTGACACTTAACAAATCCTGGCTTCCTCTCCCAGAACTAATGTCAAGTTTATTTCTTAAAAAGATGGGTGGATGGATGAATGACGGATGATGAATGGATGGTGGATGCATAGTTGGGGGGGGGGGGGCAGTGGATAGATGAAGGCTAGACGGAGCATCCTTCTAGTAGCAGTGGCTAGCATAAGTGTGGAGATCCTACTGGCAGGGTGAAAGGTTGCAACACTGTGGGATAACTATCCTGGACTTCAGAGAGCCCCTGGGTGTGAAGATTTGGCTTTAATTAAAGCCTCAGCACAGTGTTAAATGCCATTTATTTTAGTTCATAATTAACACTAATGAGACGAGCAGATCACAAACCACACGCATTTTGAGAAAGTGAAAAACAGCATCAGAGCTCAGTGGTTTCCGCTTCTGCTCTCCCGGCCCGGCATGCTATGTTCAATTAAAAGTTTTGAGGAGATATTGCAATGATGCTTCTTGTCTTTGCAGTAATGAAGCATATTAATTTGAGTGTGATGAATACAATATTCCACTGACTTTTTATTCCCTTATCTACAAAAGTTTAAAATAATAGGCCAGTTAAAATCAGGGGAGATGAATGCAGGTTTTGCCTAGGACTCCTATTCACCAACCCAACAACTGAAGGAGCAAAAGTGTGAGGCTGCATCTGAGGCTGACTCTACCATAGGATCACAGCTGGCAGACCTTACTCATATGGACACTTACGGATCAGGACAAAATATGTACTGTATCTGGGATCAACAAACTGGCTCTAGGCTGCCTTCCAGTATTGTTTTCTCTGAATGGTGATTAGATGGTTGCATGGATGGATAGAGAGATGAACAAAATGACTTCCAAGTTCCCATCTTCCCCAAAGTAGTAAATCAAGTCTTTTTTTTTTCTTTTTTCTTAATTTATTTATTTTTTAATATTAATCACAGGTTATTAACTTTGTATCCCAGACGTAACCCCCTCGTCATTCCCTCCCAATCCCACCCTCTCTCTCTCTCACATCTCTTCTCTGCCCCTTTCCAAGTCCACTAATAGGGAAGGACCTCCTCCCCTTTCATCTGACCCTAGCTTATCAAGTCTCTTCAGGACTGGCTGCAATGTCCTCTTCTGTGGCCTAGCAGGGCTGCTCCTCCCTGGGGCGGGGGGGGGGGGGAGTTGAAGAGCTCACCATTGAGTTCATGTCAGAAATAGTCCCTGTTTCCCTTATTAGAGAACCCATTTGTACACTGAGCTACCGTGGGCTATATCCGAGCAGGGGTTCTAGGCTATATCCACACATGGTCCTTGGTTGGAGAAACAGTCTCATGAAAGACCCCTGTGCCCTGATATATTTGGTCCTTGTGGCGCTCCTGGACTCTCCAGGTCTTACTAACTCCCCCTTCTTTCATATGATTCCCTGCACTCTGTCAAAGGTTTGGTTATGAGTCTTAGTATCTGCTTTGATACACTGCTGGGTAGAGTCTTTCAGAGGCCCTAATGGGATGGACATTGGATGTAGGAGAAAACAAGTAACAGGACAGGTCAAGTCTATTATAGAACTCATCTGACTCTTCCAAAACGTATATGTTAGAGGCAGCGTTCAGGGCTAGTTCTCTGCCTCTTTACTCTAGGGCAACATCTATCCATTACAGATCCAGCCTGAGCTTAGCTACTGCCCATGGGCTCTTTCTCCTCTGAAGTAGAGGCTTCCTGAATGCAGCAGGCTTCTGGGCACACTGAGCCTTCCTCAACAAATTGCATTGGAAGTGGTATCTTGGAACAGGTCTGTGAGCCAGGCATGTAGTCCAGGCATCTCCCTAATGACTTCTGAAGAGCTGCCCATGTCTACATGTTCCTCTACTCACTAACTCCCCCTGGCCGCTGAGACATCTGAGGCAACCTCAGGCAGATACCCTGTCTCTGTGTACTGTCTCCCTACACTCTGTTGCCCATCTTGTGGACATTCTACACACACACACACACACACACACACACACACACAAGCAAACACACACTGTCATTCTTTTGCTTAAAACCCATTTGTTTAGCCTAAAAATAAAAAAATTCTTTATATAGTCTCTGGCTCTCTGCATATCCCACACTGCATATAAAGGCCCATCTAACTTGACTGCCATGGCTCCTCTGCCTCTATCACTCCTAACACTTTTCAACTTCAGCCTCCTCCTTGCTCAGCTCCTTTACATGCGCTTTTGGTTGAATGTTCTTGCCTCACCTCTCTCCTAGTTAATGTTTATTTATCCGCCACTCTTAACTCAAATCACTTCCAGGAAGACATCTGGAATGAAACCCCTGGCACCAATTCCATCCAGCCAATGTTTGTCTCGGGGTTTATGCTGCCACAGCTCTGAGTAGCATTCCTTCTCAGAACTGTCACAGCAGATGATCATATAGCTGTGCTTTTTTTTTTTTTTGAATCATGGATGTCTCCCTGACTAGGCCATTTGTAGTAAACAATGGTGCTGAACACAGAGTCTGCTTTATAAAAGATGTTCAGTACATAAGCACTGTGTGGCTGGATTAATTAATTAATTAATGCCCAATTCAAATGCTTTGTTCTTAGGCCAGAGAGATGGCTCAGCAGTTAAGAGCACTCTAGACTTTGGCTACCAGCACCAAAGCCATATAAGGCAGCTTAAAACCACCAGCAAGTCCAGCTCTACGGCACTGCACAGCCTATTCTGGCCTCCGCAGACACCTACACACATGCACACACATACAGACACAGACACACACACATATAAATCTTAAAAATAAATATAATTTTTAAATCAGGGTTGTGTTCTTCCTACTTCTCTGTACTGCTTACGGTTTTGGACTTCTTCTTGCTCCCCGGAGCACTTACTTTGTGCTTGGCTTTATGTCAGGAACTTAAACACCTAGCATTATCCTGCTTTCAATCAGCTGAGCACATAACAAGAGATGCACGATTACTCACCAGCAGTGCAGTGTGTCATGTTCCACAAAGCCCGTGAGCATGGGGCTCCCTGGAAGCAGAAGAAAACCTCCTACTCCTTGCGGGGGAGGCTTCACAAAACAACAACAACAAAAAACAATACAAAAAAACAAAGAAATAAACATAAACTGAGCCTGAAAAAAAAAAGTGTCGACCCAGAAAAATCCAGGCAGACTCAGGGCTTCAGCTGATAGACCCCATGTTGAAAACTTGGAAGGCAGGGGGACCAGTGCTGGGAGAAAAACAACCACTATGGTGACTCCCAGCCTGGGAGGGAGGATCTGGGCTGGAGAAGGGAGGCTGGGAGGTCAGGAGGCACCTTGAACCAACAACTGTCAGCAGCAGCTAAAGATGGCAGCCTTGGAGACTGGGCAAAAGGGTCTGGCCATGAGACCTCAAATTCGAGGAGTTCCCTCTGGCGACACTGTAGAGAAGAGTGTTCATGTTTCAAGTGAGGGACTCCAGCTCTCGGGGGACCAAGGTGGACTCACACTTCTCCCCAGAACCTAAGCTGTCTCGCTCCTTGGGGGGTGGGGAGGCTTGGTACGGCTGACCTTGCTCATTCATTGCAGGGAGAATTCATTTCAGGGTGGGAAATTTTTTAAAAAGTACAAGATTAAGCAGTGTAATCAGCTGCTGCTGAGAATTGGAAATGCAATAAATAATAATAGCGTTGAGAGCTGTTTTTAATAACTCACCAGTGTAATTTAGCCTCTGCTTCTTGGAGCATATGTAAAACATGTCAGAATGGGTGTACTGGCAAATGCCTCATTGCCAGCCTCTGAAGACAAATGTCTTCCCAGGAGGGAGGGGGATGGAGGAGAACTCGGAGGACTCTGTTGAAAATGAGCTGCAGGAAGGCAGGCATTGTTCATTTGGACTCTGCCAACTCCACACTGTGACCTCTTGCCCAGGTCTCACTGGGTTGTCTTCAAAGGTGGACAGGTTAACAGCAATAACACTAGAAGAGGGTACTTCTAATCTGAGGGACAAAGAGTTGTTTGTGGACTCTAGAATCGCCGGTGGCATGCAGTTGGTGTTCCGATGAACGGTCATCCTGGTTTGCCTGGTACAGCAGGTCCCTGGGGATAGGGTGCCTTGGCAGTATTTGTTTTACTGTCTCCAGTTACTGAGTACATCTGCAACCACTGAAATACGTTGTTTGAAGTGTTTGTTAAATTCCGACTGTCAGCAGTTCCTGTGGACTGCCCTGCTTGCGAGGGTCCAAATTGTCATAATGGAACTAGGAGCCTCCAGACCTTAGGGAGACAACATGGCACCCTTGAAGTGAAAGGGTCATTGTTGTCAGAGAGACAATGTTCAACGAGGAAGTTGACCGTGACACCTGATAATTGCAGTCACCTGTCACTTAATCTCTATCACAATACTGTGGTGTTGCTCCTTAGGGACTTTATCCTACAGATGAGGACTGTGGAGCTTAGATATCTTTTCTAAGGCAGGAGCTGGTAAATAATTGTCCATGGGGCCTGATGGCAGTGCCATCTAACGTCAGAGCCTATGCCATCAAACTTGCAACCCTGTGCTGCCAGTTTGTAGAGTTAGGGGGAGTTCTGAGAAGCTGTCCAACAAGCAACAGAAACTGGTAAACGACTCTTTAACTGAAGGACATGATTTAACTGAAGGACATGATTTCTCATCCTTTGCTGAGTCCTCTCTGGGGAGATGTAACATCTGTGTCTTTGTCAAAGCGTTATTAGTGTCCTGTCACTGGCCATCCTTGTCCAGTTCACTCTCCGTGCCTTCAAAGCCTCAGGTTTGTGGCATACAGAATGTGTTTTACTAGTTGAAGTATACATTAGGTAAATGGCTTTGGAAGGTAATTGAAAATATCGAGTGAGTCAGGAAACACACCTGTGAGGCGGTCATCCTCTGGGGCTGTCTGGAAGGCAAATTCACCCACCTCTGTTCATGGTTGGGGCCAATATTCTTTGTTGTGCTGTGGGAGCTGCTGTGTGCATCTGGGAACTGCAGCATCCCAGGCAATTTCTTCCTATAGTGACAGAAATGAAGGAGAAGGAAGAAAGGGGAGAGAGGAGAGGCCTGCAGTTAATCAGCTTAAGCCAGATCATTAGGCTGGGTTACAAATGTGTGCATTGCCTCGGAATTTCTACTGAGATTCTGACAGGGCCCAGCGCCCTCCTGAGAAAGCAGAGGAGGAAATATGGAAACAAGCCAGTGGGTATCTAAACACCATTTTTCGCTGGTATTATTTTGACTGACAACAGCCAAATTTTTCCAAGACTAACGAGTGGAGAGCCCCTGATGACCCACGCAAATGCTAGTGCTTGGCGCCCTTTCACTGTTCGTGGAAACGGAGCTCTGCTCTCTGGGCTGTTTCAGGCCAGCACAGCTTTGCTCCTGAGCCTGGAGCCAAGGAAGGAGAGGCAGATGTTCAGGAGATTGAAAAGGGAGAAGACGTGTTGCAAGCTAAAAGTCTGGAGAACTGGTCCCTGACAGTCCATTCCTACAACAAGGCCCAGGGTCCTTCCAATTTGACTTCCCCAAATGCCTGCAAGGGGATTTCTCCAGGGATTTTTCTAAACGCCAAGGGCAGAAACCAGCGGGTTTCTCTGTAGTCGTCTCCCTTTCCTCTCCTTGGTCTCCATGGAGCCAATTGTCAAACAAGAAGATCCCAGTGGAAAACGGGCTCCTGGGGACTGAAATGGGAATTTGGATAGGAGTGGGTTTGTGGGAGAGTGGGGAAGGAAATGAGAGTGGAAAGCCAGGCCAGCCAGATTCAGGAAAAGCTGCCTAAAGCAAGGTACCTCTTCCCAGAGAAAGGATTCTGACAGGGCTGCTAGCAAGGTGTATCTTTCATCCTCGATCTAAAATTGCGCTGTTACGATGACACCGGTGAAAACTGCCTTCATTGCTGCAATAATTAAGACAAAAGAGAAAAAAAAACAGCATAGTGTCAAGCATGGAGCCTTCTCATGGAAGCTATGCACAGGAAGTTTCCTTCCCTTGCCCTCAATTTCTTATCTGAACAACAGGTCATGTTGTATACTAACTAAAAAGCTAATTAGGAGCCGTGGCGCAGTGCGTTCTCAACAAGGATTTACTGGAAAACAGAAATATACAAAGAGTTTTAAAGAGTTAAACAGTAATTTGCAAGTAAGTCCTTTTAATGGGGCCTTCTAGATAGTGTGAACATTCTGGTGGCTGTAAGGCTTTTCTCCTGTTCTAGTTACAGTGTACACAGAATTAGGGGACAGGCAGCAACTGAGATTAGAAAGAAATAAGGGAAGAGGGAGAGAGAGGGGTAGGAAGAAAGGTAGATATCATTGCTGTGTTATTGTACAATTACTATCATCATTAGAAAACTAATTTAAACAAGCCAAGCCTGTGCCCCAAAAGGGCACCAAGCAAAGAGCTAGGCTCAAGAACACAGAAACAGTTTTCTCATTTTGACTGGTGATGGGAATAATAATGATTTTTCTCTCTGAACCATATAACCATTTTGCAGTTAAATAATTTGCTTTCGGGCCAGATCAGGAGCTCTTAGGCAGTGCTCTGAGGGATTCTTTCATTGCTTTTGCACCTTTTTAAAGAAAAGAAAACTCCAGGTGCACTCGTTGGCATTATATTTATACCGACTGCAGCAGAACATTCCATAAAATGAGGCTCCTACCAAATTAGCTTATCCAAATGAAGTTTAGACAGTACCTTAGCAGGGGGATCAACTGAACAATTCATCCCAATGGCCCAAGAGTTGGAGAACCACCCAGAAAAGCCACATGCTAGCAGCAGTGTGAAGACTCGAGTGTATAGATGGGGTGTCACATGTGTTCTCAGCCAGCCAAATGGATGGCTCCCTCCTGTGGGTCACTGAACCACAGGGTCCCTGCATTAGTTTCAGATTTCGTAAGAGCAAACTAGCTGGGGGGTACAGATGTAAGCAGCTAAAATAGAACTTGATTTCATGACTGCTTGGGGCAGACTCTCGGGCAGCGTTTAAGCAGCAACAAATTATTCTCAGCTGAGAACATCTGTCTGGAAGGAGGAGTTCTGGCTGAAGAACGGAAGTTCACCAACCCAGAGAGTTTCAGAGGAAGTCTGAAATATACCCCTTCCATTCCCTATATCTAAACCTGCCAAATAGACAACTCTTGACTTGTCGGTTCTGTTTCAGAGATGCGCCGACTCGGGGACCAACGAGGAGGTGAGGTGAACACGTAAATCAGTCAGTCTGGCCTCCTCTCTCCTGTACAACTGTTCAGTTATGTACAGGGGCTTGCTAAGCACGCTGTGGCACTGCCTTGCTTCGTTATCGCAATAAGACCATTAAGGGTACAGTTCAGTGGTCCCATGTGCAGCTACACTAGGCAAAGCCATAGGATTGATCTACGACATGGAAATAAGGAAGAGGAGAGATTAAAATGTCTTGACCCAGGTCACCCATCTACAAGGTGACGGGTAAAATCCACACCTGGGAACGCTATGGCTATTTGGCAGATTTTCACCACTTGTAAGGGGTTGACTTCTTGATTTCAGGGATTCCTGAGAGATCTCACAACACAGGGTGGGACTCACCCACCTATGAGAGTGTGAGACCCATGTCAGAACCCGGCCCTTTGTGGTTTTAGAGTCAGAACAAGAGTTAGAAATCTAATACCTACAACCAAAAATCACTCAGTGAGACTTAGGGGATGGAGCCTTCGTTTCTTTTGGCAAATGCCTGCTAGCATCAATGAAGGATTGAAGAAGGTCAGCCAGGTGAAAACTCTTACCCAAAAATAGTTACTCGGCACAAATTAAAGAGAAAATTGTCGAGTCCTGGGCATGCTTAGATTGTCAAAATAAACAGACTTAACTTATAACCCACTGGAAATAAGAAATAGTAATTTGCAAAAATGGATTTCACAAATGGTCCAACAAGAGCAAAATTTTCTCATCAAGTAAAACATGGAACAGTAAGGGGGAACTGTGGGTAGGGGACGCTCTATACAGAGCCCTGTGGGTAGAGGTAGCTGTGATGTGAGAGGCAGTTTCTAGAGCCAGGGAGTCACGAGGCTCTCACAAATGCCAAAGCATAGACAGACATATACTTCTGTCAGCTCTGTGTCCAGGGATGCTGCAGTCTTGGAGTCAAGTGGGCGGGGCACTATCCAGGAGACCTGAGTTTCCCTCCTATCTTCTGGAAACAAGGAAAAGTGCTGCCTGCACCTTTCAGTTTCTTGGAAGTAGTAGTTTGATGTTCCTGCTGTTGCTAAAATGTAGGGTTATGAGACAATCAGAAGAAAAATTTGAATTCATGGAAGTTTTTTAGCCTTTACAGTAGAGAAGAAAGCAGAGCCCCTTTGTGGCACTCGTTCACAGAGGACTTGGCAGGCAATTAAATCTGGTTTCCTGCATCTTACAGATACTCAAAAATACCTGATGGTACAATGAAGTGGAAATGTGTGTGAAGTCAAATAGGGAAATAAGTGGAAACGGGGAGTAGGGCAGAAGCCCAGGAGAGGAGCTAAGATGGAGCCATCTGCCCAGAGCTGTCAGCTGAAGTGGTAAGCATGCATGCCCACATCTGCAAAGATGGAGAATGCAGAGGCAAAAGGATCCAGAGCAGAACAGTCTTAGGGAGCTGAGAGTAACTACAGAGGAAGAGGTAAAGTGAGGGGAAGGGACAGGTGCGGACAAGGCTCAGGCTAGGGATGCCAGGACAAAGGGCTGACTTAGTGGAAAACTGGGGGTCTTCCACGCCTATTGTCACTTCACATGCCTGGATACCCTGATCCTGGTGGGGCCACAGAAGCTAGGCCTCAGAGGTAGGAGATGTGCTTAATCATGAAGGCCCTTTATAGGTTTCCTTCTGGATAGATGGAATCTGGAAGGGCATTGTGGTCTTATAAACCAGGAACCGTGAGGAGATAAAAAGAATTACTCATTTATAACATTTCCTGACTTCTGAAGTATAAATGTTTCTACCATGCTGACAACTATCTTACTAGTTTTGAAAAAAAAATTAGTTTTCTAAGCTGGAACAGGCTGACTCCAGGTGATATGGTTGGACACAGTTTGGCTCCTGGGGATTCAAGCACTGAAGTATTGGTCCCCAGAAGGACAATGTTGAGGTGGTGGAACCTTTAAAGAGATGGGGTGTAGAAGGCAGCAATTAGGTCACAGGTGCTCCCCCCTCCTGAATGGATTAATGCTGTCTGAAAAAAAATGAGCCTGTTCTAGTCATAAAAGGTTCTGAGACAACTGATTATATTTGGAGCAAACCTGGTTGTCCAGTCTCTCGCCTCACGTCTTGCCAAGTGACCTTTCTTGTTTACACACACACACACACACACACACACTCCTACCACTGTGATGCTGTCTGCTTTGGTGCCCTCGCCGGAGTCAAACAGATGCAAATAACAAGAACTGTGAGCTGAACAAACTTTTTATTTATAAAGCACTCCACTTAGTTTGTTAGCGCAACAAAAAATTGAATAGCACTCCAGGATACCATTGCCCAGACACCAGTGAGACTGAACACAAACACAACTGAGACATGTCAACTATTCTGCCTTTTAAAATAAGAAAAGAAAGGAAGATTTGATGGTCACACTTAGTTATTACTATTATTTTAAATTCACCCTACAGGTATGTGAGAAAAAAACCTCAATAATGGGGTCACCCTCTAATCCAGTCCCTTAATTCTCTGCAGAGGTAACCAAATTTGCCAATGATCATTATATCCATCTAGAAATAATTTATTCATATGCCAGAAGATGCGCATCTCTTTTCAACATTAAAATGGTAATGTGAAAGCAAATTGCTTTTTCATGTAATATTTTTAGAGCCCACACCCAAAGATACACAGATGTTCAAGATTGTCTTAATGGCTACATGGCATTCTTTTTCCTGGTTTGGTTTAGCCATCTCCTCAGTGATAAGCATAGAAGACTTTTCAGTCTTTTTTTTTTTTTCTTGTTCTTATAATCAAGTGGGAAAAAAATATGTCTGTCAATATTGGGACATTTAGGTATGCATCCCTACAAGGGAGATCTCTGGATCAAAGAAATGTCTTCAGTTTTACTTGCCTATCTGCTTTCCTCCTGGCAATCCTCACACGGTCGCCAGTACGGTGTGTCTCTGAGATGTGGCCCAGACATGGCTTAGTGTAGTTCTGACCTCACTCCGACCCCTCAGTGACGTCAGCTGATCCACAGAAGAGGGCCTGGGCTCCCACGGAGGCTCAGGATCCTGCAGAAGGCGGGTGTCAGGACTCTAAGTTTCCAGTCTTCCCCTATCCGTGTGCTGAGTACTTCCCTCTCCCCCGGCAAGCTCGCCTCTGGCAAGCTTCTGTGTAAGAACAGACCGAGGTCTTGCACAGAACATAAGCTTTTAGAACAAGGTCGCTCCTTTGCTTCCTCATCTTTCATTTCTGGATTGGCTCTTCCACGGCAGCCCCAGGATCACATGCTCAGCCTGACCACCAGCTTAACTCCTGACTCTGTTAAGGGACTGCCAGGAGACTAATGTAACTGTGGATGTGCCCAGTTTTTGATAACTTTCTTGGTGCTCATTTCCAGGGCCACTTCCTAATGTCAGTGCTAGAATCACCTGTATTCTGGAACTGGCTTGTCTGATTTTTCACTAGGAGTGTAAAATCAAATGGGTTTTTTTGGGGGGAGGGGAATGGGGGAGGAGAGAGAACTTTCATTTTCATCTCTGGATTTAGGATCTGAAGCAACCAATGTCTTTGTCTTTAAAACAGTGTACACTGGCACACACACACACACACACACACCAGTCCTTCGGAGAATATGCCATGAAGTGTTGGCAATTATTGTTTCTCTGGGCTAGCAGATGTTTCGGGGCTGATTAAACCTTTGGAGAAATTACCCTAGGAAACGGGGAAATAAAAGCAAAGATTGCCATAAAACGTAAAGATTGCAAGGTAGGAGGAGAGAGGTGGAGGGAGGAGTAGAAAAGCGGGAGGGAGAAAGTGAGAGGAAGCGAGGCTGGTGGAAACAAACGTGCGCTTGGAACAGCGAGAAAACAAGCGCGGTTTCCCAGCTTTCAATGCCTGCCCCTGTCCTGCTGCCAACCCGGAATCTGACATGCTGACAGAGGGCGAGTCCGAAGGACTCCAGACCTTGGGGATTGTGGTGGTCCTGTGCTCCTCCCTGAAACTATTGCACTACCTCGGGCTGATTGACTTATCGGACGGTAAGCGAGCCCCGCAGCTTCCCCGTTTTCTACGAACATGTTTTCCGCCTTTAGATTGTTGTGAAAGTAGTTCAGGGGAAAAAAAAAATACGCGGGAAATAGCGCGGAGTCCTGGAGGATTTGGGGGTATAGCCTGCACCAGCCAACCCCCTGCCCGCCTGGCGCTGTCCGCGGTGCTGAACTGTGCCGAGCCAGCGGAGCGCCTGTGTTTGCTGAGTGAGAGGAGTAAAGCGCCTACTCCTCCTGAAAGGTGTCTGATAAATATGCATGTTTTGGTAGAAGCCAAAGTCTTCTAAAAGTCATTATGATGTTGATTAACTTGCAGCAGCTGAAAATATTATAGGGAGGTAAAAATGCTAATCTCAGTGCCTAACAATTAGAAAGCATTTAAGAAACACTGGCTCTTTTCTCTAACCCTCAACCCTCATAAAGACCCTTGCTCTGAAATCACTTCATCAGCTGCGACTTTAACTTAATGAAATTGTAGCTATAAATCTGGGTCACCAGCATTGTTTATGATTGCAAAATTAGTAGTGGTTTGGAGCATTTGGGTTCCTCTCTTCTGGTTATACATAAAATATATAATGTTTTTTTTCTAACTGCATCTTCTGCATTGCTCTATAGCACATCAGAACTGGGTACTTACAAGTGACTGTTTGAGTAATAACAAGGAGGTGGAAATGTTGATTACACCAACGCTGCTGGTAATGTGTGCGTATGTTTATAGTAATATATATCAGGCCATACCCCTTAGACATGTGTAATTATTATTCTCTAATCAAAACGTTTTAATGTTGAAGACGATGGAATTTCAAACTACCCAGATTGAATTATCATACGCTGCCTACGTGTACCTACGTGTACCACATTGTCACGTGATATCTTACAAACTTGGAAAATTGAATTAAGACATTTTGAAAATAAAAGAATTGAAACGCCACACAAGAAATTTAGTAGCAAGTTTCTCAAACTTAAGGGAATTCTATTAATTTTCTTTTGTGTGCGTGCCTGATATGTTGTTCTCAGTATAATGTCTCTGATTTTTGTCACGTATAAGCCACTGGACCGATTTGTAATTTGACAAGCAGGGTATTAAACAATGCTGGCCTTCAGCAATTACAGCCAATACAATGTATATGCACATGTATTCTCTCATCACTGCATAGTGTTCCCCTCCAACAGGCACTGGAAAACTAAATTCTACACAGTAATGAAGTATGGTCTGTATATCAATAACTAGTCAAAGCTGAGGTGGGCCAAAAACTGAACTGTGACAGTGCTTGGTTGGTAGCACCTCCGAACAAGAGTCGAGAGAGTAGCTCAGTTTCCTCTTGGTTTGTAAGGATCTGGGTCTCCTTTCGGCTGGAGGTGATGGCGTGTACCTTTGACCCCAGCATTCTAGAGGCAGATGAAGATGGACCTCTGTGAGTTTGAGGCCATTCTGCTCTACCTTATGAGCTTCAAACCAGCTAAGGCAGCAGAGTGAGACGTTGCCTAAAAGAAAGAAAATCTGTGTCTTGAATTTTTCTGTCCGGTGTGTTTTTAATCTTTTCTCCAAGGAATTTTAGAGCTAGTTCTCTTAACTGAGTTTTGTGGGTTGGGATGCTAACTAAACTCTAAGTCCCTCATCTCCGCCTCAGCCCGTCCAGCTAACAGGGCTGTCTGTGTTAGGCCTGTATTTAGGAGTTATTTTAACTTTGGCTAAAATGTAGGAGAAAGTGGTTTTATAACCCTGAGATGTTGAAAGCTGAAGCATATTTAGAAAAAAAAATACTCTTCCTTTAAGGAAAAAAAAAAAAACACCTGAAATCTAAAAATCTATAAGAATAGTTCTGCGTGCATGGAGATGTGGTCTCTTCAAGTGTCCTCCCTCGACGATCCAAGATCAGCTGACACACCTACAGCAGACACAAAATGCCACTGTCGCACAACAGATTCCAGGAGGACAGGTTTCAGCCCTGCTCAGAGCTTCAGGGTAGCCCCTGAACGACACAGAAGTGAGTACAGTGCTGCTCGCTTCCTCGTGAGGTGAAGGCTGACACAGAAATGTCCTGTTCTTCCTCCTGGTATCCAGAAGTATCCACCTCCCTGTCCTCACCAGCGCTTTCAAAGGTTGTACCTTTCTGCTTTGCTGCCAGAGCGTATATCGGTCCTTTGTCTGATACTATAGAAATGGTCAGGGGGTAAATTTGAAAAGTGGGGACATACATTTAGTACTGTTGCTAGGAGCACTGCATGAAGGAGAAGAAGGAGGTGGGCATTTATTCAGCACCTATGACGCATCAAGGATAGTGAAATGCTTTTAAAAAAAAGATTTATTTATTATATATACAGTGTTCTGCCTACATGCCGGAAGAGGGCATCGGATCTCATTATAGATGGTTGGGAGCCACCATGTAGGTGCTGGGAATTGAACTCAGGACCTCTGGAAGAGCAGCCAGTGTTCTTAACCTCTGAGCCATCCCTCCAGTGAAATACTTTTATATTCAAGAAAGAATGCAACCTGCAGAGTAATAAATAATTCTGGAGAGTAGATGTCCTTATTCTTCTCACTGAGAAAAGTTTCACGGGTTAGGAAACGTCAGATAAGACTTTTTTTCTTTTTCGATAAGACTTTCAAAGATGTAATTGCTTGGCGGAAGTGCTTGCCCCTAAAGTTCCACCTTCTGCTTTATACACCTACAGCAAGTAAGTTGGTCCAGATGAGGTCTGCAATCCCTTGTTAGGCCTATAGCACAGGTGGGCTCATAGGCTACAGCCCTCACAATAAGGTGTGGAATGGCATTTTCAATGTGTTTATCACATTACAAGCTCCGTTCACCTACCGGAGTGAGTACTGAAGAGAAAGCACACCTCCAGGAAAGTGCTCTGGTAGCCACGTGACACAGTCACTCTAAGGAGAGTAGAACACCTTCATGGAGCTCATCAGTAGTCTCTCGTAAGATCTTAGCCTTATGTTTAATATATTTTCTTAGGGGCATTATTAGGATGATACAGAGATGTTGAGTACAGGATCCGAAGAGCTGGAATCCAGTCCTGGGTGAGCCTTGCACCTTGCATTATTTATGAGTTTCAGTGAGTCCTTTTCCATCTTCCTCATTTGTTAAAAATATATATATATTTTTTTTTCGAACAAGCATTCTGTTAATGCATACCAGATTACTACAAATTAGGTGTTTTGGAATAACAGGCAAGTACGCTTTCATGGTTCTGGAGGCTAGATATCTAAAAATCAAGTGTTGGAAACTCTGAAGTTTAGAGCACCTTGGGAAAGGTCTGTTCCGGACTCTTCTACCTTTAGCTTCCGGCAGCATGGCATCAGTCTCAGCATCCTCCGAGGCTCTTCTACCTCTGTGCATCTGTCTTCGTGTGGTGATTTTCTCTTTCCGTAAGGACAGCAGTCATGTCGTGTCAGGCCCTCTCTAATAACTGCATCTTAACTTCATTACATCTGCAAAGACCTTATTTCCAAATAAGGGTTGTGGTTAGAGCTTCAATAAGCCTTTCGGGACAACGCAATTCAATTTATAACAATTGGAGAAGGGCTGTAATTCGATTCATAACAGCGGCAGCCTTGCTCCGATAGCTGCATAAAGAATTAAATGAAAGACACACAGGAACAGGCCAACCTTCCTACCTATGGCTACACTTCATCTGTCCTTAACACTTCTTTGACCTAAAAGCAGTCCAATAAAAGAATGTAGTATTCATTAGGAAAAACAAAAACAAAAACCATGCATTGCTATGGCTATGTCTTTGGGGAATGTACGTCTTTCCTTTGGATTGGAAAGGGAAGAATTGGTGTAGCAGTTGGTAAAAAAGTTTGCCAAATAAGAAATCTAGAAATACCTTTTCCCTGTGTGCTGTGTCACGATGCATGCTCAGCTTCCACTGCAGTGCCTGCTAATCGTTTGAACATGTTATCACTTTTGCCTAATGGAGGATTGCAAGTGCTTCATAGGGTGGGGTGAGGGCAGGTGAGCAGATTCTAGCAGTTCAGAAGACTTTGCTAGTTCACCAAAGTTTGCTATCTCTCTGTTTACCTGCTGCTTGGTGGGCCGGCCTTACCAGTGACCTCATCTCCGCCAGATAAGATCCCCATTTTCCCAGAGAGTCATGGCTAGTTATATCTATCCATAGCAGCTTCAGAAGGCATTCGGCACTCCAGGTCAAGCTACTGACTGAGACAGCAAGGCACACACATTAGTGTCTTTCAAAGAGGGTTCTCCTATAGCCTTACCTCATGTCTGTCTAAGGAAAGGATGATTTTATTATGTCTATATAACACACTCATGAAATCACTAATAACACAAGCAATAAAGAGCTTCAACCAAAACTAAGAGTAGCAACAATAATTAAAATTCTTGGAGAAATAATGAGAATCCAGGTTCTTTGAGGCCCTGGAATCAATCTTCTATGCATTCTATATTAGCAGAAACATGCACTAACACTGTTACTCTGGAGGCTTGCTAAACCACTCAATAGTTAAAAGATTGGACATGGTTTTTAAGAATCCCACTATTACAAGTGCTTGCATCTAACCGTTTTTTACAGGATTATCACTTTTCTAATACTTCAAACATTACCCATACAGTCTTTGCCTTAAACGTCAGAACAGTTCTACAATATACAAAAGCTGCATATTGTCTATGAACCAAATTATAGTTCTAAAAAACACTGGGACTTGAGCTCTCTCTTCAAACAGAATGACCAAGAAGTAACTATTTCAAGACTTTACATTTCTTCTGTCTAAATATAATAGCCATGTGCGTAAATTGTACCTGTAACCTGAGGAGTATAGCTAATAAACTTGGTGAGCATCTAGGCTATTTATCACCACCTGATACAGCCGGGTTGGTAGAAAGCCGAATAATTGCTGCCTAAAGAGACCCAGGTTTAAGCCCTTAGAATGTGTATCAGTCACCTTTAAAGGAAAGGTTCTTTACAGATGTGACAAAGTTAAAGGGCCTGAGATAAGATTATCCCGGATTATTGGGTGGGTCCTAGATACCAGCACAAATGTCCTGAGATGCTAATAAAGTTGAGACACGGAAGAGAAGACAGGGAGCAAGAAACAGGGGTTGGAGTGATGTGTTGGTAAGTCAAGGGGTGCTGGCAGTCCCCTGTGCCCAAAGCTGGAAGAGGCAAATAATTAGTTTCTGCGGAACCCCCCAAAGCTGTGGCCCTGCCAACTCCTTCATTTCAGCATAAGATCTTGAACTTCTGGCCTCTGGTGCTGAGTATAAATTTTTACTAGTTTAGCTATCAGCTTTTAGTAATTTGTTGTGACAGCCTTAGGAAAATAATGCGTAAGCCTTTTAAAGCATGTCTTCATTTGCGATAATAGAATATGAAGTAAAATTCATACACTTAAAAGCTCAGAAATGGACAGGCCTATTGATCCAGAATGCTAGTAATATGAGGACTCAGGTTACATTTTCTCAGCATTAGAGGAAAGATGAGAAGTAGCAGGCCTGACCTCTTGTCAGCACCAATGTGAGGGACAGGAGAGATTTCCCTTAAGGGTGAAGGGCAGCAATAAGACAACACATCCAGTGTGTGCCGAGCTAAACTCTTCATAGGAAAAACTTACCCTTTTCCCTGGGCTGGAGAGATGGCCCCCTGGTTAAAAGTATGTACTATTCTTGCAAAGAACCTGAGTCTGGTTTTCAGCACCTCTTTGGGTCCAGCACCCTCTTCTGGACTCTGCTGGCACCTGCACTCATCATGCACATACCCACACAGAAACACGTTCACCTACATGTCATTTTTTCTTTAATTAAAGTTTTATTTTTTATATTAATTATAGTTTATTTACTTTGTATCCCAGATGTAACCCCCTCATACATGTCACTTTTAAACAATAAAGGTAAATTTAAATAAAAACAATGAGCCGAGTAACAGATTTTTCCTCTGCAAATTTTCCTCTTGCCTCTTCTTCCTTCTGCTCATTTTTAGGGCTTCTGTAGATGTGGTCATAGTTTAAACATATTTAGCCTTTGATTGCTTATCTGTTTGCTTTAAACAGTGTCTCTGACCCAGCATCTCCAAGATATGAGAAGACAAGAACACCTTCACTTCCTCCCACCTTTCCCATGCTGGCTACCAAGTCCATTCATTACATTGTCATTTCACACTGCCAGCACTTTGATGCACCCCCCCCAAAAAAAAACACCCTTATCCCAATGCTGATAGGAAGCTTTTCCTCCATTTCATTCAGCCTGAGGGCAACACTGGCTCCTGTTGTGGTGGTTGCCAGTTCTGTCGGCCAACTTCTCTACTTGTATGATCAGAGAGAACCTCCCCTTCTCCTTCACCAGCAGAAGTTCCTGTGTTCAGAAGTCCTCCTGGCCCTTCCCATTTCCAGAGTACATTGAGAGTTGCCCAGGGCCAGGCCTTCCATCCTCCATTCAGCTTGAACATCCCTAATCTAACCAACCTTCTGTGTCTCAACTTGCCCCCAGCCTAATCCTACAGCTGAGAGTCTCCTAAAACCACAGTAAATGGCACTAAGTTTTGAGGACCAAGATAGTACTTTGAGGTATACTCTAGCAAACATGATAGAGCATTGTGAGTTTTAATTTTTTTTTTTGGTCAAAGGTTATAAATACTGAGGGAAAGGAAGATAAATACACGTGCAAGTAGACATAATTGCACTGAACCAGACTTTGTTCAAAGAAATAAAGACCATTCAGTTCATCTGCTTGAAAAATTTCCTCTCTATTTACGGCTAGTTGCACAAGCAATCCATAAATCTTTTCAGAAACCCCGTACTATTCAAGGTGAGATGCCCGCTACACCCCTCTGTATGTCTATATCCTCTCTATCTCCAGCCCCCAGAAAGACAAACCTGTGTGCCCATCCTACTATGATCCTCAGGATAAAATGATATTAGGGTACTTGAGTTCAGATGCTAGAACTCATGGGGCAGATTGCTGCTGGCCGGGGGTTGACACCTGCCTCTTTATTAAGAAAAGCCAATATAAATGTAGTGAAGGAAGAAGAAGAAAGCTACCAAGTCAGTTCATAACATCTCCAGTTACAGAGAGAGAAGAAAGGGAGAGATAAGATAGGGCAGTGAGAGGTACAGAGAGAGTAGAGAGAGTAGAGTAGGAATGAAAGACACGTGTGGATAAAGGTGAGAGAGGGATAAAGAGAGATTAACAGGAAGCCTCCCAATTCTCAGGCAAGCATGTTGCTCTCTGGTTCACATAATGCTTAAGCAATTCGTTGTAATTGTCACCCATTAGGTGTTGGCTTGGCCTTCATTCTCCAGAAACTCCCCATGGCAAACGGAAGTCACAGCAGCCTGCCCTAAGCTGCCCACAGCTTGAGCTGTGCCAACGATACAATCCCCAGACAAACCAGTGCTGTAGCTGAGCTAGATGTGCACGAAGGACCATAGCTCAAAATCTTCAGCAGACTCGGGAGCGAGTCACTGGAGGCTTTCTTTTGTTTAATGTGTTCAACACTGTTCTCCATCGATCCAGTATCCTTGACAATGAGTAAGTTACACTGTCGTTCTTTTGCTTCCCTCAAGGCAGCACGAGAAGAGTTAGGCTGTGCGTAGGTTTCTCCTCTCGACTTCCACCTCACCTCTCTGTGCCTGTCTTCTTCTCAGTCTCCAGCCCCAAGATGTCAAGCCTCTACCCTACCCCTCAGGACGCCCTACCGTGATGGCCCCTAGAGCCAGCCTCCCATTTATCCTCTCCTTGGCTTCTACTTTTAGTCTGTCAGTACCAATAATTGCTCGGCCTGTACCCCCCAACACACACTTTTTTTTTTTTTACTCTGACTGCTCTTGAATTACATTTAAAAAAAAAAGAAATCTTACTGAGGTAACTGTCTTAGTTTGGGTTTTATTGCTGTGGCGAGAGACCATGAGCATGGCACTCTGATAAAGGAAAACATTTCGTTAGGTCTGGCTGACAGTTCCAGCAGTTTGTCATGATGGTGGGGAGCATGGAAGCGTGCAGGCAGACATGGTGCTGGAGAAGGAGCTGAGAGTTCTACATCCTCATCCGCAGGCAGCAAGGAGAGACTGTGTGCCACACTGGGCATAGCTTGAGCACAGTAGACCTCAAAGTCCTACCCCACAGTGACACACTTCCTCCAATATGGCCACACCTACTCCAGCAAGACCACGCTTTGTAATTGCTAGTTCCACTCACTATGGGCCAAGCATGAATGTATGGGGGTCATTCCTATTCAAACCACCAAAGCAAACGAATGGGTCACCGAATGAGCCTGACATGCAAAATGTATTTTTTGTAGTTTCTTCGTTGAAATTATAGTCTTGGCATCATGGCTTTACGCTGTAGGCTGCCTTCACATTTGCCCCTTTTTAAAGTTAGAGAGAAGATGGTTGATGTGACATGTTCTTTCCAGAAGTCAGCCTAAGCTGTGCCTCCTGGGAAATTTGGGTTTAAAGAATAAACTGATGTTCTATGTGCTGGGCAATGTGACTACTTCTTGAGTGAAAGGCAGGGTTTGACTCCCAAAACTGTATTCCGCACAGTGTTACCATACAAAGTGAATTTCACTTCCTTGAAACTCATCTTTTAAATCTGCAAAATGGGTAGAAAGTTATTGTCTCACATGGGTTCCATGACATGCAGTGTGTGTAGATGAGGGGGAGGGGCTGGGCACAGAGAGGTAATCTGAATGTCACCTCTCTCCAGAACATTCCAAGCCACCCAGCTGAAGACAGGAAAAAAACAGCTGCTGCATAACAGAGGAAAGCTACAACAGCAATGCTAAGGCTGAAGGAAAGGGCCCTAAAGGTTTTACAAGAGAAAAAGAATACCACTGTATTGTAATAGGTACATTTACTAAGATGTTCCTGTGTGCCAAGCAATATTTTAAAATGCATTATACATTTCATAGAGTGATGCCTTCATATCCTCAGGGGGTTGGGTTTGGGGTGCCCATGGATGTCAGAACCCTTATGTGCTCAGATCCCTTGTGCTGTGTTTGCACAAAGCCTCCTCATAGCCTCCCGTGTGCTTTAAACCATCTCTAGATGACGAGTAATCCCTAACACAATGTGAGTGCTATAGAAATAATTATTATACTGTGTTGTTCTGGGAACAACATTGCTCATGTCTGCACGTTCTCAGAGAAGATGCATGGACTTTTTTTTTTTCCAGATAAGCTTGATCTGTGTTTGGCTGAACATGAGAGTACTGTTACCTCATTTGGTCCTTGAACACTATCACCTCCCCATCTCACACACAAAGCACAAAGAATTGAAGCCACAGCTTGGAGCCACACAATTAAGGAGGGCAGGAAACTGGGACCCAAACCTGAGAAGTTGGGTTGCAGAGCTCAGCCTTTCTCAAGAGAAGTACAATGATTGGTTTAACAAAAAAACCTATTCCCCACCTCAGGGCAGAAATGAGAGTTAGGATCCCTAAGCAGAATACCTCTGAGCTATACCTGAGCTGGTACAGCACCTTGCTGTGGGGCCTTTGCACTGTTTTGGCATGGACACGTCACTCTGGGTTCTGATCAATGGCTGTGTCCCACTTGAAGGAAGCCTGCAAGCTTACTTTACCCTGTAGTCAGAGGGAGCAGCTGTCTCTGAGGAATCGTCATGAGTACAACCCAACACACAGTAGGTGGCCTGTAAATGCTCCATGAGTAAATAAACAAATCAGTAGTGTGTGGGTAGACGGCATGATGATTTATCTCCAAAACCTTCTTTTTTCTTCGGGTGCACTTGATGGCCTACAACAAAGGCTCCCAAATTCACCATTAAAGACTCCAGCACCCACAGCACAAGCATACCTCTTGCTCATGTCTACCAGGCTTTGACTTTCCTCCTCCAAAACCTGACTTCCTAACCCTCTCTGTTCTTTCCCTAATAGATAGACTGAGACTCTCGCCTTGGTGCCATTACAGCCCCACACACTTTGTGATCACTTTACAGCGGTAAAATTAGCAGCTTGAGGTAAATCAGTGCTTTCTAGGTTATCATCAGGACCACCTTGTAAGATTTGGGGAAGGAAATCCCCGTCTTTCCAATATTCCTCTTTAAGCCAACCATCTGTTGTACATACTGAGCTCCCACACATGATTTCCTTCCATTCAAGAATTCCTTGCCTTTATGCAAGTTTGAAAACCAATGGATGAAATGTGTGGTGTGCCCAGCCCTGAAGTTTTCACGATCCTGAAGTTTTCACGATCCCATCGTTTTCCTTTATTGATGTAAGAAGGTGCATGGCATTGTTGCTTTCAAGGTAGTCAGAAGTCATGTGATCCGGGGGCATAGCATTTCTCTACATCACCATTACGGTTACAAACATCAGGTAGGATGCTTTTGTGGGTACATCCTAGGAGTTATGCAGTGGGCCCAGGTCTTAACCTCCACAATATAGGAGTCAGAAGTGGCCAGAAAGCCACTTCTAATGAGGAATGCTTCTTCTCCCAGGGTTTTTATAGTCTAAATAAGTTAAAGAGATACTGAAAACCCAAAGTGAGACCCTCAGACTTCTTGTGCAGAAAAGGTATGGTTCATAAAATGTTTGGCCACACAAGACCTTGAAAAGTATAGAAAGTATCTGAAAGTATCAGAAATAGCCCTAGAATGAGAACTTAAGAAGGAAACAGATTTAGACTGAGCTCTGCCGTCTGCTCACTAGTGACCCTCTCTTCTGTGAGTGGGGTAGTAGGGTCCACCTTTAGCATGTTGGAAGGTTTTGTTGAAATACACTGTATAAGACATTGACTTGTTCCTAAAGCTGTCTACAAATATTTCACGAGGACACAAAGAGAAGAATGACTTGCCCCCACCACTTTCAAGCACTCTCCCAGTGGCCATTGTCATCACATGGCCCATGGGCAGCCAGTGGGCACAACCAGACTGGCTCAGCCAGTGCCCCCACCCCCAGTCTCCTCTTCTGCTCCCTAAACTGGCCCCCAGGTGCCAGTGTGCAGGGGCGAGGCCCTGGAGGGGGCGCTGGAATGCCACAGGACCTCGCTCTCAGGAATTCAATATAGAAAACACATTAAGACCTGTTTACATGGAACTGCTGTTTATAATTATTGTTCCCTATGGGATATTCCCCCACTGCTTCCTCCAATCCTGCTTTAAACTGCTCAACTAATAGAGCTTTCCTGGCTTCCCTGGGGAGACATTCACAGACGCTAATAGAGCCATAATTCAAAAATTGCTTGATATACATGCCCTCAATTTTCCCCAAGAACCACCTAAGTGAAGATCCCTAAGCATGCAGTGCGCTCATTGGCCAGAGGCAAATAAACATGCCTGGTATTAAATATACAGCCTGCTGTTCTCACAGGTCGCCACCAAGCCACAACAGTTACCATGCAACAGGGGCGAAGCCAGCTGCTGGAGGGGACCTCCAGAGGCCTCTGGAGTCTGCAAACCTTTTTCAAAATACAAGCAAGGGGGTCAGAGTAAACACCCACCAGATCTGGAAAAGCGGGGACTCAATGCTCCAGGTAAAATGGCTTCGTCTTTCTGAAGGGTAAAGGAGAGGGCGGAAAGAGAAGCACCTCACAATGTTGCAGCAGTTCATCACCACGTTGCGTAAGCCACACCACCACTACAGAATTACCGGAAGTGTAATCTTGCCGGAGAATCTCCGCATCGCTTCGGTTTTCTGAGAACAGGCCTGTGGAATGGCGTGATTGGGGAGACCGCATCGCCACCCAAGATTATTGGGGCAGTAGAGGGAGCTTGGTAAGCACAAAAGCACCTAATTTATTTTTACAGGCAGCTCTTCAGTAAACGCCCCTCTGTCTTCTCTGCTGACGTCTGAACAGGGTAGGAATGGATGCCTTGATGGGCTTGTTAAACAAGCATGTGAGTGGAGTGCAGTCCTAAACAAGCTGAAATTAGGTGATTAAGAGAAGTAAATTAGGACTGATTAAAATAAGGTTGACTTCCACAAAATGAATACACTTAATGAAACTTGCTATCTTGAGAGGAAATTCATATAAATTGAAAACAGCATAGGTTCAAATGACTTTAGAGACCATTCTCAAGAATTCACAACTGATGATTAATAAACTAAAAATATAGAGAGAGATGATCAATGCTGGTAAAACAGAAACCCAGTGTCCTCCTGGCTTTTGTTGCAGAAGAAAGTGAGGACCAAGAAAATGGAAGTCCTACCCCAAAACTGGAGGTGCTGGCCCAGATTCCAAACTTCCCAACCGATCCCTCTGCTGGCTCAGTCATTCCCTCTGGTCAGTGGGTTTTTTTGTTTTGTTTTGTTTTTGTTTTTGTTTTTGTGGTTTTTTTTTTTTTTTTTTTTTTTTTTTTGCACTGTTGACAATTCTTGGGAACAGGATGGCCGACCTACATATTGTATCTTGTTGATAGAGTCAGACTGGCATCTAGGCAGAGTTACTACAAATGTTTGTATGGTCTAACGCCCTACCTTTCTTGGCACATGAGTAATCTAGATGGTGAGGGAATGCACCCCAACCTACTGCCCACCCTCTGAGTACCATGTTTTGGAAACAAGTTCCTGGTTCCTCATGTCCATCGCATCCCCTGGAAGGCCCTGAGAAATGAGAATCCTTCACAGAGGAGGCGATGCCACTATACAAGCAAAGCCACACCGCAGCCGCACAGGAAGGATGTGACAGAGATACGATTCAAATCATTCCAGTTCCTGCGTTTGTCAGCCAGCTTTCTCGTTTCTCCACTTTTCTTGATACAAAACACCTGACCATGAGAGGCTCGATCATCCTGAAAACACACACTGACACAAATGAGCCTCCACTGACATATAAATGAAATTTCCTCTTGTAAATATGTAGAAAAACCCCTTAAGCTCCCCTTCCATAGCAACATCGCTGTGGCAGACACTTTTCTATTTGCAGGAAGGCTTAACAAACCTTCAGGAGAACCTCAGGAGGGACCTAGAGCCGCGGCGCCTAACCTTCCAGCGCTGCAACCCTTTAATGCAGTCCCTTGCGTTGTGATGACCCTCAACGTAAAAGTATTTCTTTGTTCCTTCATAACTGTAATTTTGCTACTGTTATGAATCATAATGTAAATATCTTAAATGCAGGATCTCTGATATGCAACCCGAAAAGGGGTCTCAGCCCACAGGTTGAGAACAACTGACCTAGAGGGAAAAAAGAAGTGAGATGTAGGTTTACCGGGGCGGGGGGCGGGGGGGAGTGAGATGTCCAACCTCAGCTCTTTCATCCCTGTGCTTTTTGCAAACTGCCCTTGCAAGAACTACAGTCAAACACACCCAGCCTACTGAAAAGCACCCCAGCCTCACCCCACTGGAAAGCACCTGAGCCCTCTGTAAAGCAACCCAGGCAGCTGTAAAGCACTCCTGCTCACTCTAAAGAGCCCCAGATCACTGTAGAGCACCAAACCTACTGTAAAGTACCCCAGCCCACTGTATAGTATCCTGGCTGGCTGCAGATTCTCAGACTCCTCAGGAAGATGAAGAGTAAGTGGGAATTGCCCTGGCTGTCCAGGATGACAGATGCTGTTGTTGGAAGATGGGGAGAAGGCTGAAGTGCTCTCAACCAAAGACTGCAGTTTATCTTCTGGACCATTTTAATTGGCAGTCTCATGTCACGGCTGCACACTTTTTCAAGAGTAATTAGCGTGCTAATCTGTAAGAAAGATGTCTATTAAGAATAAATTAATAATAGCTAGTGCATTTGGCTGGCAAGCTTGAATGATACGACCATCCTATAAAAACTCATGTGTTTTTAATGAGCCTGAGACATGTTTTTCAATGAACCACGGACGGTTCGTTTTTTAGTATTCTATACCCTACTTTGCTCCTTTCATGCTGTGAAAGGGTTTGTTTTGTTTACAAGTTACAACCCATCATCGAGAGAAGCCAAGGCAGGAGCTCAATGCAGGCACTAAAGCAGAGACCCTGGAGGAACTCTGCTTACTGGCTTGCTTCCTCTGGCTTGCTCAGCTACCTTTCTTGCACAACCCAGGCCCACCTGCCCTGGATGGAACCACCCACAATGGGCTGGGCCCTCCTGCATCGGTTAGCAATTATAAGAAAATGCCTCCCAGACATGCCAGAGGTCAATCTGATAGAGGCTTTTTTTAATAATTGTTGTTCCCTCTTCCTGGGTATGTCAGGTTGACTAACACTAACTGTGTCACCTATAGGAAGACATTAAGGGAAAATGGTAAAAACAGAACTAGAACAGATGTTGCTTAGGGAAACTTCAAGCTCTTTATACTCTTCAGAGTTCATCCCATCATCACAGAAAAAAATTGGGGTGATAGTCTCACCCTTCTCTAGCACTCCAGTGGACCCCACATTTTATCCCTCGGCTGGTAGAAGCAGGGGTACATAAGCCTGACAGCTAATCACCACACTTTCGTGACAGAGGACATGGGAATCACAAAACAGTCCTTGTAAATTTGGTGAATATAGGGAATGAAATGCATTCGACATAGCACTTTCCACTGAGAGATTTCTTTGAAACTTGTTTCCCTTCCCCTTCACACTCAGAGCCACGAAGAGCCTTTGAAGAGCTTCCCACACGGGCCTGTGCACACACTGCAGCATTGCAAGACTAGAGAAAGCACTGCTCAAACATGGCCTCCGTCAGTGCGGCCGTGGAGGTGTGGGATACAATGGGATGTAAGGAGAGACCTGGAAACAACCCGGTGACGTGACGGGGGAGGCCAACAAGCGCCAGAGGGAGGCAAGAGCATGTGTGAATGTGCGCCAAGGGTCAGTCAGCAAGTGGAAGGGTGTGAGGGTCAACCATGGAGTCAAAGTGTGCGAGTGTCAATCAGAGTGTCAAAATGTGCAAAGGTCAGTCAGGGAGTCAAACTGCAGAAGCAGTAAGCCCAGAGAAGGAGAGGGAGAAGAGGAGAAAGGTGAATAGGAGAGAGAGAAGCAGATCATAAAGGAGCCTGAATGTCGCATCCCAAAAGCATAGCCTTTCCCCTCAGGCAATGGGAGCCAGAGAAGGCTTTCAAGTGAAGATATGGTCAGATATATGCTCCTTGAATTCATCTTATTTCCTTCTGCCCCAACACATCTGCACAGGAGGCTCCTGAAAGTCTTTCTTATCCTCTCTCCACACACAGAATCCTCCTGCCACTGTCATACACGCACTAGCACGCACACGCACACACACACACCCCTCATCTACTAAGCCCCGTTTCTTTGAATTTCACCCCCACCATCACTTCCTTGGAGATGCATCCCCTAAATGCCAACACTTGCCCTGAGCCTGGCCACTTCCTCCTCAGTGGCAGTGTACCCTCTTGTGGTTTTCCCATTGCTGTGACTCTTCACACCTGTGATTCTCTCCCTCATGCACCACGTCATAGTCTCTGGGGACAAGACCCCACCTGGCTTAGCTCACCAATGCCTGGCACTTACTAGATACTCCACAGTTACCTACTCTTTGTTGTCTCCAAAAGATCCCTCTACGTGTTCACACAGCAAGCCCATCTGTTGGCAGGGTCCAACCTACGGAATGGAGGCTGGTCCACCACAGAAGTCTTAGGGAGAGATGCCAGGTCCTTGGAATTGAATCTCAAGAAGGTTAATTCCCAATGTTGCAGTTAGAAAAAATGTCAAATGTCTGTAGGTCTGATGGTAGAGCCTAATGTTCTGATGCAGGTGGGAATCCCAGTCTCGGGGTTGCAATGGTACCATGACCATTGTTCTAATCCTCATGGCCCCTGAAAGGGCACTTGGCACTCAGAAGGCATTATGTGAGTGCAATTAGAGAGTGAACACGTAGCTCTTGGGAGCCCCGGTCCCCAGAGACTCTGCTTCAGCTCACACAGCAGGCCTAGGCAAAGAACTTCTCCCACAGCCTCAGGACCAACCAGCTTTTACAAATTACCAACATCTCCCCATTAGCTGTTGCAATATTAAATTGTGTGACTGGAAATGAATGAATAATCCCACGGGCAAGTGAGAAAGACCAAGCAGCAGGATTTAATAACAAGTCCTGCCCTCTCTCCAAGCAGAAGGTCTCCCTAATTAAATATTAAAAATCTATCCACACAGCCAGAGCCAAAAAAAAAAAAATGCTTTTTCAGCAGTGTGGCTTGGAGTCAATGCCTCAAAAATCCCAGGTACTGTAAGAATGACCTCTCAAGGACCAGCCAGGACATGGAGGACAATTGCATTGTGAACAGACATTGCCATTTCTTGGGTTGTCCCATCTTTCCGTGTTTCATCCTTGTGAGGACTATGATTCACAGATGACATCACAAACAGAGTCTTCATGAGTAAACTGAGGTTTGGGGAGGGAGGCAGTAACTACCACAAGGCCATGGATCTAGTGATAATGTTTGAATTTAAACCATTGTATACGGTTATGAAACTTGTTCAGTGATTGCAGCAGTTAAGAATGTGGACTTTGATGGGGGGGGCTGGAGAGATGGCTCAGGGACTAAGAGTACTGGCTGCTCTTCGAAAGGATATGGGTTCAATTTCCAGAACCCACATGGCAGCTCACAACTGTCTGTAACTCTTGCTCCAGAGGATCGACACCCTCACACTGACATATCTGCAAGCAAAACACCAATGCATATGAAATAAAAATAACTTAATTTAAACAACAACCAAAAAAATGTGGACTTTGACATCAAGCTGGCTTGGATTTGCATCCAGCTCTACTAATTGCTGTGTGGCCTTGGGCAAATCATCTGTATTATTATTATTATTATTATTATTATTATTATTATTCCTCTTCTTCCTCTTCTTTTACATTTATTTATTTATTATTTATACAGCATTCTGCCTGCCTGTGTGCCTGTGTATCAGAAAAGGCCACCAGATCTCAGATGGTTATGAGGCACCATGTGGTTGCTGGGAATTGAACTCAGGACCTTTGGGAGAACAGCCAGTGTTGTTAACCTCTGAGCCATTACCCTGTACTCTTATGTCTCAGGTTCTTCCTTTGTAATGAGTGGTAGCATGTGGCTCACGGGGTTTTAGGATGGTGACAAGAGATAACGCATGAGACACACACTACTGAAATATTAGTTGCTGTAGTGATGAGAAGGCCATCAGTACTCTAACTGTGATCCCCATTATCCCGGGAAGTCCTCCTCTGAATCAGTTCCCTGCCTGGTCCACTGCTCTTAGCCAGGCTGAGTTCTCATGGCAGAGAAGTATTAGCTGGGTAACACTCACTAACCAAACGCCCTATGCTGATGGCACCTTCACTTATTATTTCATTCAAGTTATCACAAGAGTCTGGCAAAGTCTAGAGTAGTCATAGCCTTTCCCAGATGCTGAAGCACAGGCTGATAAAGGAAACGGGTGACCTAAGCTTTGTCAGAGAGGATCTCTAAGCCAGAGGCCCTGCCCTTACCTGCCTGGCTTCCCAGCCTGCGTCGCAGAGAGGTACTCCAAGCCTGGAGCTTGACGCTTTCCCTCCAGGGTTTCGGGAGTTGAGGAACTTTCCACATTTGCCTTTGACGTTCCTGAGTAAAGGCTCTTACGGGTTTCTTCATATTGGAAATCCAAAGTCATGGCCCAAAGGATTAGAAAACACACCTGAGCAAGGAAGAAGGTGACTGCCACCCCAGCCCTCAGAGATAACCTCACCTACAACGTGCCTGTATGACATCTTAGTGTGAAGGAATAGAGTGACTTGTGATGTCATATGACAGGATACGATGTGATAGATGTGGAAAGAGACACGTTACCTATCCCATGACATTTGTAAAGTGCTGTCAGTGCCTCTGAACTTGGCTTTCTTGCTTCGTAGTTCCTTCTAGTTTGCTTCAATTAAAAAACAAAACAAAACAAAACAAAACAAAACAAAAAAACGTCTTTTTCTCATGCTTAGTCTTTCCCTTTTAATTACAACCATCAAGGCCTGTTTCCCCCTGCAGGGTCATGAGACAACTAAAGTGAAAATAAAGGAGGAAGTTGCTGATTTCCTGGAAAAAAAAATTTAAGTCTGGGGAGATTTTTTTCCAGCCTTATAATATTCTCAGGCCATGCAGTCAGGTCCCCAGTCAAACCTGAATCAGGCTTTGGCATTCTAAACAGGAATTAGCAAGCCCTTTGGTGTTCTAGCTGAAACCTCAAATATCTCAGATTGTAGCTTTTATTAACCGAGAAGAGGAAATGGATGTTCTTTCCGTTGCCCTAACTTGCAGAGAACTGGGACCTAGTGGAAGGCCTCAGACCTGTGTGATTCATCAAGGGCCCTCTACTGCATTGAGCCAGCAAATGGAAGGGGAGCAAGCAAAGCCCTCAAGCAGAGAGCTAGCCTGGAAAAGCCATCTCTATGGCTTCCTGCCAATGGGGAAGGGCAGTGTAGATCCCAGTCCTCCTATGATATCAGACCTCGCAGGGTGATTACTGTTATAATTCATGGCTCTCCGCTGCCTTCTCAAAGCACACATAAACCAAATCTGGGCTTGCTTTGCTGTTTGCTGCTGCTAGAACTTCTAACATGGCTCCTGGATGCAGAGTAAGATGGAGTAGGACTGCCTCGCCCTCCTCTGGACCTTCTTTCCTTTTCTTTTGATTTTTTTTCATTTATTACAATTTTCAATTTGTATCCTGCTGTGTCCCCCTCCCTCATATCCTACCAATCCCACCCTCTCTCCTTCTCCGTCCCCCTCCCACTCCTCTTCTCTAGTCCCCTGATAGGTAAGCTCTTCCTCCCCTTCTATTTGACCCTAGACTGTCAGGTCTCATCAGGACTGGTTACACTTTCCTCATCTGTGGCCTGGCAAGGCTACACCCCCCCCCCAGGGGGAGTTGATCAGAGAGCCTGTCACTGAGTTTATGCCAGAGAAATCCCCTGCTCCCCTTACTAGGGATCCCACTTGGAGACTGTCCCACCTGACCCTATCCCTATCTTATTTCCTATAGTCTGTTTCTCCTCCTCCTCAAGTTCCTGTAGAGGCTGTACCATCCACCCACAAGGCCACTCTTTACTCCTCACCTGGCCTTCTGCCTGCTCAGTAACAAGGATGCTACACAGGGTATCCGCTTGCACCAAGAAACTGAGACCTCCCTGGGACAAGGGGGGTTCTTGGGTAGACTCACGGGGCATAAGCCAGCTGCGCAACCAAGGACACATATCACTCCTGATTACATTTGACCAGCTAGTGCCAGTCACAGGGACAAGAAGTACGTGGAAGAGAAGACACCAGAAGCTGATGGTGGTGAGCAACAGTAACCACCTCAGTGTCACATTAAAAAAAAAAAAGTCGAACAGGACAGGCACAGAGTCTCACTCAGCCAAACCTCATGATTAAGTTTAGTCTCTGGGATCCACACAGTGGAAGGAGAACTGACTCCCAAAAGTTAACCCTCTGGCTTTCATACACACATTGTGACATGCAGGCATGCACAAGTGTACCCTCGCTGGCACACATGCGTGCACACAAATAAATAAATCAGAATGAAGGGAAAGACATGTCTCCACCGCAGCCTCAGAACTCCAGGGCGTGGTCTTCATGAAGAAGGGCTTTGGAGCTTGGAGTGCAGGTGCAGGCAGGGAGCACCAGAAAAGCTTCATGCAGAGCATGACTTGAAGCTGCCTCTTGTACGTGAAGCTTAATTTTCAAAGATTCTTCGAATCCAGCTGAAGCTCTACGGTGAGCTTCCCTGAGGCCTAAATGCTAAGACGCCCTGCTACCTCCCTGGGTGGCATTCCGAAGGGTTGAAAATCTGAAGGCAGAACTCCCGTCTGGAAAGCTCCATTAAAGCATCACGCCAGGATCAGCCCTTACTACTACCCACCGCTAGGCAGATGAAACAGCTTCCGAGCCCTGTGACCTGCTGCTAATTAGCTTCATGTGGCTAATTTAGTCCAGGCTCATTCGTCCTCATCGACCACAAAAGGCTTCCAGGCAGCCCTCCTGCTTGTTCCCAGGTTACTCATGGGCAAGCTCTCCCTAGGTCTCACCCAACTCACAGCCCAGCAAAGACATTCAGTAGGAAGCTTAGTCCCCCTCCCCCCCCCCGGCTTTGCCTCCATGTGGGGAGGACACTAGAACAGGGCTGTTCCCTGCAGACATTCCCCTTGACCGTCACAGACTGGGAGGCTGAGGTTCCCATGATCCGTCTACTCCTGCACCTTCTGAACTTGGGATGACAGAAGCGACTGCTCAGGGTCTGCTGAGCTGGCATTTAAGCCTGGCTATCTCTAACCACAAAGTTCCCGTCTTTTTCTTCTTGTTCACGGCCACCAAGCTGCCACCCCGCCTTCTATGGCTACCCTGCCTAATACAGTGCTCCCATGACCTGTTTTTCTCTCTCTAGTCTTGTAACCCCATTTATCTTCATTCAGAGCTCCAACACCACATCTGGGTCTGCTGGCTACTGCTCTTGTTTAATAATGTCTAGATGACATCTACTAGAGACTTAGAAATTATTTGGTAAGTGGATGAATGAATAATGAATTAAGGATGCTGTCCTTTTCAACACTAAATCTAAGTTTCATCTTCCTGTGAGATACCTGTTCTCTTCCAGGACCCCAGTTTGCAAATATAGACTAAAAGTCTCTCTTCACAGTTAGAATGCCCTGGGTCTTAGAAACATCAACTGAAGTAAAGGCTGTCTCAGATGTTCAGAAAAGGAAAACAAAGGCAGAAATGCTAGGTGGATAACAGGGGTGAGGGGCAGGAGAGGACATGGGAAGTGGACTCCCAGAGCTATTAGAGACCTCCCTTCCTGCCACCTCAGACTGGCTATCCCTCAAATTCAAACAGAGTACAAAGGCTTGACTAGAGGAATCTGGTCTCCAACTTGTGGAGACGGACACAACCACAGATGCAGGAGAGAGGACTCAGCAGAGATGCTTGGGTGACTGCAAAGCACCTGGCCATCAGGCAGGTTCTGGGGTTTGTCTCTGCTCTCCACTTCTCACCTCCGGGATATTTCTGATCCTGTGTCTCGAGATGAAATGGGAATGAAAAGACTTAGCTGATAATAAGCTAACAATGAATATGTAGTGATATTGAAAAGCTACAGGGAATTAAATGAAACGATTTAAACAAAGTCCCCAGAATGTTCAACATATAAATAGTCTCTCTCCTCTCTGAGCCTCAGTTTCCCCTTCTGAGAAACAGAAGTAATATAATGTGTTCCTCATAGGAGCTAAGCCAAGAGGAGCAGTCTAAAGCATAAAGCTAGCCCACAACGCATACTGAGCCCTGGACCCGTAGGTCTGTCCTGGTAATGTGACATAAGCAGACAAAAGTACACATCTAAGGTCCTGTCCTGAGTCTATCCAGGGCATCCTGAATCCTCTGTGTTGGGACCTCAAAAAGATAAAATTTAGTCGTGTTTCTAGACCGTCACAAACACTTGGAAAAATACAGTGTAGGGCAGAGGAGAGGTGCTATTGGGTAGGGACTGCAGCTTTGCACAGAGAGTATGAGTGAGTCACAATGAATAAATGCTCCTTGCACTTTCCACCAAAGGGGTCATAGGGATGGTAGGGATTGCAGCCTACAAGAGAGTTCATCTTCTGGGCCATCTGGTATGCTCCTCTGCTGCCTGTGTCCTTACATAGGAATGGAGGCCTGGCCTGGCCACCATCTCTAGAGAAGCCAACATTCCAAATTTTTATGTGAAGTAAATGGTGAAAATTGCACCATTTATGATCCAATGCTGGTACTTTTGGATGCAAACTATGATTTGTGAGCTAAACTGTCAAATTACAGAATTAGCCATTCAGTTATCACAACACTGTCTACTTCCTGCCCTATGCCTACAGTGCTACTCACTTAATGAACAGTGAGTTCTTACTCCAGTTAGGTTTCACAGGTGGGTGGGAACGATGTCATCTAATAGAGGTCTCTAATAGAGACAGAGGTTTGCATGTGACTAAATTCCAGAGCTGTTGCAGAGGATCCCCACAGGGGTTTGTCCATGAATCACTCTTGTAAACAGCACCTCAAAGTAGACCTTTCCATGCTAGGGTGAAACTGGGCTTTACCTGAAGTTACCTCAGCAGGCAAGTACTGGGTGAAAAGGACCCCCATCTTCCTCCAGGACCATCTGGGAACCAGCCCCACCCTTCCCCCACATCAAACCCCTCCTCATGCTTGGTTTCTATTTCAGTCCATGCAATCTACTGCTACCCAATGTAGATTTAAGTGGGACAGACCCCTCCCAAATAACACCCCCACCCCATGACTCTAGACTTCATTGGTAGGGGTGCCTTTGTGGTAATGATCTGAGCCCTGAAACAATCCAGGAAGACAGCAGGGCTTTGAAACTGGCTGTATTTCCTCTTTTTATGATGGTTCATTTTACATTTTTATTGGCTTCTCCACTGATTGCTCCTGGCTCTCTGACGGGATGTGAGATGCGCTGACATTTCTAGAGATCAATATATTAATAAATCACGAAGTTCATAATGTCTGATTTGCTTCTAAATGAGACAGAACTATTATCACCACAAAGTTGCACATAAAATATGCCCAATTGTGATGTATTGTGTAGTCTAAGCAAAGGCATCGAGTGAATAACCTTTCCCCAAAAGAAGGAAACAATCAAAGCTGAATAACTTCATTAATAATTCAAGGTGTGTCTGCCAAGGCTTCATTTATTAAGTGCACAGTTAAGAGGCTTCCACACTGAGTCCTGGAAAGGAGGACGCTACCTTGACATTGCCTCTTGCCGCTGGGCAGGCGCACACAATCTCATACACACTGACTGACTGTACTCCTCACATTTGGCAGTTCATGTGCCAGCCAAGGGTAATGTCCAATGGCCTCCTTCAGCTAAGAAATAGACCAAAACAATGCATGCAATGACTGTCTGGATTATTAAGGGCAGAGGACATGAAGCCACGTGGTAACTCCAGGGAGAAGGAGGCAAGAAATTTTCTCAATGACTGTCAGTTATTATGTCTATTTGCTAATGCTCCAGGCACTGTTTCTGCTCCCATTACCCACAGACATCTTGCCCCGTTCCACGGCCACCCTAAATCTTGATGCTCTTTCATCCAGAGTCTTGGGTCTGCAAACAGCCATTACAGTTAATATAGACGATAATGGGCATTTTAGCCGGTCAGTGTCCAATCTGAACTGACAATTGAGTGCCCTTTTAGCAGAGTAAATCACAGAACAAGAAAGTCCCCCTCTATGGAAAAGAAGTCCATTTAATTAACTAGCTCCATCAGGATATGCAGAATCGTGACCTGCACAGTGTCTAACTACTTGACCATTGGATTCTGCTGTTGTGAATGCCTTTAAAATCACTGCCATAATGCAAGCAAGAATTGAATTACGCATGTTGATACCTATTGTGCACACAGACACTGAACAGACCTTATCTCACCTAGATTTACAGCTACAAGGCACCTATGATTGTAACTCATATTAGACTAATAACCATATACCCCCTAGGGACAGTGAGATGATCAGATCAATTCTAAAACTATTACTATGCTCTATGAGCTCACCAAGTAAGGCACCTAATACGGCAGACACCCTCTCAGCTACCTTCCATTACTCCTCTGCTTGAGACATTTCACATGATGTGCGGAAGATTATGTCTGCACTAGCAACAAGGAGAAGGCTTGTTATCTTGGATTACAATGACTAGGATGACAGGATGAAATTAGCTTCTGACTCTTCAGCACACTGATTTGAGATAGTCCATCCTATGTCACATGTCCTAAAATAGCAACGACAATATGCTGGGGCCCAGTTATCCTGGGGAATCATCTTCCCCAAGGCAAATCTACTCCACTTCTTCACGTTACACTGATAACCTGAATCAGGCCGTGATCAAGATGTTGACAATAAGGCATTGATAGGTGGTGTCTTCTTCCTTCCCAAGAGCAGCTGTTTAGACATTTTAAAACCCACCAGAGCTAACACTCTACTTTGAGAACATCTTTACCTAGCAAGTTGTCAGGGCACGCAGCAGGCTCATCACACCTCACCAATTCAGTGAGTTTCCGTCATGAGTAAATGCTATGCTCATCTAAGATGACTCCTCTCCGACTCTCACTGTGAGCAATCTCTTCAGTTACTCTACTCCTGCATGTCTCCATCTTAAACAAAAACAAAAAAACACCCTTCCCTCCCGGAGGCTTTTCATTTGTAGTGAATTGTCACCACCGATTCTTAGTCAAGAGGAGTAATACAGACCCACCTATTTTTGTTTTTGCTTTTGTTTTGTTTTGTTTTTTCCTGCAGAGGTAGCCTAGCTCTTGAGGTTGCCGGCCCCCCTACACAGGTCAGCAGTGCTTATTAACAGGCTATCTCCACAGGCGGGAAGCACAGGGCCACCGTCCTACTGAGTTCAAAGGAGAGCGCTTGGGGGCTTTCCCCACAGACTGCTAGCCGGTGGTAGGATTCCGTCTTCCTTTGACTAATTGCCCCCTAGAGCTGCAGAGACCGCTCAAGTGACTAAGTAAACTGTCAACAATTTCATCTCGGGCACTTTTTCCGGACAAAATGGCCCACTTAAAATATCATCTAGACGCTTCTGCCGGTGGCTGAGAAGCTCCAGGGAGGCTGACGATTCTAAGATGCAACATAGCCATAGGTTCAGCTGCAGAAGATGTTGCCTGGAGACTAGGGGACTTGGTGGGCGTGGCCAGCTCCATGCCGGAAGCCCCTTGTTTGGTTCCTGCTTCCCCAACCCTAACATCTAGGTAAATCTTTTCCCTTTGCTTTTCAAACTCGGTCAAAAATCAAAGGAATGTGACATTCTTGTGTAACAAACAGAACTTGGACATCATCACATGTACTAGGTGGAATTTTAATGGCTGGGTTAGAGTTCTGACACTTATTTCTGACAGGTAATTCCTCACAGCAAATGCCCACCTGCCAGGAAGCTGCAGGGGACATTTGACGGGGACATTTGACGCCCTCCTCCTCACACATTCAGGGCCCTGTGGATCAGAAGACCAAGTGTGCCCTTTTGTTAGGAGAAAGGGCAATGAGCCCAAACAGGCTCTATACCCACATCCTCAGCTTCCATTTAACAGAAGTAGGAAGCACTCAAAGTTTTGTTTTTTGTTTTGTTTTGTTTTTCTATAGGACTGTTTCTTAGGAACGTTCTCAGGACAGGTGTAAATGAATGAGAAATGTATAAATTCAATTTTGCTTAAAAGGGGCAGGAGGGGTTTCAAGATTAAGAGAACAAACGCTTGAAGCGAAACATGATTTGAGTTTTATTGAACCAAGAAGACTGGAAAAATACCTTGAACACTCAGAAAATCTTTATCAGGCTCAGCTCAGGCACTCACGGGACTCATTGTTAAGTATATAAAAATCGGAGCTGACGAGCCGGGCGTGTTGTGTGTGTCTGGCGATTTTTTTTTGACTCACCTCAGAGTCTCAGCTGTGAGAACCTAAGCCTTAAGGCTCCGAGACCAAACAGAGACCTCTCTGCTATAAGCAAGTACGGAGAAGGATCTTTAGCCCTGATGGCTGCGGGAAGCCACTGATCAGAAATTACTGCTGACCTCACAAAGCACTCATCCGTATCTAAGGGAAGGCACAGGGTAGCATTTTGAATGCCAGCATACGATAACTAATGCATCTTCTAATGTGCCCAGCAGAATTCAGGGAACACCCAGCCACGGGAAGTAAGTTTTAAAAAGGGAGCACTGTGCTCTCTACTGTTTGGGCACATTGTCACATAAATTGTTTACAGCTTTTAAAGGCCTCCTTTTGAACATAGCTTCAGCAACACCCCACATGTTTTGACAGGTCCGGTCATCATGCTGTACTGCAAAATAGCATGAGTGTTTCTGAGACGTAAGTGACTTAGAAACTAAATGTGATAGATTTGGAGAACGTGGAATTTCCCAGGGGCATACCTGTTCCACACTGAGTTCTTAGTGTTCTGGTTTGTTACTGACATCATGCTTTGATCTGTTTACAAAATCTGCCCGAGTAACGTCAGTGCTCGGACTTCATGGAGACTAGCTGTAGGTCCCTGGAAAAGATCGGTTTGGGTAAATGTTCTTCACGCACAGAGAAAGAGTCACTGTATTTGCCACAGTTGGGTAGAGGCTGCTTGTATCAACGAGACTCAGAGTTCACATGCTGTGTTGATCCGATCTCCTATGCTAATACTGATGTGTTAGGCTGCTTAGGTGTGTGTGTGTGTGTGACAGAAAGAGATTTTTATTCACTCTCTGAGGATTTCATATGTGCATACGATATATTTGTCATATCCATGTCCCCATTATCCATGTCTCTCCTCCAGCTCTTCCAAGATGTGCTTTCTCTCTCACATACACACACACACACACCAACTCTTTTTTTTAAAAAAAATAACCCACTATATCTAATTAATGCTGCCCACATATGCATTATTTTAGGGTCATCTACAGGAACACCCGTGTCCTCACACATTCAGTGCCCTGTGGATCAGAAGACCAAGTATGCCCTCCCTTCGGGAGAAAGGGCAATGAGCCCAAACAGGCTCCATACTGAGGAGGATCTCTCAGGTCATGACCTGTGGGTCATGATCCCTTTGGCAAACCTCTGTCTCCAAAAATATTTACATTACGATTCCTAACAGTAGCAAAGTTACAGTTGTGATGTAGCCATGAAAATAATTGGAAGGTGAGAACCACTGTGCTGAGGTGTAGTCTCACGTGTGCCCACACCCCTGAAAAGAATCGATTCTTCCTTCCCTAGCAGTCATCCACTGTCAATCACGTGTTCTGAGAGAGGAACTTTTAAATCTCCAGTTACGACTGTGAAAATGTTACTTTTCTTTCTAGTTCAGTTAGTCTTTGCTTTAAGTATACTTGAAATGCTACTGTTAATTCATACTTCCTCCTAGGTGGAACTAACTTCCTTACATCATGAAATTCCTTTTGGTCTATCCCAAAGCTTCTTAACTTACCATGTACTTTACCTGATAGAACTTAGCCACTCCAGCATTTCTTAATTCAAGTTTTCATGGAACATACTTCAAGAAGCATTGGGTTAAGATATGTTTTTTATCTGATGATCAGCATTGACAATTTTCGACTTAGGTTTATTTTTCAGCAGCATAACCCTGGCGTTTTCCATGTGGTTTTCTTTGTGTTTATATTGCTTGGGTTTATTTCTAGAACATCCTGAATCTGTGGCTTCTTACGTTTCACTCATTTTTAAAAATCCTTAGTGTTTCTTCAAATATTGCTTCATCGGTATTATTTGTTCCTTCCTTTTGGGGAGCTTTTAATCATATATATGTATATACAGGCATAAACATACACACACACATATCTTATCTACATTCTCCTCCTTTATCCCCTCCTTCCCTCTCTCTCTTTCCTTCTATCTTTTCTGTTCTGTTCACCAAATAGTCGATTCTCTTTTCATCTGTGTCTAATCTATTCTGAAATAAGTCTGGTGAGTTGGTGATCTGGGGTAATGTATTTTTCAATTCTACAGTTTTTACTTAACATTCTGGTTCTCTGATGGAATTCTCCAGGTTTTCCAAACCTCTTTCTTGAGCCTCTTTTCTTGTTATTTTTAATTCTATGCCTGATCTGTCTAATATCCAAACCACCTATATATCTGTTGCTGTGTTCATCTATTTCCCCTAGGTCCTGTCTTTAATATACCTAACAAATGCTCATTAAATGGTGAACATAACATTTCTAACATGAAAAACGTATGGTTCAGTCTTCAACTTCTGGGAGGTAATAAAGAAAAAGAAGCTTGTAGCCATGGGTTGCACTGCTCTGAGGCAAGCTGCCCACTTAGCTCTCTAACACCTTCAAAGAGATGAAACTCTCTTTTAAGACTCTCTTTCCCAGTTCTCTGTTGGAGTTCAGGTCAGTTACAAAATAACCCACCATACTTGGTCTTTTAGCTTCTTTGTTTTCACAAATGCTGACCCCTTGTCCCTTTCATCTTCAAGACTCAACTAAATAATTCTCTCTCTTTGGAGCCTTCTCTGACATCTCTCCCATCTGGTCCTGTGCCTTTGGGAAGAGGCATTAATTAGTCACTTCTTCCCTTCAGGGCCCTGTTCTTAGCCATCGCCCTGCTGCTCTGGAATGATTTGCCAACGAAGAGCTTGAGGCTAGCAGCTCAGAGCATCTCACCCACAGCCGTGTTTATACTGGCTCATGTTCTATGTTTTAAATGATAAATTCACTGAAGGCATCCAAGAATTGGGGATCAAACATCTTTTATTCATGGCTTTTCTTGACAAATCTAAATATCTGAACTTAGTGTATGAAAACAACTGGTTGAAAATGCTTCACACTCTCTCACCAAGTGGTTGCTCTCCATTTCTCAGCCACACATATCTCTTATGTCTGTTACCTGTACCCATCCAGATTACCTGCCCATGATCCTTTGCACTTCGCTTGCAGCCTCTAGTCTGCTTGCGTGCCTCCCCACCTACCTGACTATTGTAGACAGATGCTGTATCTTGTCCTTCCTTCCAGCACCTACCACATTTCTGATGGGCCAGAGAGGATCAATTTATATTTGTAAACACATGGGCAAGGAAGTAAAATTATTCTGTGTAATGCTGCAGCAACAGACCCTTGACATGCATCTGTCAAAACCTGTAGAAGCACAAAGCACAGTGACTGAAATCTAACATGAATAATGGACTTCCATTTTTACTAATGTATCAATACATCAGCTCATCAATCATTAGTACTTCAACTTTAACAAATACACTTCACTGTACCAATACAGGATGTCAACAGGGAAACTTCTCAGTACTTCCTGGGGAACTTTTCTACAAATCTAATATTGCTTTAAAAATGTAGCCCACAGAGCTGGAGATGACTCAGCAGTTACTCCCTCTTGCTGCTTAGTCATGAGGACTGGAATCCTAGCACTCAGGTCAGAGGGCTCACAAATGCCTGTAACCCCAGCTTCGAGGGATCTGATGCCTTCTTCTGACCTCCCAAGGCACTTGTTTGTACACACACATACTCACAGAGACAGAGACAGAGAATTTAAATGCATCCCCTTAGGGCTAGTGAGATGGCTTAAGGGATAAAGCTGCTCATCTCTAAACTTGATGACTTGACTTTGATCTCTGGTATACACATGGTGGAAGGAGAAAACCAGCTCTCACAAGCTGCCCCCTGACTTTCATCATGTGTGCCGTGACATGTGAGTGTACACATGTACGCTCAAATGCCACTAACCAGCATGATCAAGGAGGCAACCAAAAGAGTATAAAATACATTTCTGCTGTGGACACAGACCAGAAGACAATGGATACCCACCCAGTTCTCTGAACTACCGCTCTCAGGAACAGCATGGAGAAAAGCCATTCCAGGCTGGGCTTGAGGTGCTGGGAGGACTAAAACACACCGAGGATGCTGGCTGGACCATCTGACACGCCTTTAGTTAAGGGTGCTAGCAAGATAAGAGGGACTTAAATCAGAGCCCGCAGGGGAAAGCAAGACTGAACAGCATAGACCCGAAAAGACCAGCAGGAAGGTCCAGCAGAGCTCCCTGGGAACTTAGACTCACCCAGCTCTCCTGTCACGGGGGATTTTCTAGGTCTGGTTCTCCTCCTGTGTTTTATAAATGACGCAGTAAAAGGCTTAACCTGCATTCACTCTGTCTCACACACACTAACATGCTAATTTTTGACACCAAGAGCACTTTCTCTCTTTTACATCTGAGTTGCTTATCTTGCTTAAGAAAGGGGGAGAGGTGCCAAATGGGGCGACAGATTGTTTATTCGTCGATGTATACTAATAGGCGCTTCATCAATAGTTGTTGAAGAAATAAATTACCGTACAAGATGCATAGCTTAATTGCAAAGAAGAGAGGGGTAATGGGGCCTTCTCATGATGGAGGAGGTCTTAAGAGCCACTCTTCAATCAAACCTGGGGGTATTTCCAAGAAGCCATCCACATCTGCATCCTCAGCCACGTGCCATCCCATCTCTCTTCGGGCTGCATGACTGCATGGCTCAGAGCATGCTGGGTGAGCCCTGCCGGTAGCGTGGGCACTGGGAGGTGACCCGTTGCTCGTGCCTGTTCTGACCTTGGGAGAGGGATGGGAAAGCCAGGCTCCGCCCTGCTGCTCAGAGGCCCCTTGCATACGTCAAGCTGGATGGTGACCAGAACTTCCTCAGAGTGCTGCTCCGGTGACAATAAAAGTGTGTTGTGCTTTTGAAATGAATGGATTTGGTAAAATGTTTTCTTACTTTTTCCTAGACATCGCGTGGTGGTATTACCAGTATCAGAGAGGTAAAAAAAAAAAAAAAAAAAAAGTAACTTGACTGTGTTGGTCACATAATTTGAAAAGGGAAAAACTTCTCAATTAAGTATATATTCTGGAATTAGCTTTTACCAGATTTTTTTTTTTTTGGCTCTGCTTAGAGAACTCAGCTTTTGTTTAAACAGCCAGGGTGTTTCTCTTAGGGATGAGGGTCAAGAAAAGCTTTGCTCCCCCTAAGAGACTCATATTTTTCCTTCCATGGTTGTTGAACAACTAAAATAAAGCTTGGAGCTGAATTGTAGCATAAACATATTAACTGTTTAGAATAAATGACCTGAATGTCTCTGTTCTCCTCCCATCCGCCAACATGGTCCAGCATTTTCTGATGGAATGGAATCAGCACTTTCTGATACAGTTCTTCCTTATCCATTTCTATTCTATTATTTAGTTCCTATAATCCACTTCACACTCTTCATGAAACAAAGTGGAATGTTTAAATAGGTAGAGTATGAGAAAATATCACAGTCTGTTTGACTAAAAAAAAAAAAAAAAAAAAACAGTTGTTTGACTCAGCCAGGAGAAAGGCAGACAGTGAGCAGGAGAAACAGTCTGCATCAAGATCTATACTCAACCGCCTCTGAGCCAAGCAGGCAGCATTAGTGCAGTAAAAGAACCTGAGGTGAAGCTGGGTGTGGTGGTGCATACCTTTAATCCCAGTAGTCAGGAGGCAGGGGCAGGTGGATCTTTGAGTTCAAAGCCAGCCTGGTCTACAGAAAGCCAGGTTCCAAGAAAGCCAGGCATACATAGAGAGACCCTGTCTCAAAAAGACAAAAAAACAAAACATGGAGGGGGGAACAAAAACAAAACAGTCCTAGATAAATGACAGAGGGCCTAGTGACTCCTTGGTGATCCTGCATGTCCAGCTCTAGTAGATGATGCCCTGGTAAGAATTTAAGACTCAAGATTTTCCAAGAGAAGTCAGAAATGCAAACCTGGTCATGGATTTTTTTTGTCTATTAACATTGGCAACTGGTTTAAAATGTATTTCATTTTTTTCTTATAAAATATGAGCTTCTTTCTATGTATTTTTTTTACAAAAACTCTCTTTGGACTACATGCAAGCTAAGGATCACTATTCTGTAGCCTCAAAATGGAATGGAGGATGGGTGGATGGGTGGGTATAAAATACAGTTCAAACCCTCTGCCCAACGCGCACGAGCACACACACACACACACACACACACAGGAGATGGTCACAGTTTGGGGTCATAGCCTTTGTCATCAGCCAGAGAAAATACTTCAGTGCCAGATACACCCCCAGGTGTGGGTCCCAGTGCTTGTGGTGTGGAGAACTGGCTTGTACACAGGCATGATGCTTGATAGGAGCAGAAGTACCTCAAGGCTGCTCACAAACCGGCTTTCCATCTGTGCTCCAATGAGGTAGAAGCCATGATGGAGACATATGGTAGCAGAATCTGATAGAAGAGTCCTGGACTGGCTGGAATCAAGGTCCAGCTTTGTCACTGTTGCCCTCTGTCACCAAAGCCTCAGACAAAAGGAGTTAATGACAGAGCTTGGAGAAGAATGACAACAGAAGACCGTTGCATGGACTCTGTTCAAAAGATAGTGCCAGAACTCACTGGCACTATAGGGAGCTAGATACAATACATTTTTTCTAAGAGGGTCCAAAGTTTTTATCCATCCTAGACCCTGAATAACCCGAAATCCTAAGATACTAAAAACCGTTTACTCTGAATCACAGAGTGTTTTGTCTGGTAGTCTCCACTGTATCCTCTTGCACAATGTAGTGTTCTGACTCACATTTACCCTGAGTGGTAAACATCCATCACCTTGAGAGTCACTTGTAATTAGAAAAATCACCTTCTCTATTAAGATAACTGACTTCTAAATATCAAGCCACCACACACAAAGTCACGTGAAAGCAGTTAACAGATTTCTAGAAGAGCATTACAAAGGGAAAAATTCTCATTGATTTTTATCCAACAGAAATTCCCATACCATTAACTTCAAGCTTAGTTTTGATCCAAGCTCAACCTGACTTAATAATTAGTTCATTGTTATCCTTAATAATGAAAATAATAACAGCAAGCAGCATTTGGCATTGACAATTCACAAGAACCAAAACAGCAAGGAAGCTCCCCATGTATTAGTTCTGGTTTTGTCTAACCAGGAAGCTAGTCCAGGGTCCTCCCCCTACTGGTTCTGCCTAGAAACATCCAGGGAATCCCTGAGTAGCCACAGGACGGATGTATATCTATACATAGACACATATTTGCAGTTATCCGAAGCAATGAAGCTACGAGGTGGTATGGAAGAGAGGAATGTCCAGATGTGGGCAAGTGTAGGCAGTTTCAAAAGCTGTGGACAAGTTAAATTATTATTTTTCCAATCAAAGGCCATGACTCATGAGGGTCACATCAGCATGGGTTTGCCAAGGCTAAAGTCCATCACACATCAGTTAAAGACAGCATTGCCTCATGATGTTTTGCCTTCAACTATGTCACAAAAAAAAAGTATGCATTTATGCATGTACTGGATTGCTGCATAAGTTACTTTTTTACTTATTGGTTTAGGCCCCTAGTAGTCATAGGTGCCTACTTCCCTGCATCTTGAGCCCCAGTGACCCAAATTTCTCCAGTCACGGAGGTGGCCACAGACTGGTCATTAGTGCAGGGCAACTCTGGAAAACACAGTTTGGCCATCAATGACAGAGTATTCACAGCCTTCAGAATCTGTTTAATCTGGAGCTCAATCCTATCTCCCAGATAACCTATCATCGGTTAGTAAGGAGAACTTCTCCACCTTAGTAAGGTGGGTTTAATAGTCAGTGTCTCAGTAATCGGCACCTTCTAAGCAAAGTGATGGGAAGCGAGTCCTGGTTATCAGGAATCGGCCACAGGGACATTAAGAAACAGCACAATATCACACATGTGCACACACACACATACAAATCTTCATTCTCCTGGGCCAGATAAATATTTACAGGTAGACACCTTCAAAAACAAATCATTTCTTTCCAAAAACATAGTTTTCCATTTTCTTATTTATTTTTAATATGGTTTTTTAATTCTTCTTTCTTGACGGGAGCTCTCTGGGCCTCACCCAGTGGACCTTTGAGAGACGATATGGGAGGTATATTATAAACCTACAGCCCCTTCTGAAGTTTCTTCAGAATGTACACAGTTAAAGACACATGCATTTTTGTGCTGGGACTAAGCAGTAACTGATATCTTAGGGTGAGTCTGAGTTCTCGTGAGACACCCCGAGCTTTCTGCATTACACTTCTGTGAACCTCCCCCTTTCCCTTGCTTTTCTTTTTTTTTGGGCACTGGCCCTTTGATTTACACAGAAACCTTCTGCATTTAGATAATTGGTACTTAACTCATTAGCTGCAATCCTAGCAATAATTAAAGGCTCTGTAAGAACTGTGAGGAAATTGGCCACTTGCCACAATGTAACACAAACAGAGTATCTTATTTGTATTGAATCATTATCTGCTTCCATCCCAGAAGAATTAGGTGATGTGTGGTGCCCAGCATGTTAAAGAGATAACAATTAGGCTTTGCTGCCACATTATTGCAACATCCATTACCTTTGGGACTCTGAGGCACAAGATACAAATGTTGACAGATTTGTTTCCTGTTGGGATTTAAGTATCAAAGGGAAAAATGACAGTAGCAGAGGAAATCTGGCACAAAGAACCCAGCCCTGATTACAGAAAGCCTACGGTTGTTGACCCTGTTCACCCTCCTCTGTGATGCGAACCCAGCCTGCCTCCTCTCTGACTTGTCATAGTGCAGAGAGGTTCCTGCATTCCCAGCAGCCTGCCCATCTCACCCTTGTTTTCACAAGGTGGAAGTTGGAGTTGTTCAATATATGGATTTGCTGATGTCTGTAAGACAGCAATGGGCAGAGGAGGGTAGATGGTAAACGATCCTTGACTGAAATAAATTTACAGAAAGCATTCTGGCAGGGCCCAAAGGAAAGTAAGCACTCACTTATCCCTGTGCAAGGCTAAGCTCCTGGAAGCACCACTGATGGGTGAAAACTTCGAGTTGCTTCCAGGGAAGATAAGTAGTTCAGCTGACAGGCGCTTTGCAAACAAGCTTTGCACCAATACTCCATTTCAGTGCACATGCTGGAAGTTGAACCCCTAGTCTCTATGACTGTTCATAGAGCCTTTCAAACACCCTGGAAGCCTTTAGTTATACACAGATGCTCCTGTTGAAGTCACTTCCCTAGTACTTGCGGGTATCTAGCAGACATTATAGAACAATATAGTCAGGTTCTTTAAAGCCATATTTTATATACCATAATTTGAAATTTCTACTAAGCCTCCCTAGCATCTCCTTTGCTAACCCATATGCTGAAACTTGACCCATTTTGAAACTAACTATGATGTCTTCCCCTTTGGAAGGTCTCATTCTGACCAGTTACTTGTGTCTCTGCATAGAAAGCAGAGCCAGTGTGCATCAATTTGAATATGCAAAAAAGGTAATTTGAAAGAAAAAGAAAAGATGTTTCTGTGTGGATGTGTTTTAAACATTTCTACCCTCATCTCCCTATCTGAGATGCTGATGTTCCGTCCCCTTTGCTGTCTATCACACCTAGAGTAACACAGGGGACAGACTGGGAAAGAGAGTAAGTGGACAGGGGAGTGGGGCTCATGGCCCAAGACCACTGGGAGCATGACCCAGCTCAACCCCCAAAGTCCCAGGTCCCAACATCACTCTTTTAACAGCTCAGACTATGGTCCGACAGAGACCAAGGAGGCCACGCTCTGACGCCATCCCCTCTGCTTCCAGACAAGATCGAGGATGAGCTAGAGATGACCATGGTTTGCCACCGACCTGAGGGACTGGAGCAGCTCGAGGCCCAGACGAACTTCACCAAGAGAGAACTGCAAGTCCTTTACCGGGGATTCAAAAATGTAAGACCCTCAGAGGCTCGGGGGCCTGCAGTGATTTCACTTGACTAAGCTTTTCAGGTGCCAAGGAGGTCCGCAGTGTGCAGAGGTTCAAGAAGGCCACCGCTATGAACCCGCACTGGGTGAGAAGGCGAGATTGCAGGAAGCAAGGCCTCAGCAGACAGGAAGCACACCCACTGTAGAGAAGTACCACAGGGCGGTGTGACCTCAGAGAACCCCTCCCAGCCCAGATGCCAACCTGAGCTTGACGCTGACCTTTGACCCTCTGTTTGGTGACCAAATAGTAATGGGATTGAGCTCTACTGATCTGTGCTAACAAGACCCGCAAAGGCTGATGGATAAGCCTGACTGTCACTGTGCTCATTTCTCCTGAAAGTTAAATCAGTGGGACCAAAATTCTTCTCCTACTGCTGGGACCTTCTCTTTCTGTGAGCCACACAGGCAGCCAAGTTCTTAGCAAAGGCACACGCAAGGAAGGAAGTTCAAAACTGACACACACGTGAGTGTCGTCCCCCACCCCCGCTCCCACCGCCCCCTGCCTTCTGGGCTGCTTCAGGAGCAGCCTGGACATGGAGTTGGGCTTAAAGCTTACATCTCAGAGCACAATCATCTATCCAAATGATTGGGTGGAGAAGAGCAGACCACCACATGATCTGGTTGTCTCCCTCCAGGTAGGGCTTGCTCAGTTGTCCTATAGCTAACTGTGCTGGTCATGGTGTCTGGTCTGCTGCCATTGGGCTCCTCTCTTCCTCCTAATGTTGAAGAGGCCATGTTAATAGTGGCCAGCTGAGGTGGAGCAGGGCCCTAGGTGGTGGTTGCCCAATTGGGCACTTGGCTGAGAGGGGACCAGAAAAGAGAAGAAAAGCCATATACATACACATACATACATATATGCATCTGCCATAGTGTCAGTATCACCTAACATTGCTAGCCCTGTTGAAAGGGAACTGTTAGTCACATTCCACAGATCAGTGTGTTCAAGATCACAGAATGCCTTGGGCAAGGTCAAAAAGCTAGAATAGGTTTCACCAGGATCCAAACCTAGACCTTTGTAGCCCTGAAGCCAAGACTCTACCAGCACAGTACCTATCCTGTAATGACTTCCCCCCACTTGCAAACTAGCTTTTCATGATAAGGTTACCTCCAGGGCCCCCTGAAGATGCCCAGTAAACAGGTGTTTCCCCAGGCTCTGCCTAGAAGAGGGGGCATGAGAAATCTGCTCAGTCGCCACCCCCTGGTACCTGCTCCCTGGTACTTCCTACTCAGTCTGTCTCTCCTCCACACAGGAGTGCCCCAGCGGTGCAGTCAATGAAGAAACGTTCAAGCAGATCTACGCTCAGTTTTTCCCTCATGGAGGTGAGTATATCCTTGAAAAATATCCTTCCAGAATCCCCTTCCAGTGATCAGCCTTCCCTTCCTCAACTCCCATGTTCTTTGTCTCTGTCTTCTTCGAAGTCAGAGGAGAATTCAGGGTGAGACTTTTCCTTACTGCAAAATACAGAGTTCTCTGAAACACAAAAATGGATCCGCCGTAGGAGAAGGGTCGATAATGCCATATCATAAAGTCTCATAACAGCTCTAGAAAGCAGGTGCTGTGATCCCAGAAGGTACAACTGAGTTTCAGAGACAATCAGAAATTTACTCATGACCACACAGCTTGTATGTGGCAGGCCAGAAATAGAAAAGTCTATGGGACAAAAGCTTTGCCGTCTTGGTTCCTTAAATGGCTAAGACAGGTTGAAATTCTGCAAACAACATTAGTAAATAATACAGACCATAAAAAAGAAAAATCAATGAAGGAAATAAGTTGTGGGCAGCATGAAGCTGCACTTACTTACAAAGCCAGGTTACTGAGGGCTACTGTTCCCCAGTTGGGAACAGCTCCACACATCAGAGGATCCTTCCTCCTGTGACCTTCTTGGGTCACCTGTCCACAGGTGTCACCTGAACAGGTGCAGAATAGAGACTCAAGTGTCCCACATCCTTCTTGGGCCCTTTCTCTCAGGAGCCTTTCTAGCAGTACCCAAGTGTCTCCTTAGGGTGGGACTGAGTACAGGGCCTCTCTCTGTTGTGGAGAAGTAGCTTCATTTCATGCTGCCACCAGACTCCCACTTTATGACTGTCATAGAGACAGTTTTCACTATGTGCAGGGAAGGCTCGGTTTAATGTATTTGTTCACGTGTTTCAAGAGTCAGGTCTTGCTACATCCCATATTACAGATATGTGCAATGGATGCTCTGAGGTGTTGCATTAGATATCTACAGGCACAGATATATGGGATCAGCTTTGATCCAAGCTCTGGTCTTTGCTCGCAAGGGATGTCACGGCAAGGACCACTGCTCAGGATATCTCATTTCAGTCACCGCATTATCATCCACCAGTGAAACAGGCCTGAGAACCATTCTCAAGATGACCAAGTGGAGAGACAAGAACCTATCTAACCTTTTGCTAAAATTAACCTCTCACCTAAACTCAAAAGGCTGAGCAAATGGGTCTCGGGCCCTCCTTCCTCTCCTCTCTCTGACCCACCTCCGCCTGTTTTCCAGGGCTGTCTCTGCCCTCTGTGGAGCCTGGCCCCCAACTCACCCACCTTTCCCTCTGCTTTGCAGATGCCAGCACATACGCCCATTACCTCTTCAATGCCTTCGACACCACCCAGACAGGCTCTGTGAAGTTCGAGGTACAGCACGTGGGTCCAGTCTGGGTGTTCCCTGGTTCCACATTGCCTCTCCCTCCAAATCTGGGACCCCGGAGGAAAGGGTTAATTATCCAATACCTTCAGTTAAGACAAGAAATTATTCATTTAGCAAACATGACCTGAGGACAGGGAAGAGGCTTTCCTTGTCGTCCAGAAATTGGGAATGGGGTGTAGACCCTTGTGTTCTGCATGCCTGGTGGTAGCCTTTGGTCCTAGCTTTTTGCATTTATTAACCTGTTTAGCTTTTATATCAGTGCTACTAAGCAGGGTAGTTTTATCATTTATTGTCATCTTAAAGAAGAAGAAAATGAGGCAGAGAGACTGAGTAGCTTTCTCAAGGTTAAAGAGTGAGTGAGTAGCCAAGGAGGCTTTTGAACACCGGCGGTATGTTTCCTCGGCCTGTGTCATAGCCATCATAACGTACAGTCCCTCAGATGTTAAGCAACCATTGCAGCTATGGGTTAGGATCGACAAGGGAGGCAGAATTAACTGCCTAGAAGTGCCTCACACACACAGAGCTCTACTCTTCCTCAAGGGGCATCAGAAACTGCAACGGTGTAGGTATGGGGAATGGAAGACAGGAGTCCTTCATTGGGAACGGTCATTTCCATCTGGCTGACGAGAGGATGTGGGAGGTGCCATTTTGTAAAAACGCGTAGTCCAACCTGGAGGTCAGGCTCCGCTTTATCCATGCAGTGGCTCAGTGATTAATGTTACACCTACCTTTTCCACATCTTAGGACTTTGTGACTGCTCTGTCCATTTTGCTGAGAGGGACAGTCCATGAAAAACTAAGGTGGACGTTTAATTTGTATGACATCAATAAAGACGGCTACATAAACAAAGAGGTAAGTGAGCTGAGCTGAGAGCAGGAGACATGAGATGGGCACAGTGAAAGTGACGCAATCAAAAGCAACCCAAAACCAGGGAAAACATTGAGTGAAACCGAGCCCATCCCTAGCAAAAATGAAGAAGCCCACCGCTGATATCTCCCCTCTCCCATCCTGCCCTAGTGCCTAGGAAAGTGTCAAGCCATTTCTCACAAGCTCACACAGATGTGATGGGCTGGCATTGTCTTGTTTCCGGGTAAAGAGTTTCTTCTCCAGGGAACCTGCATTCCCACTGGTTAGCAGCCTAGCATTAAAGCTCAAGGTGTGCATGGAAGGCTGCAAGAAGTGCCCAGAAGAGAACAGAGAGTTCTTTAAGGTGGAGGTGGTGACAGTCATTGGAGCCCATTACCCTCATCTTAACAAAACCAAAGAAAAAGATGATTGGGGTGGTGGGCAGCTGTCTCAAAAAGAAAACAAGCAAGCAAACAAACAAAACCAGAGAATTTCAGATTCCTCACTGCCTCACTAAATCTTGCTACATGTGTTTAGGCAGTGACCCACCCATGGACTATCACTCAGGTCACCTGGGTGTCTGCTGCAAACCTGGGGCCTTGACAATAACATCTGGAGCGTCATCTTGCTGAGCTCCTGTATCTCAGGCATGACGCCTGGAACCATGAAGATCATCTCTAACCTTCACCTCAACACTGCAAGGTTCTCCCTCACGTAGAGGGAGGACTCCCATTCAGAGTATATACACAGCAGAGTTCCCTATTCGTTCAGTCCTGGGTTCTCCACACAGATCTGAGAACTCTTTCAGTTTCCTGGGTGCTGGAGGCAAAACGGTGAGCGCTCAGACCAGCTCTGACTGACACGGAGCAGTGTAGTGGGATGGACAGTAACAGCAGGCTTCAGAATGAGAGGTGGATGTTTTGTTAAGAGTCGGCAAGGGCCTCTCTAAGACGGTATTGCCACACCAGAGCCAGTCACTCCCAAAAATGAGGGAAAGGGGCACAGGAAGAAGGAACGGCCACTAGAGGGATTTCCAAGGAAGGCAGAGTTCCACATGCCCTCCAAACTGAGTAATCTTACAAACTGCTCCCTTTTTATAGTGGGCAAAGCAGGCAGAGTTTTCACCACTAATGTCTGTCAGACATTTTAGACGGCAGAATTAATGAGGTGTGGACACCAGCGTGGGTAGGTAGCTTTCTAAGACCTCTTCCTAGCAAGCATGCTAGTACACTCTTACCAAACTTGCAGGCAATGAGAATCACAAGCATTCAAAAGAATTTTTTTCTCTCCCTTCTCTAATAAAAGTTCTCGAGTGGAAAAGAGCTCAAAGGCCACATGGGTGCAAAGGGCTAGTAAAATGCACCTTGTGAAATGAATGCACACAAACCCATTTCCTAGTTCTATATGTTGGGGAGACACCCAAGGACACCCGATCATTTTTTTAAACACCCTTCTTTAATTAAAGAGGAAAAAAAAGGAGCAAGTTTCCTTAGAGAGCTGTGTGTCTTGGGATTAGGAAAGGAGAAATAGAAAATGAACCTGAATCCTGATCGGGGCAGGTCAAACAACTCCAGGCATCAGCCTGGAGGAGTTTTTAAAAAGCCAAAGCAAATGCAATTTAATCCACAAAATAAAACATGATAATATCAAATTGTCACCAATAGAATATCCACAAATCCAAAGAACTAAGTACATAAACAAATGAAGAGAAGAGACCTCTGACTTTCAGAAGTATTCCAGGATGTCTACAATTATGAGTCACTTAAATAAAGAAAGCGTCGGATTCCCTATGGATATTGGATATTGGCTCCCCTGTCCTAATTTGAAACAGCAACAGAATCTGAGAGAATTTTTTAATCTCTCACCTAAAACATTAACTTTTTAAAGAAGATATAGAATTTTCATTAAACAAATACCACAGAGCTCATGTTTGCTGTCAAGGTGTGCTGACAGACACTAAAATCAGAGTTGACAGACAACCCCTTAATGGAGTAACCACCAGTCACAAGACACAGCCACAGCGTGTGCCACCCTGATGGTGCTTTGGTGAGGCTGGACCACCCATCGCTTCTCCAAAGCCTGCCCACGCTGAGAGACCCGCCTATAAAACAGCTGAGCAGCACTCTCGTCACACACAACAGGTCCTGAAAACGCGAAGAACACACAGCTTGACACAAATGCAGTCTTAAGCAGAAAAAGATATCCATGGGAAAACGGATGAGATATAAACAAACTACCGTTTAATAAATAATAGTGAAGCAATGTTAATTTCCTGGGTTTGACCATTTTTATACAGTTTTACATGTTTTAATATTAAGGGAAACTGAGTGAAAAAGTATACATTAGCCTTCTGTATTGGTTTTTAAAACTTTTCTTATAATTAATAAACTTATTAATTGTAGGTTTAGAGAAAACCTCAGTGTCCTGTGGGTAATCCTTATGTTGGTTACATTTTTTTTCTTAACTTAAAATAGCAATAGAACTTGTGAGTATGTTTTTAATTTTTTTTTTCAAATATCATTTATGACAATTTATTCCATTTGTATCCTGGGTGTGTCCCCCTCCCTCTTCTCCTCTCAATCCCATCCTCCCTTCCTCTTCTCCCCCTATATCCCTCCCCTAGTCCACTGATAGGTGAGGTCTTCCTCCCCTTCTATTTGAACCTAGCCTCTCAGGTCTCATCAGGACTGGTTGCATTGTCTTCCTATGTGGCCAACAAGGCTGCACCCTCTCCCCAGGGGAAGGTGATCAGAGAGCCTGTTACTGAGTTCATGCCACAGAAAGCCCCTACTCCCCTTATTAGGGAACCCACTTGGAGACTGAGTCTATGGGCTACATCTGAGTAGGGGTTTTAGGTCCTCTCCATGCATTGTCCTTGGTTGGGGTATCAGTCTCTGCAGGGCCTTTAGGGCTCAGCTTTTTTTTTTTTACTCTGTTGGTCTCCTTTTGGACCTCCTGTCCCCTCCAGGTCTTTCTGTCTTCCCCTTCTTTCATAAAATTATCTGCACTCTGCCCAAAGTTTGGCAGCCTCTCCTTCCATATCTTGATTGGTAGAGTCTTTCAGAGGCCATCTGTGGTAGGCTCCTGGCCTGTTCCTTGTCTTCTCCTGATTCTAATGTCTATCTCATTTGTCCTTCTGAATGAGGACTGAGCATTTTCACTAGGGTCTTCCTTGTTGTTTAGCTTCTTTAGGAGTATAGATCAGCTATTAAAAACAAGGAAATCATGAAATTTGTAGGCAAATGGGAACTAGAAAAGATCATCTTGAGTGAGGTAACCCAGAAGCAGAAAGACACACATGGTATATACTCACTCATAAGTGAATATTAGCCATATAATATAGGATAAACATACTAAAATCTATACTCCTAAAGAAGCTGTGAGGATGTTTTAAAGGCTGGTCTGAAATATCCACTAACCTGTAAATTAGAACAATGCTTCATGGTTTCAACCTGCAAATGGGGAATCCAGTGCCATCCCTCACTGGGGACAAAGAAAGTAAGTGTCACCTACTCAAGATGCCTGAAGGCAGATAGGACCCCCCCCCCCCCCCCCGCTTTCCCTGAGAAAGGTGTTGTGTCTTGTCCCTACTAAAAGGTCCTCGTAGCCATTCTGCTTGGCTAGAGGAATCCTAAGCAAATCCTAAATGCTGTCACCTAAGGTTTGACCTTACGGTCCCAACAGTGTGTTTCTCCATGTCCCCTTCCAGGAGATGATGGACATAGTCAAAGCCATCTACGACATGATGGGGAAGTACACCTACCCTGTGCTCAAAGAGGACACTCCCAGGCAGCACGTGGACGTCTTCTTCCAGGTACGCACGCACCTACGCAGAGGCTTACACTGATTGGCCGAGAGATGCTCCTGCGAGGTGGAGCAGTGTGTTGCAGAAGAGAACAGGGAACATATGTTTTTATGATATTTAACTATGGTAAATGTCATACTTGCAGGAGCAGAGTGATGGAGAAAACTTTATCCATCCCCTCTGTGTACCTACTGAGCGCGTTTGTCTGGGCTGAAAAGGGGAACAAAAATCAGAAACCAGGGTCAAGTGAGACTGAACGAACCATAAGCGGGAGAGTTCAGCCTCGATCCAGTAGGGAATGGGTGGATACCGCCGATGACCGTGCGGAGAAGTGGTTTCCTCAAAGCTGCTCTTAGCTTTTAAAAAGTCTAGCAACAGAGAGCACCAAAGAACTCAGGGTTCGCTGAGCCCAAGCCTCCCTCTTTGTACAGAAAGTTTGCACACAAAGTCTACACGGAAAAGGACCAGAGCCTGTTACTCCAGTGTTCTTTCTGCCAGATAGAGAAGCCAAGCAGGAAGTGTGAGGACCACATCAGTTATGGTTTGGAAATGGTTTGGGCGTATGGCCAAGGTTCACGGAAGCCTGGTCCTCAACATGGCAGGGTTTAAGGTCACGGAATTCTTAATGGGTGGGGCCTGATCAAGGTGACTAGGTCCTTGGGAGCATTCCCTCAGAGATACTAGTGCTGAGTCAAATGAGCTAGTCTGGCTCTTTCTCTGGCTTCCTGTTTTGTTGTGTGACCACTTCCACATGTGCCCACTGTGATGATGTCATCCTCCATGAGGCCGTCACCTGATGGAAAATGGTGTCTTGATCTTGGACCTCCAAAACAGTACTTCTCAATGTATGGGTCTCAGCCCCTCTGGCAAACCTCTATCTCTAAAGAATGTTTACATTATAGGTCACAACAGTAGCAAAGTTAAAGTTATGAAGTAGCAACAAAAGTCACTTTATGGTTGGGGGTCCCTACAACATGAGAAACTGTATGAAAGGGTCACAGCATTAGGAAGGTTGATCACTACTGCTCTAGAACAATAAGATAAACAAACCTCGTTTCTTTTTTCAACACCCAGACTCAGTTATTTTGTTATAATAACAGAAGCAGTCTACCACATGTTGGGATGTCAGCATAATAATAATGTAACAATGAGGTAAGTGTTGAGACCAATATTTTGGTATAAAGAAGCCCAGGAGGACCATAATACCATGACCAGGAACCAAGGAGCTAGCGAAAGACCTTCCTAATTCTAGGATTAACAGAGAAAAAATTGTGAAATGTTAAATATCGGGTTCTTTAAAGACCCCTCTGTTGTGTCTTTCAGAAAATGGATAAAAATAAAGATGGCATCGTAACTTTAGATGAATTTCTTGAATCCTGTCAGGAGGTAAGGAGAGGTCTCGGGAGACAGTATCTCTGAGGAGGGAATCTGGGGCATGGGGACTGTAGAAGGAAGGATCTGAAATCTGCACACACCTGCAACCCTGGGCTCGGAATCCCACCACCTCCACGTCTCAGCCGGGCCTGCTCAGCATATGACCAGCAGACAGCAGAAGCTCAGGTCCGGGTGATGTGAAGGCCTAGCAGGTCATTGTGGAATGAGATTTGCCGAATAGGTGGCCCTGTCCTCCTCTCTGCCTCCGTGCCCCTTCCTCAGATACAAAAGAACAGCGGGAAGACCTTCAACAGGATCCCAATCCAGTGTGAGTGAAATTGCCTGAGGTTCTTCCAAAAGGGTGTTTTCAAGCCTATTCCAGATACTCTAGAAGGGTCTAGAAATTGTCATTGTAATTTAAATGCCCAATACCAAGGCCACTGGAACTCACTTGTGCAAACAGGACTTCTCAGAGTACTTCTCAGAGTTAAAATACAGGTGGGGCCTGCACAGGTCTGAGGCCAGGCTTGCTTTGTGCATATACCTCAGGAGACTGTGCTGCTCCTTGGACTATGCTTTGGTTAAATCTCATGAACAACTGTCACTGGTGCCCTGCCCAGCCCTGAACTGGAAACAGTTGCTATCTACTTAAAAGGTTTATGCTCTACCTCATTCCACAAAAGCACAGCCTAAGCTTCCCCTCCCCACTCCCCCCCCCCCCCGCCCAAAGAAAAAAACCACTGCACTACAATGCCAGGTTGTAGAGGAGGCTGTATTAACACACAAAGATCACCGACCAAAGAGCTTCCGCCACATGAAAACCCTCCAGGCAGACGTCCCATATGACCGTGTTCCAGATAGCTAACAATTAGGCCAGAGTGGATCCTGCCCCCTTTTAACCGAGCTTTACCATTGTCCTGGATTGTCCAAGCTCAGCCTGAGGGTCACCCATTAGTTGACATATCTTTTGAGTAGTCTTTGGATCCCAATCAAGTTCCTAGGCAGCCAGAAGAACAGACACTAAGAAAGAGAGTAAAATCGGGCCGGCAGCTTCACCTGTGGAGTTAGAAGTGTTTAAATATTTAATCATTATGAACAGACTAAGCAGCTATGCCTGTCATAGAAAACTGGCACTACAATATTAAGAGGGTGGTTAATGCTACAATGAGTGACAGAGAGTGATTGTAAATGCTATCATGCTAATGTCAAACACCCAACAGAAGTGTTCTTTCTTTACTTTGGTTTCCAGGTGAAAGAGCTTTTCAGATCGTGTTCCTCCGTTATTCCCATGTAACTCATTTTTTCACTACCTCACAATAGGTAGATGTTATACTCAATCCCACTTTATACATGGGGAAACTAAGGCACAGAGAGGATAAGTAACATGGGCAGGAAGTAAGAGGTCCCGGGATTGATCACAAGCTGCCTAACTCCAGAACTCACAGCAACTTACAAAGATTCAGATCCACATAATAACTTTGATCTCTTTTAATTTTCTCTATTAAAAGCCTGCTTTCTCAACCTTAAACTCAGTGGGACACACACACACTCATACACACTCACTCACACACACATATATACACGCATATGCACTACATCAGCTTTAGACACCACAAGTTTTAATATTTCATATTTTTATTATATTTTAATTCAAATGTAGAAGTGTGGTACTGAGTATGAAAAAAATAAGAACTTTGCACCTTTCTTTAGTTATACTTTAGAAAGACATATGTGGTGGGACACACCTTTAATCCCAGCACTTAGGAGGCAGAGGCAGGCAGATCTGTGAGTTCCAGGACAGCCAGAGCTACATAGAGAAGACGCCCTGTCTCAAATATACCTTAGAGAATATATGTTATGAAATATAAAATACAGACAAGTACAAATACAAACAAAGCTAAAAGATCTCTTTGAAGATTAATAAAATTGATGAATGCTTACTGAGACTGAGTAAAATGAGAAAGATTTTTTTAAACCCTCAAATTGATGATATCAGAAGTAAAAAACATTTTCTATCAGTTTTTCCGATATTAAAAGATAGTAATTTTTTTCCTCAGTAATTTTGACAATTTGCATAAGATGTAGGAGTTTCCTAAAAAGCACAGCTTTTCAAAACTAACACGAAAAGAAAACAAAAATGTAAATAGTCTTATGTCTCATAGGCATTGAATCTGTAATTTAAAACTTTACCCAAGAGAAATGACAGACTTAAGTAGCTCCTATCGTGCATTCTTCCAAACATTTAAGGAAGAAATTATACTAATCTCAAGAAACAGAGGATAAAAGAGAACCTTCCCAGTTTGATTGATGAGGTTATCATAGCCTTAAGATGGGAAGTTGCAAGGTTGGTTTAACATCCAAGAATTAGTCAGTATAATTAATCACAGTAATCAAGTAAACAGGAAAAACTGTAATTATCTCCACAGAAGTGAAAAACCATTTCATACAACACATTGACGGAGCAACTTAAAGAAAACCCATGAGGTTGTTTTTCTCTCCTGAATGTCGGTATGGTGCCTCTGGCCTTGAGCTAAAGGCTAGCTAGACTTGACCCCTTGTAATGTTGCTTGTAATACTGTTTGTAATGCTGCTGCTGATTTCCTTTCACGTAGAAACCCCACTCTTGAGATTTGCTCAGTTACTGATCTCTTGAGAAGAAGCCTCAAACAGCTCTAACCATCCTCTCTCCCACTCCTCTCTTCCTCAGGATGACAACATCATGAGATCTCTACAGCTGTTCCAAAACGTTATGTAACTAAGAACACTGGCCATCCTGCTCTCAGAGACAATGAACAAACAAACACCTTAATGCCCTGATCTGCCCTCGTTCTGATTTTACACACCAACTCTTGGGACAGAAATACCTTTTACACTTTGGAAGAATTCTCTGCTGAAGATTTTCTACAAAATCTGGCATCAAGTGGCTCAGTCTCTGATTGCCAACTCTTCCTCCTTCCTCCTCTTGAGAGAGATGAGCTGAAATCTGAGTTTGTTTTGGGAGCATGCCCATCTCTTCATGCTGCTGCCCCGTGGAAGGCCCCTCTGCTTGAGCTTAAACGATAGTGCACAATTTTATGCTTACATATCCCCAACTCACTGCCTCCCAGTCAGGCAGACCCTGGTGAATCTGGAATCCAGAGGACCTGAGCCAAATGTACACCATCCTCTGATGGCCTCCCAAGCCAATGTGCCTGTTTCTCTTCCTCTGATGGGAAGAAAGAGTGTTATACAGTTAGAACAGTTAGAGTTTACCATGCCAAGATTGGGAGAGGCAGCACCTAACACTTGTAGAATAGGACTGAATTATTAAGCATGGTGTTATCAGATGACCCAAACTGCCCATGTCATTTGTTTCCAGAGGTAGGGACTAATCATTCTCCCACACTATCATCTGTGCTCATAGAGCAAGTCTCTTAACATGCCCAGGAGGGGAACCATTGCCCAGTGGTCTATCCCTCCTCTCCATCCCCTGCTCAAGTTGAACACTGCATGCCCCTCCCAGAAGGTCCAGAATGCCTGCAAAATGCTGTACTTTTATACCCTGTTCTAATCAATAAACACAACTATTTCGTACACTCTCAATCACTTCTTCCATGACTTCATTGCCCAGAAGAGGTAAGTTGTGACAAAGGATGGTTAGTCCACCCACTTGACCTTGGGTTCCTACTACTTTCTTGGGGCCACAGTGCCTTCACCCTTAAACTATCCTCAGTAACATTGAACCCAACTGCAGATGCTGTGACCATATGCAAATGCAACTTCAAAACAAAGCTTTTTACAACAGCTCCTGTCTAGTAAGATTGCCACTCCCAAGACTCCAAGATAGAAACCCCAGAGTCCTATCTGCTGCTGTTGGGGATACAGAGCTGAAAAGGATCAGGCCTCTTTGCTGAGGGTGTGGAGTTCAAAGATTGATTAAGGAGTTCTGTCTTACCACCATAAAATGATTACTAGGGTTCAACATCATGCATCTTAGTTTTCCCAGTGACACCACATTAAATTTTTTTCTAACAGGAGCATCCTTGAATAGATTTATGGAAGCGCTATTATCTGTCAAGGGCAGCATTGAAAGTTTTGTAGACATTCTCTTATTTCATGCTCATGGTAGAACATCCCAGAAGGTAGAATCTTGGTTTTCCTTATGAGAACCCTGCTGCTCAGAGGGGTAAGGGGACCTTCATATAACACCCCCCACTCGGTAAGAGGATTCTCCTTGATTCCAGAAACTGAGAGCATTTCCCACAAATCTCAGTCATTTGTAGTCAGGAGATGTGTTCTGGTTTCTTCTCTATTATGGTCATAAGCACAATGACCAAAAGCAGCTTGGGAAGGAAAGGGGTTATTCCATCTTACACTTGGTAGTCCATCACGATCAGGAGAAGCCAAGAAAGTAACTGAATCAGAGACCAAAGCTCACGTTCCTAAGCAGCCCAGGCTCACTTGTCTAAGGATGATACCATCCACAATGGGCTGGGCCCACACATGTCAATCGGCAATCAAGAAACTATCCCCACGGGCATACACTCAGGCCAGTCCAATGGAGGCGATTCTTCAACTCTGATTATCTTTGCCTGAGTATGTCTTGGTTTGTGTTAAACTGACAAAACTGTGAGTCATGGGTATTCTTCAAAGCCACTTACCAGATGAGGAAGCTAGGAGAGAGAAGGGGGATGTAGCCAGAAGCTGGGGGCCTATAGCAGAACCAGGCTACCACAGCACCTGTGTGCATGAGTTACTCCCAACATGGTGGCCATTGGATATCTCCTTTCCTAGTTGGGAACTGTTTGGTCCACACCTTTGTTCCTCTATTCAAGTGTCCTGAGTATGGTCATGTGACCTTATAAGACATTTGACCCCTGCTAGACATTGGTCTGTCCCAAATGAGGCATCTTCCTGGATTCAAGCTGAGCATCTGTACCCATGGCCCTTCTATGTGATCCACATCGCTAAGTGATATGAAGTCTGGGGCAGTGGTTCTCTGCCCTAGCTGCACTTCAGAGCCACCTCTGAAAAATACCAATGCTGATGACCCAACACACATCAAAGAATGAGGTTGGAGGCCGGGCACCAGCACATTTAGATATTACACTGGAGTTGTACTGTGCATTAAGGGCTAAGATGAGAAACTGACCACACCCACCTCTAGAATGGAGCTTATGATGTGAACCACTCTTGGCCATAACAACCAGCCTGGGCTGGTTCAAACAGCAAGAATCTCAAAACTTGTGCTGGGAATAACAGGACAAAGATGTTTTCTCTTCTGGGCATGAAAAGGAAGGAACACTCCCTAAGATATGCTGGTATCTATTTAGGCATTCCAAGCATTTTTTTCTGCCAGCCAAAAGGCGAAGGAAACACGTGTCAATCATATAAAACGAGGCAGAGATGTAATTATAAAAGAAATTGAGACCTTAATGACATCATGAACTATCAAATCAAGCTGTGTATGAAGCTAGACATTCTGACCTTCAAAGATGCTTGCATTATCTGCTTATGGAGTGAGTGTTTCATATTGTGTCATTAGTCCCTGGGGAGCAGAGACAGTGACATTTTTTGAAATGTTAAATGCAGAGACATTATCCCAGATGGGTTGAGGCAAGATCTCTAGTAGTGGAGCCCTGAGCAGCAGGTTGCTTTCAAACTCTCCAGGTGACACCGGTGTGTACCTAAAGTTGTGAAGCCCCGCTCTAAGCTAAAGGAAGGATTGGTATCTCTTTCCCTGTGTTAGCCAGACAACACATAAGAAACTGAAATGAGCCCTGAGCACCCTCAAAATGTTCAGACAAAAATTAAAAGGGGGGATTCAAATCACTCTTCAAATTAATAATCAGACAGAAGGAAGAGGGCTGTCCTGGCTGAGTTGGCACCATTTACCAGTTAACCGTGTAATAGATACCATGGATGCCTTATCCATATTCCCATTCACTCAGCACTTGCCATCACCGTGCAGGTGGGCTTAACCGCTACCAACTACCAAGACTTTTGTGGGCTGGGTGTCTCCTGCATAGAATTACTCTGGCCATGAGAGTCCCACTCTGTCTGTGGGCAGGGTGGGGCAGAATAAATAGGTCACCAATGTCTGTAATGAGAGACCCAACCCCATGACCACTGGGACTTGGTGGATTAATACCCCACATCCTTCCCCTCTCAGTAGGGGATCTTGGAGGTCTCTTTTGTCTCTCTGAGCATCCTCAATTTCTCACAGCAGTAACCTACAATCAGGCAGATATAGGTGTGTCCTGCTTTCATGAACCTTATATTCTAGTGGGAGGAAACAGATAAAAAAAATTTTTTCGATGAGGAGAGTAAGGGTAAGGTTGGATACTCTATGTGGGGTTCTAAATGATACATCTGTGAAGAGCAGACGGCACAGCCTCATGTGACCTCCAGCTATGAAATTCTCTACGCACATATTCTGAGTCTTGCTATGGCTTGGACATGTCCTGAATGTGCCCTGATACACACCAAATAACCATCGTATGTTGGGCCTGTGGTCCTACTAGGAAAATATCAGGTAGCATTAGAGCCTTTAAGATGGGGAAAGTGGTGGTACAAGTAGGTCCTAGTTGTTTTGCCCTTAGAAGGAATTGGTGCACTTTTCACATCGCCTCAGTTGGTCCTCAAGACAGGTGTTTTATAAAAGAGCAAGCCTGGCTGCTCCCCATACTCTGGCATCGGGCTTACCATGCTGTCCTTCCCACGACAGCACCATCTGCCATTGGAGTGTCACCAAAGAAAGTGAACCAAAGGCACTACCCAACTTGGGACTTGCAGCCTTAAAAACCATAACCTTTTAAAAAAAAAATCTGTTTTTTAGGAAAAGACCAGCCTCCAAGATTTTGTTACAATAACAGAAGTATGCCAACACAAGTTCTGTAGCAGCTTTGTGAGCTAGTTGTCCCAGCAATCTGTTTTTGCAGATGAAAAGATGATTCCCAGAAATCTTGAAATGTCTGCTTCCATAGCTGGAAGTAGACATAGCCAACTTCCAAAATCCACGTTAGTTTTATTTCTGAAAGAGGCTGAAGCTCAGTCCTGCTTTAAGTGACATACAAACACCAGAAGGTATTGGAAAGCAGCTTCCACAAAAGCTACTAGTAGAAACAGCCATGAAAAAAAAAAAAGACCATGAACTCAAACCAAATTACTCTTTCTCTGTAAGAAACAAAGCCAAGAATGAATGCAAAAGATGACCATATGGTTTCTTGAAGAAGCTAAGACAAGATGTCTTTCCACATCAAAACAAAGATCAACTCAACTGGCAGATGGAGACAGCTTGTGCTCTAGTCTCAAACTCAGAGATACGAACACTCTGAGGACAGCCAACCCCACTGGGTGAGACTTTGAAGACCCATCAAATTCTGGGGAGATGACTACACTCCCATCCTGAGAAAGAAGCACATGGAGGTATAGCTAGCCAACCACTACCTCCCATACCCCTGGCTGCAAGGATTGGCTTGGAAATAGACTTAAAACAAGAACCAGTTTTAAGAAACAGTATTAGGGCTTTTGAGCAAAACAACTCAATGAAGTAGTTCACTTTTCTGCTGGACCATCCACACCCAGCCGTTTTGTAAGCTGCAAAGAAGCCAACGCATAGGTCAACATAGGTCACAGACATAAAGGCAGAGAGATGATGAGATGTGTGTTTGCTCGTTTGCTTGCCTACTTGTTTGCTTGTTTTGTTTGGGGTCTCACACTGTCCTCTGGCTGGCCTAGAACTTGCTATGTAGTCCAGGGTGGCCTCAAACTTACAGAGATCCACTTGCTTCTGTCTCCCATGTGCAGAGATTAAAGGTGTTGGCTACCACACTCTATGAGGAGTAGATTCTTGGTGATGTCATCAAATTGTTAGCTCAAGCTTCATGAAAGCTACAATGTAGAGCTAGTGTTTTGGAGAACATCTACACCTACATCTTGGCATATGCCATCTGTAAGGGCTAGCTTTAATTGTCAATGTGATACAATCTAGAAGCAACTGAAAGAGAATCTCAGTGAGTTATGGCGTAGATCAGGTTGGTGTATGGGCTTATCTATGTGAGATTATCTTGATGACATTAATTGGGGTAGAACAATCCACTCACTCTGAGTGGCATCATTCCCTGAGCGGGCAATCTGCCTAAAAACAGAGACAGAGAGCTGAGCACAAACCTGTATGTGTTCTCTGCTCTCTGATTTTGGATGCCATCTGACCAGCTCCCCCAGATTTGGTTGCTATGAGTCCCCGGCTAGGCCGGACTGTAACCTGGACCCGTGGGCTAAAATAAACTCTTCATCCTAAGTTACTTTTCTCAGGGTATTTTGTCACAGAGGCTCGGAAAGAAGAAGCTGGGGTGCCGCTCTACCATCTCACATGACACATGAGACAACAAAAACTCACAGCAACACAGTGAGGGGAGAGTAAAGACGGACACGAACGTTTAGCTCTGCATACACGCCACCATGCTCCTCGCTACTGTGAGCTCAGAACATAAAGGCACAAGTCACTCACTGCACACTTCCTACATGCTAAATAGTTTACCCCCTCAGTTCAGATCATTGCATCCTAATCACCTTGAGCTTGGCTGTGTAATTACCCCTGTATGATCAAATAACTGTAAGTGTGAAGAGATGGTTTTAATACAGAACTTTCTTTCATTCTTAATCTCTAGCCCAGGAACTATCAAGTTCAATGTGTACATGAAGTCAAGGAGATAAACGAACTAAGTGACAGAGCATAGAACACGAGGCTCAGTGGGAAGCAGTGGTTCTCACCCTTCCTAACTCTGAGGCCCTTTAACACAGTCCCTCATGCTGTGGTGACCCCCAATCATACAATGATTCCATTGCTACTTTAGAGCTGTAATTTGGCTACTGGTATGAGTCATAATGTAAATACCTGAAATGCAGGATGGTATTGAGTGAGCTCTGTGAAAGGCTGGAGTAAAGGAAGCAACCAAGACACAGACCAAGCAATTGCCACCATTTTGGGTGGTGGATTCAGTGCTGTTAGACCCAACCATTTTCAAAAGAAAACTGAAAATCTGGACCTATAAATTAAATCTTCCCGTTTTTATATGGATGCCAACCAGGTATTAAGGTACTACACAGAGAAAACTAAACAAGCATAAGAGTTGAACTTGGCCCAAAGGCCAGCCAAGTCTCCACTAACAAATGACTGCACTGTACCAAGATGCTACATGATTAGCATTAACAACTGGGAAACAGTAATACGTGCCGATAATTTTATAGTTTACTAACATGCTGTGGTGGATAATCTTTGTCGTCAACTTAACTGTATTTAGAATTATCCAAGAAATAAATCTCTAGACATGTCATCTCTGGGGGGCATTTCCAGAAAGTTTTAACTGGGTAGGGATGTCCCACTCTAAACGTGGGTTACACCATCTCATAGGATGGTTCCTCAAACATGATAAGAAGAAGACAATCAGGACACCAGCATCCATCACTTTCAACTTCCTGAACCGCAGGTGCGGTAGGGCCAATGTTCTTACACGCCTGCCGCCACGTTGTCCCAGCCATAACGAATTGCATCCTCTCTTCTCTGTGTTCTGTTGTTGTTGTTTTCTCATAGCAACACAAATAAAAAAGGGACCGTGAGCCTTTAAATGCAGATAAGCTAAGTGTGAAACCATCTATAATTGGTAAAGAAATTAACTCTGAGCCGGGGCCATATGAAAGATGCCCTGAGGGCAAGAACATACCCACGAAAGCTTTTGAAGACGTGAATTCATTTTAAAGGAGAGAGCCTACGCTGAGAATGCTACTGAAGGGGTTTCATGATGTAAGCAGCTTGCCTAGGCAAGTATTTTCTCAGGCTGACCCTGGGTAGCAAACAGAGATCACCAAAACTACGGTGCAAGGAAGCCAGGCCACATCTCGCTCTGACGGCAAAATGTAAGAGTACCACCTACATGGCACTAGTTTTACCGAGGTGAATGAAGCAGGAGGAGGACAGTCACGGAGGCTTACACCAAGGTTCTAGAAAATTGCATGGTCATATTTCATTCAAGGAGGGCTAGAAGGGCTACTTCACAGAGCTGGGAAGCCAAACCCTAACATGCAATGGAGACTTCAAAGTGCTGAAGATAGCAGACCAAGCAACATCCACTGAGGAAAGATACAGGCATAGAGTAGAGCGAGGCCATGTTTGCTGCAGGGCAAGGCTACCCAGAGCTATTGGAGCCCCGGTGATTCCATCTTGAGCCAATTGCCCTGCTGGATTTGGATCTTGCTTTGCTCTCAGCTTTCCTCTTATTGGCCCATTCTTCCCTTTTAGAATGGAAACGCTAAATGGGAATATTTATTCTGAACCATTCTAACCCGAAACTGTGTAACTTATCTTTTGATTTTATTGAAGCTTATAGTTGAGAGGTTTTTTTTCTTAAGTCTCAGAAGAGTCTGTGAACTCTTGAACAATACTAGTGATGTTAATGAGCTTTGGATTTAGTGAACTTGACATTGTTAGCATCTGGGGTGGAAGAGGTTAGTATTTCCAGTGATCTGCATAGATGTCAATTTCACAAAAAAAAATGGAACTGTTGTGATCAGTCTTCACCATCACCTTGACTGAACTTTGAACTCCCTAGGAAACAAATGTTTGAACATGTTTATTTGGGATCTTCTAGAAATATCTGAAGCCCCACCCTAAATGTGAGTGGCATTGTCCCACAGATTGAGGTTCCCGATTGACTAAACGGAAACCTTAAAAAGTACCAGCTTCGCTGTGTTCTGCCTACTGACAACGTAGCCAGCCTCTTCAGGTTCCTGCTGCCATGCCTTTTCCACCATGCTCGAACGTTCCCTTTCTTAAAACATGAATGTAACAAATCTTCCCTTAAATTGCTTTTGTCAAGTCTTAAGTCACAGCAACAGAAGGCAAATATCAACATGACTAGAGTAGTTGTCTGGAATCAGGAAGTATAAATAAATAAATAATGTTAGAGGCTGTCAAAATACAATGTGGATGGGTCACCAATACAGGTCCTACGCCCATACAGCTGTGCTCATTGAGGAGAGTAGGGCCTCCCTGCTCCCCTGACCAAACATTTCTACCTTGCTCCTAAAAACCAGTTCCGACGGCCCAAGACCCAAATATTAGAATAATCACAGAAGCAATCCCATTTACTCATGTAATCTCATTTACTCCTCCTAATTAAAAAGTTGTTAATGGAATTCGGTCTTTGATGGTGGGAAAGGTAATGATGACAGGCAGATTGTTGGCACCTGGGTGGATCAAGAAGAGAGAAAGAATGAAGGAGCTTAGCACATTTTCTCCTTTTCACTTTTTCCTTTCTTATTCAAGCCAGGACCCCAGCCCATGGAATGATGCTTTCCGTATTCAAGGCGTCTAACCCTTCCTCAGTGAAGCCTCTCTGGAAACAAGTGTGCAATGCCTCAGGCACTTTAAAGTCAGCAGCCCACAGGTCCTCCCATGCCCCTCCTCAACCATGGAAAATCTTTATCTAACTGTTGTCATATGAAGGTTCCTCTTCTGTGTGGTTGAATATACAAAAAGGGCTCATTTGACAGCAAGACATGAAAATACAGAGTGGAGCAAAGTAAGTGGAAAAGAGCAGTCATGTCGGCAAGTACTACAAAAAGCAGCATGTGCTGATGGCTAGACACAGTCAGAAGTGTATCTTCTCTCCAGGTGATGATAGTGCACACCTTTAAACCCAGCTTTTGCGAGGCAGAGGCAGGTGAATCTCTGAGTTTGAGGCCAGCCTGGTCTACAGAGAAAGCTCAAAGACAGCCAGGCCTACACAGAGACACTTCCTGGTGATTCAAAATCCAATCGGGCTAAAAATAAAAACTGGAAAAACAAAACAAAACAAAAAAAAAAAACCCAACCTGTGTCTTCTGGGTGATTCAAAATTTAGTCGAGCTGAAAATAAAAAATAATTATCATAACATAAATGGATCATGCTGTATTTTTTTGTGCCTTGCTTATTTCAGTTAATGGTCTTCATATTCCCCTTTTAATATATTATCAGACATGGCAGGATTTCTCTTTTTGAGACTGAATACCATGGCTGTGCGTGTGCACACATGATGTGTACATAGTCTTCAGCCACTCGTCATTAACGAATACACACACTGATTATGTGTCCTAGCTACCATAAATAGCACTGCAGTAAGCATGGTAACACAGGTGTCTCCTCAAATATTAATCTCATTTTCTTTGTAAATACACCCGCAGGTAAATTGTTGTTTACACCATCGAGGAAACTTCATACTGTTTCCAATAGTGGTTGCACTAACTCACACTTGCCAACAGTCTATAAGGGTTCTCTTTCTCCCCATTTCCCCAGCGCATGCTATGTTTGTCTTTTTTATTATGGCCATTCTAACAGGTGTTGGGTAATGTCTCGTTGTGATTTTGATTTGCATTTCCCTTATGATTAATGATGAGGAACACCTTAAGATACCCATGAGTCATTGTTTGTCTGTAAGTAGCTCTGGCTGTCCTGGAACTCACTTTGCAGACCAGGCTGACCTCAAACTCACAAAGATCATGCCTGCCTCTACCTCTTGAGTGCCGGGATTAATGGCATACATCAATATGACCAGCTTTCATTATTTATTTGTGTATATATTTAAAAATAATACCTACTCATTTCTTTTTCCATTTGTAAGTGGGTTTTGGGGTTTGTCATTTGATTGTTTGCTTGCCTTGTTTTTGGGTTGCTTGAATTCCTTATATGGTTTATTTTTTTATTATTTTTTATTAATTACACTTTATTCACTTTGTATCCTCCCATAAGCCCCTCCCTCCTCCCCTCCCAATCCCACCTTCCCTCCCCCTTCTTCATGCATGCCCCTCCCCAAGTCCACTGATAAGGAAGGTCCTCTTCTCCTTCCTTCTGATCTTAGTCTATCAGATCACATAGGAGTGGCTGCATTGTCATTTTCTGTGGCCTGGTAAGGCTGCTCCCCCCTCAGGGTGAGGTGATCAAAGAGCAGGCCAATCAGATTATGTCAGAGGCAGTCCCTCTTCCCATTACTACGTAACCCACTTGGCACTGAACTGCCATGTGCTACTTCTGTGCAGGGGTTCTAGGTTATCTCCATGAATAGTTCTTGGTTGGAGTATGAGTCTCTGGGAAGTTCCCTGTGTTCAAGTTTTCTGGTTCTGTTGCGTTCTTTGTGGGGTTCCTGTCTTCTCCAGCTCTTACTATTTCCCACATCTTACATAAGATTCCATGCACTCTGCCCAACAGTTGGCCATAAGTCTCAGCGTCTGCTTTGATAGTCTGCAGGGCAGAGGCTTTCAGAGGCCCTCTGTGGGAGGTTCCTAGGTTGTTTCCTGTTTTCTTCTTCTTCTGATGTCCATCCTCTTTGCCTTTCAGGATGAAGATTGAGTGTTTTAGTCAGGGTCCTCTCTCTTGATTAGTTTCTTTAGATGTACAGATTTTACTAGGTTTATCCTATGTTATATGTCTATATGAGTGAGTATATACCGTGTGTGTCTTTCTGCTTCTGGGACAGCTCACTCAGGATGATCCTTTCCAGGTCCCACCATTTACCTGCAAATTTCATGATTTCCTTATTTTTCATTGCTAAATAGGTAGTTTTCAAATTTTTCCTCCAATTTTATAGGCTGTCTTTCCACTCTCTGTTGACTATTCTCTCTGTTATTCAAATGACAGGAGCTTGATGAAGTCCCCTTTTATAGTTTTGATTTTGTTAACTGGGATATCGGGTTAAACTATAATTCCCAGTCAGTACCAAGAAACTTTTCTCTGCTCTCTTCTACTAGTCTCAACGTTAGGTTTTACACTTAAATTTTAATCAGTTATAAATTGATTTTGTATGTTTGAGATAAGGATTTGATTTGATTATTTTGCAAGACTACATGTTTTCCCAATGCTTTTTTTCCTGGACAGTTGAGAAACCTCTGTGCTTTCTTGGAACCTCTGTTGAAGATCAACTAACCATAGACTCAGTACAGGAAGAGGAAACAAGCCTTGCTTTATAATGCATAGGGAGTTCTAGTCTTCAAGGCACAGAAGTTTCTGAATGACAGTGGTGTAACAACATGAAAAAACGTAATGTTGTTGAACTGTGGCCTTAAAAATAGTAAAGAGAATTAGGTGGCCATAGACCTGTGTTGGGAGCTATTTAGGAAAGTGAGAGAGGAGGATGGCTTAAACCTGAGAATACAAAACAGTTCAGCACAGCCAGCCTCCACCTGAAGGAGGATAAATGGGTAACATGATGAATGCATATTTCACCACACTTGAAAATTTAAAAAACAATAGGGGAAAAGACATTCCAGTTCATGTGACTTCATTGATAAATTCCATCCCATATTTAAAGAAAAAATTAGGTGAAACCATCGTACATTGTTTCCTGAAGTAGAAGATGAACGAATACAGTCCAAACTAGTTTAGAAGACCAGTATTTATCCAATGGAAACATATAACAATAAGGACATTTTTAATTGAACACTAATATTTCTCATAAGCATAGACAAAGTTACTATCAGGTCAAATATAGGAATATTAAAAATAAATGGCCTATTATAACTAAATGGGGATTATTTTAAGAACACAAGGTTTTAAATCTTTTTTAAGTTGTGTATTTTATTACATTAACAGAAAAAAGGAAAAAATAATATAATTGCTCCATTAGATATAAAAGATGCATTTGACAATTATTCTTTAGCGATCAGAACTGAGCACAATTTATACATATAAGATATTTCCCATAGTATAATAAATATAATAATAAATATTATATATCATATAGAATATAATAAATCCCAGTACCTATCCAAACAATCTAGAGTCAGCATCGTGCTTATAAGTTGAAGGCTAGATGCTTTCCCCCTAGAGCAGTGGTTCTCAACCTGTGGGCTGCGCCCTCTTTGAGGGTTGAATATCAGATATCCTTCATATCATATATTTATATTACAAGTCATAACAGTAGCAGAATTCCAGTTGAAAAGTAGCAATGCAGTAATCTTATGGTCACCACAACAAGATGAACTATATCAAAGGGTCGCAGAGTTAGGAAGGCTGAGAACCACTGAGCTAGAACAGAGGATTCTGCAAGAATCACTCTTGCCTCTTCTATTCAGCTTCGCACTGGAGGCTCTGACTTGTGCACTGGGGCAAGAAAACAAACAAAGGCATCCAGATAAAAATGAAAAGGGGTGAAGTACAAGTTTATTCTCTTGGAAGACATGAAGATCCTTTCAGAAAACCCAATGGAATCTATGAATAGGTAAATAAATAAATAAATAAATAAATAAATAAATAAATAAATGCTGCAGATAATAATTGTGGTTAGTAAGGTAATGGAATTTGAGATCTGTACACAACAACTCAATTGTTTTGTCTTTACATTAGAAACAATCAGAAATTAAAGTTAGGAAAACAATACCAATCATAATGTCGTCACAAACAGCAAATTCTGACAAAAAAGTATTAAAAATCTAAACATACTCAAATACTTTAAAATGCCGCTCCATGGAAGTTTAAGACAATTAAATGGAGAAAAGTAGAGTTCAAGGGCTGAAAAACTTAATATTGAAGATGTCCTCCCAAATCCATTTATAGATTCAATTCCTGTTAAAATCCCAATGAGCTTTTAACTTTCAGATAAAATTATTCCATACTTTCTATAAAAGTTAAAGGACTAAACTAAGCTAGCCCAAACTATTTTTTTAACAACAACACAATGAAAGGACTAGCATTCCTTCATTTCAAGTTTTATTACTAAGCTGCAATCACTGAGAGAGAGACACAGAGGAAGAGCTAAAATAGAAACAGCACTGGGGAAACGGAAAGTCTCTTTGTGTGAAGAAAGACACCAGGCCCGTGAACTACTTCTCTGTTGCTGGGGAAAAACACCAAGGCAACTTATGGGAGTTTTAGTTTGTCTTACCGTCCCAGAGGGAGGGTCCACAATGGTGTGTGAGACAGGGTGGCCAGCAGCCAAAGCAGGGAGCTGGGACATCACGTCTTCAACTGTAAGCAAGGAGAGCAGAGTGTGAAGTAGAAGTGGAGTAAGACTAAACTCTCAGAGCCCATCCTCAGTGATGTTCTTCCTCCAACAAGGCCGCAACTGCCACAGTGTCCCCAAACCGCACCACCAACCAAGGACCAAGTGCTCAGATGCAGGAACCTATGGGGGAGATCCTCATTCAAACAAAAACACCATACAGCTTACTGTACACAAGAATTAGCTCAAGTGGGGGGTAGTGACACACGCCTGTAATCCCAGCACTCAGGGAGGCAGAGGCAGGAGGATCTCCGTAAGTTCAAAGCCAGCCTGGTCTACGAAGTGAGGCTAGGACACACTAGACTCCACAGAAAACCCAAGCCTCGAGAAAGGAAGAAAGAAAGAAAGAAAGAAAGAAAGAAAGGAGGGAGGGAGGGAGGGAGGGAGGGAGGGAGGGAGGGAGGGAGGGAGGGAAGGAAGGGAAAGAGTTAGCTCAAATGCATGATAAACTTAAAACTCAAAAGTGTGTGTATGTATGTATATATATACAAATGTATATACTTATTTGAAAATATAAGAGAAAACTCTCCATGATCTTACATTAGACAATCATTTATTGCTCAGAACAGTCCACAAAAGTGCAAGATGACGACATGAACTTTATCAGCATGAAAATGCTTGCTCTTTGGTTTTTTGTTTGTTTTTTATTTTATTTTTTTTTCTTTTTAATCGATGTGTCACACTTGCTATATTTATGGAGTACAAATGTAATATTTCAATGCAATGCATACAATGTATCTTGATTAAATTGGGGTAATTAGCATTTCTATCTCGCCTAATTTCTTCACTTTTAGAACTTTTGAGTTCCTCAGAACATCTGCTCTTTGAATGACTTTATGAAGAGAATGAAAGGACAAACTAAATATTGAGAAAAGCATCTGTACAGCATGTATTTTATGTAGGACAAGTATCCAGAATTTATAAAGAATCCTCACAGCTCAGTAAGAGAAAACCTCCTTTTAAAAGAGCAAAGGAGTTGAACAGATACCTCATCCAAACAGACCAGAGGTTGAGCGTGCAGGCTCTTCTGTATGATGCAGGGTTAGGAAACACAAATTACAATGTGTACTACCACACTAGCCGAACTAGCTACGGTGGAGACTGGTCATATTTGCCAGCATATGGCCTGAGCTCCAGCTTTCTGTCTGTTGGTGGGAATGTGTTTAAAAACCACCGTTTCAAAGAAGCAACCGTGGTAGTCTAAAGAGTTTTAATAATCACTATGGAAACACACTTCTGGGTGTGCTGATGAGGGTATTTATAGAAAAGATTCATTGAGATAGAAGCCATTCTTTAGAACAGTAGTTGTCAATCAGTGAGTCCTGACCCCCTTCGGGGTTGAACGACTTTTTCACAGGGGTCACCTATCAGATATTTACATTATGATTCATAACTGTAACATTACAGTTATGAAGCAGCAATTTCTCTACAGTCACTACCACATGAAGAACCGTTAGAGGGTTGCAGCTTAGGAAGGCTGAGGTCCGCTGCTTAAAAGTTGAATATGCATCCACCCAATCATCGGCCATTCCACTCCTCCATGTTTACTTGAGAGAAATGGAGGCGTGTGTGTTCACAAAAATTCACAATAGCTTTCTCTTAAAAGCAAGGTGTAACTGAAAATAACTCAAATGCCTAGCCACAGGTACCGCATAGACAAACCTGTGGCATGTTCAATGCAATGAAAATACTACTCAGCGGTGAAAATGAATAAACTATTGATACACAAAATAGATCCTCTCAAACATCAATAATGCTTCTGAAAAAAAATTGTTACCCTATGATAAAGGTCTTCATTCGCCCCCATCTGGAGACAACACTGGTTCTTGGAGCTGGCGGAAAGGACCAGTGGGTGAAGGGCATACCGTGTAAGCATAGACAGCTGCACTTGGATCCCCAAAATCCATCACAAAAAAGCCAGGAGTGTGGCAGGGGTCGGCAACCTCAGGGCTGGGAAGGCAAAGACAGGAGGATCTTTGGGCCTTACTAACAGCTAGTCTAGCCAGTCAGTGAGCTCTAGATTCAGTGAGAGAACCTGTTTCAGTAATGACGATGATGATGATGATTATGGTGATAAGTAAATCAAAGGAAGACATCTGACATTGACCTCTAGACTTCACACGCACACACACATACACACACACACACACAATATATATATATATATAAGTACTTTTATAATTACTGATTCTCAAGAGCTTTCCAAGACAGAAATTTCTCTGGATCCTCACAAATCCACCTCTCAGTGTAGTGAGGCGTAGTTAGAGGCCATGGAAACTACATGGTTTATTTATTTAGCTAAGAAGTAAAACTGTCTGTGAAGGGTCATTTGTATCCAGACATTCATTCAATCATGTAGCTCACATTGTACAAGACAATACAATGCAGCTTCCAATCACTCAGCTCAGTAGATGGTGGACCAAAGCGTACATTCTGTGTCTGGGCTACAAGGAGACCATAGTAGGCCCTTTCAAAGGACAAGAGTGGTGTTGCCAATTGGGCCTTCCTTGCAATGCTACCGTGACAGAGAGGAGAAGCCTTTCCATCTCAGAATCGCAGCAAGGGAACCCTAAATGGCAGGGGTTTTCACAAAAGCATCCAGCTTGGATGTGATAGAGTGAGCAGATGACCCACCACATCTCTTTAGGATTTCTAAAAAATGGAAGGAAATCAAAGACAGGAAATTCTGGGGTTAGTGTCTCTAGACCCAGCAAGGATCAGGTTGTGGCTTTGTACTTGAAATCATGGAGCCACAGCAAAGTGCCCTGTGGAATCCCCAGAAAGACTTCTTGACACTCCTCCGCATAAGCAGAGAAAAACCAGAGGTGCAGAACAGCAGTTCCTACAGCAACCCCCCGGGGCGGGGTGGGGGTTGGGGTGGAGGGATGAAGGTGCCCACTGTGCAGGGAGGACCACGCCCTCCAGGTGCTGCTGCATCATCTGAGTAAATAAGCTGTTGTGGGAGTGACATCACAGACATCGGCCAAGCTTCCAGTGAGGGCAAAGGGGCAGAGAGAAACACAGCGCCTCCTTAAAACACCCTGTCAGAGTGCAGCCGTCCCCAGCCTTAGCAGAGCCACCAGCATCCCTGGCTCCTGCCTGGGAGACAATAGCATAAACCAACTTAAATGAGAACAGGGCAGTGCCTGGGGAGTCCCCAGGGCGCTCTTCCACAGCACCAGGCTTTCAGTCTGCAAGGCCACAATCACCTCACCACCTCTAGCCACACCATCCTCCACACAGCGGGGGGCCCTCTGCCTTTCTTTCCGTGTTTTCAGCATGTTTTTCCTAAGGGAATCCTGTCAGCCATGTGAGGACCTTAGACTAGAGTCCCCTCTCCTCAGACCCATGGAGGCCAGTGCCGCACACACCCGAAACTGCCTCTTCCTCCAGGAAAGCATGCTTCACCCTCAGCAGAATAAGCCACTACAGATAGAAAGACGCAAGTCATTTTACAAATACAGTACCTTTTCTTGGAATAATTTTAACTTCTGTCACCTGCTTGTCTTCAAACCTGATAAAATATTATAATGAAAAAAAAAAACCTACTTCTAAAGCAGTGGTTCTCAACCTGTGGGTCGCGACCCTTTTGATTTTACATCGTGATTCATGACTGTAGCCAAGTTATAGCCATGGAGCAGCGATGAAATAATGTAATGGTTGGGATCACCACACCATAAGGAACTGTTATTAAGGGGTTGCGGCACGAGGAAGGTTGAGAACCACTGGGTTGTGCTGAGGTGAAAACCACCTTTTAGTGACAGTGCCTAGCTGTGTCTCTGCAGGGAAAAAATCGCTCACAAGGAAACTTGCACTTCTTGGAAAGCATGCCCTGTTTCCTTGGATTGCAATCAACAGACGTTCCTCCGCCCGTTTTTAGTTTTCCTGCGTGACCATGATTATCCTTTCTGCAGGATAGGGGGTGGGGGTCCTTAAACAGCAACTGGCCGTGGGAATCGTGGTGTGTGTCCCATGTGCGTGCATTTAGGGGGTTCACTTCATAGCACTGAAGAGAAAACACTTGTGGATTCATTAGGTATTCTAAAAGACTGCATGATTTTTTTTTAATTTGTAAAAACAGGTCCCTTGTTTAAGCAATCGTTCGCTTCTTTTCATATGAGTTTATGAAAGTCTGCATTCCTTCATTTGTCATTGTAACTTCAAAATCCAAGAAATTCTGAAAACAAGGTTTTCATAAGCTTGGTGACAAAATTAATTTGCTTCCAAATCTCATATGAACAGAAATTGAATCTGCTCATCCCATTTAGTGTGAATATTCATTTATTTTAATTGTTTGATTATGAAGGAGAGGAATGCTACCATAGACTTTTGCTGGTTAATGTTGTAGTATCTGCAGACTGAACTACGTTCCTGAAATCTGGAATTAAAATAAAAGGGTCAAAATTCAGAAATACTTGGTGGGAAGGTTTTCCGGTAAAGGAATGTCGATCTCTTGTTTTATCTGTTTTAAATGCGAATTTTTATATTCTAATTTTTCACTTGGCGTGTTGAATGATTTTTAATTTAAAATATGGAATAGACCGGGACAAAAAAAAAAGCTGATGACGGGGAGGTACCTGGATATCCTAGAGGATAATACAAAAGATGCTGGGGAATGTGGAGTAAGGGGAGGCAGAGGGTGACTGCCAATGAGTCCACAAAGCTGCAAGAGGCAGGTGCTGTTCTCCATTGCGCCGCTAGATGGAGCAAGTTCCTTGCCGAAAGCGCCGCATCCGCCTCTGGATCTCACCGGTAGACTAGATAGCCAAAAGTAGGTCCAGAACCACACCCAGCTCCCAATCCGGGTGCCAGCGCCGACGATTCCGTGCCTGCAAGGTCCTGTGCTGACATGGGCCCGAGGTTAGGTTTAACGCTTGTTCGCGGCGCCGTTGACACTTAGAGTAACTTGTAAACAAAGGAACCTTTCCACCGTCGCACTTGGCCTGCAGATTACAAAATCGGTCCTGTCCAGAACGAGGTGATTCACTTTATCCCTCCAACACCGCAGTGAGGTAAAGATGTGATCCTGTCTTAGATATCAAGAAAGTGAGGCTCCAGAGGGTGAAAGACCTACCAGAACCAAATGGGTGGTGCTAGGCACAAAGCCATATCTGTGGTCCCTCCTACCCGGGAGGCTGCCTTGCACCCAGAAAGCAGACCAAGGCCTCCACCCACCCATGCCCGGAGCCTCCTCCAGGGGTAGCTCCAGGTCACGGGAACCGGGATTTGTGCATGTGGCTCCTGTCTCCTAGAGTATGGGCGTAAGCTGAGGCATGCCGCAAAGCTGCGCCATTGCTTCTGAGGACTGAAAAGTCCTGGGAAACTTGGAGATGAGGCAGCAACTTCAGACCCAAGGTACATGTTTGGACAGACTCCAGCCACAAATGGAGACCACAGACAGAGGCCATCAGAAGGAAGCGCCTGCTGGGAGGGGCTGGAAGGGAGAATGGCCACTTTCTGGCCCAGCTCTCTGCCCAGCTGTATGATGCTGGACAGGCACCTTCCTGGGTCTGGCTTCCTTCAAAAGTAAACAGAGGATCAAATTCATAGGGTTGCTGCAAAGATTAAACGTGTACATGTCCAGCAAATATTCAAGGATTTACTTTTGGGTTTTATCAAGGAGACAGCTGAGTTGTCTGCTCTGGAATGTCCCCTCAGGAGATGAGAGTTCAGGTGGGAGAAGAAGTCAGAGGTCTCCAGAGAGTCAGGGCTGGCTGCTGAGCTAAAAGACCTGGGAGAAATGTGGTCCAGCCTGCCAGACCAGTCACAGAGGTGTTAACTGCTGGTCTGGACAGAGAGATGGAGGGAGCAACAGAGAACAGCAAAATAAGTAAATAGGTAAATGATTGATACATAGATAGATAGATAGATAGATAGACAGAAGATAGATAGATGGCAGGTGATAGATAAATGGATGGATAGATAATAGGTGATAGATGGATAGATAGATAGATAGCTGAGAGAGGGGCTACTTGTACCACCCCCCACCACTGGAGTCAGACAGTCTTGGACTGGTCACGTGGTCACACAGCCTTCTCTCCTTTGCATCCCCGGAGGCCAGCACGGCTCACCATCCCACTTTACAAATAAGTGGCTTTCTCAAGGTCAAGAGGCTCAAACAAGTTGACCCAGCCTCCTGTGTTTGTCTTGGCATGCACCCTGACACTGCAGAGTGGGTTTTGATGCCCAGGGCATGGAGGAACAGGACAAGAAAAGCAGAACACATCCTCCTTGTTGCTCTCCCTCCCCGTGACCCACAAGCTGCAAGTGGAACTGGAAATCACAGGGCTGGGTGACCACAGGTTCCCCTCATTCTAGGGCCTTGCTCTCCTCAGAGGAGAACCAGGACGGAAGGCTGTCCTCGAGGAGTGAGAGAGGCCTGGGTGACAACTCCAGTACTGCGTGTGTTTGCTCTATGTGACTCTCCTCCGCTGAGCCTGTCATCTGGAACATAAGAATGATGGTACAGTGTTTAGCTCAAGGATGAGAATGGTGTGGGAAAAGTCTGTGAGCACTCCAGTCAGATGGGGCTCAGACTCCTACCCCTTGATCTTTATCTCTTTGGGCCTTAGTTTTCCTGTCTGAAAAGTAGAGATGTAAAGTCCTGCCTAAGGTAGCAACGTACTTCCCTGCAGGGGGGAGGAGGGGCAGTCTCGTCAGTCTTCTGTTACAGAGGCCATTCTTAGACCAAGGCTGTCTCCCACCTGGACCCCAGAATCCTGAGCTCTACCCTAAGCCCTAGGCAGATCTGCTGCCACCAAACCAGCAATTCCTGCCACCTTCAGGAAGAAAAAGTGATGCTCAGAATGGAGAGTGGCATTAATCAGGGTGGGCAGGCTGAGCTACTTGAAATGAGGGTCTTCATGACAAACCTCGAACAATGTGAGCATGGAGCCTTGGAAAGGCTCATTAACCACACACACAAACATACACACACACACACACACACACACACATGCCTGCATAACAACCTACCTTCGAAACGCTAGGTAAACACCAACCTCAGAGGCAAGTTATTACAGAATGGCTGAGGTTAGGAATACACAGGCCACCTCCCTGGGCTCCGTGCCTTTGCTGTCCCTCATTAGGTGAAAGGCAGGTATAGAAGTGTGTCAAAGGACAACATTCCTTTGAGCAGGAAGGCCGGATCCAAGTCCTGCCACTTTCTATCTTCCTGGGCCTCAGTTTCCCAGTCTGTAAGGATGGGCTAACAAGGGCACTAGTGACAGAGAGCTGTGAAAGCAGTCAGAGAAGTCCCTGACTCACAGCAAGCACTCAGGGACAGAATGACAGAGTGACGGTTACGACAGGGGCCATCACTAACAGTGAAGGAACTGTCTGAGAAACATGGCTGAAGGCAACTTAGAAGTTGCCCGAGCCTCGTAGATCGCCCCCTCACGAACCCAGTGATATCAGGTGACCGCTATGTATGGCCTCCTGTGGCAGTGGCTGGCCCCTGGTCACACACAGGGCGTTGTTTTATAATGGTTTTTATACAAGGTGAGGGAGCATGCTTTAAAATGGTGATTAAGTGCCTAAGGTAGTAAATGCGCAAGGCAGTGGCTGTCTTTTGTCGTCTTTACCAGCACTCCAAAGTGTATGGTAGGAATCTGTTGGTGCCAGCTCCACACAAATACACCAGTAAGCATTGCTTTGGGACATCGCTGAGCACCGGGGCTTTTTCAGTGTGGTGCATTGCTCCTGGTGTGTAGGGAAAACCCCATCCGTTCTAGGTAAGACCTCAGGATCGTCACAGGGAAGCTGGTTCCTCCTTCCCGCCTGTCTTCTTTCCTTAGATTCCTAGCTCACACAGCAGAACCAAACCAGAGGCAGCTGCCCTCACCCGCCTCCACGCCATGGCCCCATTGCCTCTCTTTAGAAGAGACCTCAGCCTTGCCCATGGACAAACCTCAGGCCGGTCTTCGGGACCCTCACAATGTTACGGATTAGGAGAAATGCTCACAGCCTTCCTTCTCACTCAGGGGCAGCCCCGTATGATGGACTTGCAGCCTCTGAGCGCCTGCTTTGCTGCTCCTCACGTCAAAAATCCCTTTGTGGCCTAAGCCCACCTTGCTCATCAGCCAGCGATGAGGTTCACAGCCTCTGCACGCAGCAGGCGCTAGTGTTTTGCTGAATGACCGCCTCTTTGCTAGCCTCCCCAAGGTCGCAGCTACACTGAGGGGCACGCTGACCCGGGCAAAACTATGGAGCTAATCTGATGCCACTTACATAATACTTGGGCACTTACTCCCCGAGGTCGATAACTCGAAATTTCTGGGAGACAATGCAAATTCCTCCCTGACCTTCAGTGCCCGAGCACAGGGAATAAGACATGGGTCTTTTAAAACACCAACGAGATTTTCCATTTCCCATGAGCTCGAGCCCAGACCAGCCATGCCCTGAGCAGCTGGGGAGGGGTATTGGATTACTAGTGCTAACAACGCTTCTGTTAGGGATGATGAGAATGTTCTAGACTCAGACAGTGGTGATGGCTGCACAACCCGGCACGTTGAGCATAGCGTCACTTTTGCAATAATTTCAGTGGTAAATTGTACGTATTTTACAATTGTATTTTGTTACAATGTAAAACAATAAAGCCACATTATTGATAATCACAGGCACCACACAATAGGCCTCTCTTTATGCTTGGGGCCTCTCTACCTCCTCTGCTTCCATTTTCGCAGCTTTCACACCAAGAGCTGCTGAATGTCCAAACCTATCAATCTGCCTCTTGTGGAAGTAACACTTTTTTGTTTGTTTGTCTGTTTGTTTTAGAGACAGGGTTTCTCTGTGTAGCCTTGACTGTCCTGGACTCGCTTTATAGACCAGGCTGGCCCCAAACTCACAGCGACCTGCCTGCCTCTGCCTCTGTGAGTGGTGGGATTAAAGGCGTGTGCCACCACACCCAGCAAGTAACACTTTTTAATGCAAGAAAGTTACCAAGATAGTCAGCCGTGAGCCTTTCTACTTTGCTGTGTCCATAAATGATGGCCATGCACAGCCAAATGCCCAGGTCACTAGCGGGACGTATTGGTGGTAGAGCCACAGCTCTGTGTTAGCGATTTGGCCAAAAGCTTCCCTGGGCAGGTTGGGAGTTGGCAAATGGAGAACCCATGTCTAGTCTTTATATGCAATCACTCAGGGCAGCTGTGAAAATGTGTCTTAATAAAGACTCAGTGACTAGGTCTGAGGTAACAGTTCCCTTAACACAGATGATAGGAAAAAAGGAGATGGACTAGGAACGATGGGCTTTTTATACAGACCTGATGCTGACCGCTGGCTGAGGCCTGGGCAAGGTCTCAGCCCCCACTAATCTGTTTCCTCCAGCCTGAAGTGAAAGCAGGTGCCTGGCCCACACTTCTCAGCAGGAGAGAGAATAAGCCTTGAGCAAGCCCTTACGAGGGAGGCCAGCACCCAGTGACAGGAAGAAACAGCCGTGTTCTTTCCTACCTCCTGCCGTCATCCACCTCCCAGATCTACAAAGTAAACACGCTGCCTTACCCATGGCCCACACCTTGCTTGAGTCCAGATGGTCTCCAGGCAAACCCACAGTGGGAGCCAAGGTCTCCGTAAGGACTCAGAGCTGCGGAGTCCTTGCCCTCCCTCGTGTGTGCCCCTCACGCGAGCCCTTCCTGAGTCCTCGCTGTGGGTGTGCGTTCATTGTAAGACCATGGTGTCACCTGCTCAGAAATGCAGAAAGCCAGGAGCAGTGGAGGTACCTGCCCTGGGGTACAGTAGCACAGAGCGGCTAGCAGAGAAGCCGGCACTCGAACCCAGAGCAGGCGGGGTGTCTAACAAGATCCAGGTGAAGGTGGGGGCTGGCTTTCCCAGCTGCGTGAGCAGAACGCAGCTTTCGGCCTTTAGTAAAACAACTGTACAGCGTGAGAAGTCTGCTTCTCGGAGAGATAACTGAGGGTCACAAGAATAAAACTTCAGGTCCCCTCTGACCCAGACACAAGAACCAGGGAGATGCTGCAGAGGCGTGTCCCAGGAAAGGGCTCCAAGACACCCAGTTCTACATAAAGCCGATCATTCTGCTGATTGGCTTGATTGTGTGAGATAGCATCTTTGCCATGGAACCACACCTGGCCTCAAACATGGAATCCAGCCTTCTGAGTGCCAGGGTTACAGATGTCTATACCACACCTGGCTCCACATTTACCCATCCTTTCAGAAAAGGTTGATAAAAACAGAATCGCCAAAGACTAAGGTAAGTATTCACATTTGTTGGGTTTTATCTGGGTTCCTCTCTGTGCGGCGCCCTCACAGTTAACCTCAACACAACTGACCAAGTTAGGTATTAAAACTCCCCTGTAAGAAACAAGATGGGGACCTCCACCCCACCCCAAGCAAAAGGATTTGTTTGCCTGAGTTCACATGGCCACTCATGGCAAAACTGGGTGCTCCCCTCCCTATCCATCTCTACTCCAAGATCCTTCCTTGTCAGTAGTCAGACAACTCCTCCACCCATCCTCCCACTCCATTCTCACCCCAACCAGTAACTGGAAAGTCGCAGTCCTGACCCCAAGGAGCAGGCTCACCCATGAGGTCAGGTTACTGCTGGAAATTCCTCCTAGAGAGGTGAAGTATCGGGGAGGTAGACAGACATATGCGGGGTCACATTTACAGACAGACATTGCCAGGAGGAAGCCACATGCCTTACCTCCCAGCTCATCCATCTGGTGGGAACAGACACAGACAGATGCTGTCATGATTGAGTTCCAGAGGCCCTGGGGGCTGGCAGAACCCTGTCAACAGCTGCTTCAGCACAGCCCATCTGGAGCACTCTGCTTGCTGCAACCATACTCTCTGAGGACCCTCAGGGCTAAGGGGTGCCATACCCTGAATGAGAGCAATGCCCCAAAAGGGTCCCTCCACAGATGCTAAATAAAATCACTCTGAACCTCGCTTTTTCCTACCCTTTCTTCTTCCCTGACTAGGTGGCGATGCTGAGAAAATGAGAGGCCAATATTCTAAGAAAGAAACCGTGAGCCTCGAAGTTTCAGAAACAATAGAGGAACACACCCAAACACCCACCATAAGCCCAGACACAAGACAAAGGGCTCTGCAAGTCTCTGTGGCTGGCCTAGATGAAGGCCCAGAAAGCATCCCTTCATAGCCTATGTAAGGCTGTGAGAGGAGGGAAAAGGCCTGGGGCCTCAGGCCACAGTGGGCATGGAACACTCTCTGCCATTCCCAGGAAGGGAACAAAAGATTCACACAACTCTCTGAGAGGTCAGGTACCTCTGACCCCAGGCCATTCATGAATTCTTCCTCCCTCCCTCAGGCCCCCACGCAGCCTGGAGGAGTAGGCCACTGACTTGTACATAGAGGAGGGTCTGTTTCTCCAAAAGTATCTTGGGCAAACGGCTTGTGGGGACTCCCTCAGAAAGTGAAGCTGTTGGGACTCGAACAAGGGGTGGTTTGAGGCTGCTGCTCTAGAGGTCTTCCTAGGCTGAACTGCTAAGGCTTTCCTGGTCTCGGACTGCCCCACAGAGCACCAATGCCAACCTCTCATTGCTGGGACCTGCCCCATTGCCAAGATGGCCTCCCCTTCTCTCTGGTTCAAGACCTGGGGCTGTAATACCCTGTTCACAAGTCCCCAAATGACCAACAGGATTTGAGTCCATTGCAAAACACATGAGGGTCTTTTATTACAAGCTCGAGCTGGGTGGCCGCCCTTTACAAGGACAGAGAGACAAGCGACCCCAATTCCGGGAGAACAAGGTTTTTAATGGAACAAAACACAAGCGGGGAAGTGCAAGTCTTGGCATTACAGGTTTGGGTAAGAGGGTCTCTGACCTTTAAAATGATGGGCCTGCTTTTAGGTGCCAAGATTGCAAATGGTCACGCCTGGCTACCTGGGGGACACCTGAACTCTAGTACTGTCCTGTTACATGCAGGTTAGGCTGTAGCACGGGGAATGGGGGTTAGCACATTCAGTGGGCTTTCTTAGGGGCTACATGACCCCAGTCACACCTTAAGGTTTATCTGGGTTGGGGACTGCTGCTGGGCCTCTGCTCTGAAAGCACTGTGATCTGGAGATTTTGCCCCAGCCCCAGGAATTAACTCTAAGTTTTTGAACCTCTCAGGGCCAGGATTATTACTCTTTCTCTTCCTCCTCTCCTCCTTCCCTTTTTGTACCATCTCTTCGGTCCTGGCCCATCCTTTGAACATGTCAACAGGGGTTGTGCACCTGAGGGCCCTATGAATGAGTGACCTTCCTCCTTTCCTTCCTGCTCAGCACAGAATCCTCACACTCATCATCTTCTGCCTCTTCGACCTTGAACGGAGACCTTCTCTGAGTTGCAGTTCCTTTATCTGCAAAATGGGAAGATGAATGATACCGACATCAAGAGACTATGATATGTGTCCATAATACAAACATCCACAGAGGCAGGAAGCAGATTCTAGCCGTTGTCAAGGGGGAACAAGCTGGAGAGCAATTGGAAATGGGTGCAGGGTTTCTGTTTGGGGTGATGGGAACTTTCTAAAAGTAGATAGCAGGAGCTTAATGTCTCCTTAAAATGCACAAAATTCAAGGTGGTTTCCATGGCAAATGTTACATCATGCATGTTTTGTCACAATGAAAGGAAAAAGAGTCAGCATATTAAGTGAAATGAGGGTTATAGAAATGTTGATCGGAGACTTGCTCAAAAAGATCCTTTTTGATATTCATTTCAAAGATTCATTTTGATTCAAAGAATCATTTCAAGATTCATTTCCTTCTTTCCCTCAGACCATCACACTGAATTGGAGATAGCATGCCTTCCCACTCCATCCCTGCCACCGTGTCTTCCCAGGGTAAACGACTTTCCTTAACGTGCCTGCTCTGAAACACATGTTCATTCTATTAGGTGAATCCAGGAGTTACTATCTGCCCTCTTCCCACCCCCATACTCTATGTTGCCAGCCTGGCTCAGGGTAGCTGTCCCCCTAGGTTGGATACTTTATTGAGCAGATAAAATAAGCTTGGAACAGGCTCATCTGGTCACACATCTGGCCTCTCAGCATTCAGCAGACAAGGCTACGTAGATAACCCTGTCGTGATGATGATGGTGATGATGTCTGGGGGCTTCTCCTAGTATCTTCTCGCAAACACTGTAATCTCAACTAATAAGCTGGTAACTTCAGGGAGCAAATCTTTTGTGCATTGTAGGAGCAGAGGTGATGCTTTTTTTTAACCTATAAATTATCTTTTCAATATGTCTGCGGAGCATATAGCCTCAGGATACACACACACACACACACACACACAGAGTCTTCCTTCAGAGCAAGAGGCAGGCAGGCTTACTCTTCACTGTGAGACAGTTTCTCTGAACTCAGAGCTTCTCTTCTGTTATGCAGTCCACTGCATGTATAAATGATATCTGGACCTGTATGGATACAGAGGCTTGCTGAGGATCACAAATAATGAATTACACAGCAAGACTCAATATTTATAATCATTACTACTTAGTTGTTTTTTTACCCCTACCTGGTTCTAAGCTTCATGAGGCTAGATGGTATTTGTTTATTCACTTTTGTATGACCTGTGTCATCAAATATGAAGAAATCAATCTAGTGCTCAATTAGAAGCTTCCTCTTGACTAATATTGTGTTAAAAGATACTATGGTGTTCAAAGATACTATACATGATACTGGAAGGAATCATCAGTATCACCCAGCTACAAACCCTGAGAGCTACAATAGCAAACTGCCTGCAAAATATACCCACTAAGCAATAGTGGCACAAATGTTACAGCAGTAACCAAACACCTTTTTAAAAATTGATCTAAGGCCCATTAGATGGAACCTATATCTGAACCATTAATGAAGGAAGACCCTGAGACTTGACAGGTCATGGGCTAGCTGTTTTTCACTGAAAGAACACAGCAATAAAATGACCCTAATGACATATTACTATGCCCATAGATGAGTATGTCACTACACCCTTGTCTCTTCTTACGGTAGATGGTGATTTACACAGAGATTCACACTGAGCAATAGGCAGAGACTGAAAGATTTTGGAGCGTGTATTTCTAAATGGGATGTCTTTATCACAATATCCCCTCGAGGCTCCTGGATGTATGTGGAAGAGGGACAGTGGTGTCACTGGGGCTTGCTGACTGTCTCAGAGGAATTGTCCGGAAATGAAGAATGACGAAGCACCTGATGTCCTCCTCTGGTCTCTAAAAACACCTGCACACACCCGTGTGAATGTATACCACACACACACACACACACACACACACACACACACACACGTTCTGAAAAATGTAGGCACTATTCACAAAAGTGGTCCAAGACCTCAGAGACACAATGGTCACATTCTAGGACTTGTCTCTCAGCGTTTCAAGTGAGCAACCTGGTTTGGCCAGTTCTCTGAGAGCTGACCAGGATTTGGGAAAATTGACTCATACCACCAACCCTACCAGAGGCTTTTGTAGGAACAAGGATGAACTCTCCCTGACAAATTTACTCTGAGAAACAGAGTCACAACAAGAATAAGGACAAAGAGAAGAAGGAGGAAGAAGAGGAAGAGGAGGAGGGAGGGAGAGAAGAAGAGAAGGAGAGAGGGTGAAAGGGAAGGGAATGTCCGAAGATTTGGAGGAGAGAGAGGAAGGAAAGCTGATTTCTGCTGGTGTCTCTGTTATCACCTTCTGGGATGAAACCAGAGCCAAGGAGGATGTGTATCTGGAAGAGAAGATGTGTGTCTGCCTCCTCGTTCCTCACAACTCATTGAATCCTTCAGAGACCGACCCTTCTCCCACCTGAAAACACATCTGTCCAGTCCCATGCTTGTCAACCCTGGAAGGACTTTATAAACACTCTCAGGTTCTTTAAGGTTTTATTTTTTTTCAGGTCTTCGGAGTGACTGACCCCTCTGGAAAACTGGTCCTCAGAGTCCACAGGACCCAGAGCCATCTTTAACTCTTCATCGCAGGCCTCCCCAACTCCTGGGTCACCTCCATTCAGTCTGGGGCTTTCCAAAAAGATAACCTCTTATTTTGTTTTTACGGGTGATTTCTCCCATTTGCCTTGTTTAAATGCTATTCTGTAACTCTTCAGGGTTTACCTTTATTCTAAATTATAGGGGTGAGGAGTGGCCCCTCTCCCTGGCAGGAAGAGTTTATTTACTGGCTCGATCAGTAAATTGCTGTTTATAGAGAAGAGTTGGACCCTGGCCTCAAGCAGGTGTTTTCCAGTTTAATTACACATTAACCATATGGTTACAAACACCAAAAGAGCCCGCTGAAAAATGAAGGTGTTGATGGTGCAGGCCCGGTCACGGGCAAGTGGCTGGCTCTCGTTCCAGGAATCTGACATATCTCTTCAAAAGGAAAATGTGCACTGGGGCAAACACTGCTCGTGGCAAATCATCAAGAAATACCGATATTTGGATTCAATTTCTCATGTTCTTTGAGAAAGGCAGACATCAGAACTCCCCAGGTACACATATATTTTGATCCATTGTTTAACCAATTCAAGCAGAGAGAGCCGCACAGCACAAACAAGTGTAAGCCATTGCTCTCTGGTCAGAGAAAACGCACACGGGCCCGTTTTCCCTCAGCCAAATGGTCATTGAGAACACAGGAAAACCAGTTGAATTTAAATTTTGGACAAATGTCAAAGGACATGATGTTTGGAACATTAATCTGAAGTTAAGGCTTATCTGAATGCTCTGTGTTTGTATTTGCAAAGTCTGGCAACCTCCATAGGAGTGAGAGAAAAATATAAAGGCATCCTTCAAGGTGAGTTACATGGAAACGTGTCTGCAGATCCACGTGGTCTCTGAATTAGAGCTTGTCAGGCTGAGCTCTCTGCTGCCTCTTGTTGCACTTGACAAAGTGCATGCCACTGGGCTCCCCTGAAACCACACACCTGCCTGTGCCCTCATGCCGGCCTCTTCACGGTTCCCATGTCAGTGTCTTCCTATGATACACTCTTACCCTCATCCTCCGGCCTCCTGCATAGGCCACTCCTTCTGTCCAGATGGTTTTGTCACTCACCCTTCAAGAACCAGTTTGGCTTCTGCCTGCCTGAGCTTTTCCAGAACCCCCCAGAAATTCCACGCACAAACCTCTCTCTCCTTTCCCCTCATCAACTCCCTCTTCTCCAATGGCACGCCCTGGTTTAGATGTGGTTTAGAGTGTCCCCATGGAATAGTGGGCTGGGAGCTCCGTTGCCAGTGTGACATTGTTGAGTGGCGAGGTGACCTCTTACGGGCAGGGCCCAGAGGAAAGACAGAAGACAACGGGCCTCCAATACAGAGTCTGACCTCCTGTCCTGTCTGGTGTTCTCTTCTTCGCTGGTGTTTCTGTCTGAGGGACATGTCACTAGCATGAGGTGATGCAGACAGGCAGCCCTAAAGATCCAGCATCATGCTGTTTGTACTGAGTACCGAGCCTTTGGTATTTCATTACAGTAACAAAAAGGGGGGGAAAGGCAAACTTTGGATTAGCAGGTGGCGCTTCCTCAATCACAAGTTGCTTGTCTGTTTCTCTGATTTAACTGAGAACCCTTCAGGAGGGGTTCTTCTGCATCATGAGGAGTACGTCTTTGGGTCCCCAGCACTGAGAGCACTAAGCACAAACCTTGACCCAGAGTAGACACAGTAAATTTTGGCCTGTTTCATTCAAGGAGCATCTCCCGGCTTCTTGGTTGTGGTGATCAAGACCATTCCCCACCCGTGAAGAGTCCCACACACGAGGGATAAGGCAGTCACTGTGGAGGGGAAGTACAGAACAATGTTAGCATTCCCTCAATGAGAGCAAGTCTCCGGTAGCCACCTGCTTCAGGGGCCACCCCAGACTCTCACCCTAAGCCCTGGCTGCAGCCTGTCTATTAAGTACACAGTGCTAGAATCTTCCTAGTGGTGAAGGCTGGGAAGGGGATGAGGTCAGCCGGAGCCCTGGTTTGGAATTTCCCTCGCTGTAGAGCACAGTCAGAAGATAGGAGGGAAATGCCACTCTCTGCTCAGGGGACCGGCCCAGCCTCCTGGCTTCATGCCTGTTCCCAGATGAGTCACTTTCTCTAAAACCAGAGCTGAAAGCTGAGAGACAGCCAAACAGAGGTCTCTGTGGGGTGGAGGCTGGGGCCCAAATGATTATATAGCATGGGAGCCAGCAGAGGTAGAAGAAGGTTTACTCCAAATGATATGTTGGGGACACCAGGCCCAATAACCTAGGGTACCACATTGAACAGGGCTCAGTTATGCACAACACTCAACACACACACACACACACACACACACACACACACACCAGTAGGGCAACCTCTTCTCTCTGACCTAGGGCTCTGTTCTCAGGGGCCCTGTCGATTGATTGTCCAGATTCCCATCTGCCATCACTATCCTGAATGACACCTTCAAGATGGGTGATTCTTGTCAGCACTCTGCCCACTTCTCTGAGTGGAGTAACTGTCTACAGACATAAAACAGAGTGAGCTCTGCAGATACCTACCATTCCCCGGGATAAACAAACCTTCCCCAGACCCTTCTCATCTCCTGACAAATCTGTCTCCTAATCTAATTCATGCTTGTCTAACTTTAGTCAGACTCCCAGACCTTCCCTGAGACCCTTCTACAATATTCCTTGTACAATCCAGCTTCAAGAGTTAACACCCACCCTTGAGGTCAGCTGACCCTGGAGATCTACAACCCCTCACTTTCCACCACGCCACAGGTGATGTCTGCTCATTCTGGCTTGTCTCTGGCTAAAATCCTGTCTGGTCAGGTTTTCCAGGATCTCTCTCACTCCTGGTGTTGTCTATTAGCTGTTTCACAGTCACGAACCTTCATTCTGCCCCTTGGCTATGGACAACCCATTTGCCCAAGCCATGCTGGGAGTTGAGCCCAATCTAGCGCCTTCATTACTAAAATCCCATTGCCATGGTCTCTGAATAAAGCTAGCCTTAACTTTCCTCTAGGGAGCAGCACCGAGTAATTGCTTACTTAACATTAAGACCCTTCTGCCTAGAACTGGATTGAGCCTGGATTCCCTTACAGCATTTCCGAGTGTATTTACACCTTCGGAAAACTACGCTTTGCCCGCAAGGTCACCTATGTTCACCTCTGGCTGCTTCTCTCTCAGCCTCAGCATGGGCCTCAGTGAGGGCCACTCACCCTGCTCACCCATGTGAACTCAGATAAATGAGCTGAACTCGGAGACTCCTGACCCACCTAACATGGGGATAATATGCCCTCACTCATCCCGGTGCTAGGATTATCATCAGCATGATTCTTTTCATTTCCTCTAAGCAAGTCACCTGGTTGCTTTTTGTTCTTCTAATTTCCTGGCCCAGGGTCTGTGGGGGAATAGGAATGAGCAGAGTGGGAAGAGGTGACTTGGGCACAGGCTTTTATAGCTATTGAACGACTATCAGCAAGAAGCCTCCATATTAAAACAACGTGCCCTGGGTAGCAGAGAGGTGCCAGCCCTGGTCCTCAGCTTCTACATTTAATAACTCTCTCCATTCACACTTCCTCAACTTGACCCCTACCTTGCTCAATCACACCCCGAGGGTGGGAGATGTCCACATTACTCAAGGAGGGCAATGACCAATTAAAAATGCCTCTGTTCATTCAATACCTACTGAACCCATGCTAAATATTGGACTTGACTCTGAGGATTCAGGGATGGTGTGAAGAGCTCCTGATCTCTCGTTTGTCTTACCTGGTGCCTTCCTGTACAGGTAGGGATTACATGAGGGAGGTGACGGTTTGGGTACAGACATGACACACTGTGATATAGTGTAGTCAGAGAGAAAATACATAGAAACCAGGTTGTAGAGGTGAGTCCAGAATACCACATGAACCCAGAAAACAGATGCAAAAAGGAGAGGTGACAGGGTTCCCCACTGAGAGGTCTAGAGTTTAAACTGTGAGTGACCAGGGTGGAGCAGACAAGCTCAAGGACACATCCGGGCTGAGTGAGCTGCTTGCACAGAAATGATCATTGAATTTGGACCTTGGTGCTGAGAGTCGGGGGAAATAACCGGGCAGTCTCCAGAGAGGTGTGTGCTATGGCACACGGCCAGTGACCCCAGCACGAAGTGGGCCTTGAACCCTGATCCAGAGCCTCCACTTAGAGCAATGACACCAAGGTCACAGACACCAATCATCTGAGCTTCAGAGACTTGTACCGGAAATGAATGGATAGTATTTACCCCAGCTGTCCTATGGTGTTATGGGAAAGGCGACTTGAGACCACAGAAATGGAAGGGCTCTACCGGCTGTAATATGTAGTATGTTAAGATGAGGATGGCTGTGTCTGCTGGGACAAAGGCCATCTGAAAAGGCAGCTGGTAATGGGCCGTAGCAAAGACACCATTTTAGAGGAGTCACATCAGCCCGTTGTGACATTACTATGATGATCATGGGGAAAGTCTGGTATTATTGGGAGAACAAATGAACCAAGATATTTAGGTCATAAGAAACCACAATGAGACTAAATATGCATAGTGTCAGCAAAGTAAGGACTGGGCAGTGAAATCCTTCCCTGTGAGGACCACTCTATTTTAAAGACAATTCCTTGACACCAGCCCAGTGAGGGTCTGGTGTCAAGATGTCCAGCAGTATCACAGAAGTTCAAATTATAGAGCGAAACTCCAGTTGGTACACACAACCAGCCTATGAGATGGGTACGACCATGATCTCCGATTTACAGAGAAGAAAAGCAGACATTCAAATAAGCCAAGCAGCCTGCCTGGCCTCAGATAGGTAGTAAGTGAGGGTTATGATTGGTACTTCTTTGTTGTCAAGGTAACCAGAAGTGCTCAGCCTACCTTTGTAGAAAGACATAGGTTGTTTTGTTTATCTGAAGATAGGAAGGTGAATGAAATGAAGATGGGCCTGAAATATGTTGGACATAAAATATGAGGAAGCAATAATGACTTCCCTCTCCTAGGAGAGGAAGAATGTTCAAGGACTCTCTCTCAGTTCAAGCTAGGCCCTGGAGAAAGGCATTCAGTTATGGTTGCCATGGCTCCTGAGTATTCCCCTCCCTCTTCCATTAGTTGACACCATCAATTCAAGGTTAATGCATGCCAGGACTGGAAACTAATTATTCTATCATTCAGGCATTAATTTCCTCTGGAGAGATGAGAGCTAGAGAGGAGAGAGGGGCTGGGTGGGGAGAGGCAGAGGCCACCTGGCTCTTACAGAGGGAATACAAATATGACACTATCCTGGAGGAGCTTCCCTCCGGGAGCATGGTCTCCAGGAAATTCACAGTCGCCGAGCTTATCACGACACTACGCGGCAATTTGCCTGGACCCCTCAGCCACCCACCAGGCAGGCTTCCATTCCTATCTGTCAGCCATGAAGGTTTCTGAAAGAGCTTGCAGAAAACCGTTCAGCTCCACGATGTATTTACTCCTTAGTCTCTACCAAGCAATTGCATGCAAGGACAATTAACTCACAGCCCCTGACTTCAAGGCGCTTCCAATACCAGGGAAGAGAAGCTTGCATCCTACTGACTGGAGCACCCTGCTGTGTGAGGAAGCAGAAAGAATCATTTGAACTGGGAGGTTCTGGGATAGAAGAAGCATTTGAGATTTCTCGGAGAATGAGAATCCCCCAGCTCAGGGGACAAAGAACACACTACGTGAGCCTCTGTGGGCTATGAAAGCCTCCCTCCTCCATGAAGGTCAGCTCCTTTATGAAGCCTCACACACCCAGTTATCACCCATCTCCTCCCAATGGTCTCTGTGAGGCTGTCCCTTTGGTCATCTGCCATGTGCTCCTTCCACCACGCTGCTCCACAGCAGATCGGCTCACATCATCCGCTTCCTCAAAGGCCATCTACGGCTTCTCACAGCCTCTAACAGGACACTCTAATTCACGCCACCGTGGGCCCTCTGTGCTCTCCCCTCAACTTGCCTTCCTGTGCTTTTTGTTCCAGTGCAAGCTCATTTCCAACATGCTGCTCCCAGGCCACACACACAGCAAGCTGGCTCTGCTGCGCTTCCCTTGCTTTGAAGCTTGGTCTTGCTGTTTTCATCCCCAGGCTGCCTTTGCCTTTCCACTTACTCCAAGTGCCCCAAGACAACAAGGGAGCAGAACACAACAGCCAGGACTAAAAGGTTGGCACCAGCATGCCCGGCAGCTGTAAAGCAGCGCTGCCCTTGCAAGGTCTGTGTGGACAGGCCCAGCAGCAGGGCTGTGAGTGTGGAAGACACCTGCTCTTGCAGGAGAAAGAAAGGCCACACGCTGTTGCACTTCTCCTCTGGACCTGTGCTTGCAGCTGTCTGGGCCGTCCTCGCTGGTGTACTGAACTTCCAAGGCAGGCAAAATACTGTCTTGGATAGTCCCTTTCTAGAGCTTTGGGACACTTTCCTGTTCAAACAGGGGTGAGGGTTCTCCCTGAGAGCTGAAACCAGAATTTGTGATCCTGAGGAACACGAAGAAACTTCAGATTATTTTCAGGTCAGTACAGCCAGAGATGAAGACTGAGTTCAGAAGTATAAATGGGGCTGAACAGTAGGGGAGGGAGCACACCTGGGAATATAGGATCAAGTCTAGATCACACCTGGGACTGTGGGCTGAGCCCTGGAGCACACCTTGCCTGTGAGTTCATATCAGTAACACACCCAGGATGTGGGTCCGGATATGTTTAGCCATGTAGCTCAAAATGAAACAGGCCAGTTCCATCTTTTTTACTTTCAAACAAATCAGAGAAGAACACAGATGTGCATGAATGCATGAACATATATACACACACACACACGCACACAAGCACACAGACACAAGCACACACACACACACACACGCATGCATGCATGCATGTGTGCATACGGGCATGAACACACATACACACACAAACACGCAAGGATTTGGGCATGCTATGCCCTATAGCCACTCTGAGCTGTGTGTGTCTCTTCAAGATGCCCGACCTAAAGATGAGTGGATCATCTGCCTGGTAGTAATGTGTTTCACAGAGAGTTGCTGAGCAAAACAGGGACACTGCTGCAGCCAGGAGGTACAGGTGACCCTAGGCCAAAGGCTGGGAAGGGGGCAGGGCATGTTTGTCTGGGTTCCATGGCTGGGGAAAGAGACCATTTATTGAGCTTCTTTCTCGCACCCAGTAACAGTTTTGCACATCACCTGCCTCACAATATCCCTGTGATGTATGCATAATCAACCCCCTTCTGCAAACTAGAAAGCTGAAGTCCAGAGGCAGAGACACATGCTGGAATTGACAGAACTGATATTCACACACACCCCAGTGCCCAGCCTCCCTTGTCTGCCCAGGAGTCCCTAAGAGTGGTAATGTTGGCATTCCTGTGGGCCGTAGAGTGTGACAGCATCACCAGGCTCTACCCAGTAACATCCACACCCAATGTGGGACAATTGAGTGTCTCCAGATAGTAACTGTAATGTATCTATTGGGAAAAGGAGGCAAAAATGCTCCTCCATTAAAGAACCACTGCTCTCCACCCTGCCACGTGTAGATAACACAGATTCACCCAACCGGTCCTCTTCTTGTCTGTTTAACCATATTCCCCTAAACCTGCACAGTGTACAAGCTCTGAGAGTCAGGCTCAGGTAACACAAGGCTCAAGGGCTGACTCTGCTGTTCTCGTCCCTCAGGATGGTGGACTTGGCCAGTGGTGCCTGACCAAGAGTGCAAGTGGAATCACTTTAATTCTTTTGCTTCTTTCCCATTTGTTTCTTTGTGTCGAGGCAAGCCTGTGTGCCTAAAAACCCCTGGTGTCTTTCACCCACCCCTGATCCCTCCACCTTCCCCACCCACTCGAAGCCAGGTGTCCTTAATCCTGTTACATCAGGACATGAGAAGTTTCTACATAATCCCAAATCAGCTTCCTGCCACCAAGTCAAACTGCTTCTTCCTCCAGCCCGCTGAGTCCACAAGACCCTCGGAAGCACCTCAGGCTGAGTTCAGAGTGGCAACCAGAAGCTGGGAGAGGACACGGACTTGGTAGTCAGTCAGCCTCACTCAATCTGTGTCCTCGGGCAAAGATTTTTTTTTCCCTCTTGGCCCTCTATTTCCTAAGACAGGAATCCCCAAAAAATCCCAACAGCACCGAGTTGTGATGATCTGTTCAACGAAATATGCATTCAGGTTGGGTGTTCTTAATTTGAAATGCTTGAGGCCGAAAGTGTTTTGAATTTCAGATGTTTTTTTTTTCTTTCTTTCAGGGGATTTTGCAATTTTTACACAAATATCAGCTATCTTAAATATAATTTCAACTCTAAACAGTGCACTCATTTATATTTCAGACACAGCTTAATCAGAAGAGCAAAAAGTCATCTTTCACGTTTTTTTTTTTTCACACCTATGCTTTGGCAGTGAGCCGTCACATGAAGGAACATGTAGAATTTTCTACATGTGACATCATCCCAGCACTCCAGCATAATTTTGGAGCATTCCAGGTTCAGATGTTTGCTTTAGGAATGTCCCACCTACACCTCCTGTCACCAGACACTGAAGACACCAGGAAGCCAAACACACACAGAGCTTGCCTCCAAGGTGCATGATTTCTAGAAGGCCAAGAGGCGATAAACAATAAATGTAATAAAAACTCGATCATGGAGGGTGATAAAATGGACAAAAACAAAAACAAAAACGAAACCAATCAAAACAAAAAACAGTATGTGATAATGGGGACAAAATGGCTAGGACGGAACATATTGGAATCCATGATATGACTGCTGGAGTAGGAACAACTAGAAAGAAACTGATAAACTCCGTTGTATGCCACCATTTCTGCAGAGATATGACCAAATGTCCATTCATCCCAGACAGAGAACCAAATGCAGAACAACAATTTGGTGAACCAGTGAGTCAGAACCAGGTGCCTGGCCTGGGGCAGCTCACTCTCCTGAGATCGGCAAGGCCGGTACCACTTCTGGTTAGAGCAGCAAGGAAATCGTGTCCAGCAGTATCCCCAAAGCAACAGTGGGTCCAAAACTGCAGTCAGCGTTGGGAGCCGTCCAGAATCAGAATTTTAGCCTGATGTTTGCCACTGAATATATGACCCACTTCTTCCCACTAGATGCATGTTTTGAAGCCAACCCTAAAACAATAGCATTAGGAGATAAGGTCTTTGGAAAGCTTTAAATTTAGAGGCCACGAAAGTAGGGCACATGGTGGGGTTTCTATGTTACAAGAAAATGGAGACAGGTGTGTTCCCTCTCCACCCCAGTGCGAGAAGACAGAAAGAGGACATGCATGTACAAACAAGAAGAGCCTTCATCAAATACCAAATCAGCCAGCATCCTGGTTTTGGAATTCCAAGCCTTAAGAAGAAGTATGTCTGTGGGGTAACCCACACAGTCTGTGATATGATTCTCAAACGGAGGAAGAAGGAGGAGGAGGAGGAGGAGGAGGAGAAGGAGGAGGAGGAGGAGGAGGAGGAGGAGGAGGAGGAGGAGGAGGAGGAGGAGGAGGAGGAGGAGGAGGAGAAGAAGAAGAAGAAGAAGAAGAAGAAGAAGAAGAAGAAGAAGAAGAAGAAGAAGAAGAAGAAGAAGAAGAAGGGAGACTGAGAAGCAGCAGGAAGAACACTGTGTGGTAATCCACAAAGCTAATAAAGTGTAGGACCTTGGACATGCAGGCCAGTTTCCTAAAAGAACACTGATTTGGTCAGTGGTTTTCTAAGCCCTAAGGATACATGAGGATGTCTGAGGGACAGCCTGGGAGATATACGGGTCTCCTCTACATCCTACTTCAATGAAGCCAGCTCTTTCACATGCTTACCTGTCTCACATGCTGGGTTCCTAGACAATATTTATTTTTTGAAATTAAAAAATAGAGGAGAGTGAAATGGTTTCATTCTGATAGCTATCCAATAGAATTGGAACCAAAATGGAAGAGGGTAGGCTGTTTAGCTTCAACCAATCAAGACTTGTTCCTAAAACTGATGAAGCTAAACCCACTCACATCAGGCTGAAAAGGAAAGGGTTGCACTCAACCCTTTGAGGGTTGCAGCTGCTCAGGGCTGACCAGCCATTAGATGTATGCAATATGCCTACAACACCAAACAGACTTACACTAGCTGCCCCTTTCTAGAGAAGGCAAACAAAAGCCCAGAGAGAGAGAGCTATGTTCACCCTAGTAAGTATCTAGACACCTAGTGACATTGTTTCCCATTTCTGGGAAGCTCAAAAAAGATATATGGGTTGGTCTCAAAGGGTAATGAGCTGCTAATATTAACATCATGGAACGAAAAGAGAAAGTTACAGAGAGGTATTCCTCACAATAGCCAGAAAATAGAAGCAACCCAGGGGCCATCGGTATACAAACAGACAAAGAGAACAGGAAGTACGCATACAAGGGGCTATCTTCCAGCCTTAAAAAGGAAGGCCGTTGGTACAAGCTACAAGGTAGAAGGAAAGAAATCAGACAAAGGGACAATTATGTGACCCCACTAAAAGGCTGTACCCACAATGGTCAGATTCCTAGAGACAGGAAGTAGACTGGAGGTTGCCAGGAGTTGGGGAGGGGGAGGAGCTGCTGTTGAAAAGTTGGCGTTTCACATGAGGAGGTAAGAAGGCTCTATAGGTGGATGGTGCTGACTCTTACATCCTTTACGACTCTGCATTTTACGCTTAAAATGGCTGGAGGTGGTAAACGCTGTTATGTATGTTCTCCCCAACCTGTGCTGGCTAGTTTAATGTCAACTGGGGGACACAGGCTAGAGTCATCTGAAAGGGGGAGCCCTCGCTTAATAAAATGGCTCCAGGAGACCAGACTGTAAGAAGACACACCTAAGGGCATTTTCTTAATTACTGATTGATGGGAGAGGGTCCAGCCCATTGTGGGTGGTGCCACCCCTGGGCTAGTGGTCCTGGGTTCTATAAGAGAGTAGGCTGAGCAAGCCAGTAAACAGTGTTACTCTATGGCCTCTGATTCAACTCCTGCCCCCAGGGTTCCTGCCTTGCTTGAGTTCCTGCCCTGACTTCCCTCAGGGATGAACTGTGACCTGGAAGTATAAACAGAATAAACTCTTTCTTCCTCCCGTTGTGTTTGGTCAAGATGTTTCATCAAAACAATGGTAACCCTAAATACCCCACCTCTCTGTCTCTGTCTTTCTGTCTCTGTCTGTCTGTCTCTCTCTCACACTAATGATGTATTGTTGATGAATATGAACCTAGTTCAGCCAGACCAACTATGGGCCTTTTCAGCATGTATGGATCCCAACAAGAGGGATCCTGGGAACAATATGGATCTTAGCACATCAAACAAATCAATGTGCAAAATGGTGGGTTTCATAGCAGCATCCTGACTCAGCATATCACATACTTTGACCCTATTTTTTCCCATTACCGTCTCCCATTCCTCCTCCACTCTCACTTGCCTCCTTTCCCTTCCCAAATATCTCCCTTCTATTTCCATGTATATGCTATGTATGTATGACGTAGCTTCTACTCATGACAGAAAATGTGCGGCATTTGTCGGACTCTGGTTTATTTCATTCAATATAATGGTCACCAGTTGCATCCATTTTCCTGTAAATAGCCTAATTTTACTCTCTTTTGTGACTGAGCAAAACTTCGTGTGTCTATATGCCCCACTTTCTGCATCCATTCCCTTGTCAAAGGACACCTAGATTGACTCCACAGCCTGCCCATTGTGAATCACGCTGCAGTAAACACGGATGCGCAGGAGTCTTCCGTGGCGTGCTGACTTACAATCCTTTGCGTATACTGCCAGCAGGGGGACAGCTGGGTCTAGAGGAACTTTTATCTTTATTTCCACAATAGTCGCACTAGTTTGCATGCCCGAGTTCCCTCACACCATCTTTGCCACCATGCTCGTTGTTTGATCGTCTTTCTCTGATTGCTAAGAATGTCAGACTGGTAAATTTCTTTCATATATGTGTTGGTCATTTCAACTTCATTTTTGAGAAGCATCAATTCATTTTATTTTCCCTTTTTGTCCCATTGGAGGGGACAGCTAATGTTTACTTTTTATTTGTTTATTATATAGTAAATACTAACCCCATTAGATATATAGCTGCCAAGGATTTTCTCCCACTCTGTAGGCTGTCTCTTCACTTTGCTGTTTTCCTTGATGGTAAAGATTTGATGGATGTTAGAATTGATCTCACGTGTTCAGAATTGAGTTGTAGGATATATGTGAGTGTGTGTGTGTGTGTGTGTGTGTGTGTGTGTGTGTGTGTTTGGTGGTATCAGAGCTGGTGTCAATTTGCAATGGCAGACAAAGGAGGTAAAAAAAAAAAAACCACCTTTTCCTCTAGTTTATGTTACATTCCAAACAAGAAACACACCCAAACGTGGAAACCAACACCCTAAAATTACCTGGCTGAGGTTTAGGCACTTTTAATACCTTCATGAATAAGCCCTGGTGGGAATTTGCTGGGCTCCTCTACCTTGACCCCAGCTTCACACTGTCCTCCCCTAAGTCTTTTGATTTTCAGGGAAAGTGAGCTCCACCTAGGACCTTGGGAAAGGTAAACAATCTCTAGTGGTTTTCTAATTTAACCCTTCTTGTTGTTCACATAAGGGACTCATGGAAGAAATGACTGGCCCAAGGCCACATCTCTTAGTTCAGGCCACATTAGCACTTGTATAGAGCAGTGTCCTAATTACCCAACTGAACCTTCGTTCCATTTCTCCAACTCAAATCATTCTCTTAAGGATTCTGTCTAGACAGAATTAAGTGACCTTCCTTCCATGTGTCCCAGTGACTTCACTTCCATCATACAAATTTCCAGGCTCCCCCATTGTTAACCTAAGGGTGCAGTGACCTCGTTTTCTCACATCCTCGTGTTGTTCACGCTCACAGTACTGCAGCTTTCAAACTGCAGAAGGATGAAGTGGTTGTGATGTTTTAGCCAAAGCTGACACACTGTGACTGATGGACCATGCCTGCCCCCCCGACTGCTTTTGTAAAGAGAGTGTAACTGGCACGCATCCTTGCCCATCATCTATGGCTGCTTTTACAGTTCAACGGCAGAGCTGAGAAACCGTGAGACTGTGTGACACACAGAGCTGAAAATACCACCTGACCCTTCTCAGAGAACACTTGCTGATCCGGAAGGTCAGAGGAGTGAGGGCCATACCTGCTTTATACTTGGACCTTAAGAGGCACCTGTTAAATATTTCTGAATGAAGGAGGAGGAAGAAAGAGAGGGAAGGATAAATGTCCCTTCAGCAGAAAAGCTGGGGTAAGAATGCCACGGAAGCAGAGCAGAGCTCTGAGTAGGGCCTTCCAGGAAGGCGCTGCAGGGACTGGAGTCATAGGCTGCCAGGGTGGAAACCAGGATATAGTCCAGTCTTTGATGCTTGCCTGGTGTGATAATTAACCTTCACTGTCAACAGGACTACATTTAGAGGCACGTGCCTGGGTATGTCTTTGAGGGTGCTTCTAGGGAGGTTTAACTGAGGAAGGAAGACACACCCCACATAGGGCAGCACCTTCTCACGTGCCAGAATCCAGAACTGATATAAAGGACAAGGCTGCTGGGTGCCAGCATTCAGCTTTCTCTGTTGTTGGCCTGCTGGGATGGAAACAGACTCTTGCTGCCACAGCCGCTGCCCACTGCCCCCAACAAGCCCATACCACCACGATGCACTGTGCTCTCTGAAACTAACACCCAAACTCCCTTCCTCCCTCAAGTTCCTCTTTGTCAGATATCTGGCCTCCAAAAGAAACCATGTCTCCTCAGGCAGATTTGGGGAGAAGGTCGGTTTGGAGCGAGAAAAGGAAGAAGTTAACTTGTAGGGTCCAGAGGCTTTCCTCTCGTCCTAGCCAAGAAACAAAGCCCCTGGACCTGCCTGTAACCCAGCCACGCACATGTTTGACTCTGCGGGTTTGAATCCAAGCCAAGCCTTGAGAAAGCTGTTTAGGTTGCACCGGGAAAACACTGAGAGGTTAACCACATTGCTACACACATCACATCGAAACTAGCCCCTGCCCTGAGCCAAATTCCTGACTCTCTCAGCACGGCATGCCCCACCCCCGGGCTGCAGACAGAGCAAAGCAGAAAAATCTTCTTTGTCTTTCTGTCTATCCCAAGGGCCACTGCAGTGTCCCCTTAGGAGTGCTTTGGGTTCAACTCCCTGACTTGGTGCAACTTTCTTTGGTACCCCAACTGATCCCTTTCAGGAATTCCCCTGCCACCGTTAGGGGGCGGCAGTGAGCAGATGGAATGTAACTGCCTCTGGCTGGGGTGACACTACTAAGGTTCCCAAGGGGTAGGGTTGGGGGGAACTCTGCTAGGAGTAAGCCAAGGGTTGTAGAAGAAAAAGGAACCTTGAGACTATCTATTTACCCATTAATCTCTCACAGATGGGAAGGTATGTGTTGTATACTATATATGCTTTGGAAACAAAAAAGGAGAAATGGGTGTTTATTTGGTGTGGGAACTTATAGGAACCTAGCATGTCCAAAGCACTTAACTTAAAAACGCTAGAAGGCTGCAGTGGCTCTAGGCACATGCTCAGGTCCATGAGTCATTAACCGTCTGACAGAGGTCAGAAGACTACAGGTGTGAGCCGAAGCCTGCCCGAGGCCTGGCTTCACAAATGAAATGTAATGAAACAGTCTCACCTATTCGCTTGCACCTCTGCCTGTTTGTATGCTGCAACAGAGAGGCCATAAGGCCGCAAGCCCTAAACTATTTCCTCTCTGGCTTTTAACAGCAAACATTACTGGTTTAGTCAGGCAGGCAAAATCAGACCTAAGCTAAATGTGTCCTAAATGATGGAAAGCACCTGACTAAATGGTCTCTAGGTTCAGAGTATGACCAGGTCAGACAGTCTGGCCTTGAGGTTTCAGACAAAGTGGTAAATTAAACAAATAGAAGTCAGCGAATTTAAGTTCAATAGAGCCGAGCCATGTACTCAAGGCAACACCTAGGAAACTCCAAAGCCACGTCTGGACTCCAGCCAGTGTGGGAAGGTGGAATGGCCCTCTGGGGGTCATGGAGTACTGTAAAGTGGGCTACAAGTCAGCCCCACGGGTTCACTGGATGGCTCCTAAGGTGTGGCCAACTGGGAGCTGCAGCCAGTTTCAAGTTGGGGATGTCAGAAAGAAGTCTAAGTTATGAGGAGAAAGATCTGGGTCAGCTGGGAGAGGTTTGAAGAAAATGGCAGCTGTGTGGCCTCTGCCGTGAAGGAACATTAGGAAAGATGACAGAGACCCTGTGCCAGAAAAAGAGAGAAATGACCCAAAAAGGAAGCTCAAGAAGGCAGTAAAGAGACAGGATATTAAAAGAAGGATGACAGATCTGATTTTTCTCACTTAGTAAGATGAGCCATGCTGGACACAGCTCAATAAGGTGACAGAGAACAAAGAGAATCCAGTTCTCCATTATTCATTAGTTCATTCAGCACTATGTATGCAGTTCTGTGCTGGGCATTAAGGATGGGTGCAGCAATTTCCCAGAGAGTCTGGTGTGTGTGCTTTGGAGGGCAGGATAGGAGGGATCCCGAGAGTCTTGTTGGAGTTATCCAGGCAGATAAGAGGAAGAAGACAAAGAGTATTCCTGGCAGGAGAACAGTGTTCAAATCAGGCAGGTGGGGACAAAGAAATAGAGGGGGCAGATGGGGAGTTTTGGAGAGCCATGTAATCAACAAGTGTCCATAGCTACTGGTCCTGACATTTTCTTTCTTCCCACCCCTCACTCTCTGTGAGTGTGTGTGTGTGTGTGTGTGTCTGTATGTCTCTCTCTCCCTCTGTTTCTGTGTCTGTGTCTCTGTGTATGTCTATATGTCTCTCTGTCTCTGTGTATGTCTGAGTCTCTTTGTCTCTCTGTTTCTCTCCCTCTCATATACACACACAGGACAAGAAAGAAAAAAAAAGTACCCATTGAATGATTTTTAAGCAGGAAGATGATCTGCTGAAGGGTTTCAGGAAGCATGCTGACTGGAGGAGGGTGAGGCTGGAGGGAGCAGACAAAAGTAGTACCCGCCCCTTTCTTTGGGTCCTCTTGATAACATCACACCTTCAGAGAAACTTTCTGCTTTCCACTTCTCTTAACAAAAAACCCCATCCCCTTCCCTTCACCAGCGTCCATTTCTCCACAGAGTTCCTCCCTTCCAAACATTGTACCAGTGGATTTATTGTGCTTCTACCCTGTCTTCCTGCATTCACCAGAAACTGTGCTTTGTTCCAGCTGTGACTTTAATGCCCAGAAGAACAACTGACATGCAGGAGAATTTCAAGACAAAAAGAGTAACAAAATTCCTATCTTTTTAAGAAATGAGAGCCTGGGGCTGGAGAGATGGCTCAGCGATTTAGAGCAGTGGTTGCTCTTACAGAGGACACCAGTTCAATTCCCAGAGCACATACAGTGGATCAAAACCATCTGTAACTCCAGTTCCAGGAAATTCAACACTCTTTTTTGCCCTCCACAGTCACCAGGCACACATACAGTGTACAGCCACACATGCAGGCAAAAACAAATCATGCATATATATATATATAATATCTATTATACATATAATATATAATTTGAGCAAAAAAAAAATAGAAAACAAGTATGGAGCTTGCTGGGCTGCCAATGGGCAGAATAGACTTGAACTCTCACGGCAGGCATTTAGGAGACAGTATTTCAAAGACGGTTTTGCCTATAGTACCGGTGGTCAGAGCACTTTTGCAGGGGTGCACAACAAACCTCGAGGATTCACCCTTACCAGCTGCCCAATGCGCTTCCAGGTTAGTAAAGTCCACCTTCCTCCCCTGAGCTGTGGCTCACAGGCCAGTGACTGTGGCTTAGGGAGGTCTGCAGCTCCAAAGAAAATAAAGCATTTAACTGAGATAAACAGGCTCCTCTGGGCAGATCTCATGGGGAACCTTCCTGGTTCGCCTGCAAGCTAGTGACATTACCAAGAAAAGAGAATTTACCACCTGCCATATTTTTTCTCTAGTCTTCTAAGCATATAGATTCAGAATATTTTGTTGGTATTGAGAGCACCTAAAGGAAGGTATGCATGCATGTATGTATATATGTGTATATATATATATATACATGTTATTATTGTTATTGTTATTATAAATTAGAATTTGTTGATGCTATAGCTCAGTGGTAACAGCTGGAGGCCCGATTTCAACAAAGTTACCAAAAGGGAGAAGAAATATAAGAAGGAGGAAGAGGGGGAGGAGAAGGAGTGGAAGAAAGAAAGAAATGAATGAATTAATTAATTAATAAGAAAATTATAAAAAGCAAATAATACTCTATGGTGGCCAGGTTCACTTGCATGGCTTGATTGCATTCATTCACTGGCTCTGTAGACTTGTTGGTTGGTTTTAGTTGGTGGGTTGGTGGGTTCGTTGGCGGGTGGGTGAGTGGGTAGGTGTGTTGGTGGGTGGGTGGGTGGGTGGGTTGGTTGGTTGGTTGGTTAGTGGGTTGGTTGGTGCTACTGGGAATTGGACCCAGAACCTTGCTATGCAGGTGTTCTACCGCTAAGATTCATCCCTAGCCTTAGCTCTATAGATTTCTTCAGGACTCACATATGGCCAAAGGATTGGCCTCAGTATTAGAGATATACCAGTTAATAAGACTGACCTCCACAGCACTAAGCTGAGGCAATAGAGACGAATAAGTAATAGAGATGGACAAACTGATGGCTGTTGAGTTCAGGAGGTGCTGGCAGGAGCAATGGGTACACTGATAATGCAGTTGACTCAGCTCCTAAGACCAAGTTCCAGACTGTGCTGGCTGCCTCTACCACTCCTTTAGCTGGGTGGCTGTGATCCCCAAAATGAGAACAAAGAAATACACTCGAGCTGGCGAGGCGGCCAAGTGGGTAACGGCATTTGTCACCAAGCATGGGGGAAAGAAGTTGTCCCCTAACCTCCACACACACTGTCCTCCCCTTCCCTCCCCCCCCCAAAAAAAAAACAAATTAATATGTAATTTGAAAGAAGGAAACAAGAGCCACTTTCCTCACAAAAGTATTCAAGAAAGATGATGTTTGTGCAGGGACAACCAAACACACAGTGTCAGGTTAACCTTCTAGTGTCCTGAATGCATGCGAGGTACCAGGTTCACAAGGTGCAGGCTGACTCACGCCGCCCATTGTTTTTTTTCTGGGACATACTCTAAGAGGGCGTGTGGCCTCGAGGAATGGGAGGTGGGCACAGAGAGGTGTAACTCGTGAGCGGTCAGTCTGCATTGCTGGACATCCTAATGTACCACTGGCCTCAAGCATCCCGAGACGGGAGGTCACAGCCGGAACTAGGTGGCTCCTGGGGTTCTAGAGACTCTGGAGCAAAGCTGCCCGAGACAACTGAAAAATCAATGTAATTTCCCTGCAAGCTCGGCCCATTTCCTCAGTCGACCTAAAAGAAATCCAGGGTGAAGCTGGTGCTCCGCTAGAGCGGGTTTGAAACTGAAGATTGGATTTTTTTTATCTTATCACACTCACTTTGTTAACTTCAAAACCGATTTGCCTTGGCTCCCAAGTAGAATCAGTTCATTAATATACTCGCTGATCACTTGCATAGATACACACTATAAAACTAAGCAATGAAAACATCAACAACCTGATCAGAATATTAATCATTAGGTAGATGATAAGCAGATATATAGTTAATAAATAAATATAAATATAATATAAAAACAATATCGATACAAATAAAGTATAATATAGTATATAGTATGAAATGATAGAGATATAATAAAAATAATATATATAATATAAAAATAATATAGATATAAATAATGAGAATACCAAAGCTATACACAGATACATCATACACACATACATAGGGACACACAGGACGCATAGGAAGTGTAACCTTGAATGGATAAGTCCTAAGAATTCTGGAGTTTATTGTCAGCTTCCTCAGAGTCACTTGGAAAGAGAACATTATTTGAGGGATTGTGCAGACTAGATCTCTGTCTGCACAATAACTATCTTTATTATTGACTGATGTGAGCAGAACCAGCCCACTGTGCGTGGACCTGTTCCTCCAGCAGGTGGTCCTGGGCTAGGTAGGGTAGATAGCAAGCCAGTAAGCATTGTTCCTCCATGGTCTGTGCTTCAGGTTCCTGCTTTGACTTCCCACAATGATGGACTGTCACCTGCAAGTGAAAACAAGCCCTTTCCTCCTCAAGCTGTTTTTGGTCATGGCGTTTATCACAGCAAGAGAAAAGGACACGTGTAAACTGAAAAGATCCCATTAGAGGAGACTAGCTTATTGAGCACCTCGTGTGTGGGGTCTTCTGTGTCAGACTTTCAGACACGGCTCTGCTTCTGTCACTGAAGAGTTCTTTCAGCAACCCTGCAGGTGGACCCCCACGTATCGCACAAAATGCAGCTCCAGAGAGCAAAGGCAACTTGCCCGAAGCTGTGAGCTAGCCAGACGGCTTGCTTCATCAAAACCCTTGTTCCCGGTTACCCCTCCCACGATGCTTCCCAGCCCTGAGCTGTCTTTGTGATTCTTGGGCCTCTGTTTGTGTGAGAACATCTTAGAAATTCCGAGAATTAGCCTCAAACCATGGTCACTCAGGTAGAACTTGAAATTGCTGTTTAGTCATCCCTGTTCTGGCCGCCTTCAGGTTGCCAGGTGAAAGTGGGGTCACTCGGGAGATGTGAAAGGGCTTTTCTCTTCAGCATCCACTCCCTTCCCGACAGCACAGAGATGTTTGGGGGCTTGGCCAGTCTCCAAAAGAACACTAAGCAAGTTGCTCTGGGGCCAGGAGCATCTATAGTACATTGTACCCTACGATACGCCCCTCCTGCCCACTTCCTTCTGCTTCCTGCAGCTAGCTCCCACTCCCTGTGAACGCTCCTCCCACTGTTTATTCTACCTCCCAGCTCCAGTCTGGGCAGGGTCTGCACAGGAGCTTGGCCCAAGGTGGCCTTGACGTTGCCAAGAAGGAAGGCAATGTCCTCCCACAACCTCAGCTCTCTCCCTGCCCCTTCCTCTGGCTCCCAGCCCTCTCAGGCTAGGAGACCAACTTCCAGAGACGTCTCTCTTTGTGGACAGGTTCAAAAGCTAGGTCCTTGACCACTGGCTATCGTAAGGAGAGAGACTGGGGGAATGGTGTGAAAGCATGCATATCAAGCAAGTTCAGCTAGCCTCGGAAGAGGAAAGCCTCCTTCCATCACTGGAAGTTCCCTAAAGGCATTTTCTGGAGACCTAAAGGATCTTCTTGGGATCTGGGATCCAGGAAAGGAGACAGGAAAGCCCCCAGAATCATCCCCCACCTCTTCTGAGCTCTGCTTTTTCAATCCTTTGGATTTTTCTATGTCTCTGCAACTGGACAGTTCAGATAACCTCTCTTAACATCGAGCTGACTCTGTTACTCTCAAACTCAGTCGAGGCAAAGCCAGGACTGAGGCTCTCAGAACGGAACGAAGTTGTTTTGTGGATGTGAATGAGATGGTTACAACTGAGTGAAAAGCCCAAGGTCATAACTCAACTGTCATCCCTTGGCCCTGTGTTGGAGGGATGTCCTCTGAAAGCAGAGCTTGTCATAGTGGTTGGGGAACTGAACCCTCAAGGCACCTTGGATGGCAGAAGTCTTTTTTGCCTGAGGTTTGGGAGCATGGCTGAACCATGAACCCAGAACCACACCTCTGGTATCCAGTAGCCATAGCAAGGGCTGGCTGATTCTCACAAACAACCCAGGACCAGTCAGAGTTCCAAGAAGGGAGGAGCTGGAGAAGACCCGCCCACCTATACCTGTTCAGCTGCTCTGCCTTCTCCAGAGAGAGAGCCACTCCATCAGAGAGTGAATGTATACCTACATCCAAGTGACCAGGGCTGAGATGGAAAGGACCCTGGGGACCCAAAAGAGTCTGCCTTGCATGAGAGTGCTGCCTGGCGGCCCGAAGTACCTGCCATAACAGAGCCTCAACAGCTGCCTGGTAAGGGAACTGCTACCCATCTCTGGTGCTTGGAGAGAGGGCATGAAGGAGCTCCCGAGGTGAGCTCTGCTGGGGTGGATGGGAGGGAAGGGAGGCAGGCCTGGAATGTGCTGAGCTCTAATTCTGCCTCAGGTGGGTCTTAAAGTATAGTGTAGTAAGTACCCCCTCTTAGAGTGCAGGAAAGTAAGCATCAAGGAAGACTAAAACCATCCAAGAACAAGTAAGGGGCCCAGACTAGAGCCCCCTGCCCCACCCTCGAGCTGTCACTGTTTGCCTCGCTGCTGCCAGGCTAGACCAACGGGCACAAGGCACACTTCCATGATTTTCTTGGGGAGGACCCAGGCCAGTAAGACCTTTCCTCAACCCACGCCTGCTTCCCCATGCATGACTCTGAACACACCGAAGTGACTGAGGGTGAGGAAGCAGCGAGAGTGTGGAGGCAGCTAGGGTGTGACACTCCGGCCTCACTGTGTTTCTGTGATGAAGTGGAGGTGGGAATTCCCATCAGAATCGCCTCTGCTTCTCAGAGCCAGTCTAAAAAAAAAAAAATGCCACTGGCCTCCCAGGTGACACTCATGTCCTGAGTCTGACCTGTTTTCTGTGAGTGGTGCCAACCAGGTATGGGAGGTCATCTTGGTATGTTTTTGTCCTAGTGAGATTACTAACCCCTCAATGGAAGACAAAGAACATAGAGGGAAATGCATGATATTTATTGTTTGTGTTTATTCCCATTTGTCAGGTGGGAAAACTGAGGCTGAGAGGTTAACTATGTTTCAGTTTTGTCTAACTCCAAAGCCTAGATGCTCTTCTGTATAAAGAGATGAGCCAAAGAGGTCCAGCTAATGCAAGCATGAATAGGCTGCCATTACTCAAGAAATTTCCATCCACTTCTTGTGTGCAACTGCTGAAGGCTTGGAGGGTCCACAAGTCAGAATCTCCAGCTACCCTCTAGTGGTCTATGATCACCACTAAGCGCTGGCTCCAGTGTGTATATCCAAGAGGGAGGCCTGAGCTTCCAAGACCAGTAAACAGTAAATAGTGACTTGAAAACTGGCTGGCCAGCCACATGGGCTGGTGTCTCCCTCTGCACATTCAGCATCCCATCCCCAAAGTGGAGCTGACGTAAGGAGCAGAGTCACATGTGGTCCCATTCAGCCTCAGGATCTGGGGACCTTCTTCTTCATGAAGTGTGCCCAGGCATGCCACAGTCTAGCCTCCTTCTAACTCCTCTAGCTTTGCTCTCTTCTGCTCAGTTACTTTCAATGTGTTCTGAGTTCTCTATGCCAGGCTGGAGTGAGGAGAGGTGTTAGTTGTGTGAGCCCTCCCCAAGAAAACCGAGATGGTAAAGTGGCACCAGGTGTGCCAAGTACAGAGCAAGGACTCGGGAAACGCTGGTTCTGACAGTGGCCACTTAATTGCTAGGGGGTCTGAGATAAGTCCATCACAAATCTGAGGTTCCTCTCCTGAACCAGATAGCCAAGGTAACTAAGTGGCTGAGTGATAGGTGTGGTGTCCGGGCTTCCCCGCTGCTCTTCATTCTGCACTGAGGCATGCTCAGGCCCTAGCAAAGCCAGCAGTCAGAACACAGGCACACTCCAGAGCCTGGGAGTCCTTGGGGGGGATTCGGAGGCCCATGTTATGAATATGGTCTTTCTAATATAGACTGGTCTCCAGGTAATCCCAGTTTCATAGCAAGCTTGACGATAAAGACTAAAGGGTGCCTCAAATGTATTTGAACAAAGGTAGTTTCTTATAGATGGTGGAATAATTAAGGAATCTCCCTAAATAGGAACAGAGACAGTTCAGGGTACACTGGGGAAAACTTGCAGATACTAAGGGCTTGGGGAAAAGGCCGAGTCTGAGTAGTTTCCAGTGGCCATTGGCAAGTCCTCCATTTCTTTACCAGATTCTGGAGGCCCTGGCCTCCTATGTCCAGCCAATACAGCACACTCTTCCAGAAACAAATGAATGTCTCTGCAATCCTCACCCTGGCCCTGTATCATCCTCTTGAGGGGAGTTGGTGGCTCATTACCCAGACATCCTGCAGCCTAGGCCCCCGGGTGGTGACAGGGCATATGACTTATGGCTTGCACTCCTCTGATGGAACATGCACCTTTCTGCTCGCACATCTCTGCCCCCAGCAGGCAGGACCTCTGCTGGTCATTTGTCTGGATTATAAGAGGAGCTCAATGAACCTTTAAACTGTTAAAGAGACGGAGGGTGTGCAAGCCATTCCAAGGACCCTCTTAAATTTTATGCTTGGGGGCATGAAGAGGAATAGGGACCAGGGAGAAGCACTAAAAGAAGAAAGTATGAACACTGGTTTTATAGCTGATATTTTTGATGAGTGAGTGGGCTCCAGTGGCCGTGGGCAAGCCTCCATTTCTTTATCAGCCTGTAGGAGCCAGCGTTGTTCCACTGCAAAAAGGAGGAGGCTAGAGTACATGCCAAGATGGCCAGTGCTAACTTCATAAATAGGACGTGTGGCGTTCAAATGTTGTACATTCACGGTATGAGCTACCTTGCTGTCTTAAGTAAGGCCTAAGGAGGCAGAGCTACGGCTGACAGAGAAAGGCGCGGCTGAAAGGCGTGGCAGACTGGGTTTCAGGGTTAAGGGAAGGACTCAGACCAGCTAGTTACATTCAAGCTGCCCCCTTACTTGCTATGTAACCCTCGGAATGTCGCCTCTCCTCAGAGCCTCAGTGCTCTCCTTTGAAAGTGAGAGTAGTCTTAATTATTTCAAAGTTCTGTGGAGACTGTAGAGATGCTTCACTCAGGCAAGCGAAGGTAAAGCATCCAATAAAGAGCAGCTATTACACTTACTGTAGCCTTGGCTGTCCTGAACTCGCTTTGTAGACCAGGCTGGTCTCGAACTCACAGGGATCTGCTTCCCCAAGTGCTGGGATTAAAGGTGTGAGCCACCATGCTCTGCCCTTTTTAATTTTTTTATGTAGAAATCTGTGTATTTGTAGATATAGGCTACGTGGGGGTTAAAACAATTGTTAACGATGGAAGCACCTGAGGTATGAGGCTAATGAGAAGAAATGACAGAGGGTCTAAACACCTCCTTTTTGTGAAACACGTCTTTTTAAATCAACTTTATTTTTTTAAAGAAATTTTAGGATTACAGTAACATGGAGCCCCACGGACTTACTATTGCCCGACTCTCAGCATCTTGTACCAGAAGGACATGTCTGTTCCCATCTGCAAATCCACACTGGGAGGCTAGAGAGATGGCTCAGTGGTTAAGAGCACTGACTGCTCTTCCAGAGAACCTGGGTTTGATTCCCAACACCCACGTGCAGCTAACAGCTGTTGGTAACTCTGGTTCCAAGACGATTCTAGGCACTTTTCTTGCCTCTGTAGGTGATACATGCACATGGTGCATAGATGCTCATTGTGCATAAACACACGTGCAGGCAAAGCACCCACACATGTAAAATAAGAATAAACCTCATAAAACTATAGATCTGCACTGGCATATGCTATGCACTTCTGACTTATGAACAGTGCATTTTCATGTCTATGATGAGCAGATATTGGTTTCGTGAACAGCAAACTTTAACAAATAAATTGCCCTACCTGGCTCAAAGATCTAGATCGCTTCGACTCTAGAAAGCAGGAAGATTCACCAGGGTTATCACAGAGAAGTAGGTGCCCACAGTGGGCTACCTGGGAAGGGGCCTGAACTTGAAGCCAACACCCTGCCATGTTACCAGCAGAGCAGGTCCTGAGGCTGCCCTGCCAGCAGCTCCTGCTCTCTGAGGGTTGTTTGGCTGCAGATCCCACACCTGAGGAAGCTGGGCCTCTGGAGCGTGCTGTTCAGCTGCACTCTGGCACACAGCAGCTGAATGGCTTCAGAGCTCTGTCCGTTGGGTGTGAGAGGTTATGGGGAAGATGAGGATCTTCAGGCCAAGGAAAGCATAGGCTGTTGCTGGACCTGGAGGAAAGGGACAAGGCAGCCAGCTCCAGATCCAAACTCGCCTATGGCTTTCACTGGTGTGGTGTCCTTTCCACAAACGTGTTTCCTCACTATGAGACAGGGATAAGCCTGCCCACTATGCATGGGGAAGATTAAGTAAGAACACAACCTTCCTGGAAGGCCTGGGACCCTGGATTAAATAGGCCAGGTATCTGGTTTGGTTGGTATGAATGCAGCTCTGGACAAGAACACAGTAAGGACAGTGTGGGACTCCTCAAATCTACAGACAAATATGCACCCTAGAATGGCTACGAGTGCTGTTCCTGGAGAACCACTGTTTAAACTCCACCGATAGCTGGGGTGGGTTAAAAATATTAGCCTCCCAAATGACCATGGACCCGGATGATGCCCAGGAAGCAGGTGCTAGCCTAAAAAGTGTGCAAAGAGGCTGCTCCCACTGCATGTTGGGAGAATACCGTGCCTGGCAATCCGTGGGCTGGAGGGCAGTGAACCTTTGGACTGTCCCCTCACCTTACCCCATCTGTCTCCCCAGGTGATTCCTCCTTCAGTCTCTCTGTGTGTGAATTAGCTCCTTCAACATGAGCTGCAGCTTCTACTTGGCCTTTGTGTGTCTGAGTCTCCTCACTCAAAGGTGAGCGGTGCTACCCCAAAATGGCTCAGTGCAAACTGCCCTGGTGTGGCCACCTGATGGAACAGCCTGCAGGCATTTCCCACAGAACTTACCACAAGCCAAAACCTAGTCCCTTCATTTCCCTGAGACACCACAACAATGAAATGTCTGTGATTCACTTTGTTCTAGAGAGTAAGTTTCTAAAATTCTCACACACTGATGGACTTGTGTGTTTTCATAAGACACTTGGTTAAAGGAAGCTGGGAAGAGGGCTCAGTGGTTAAGTGTGCTTCCTGTGCAATCATGAGGACCAGAGTCCAGATTCTGATGTCTACACAAGACTGGCATCCTACAAATGCCAGTGAATTTTGGAGCTGCCAAGTGGAAAAGAAATAGGATCTCTGGGGGGTTCTGCCTTACAGCCTAACTGAGAAAGCTTGAGCCTCAGGTTCAGGGAAAGACCCTTCCTCAAAGGAATCAGTAAAGAGAAATAGAAAAAGGCATCTGATCTGCATGTTCAGGTACACATGCCTGTGCTCACATGCGCACGCACACACATACAACCAACCAACTAATCAATCAATCAATCAATCAATCAATCAAAAGAAAAGCCACTTGAAGGGCTCCCAAGTTATCATGACAATTTTCTCCATAGAAAATGTGGGTAAGAAAACGGAAATGAGCAGAGTGGTGAAGGCACATATCTTTGATCCTAGCACTTGGGAGGCAGATGCAGGTGAATCTCTGTGAGTTTGAGACCAGCCAGGTCAACAGAAAGAGTTCCAGGAAAGCTAGGGCCACACACGGAGAAACCCTGTTTCAAAACAAAGAAAAAAAGAAGGAAGGAAGGAAGGAAGGAAGGAAGGAAGGAAGGAAGGAAGGAAGGGAAATGCTAGCTCACTAACAGAAAGAAAGAAACAAAGAAAGAGAAATACTAACTCACTAGCCAGAAAGTAAGAAATTTCTCATTAGAAAAGCCACCATGTGAACACACACACACACATAGGCACACACATGCACACATAAGGGGAAGGTCAGTCAAGTTCATGTCTATGTTTATCAATATTTGAACAATATATGCAACAAAGGTCACTCTCTCTTCCAGGTTGTGCATCCAGGGGAACCAGTTCAATGTGGAGGTCAGCCGAAGCGACAAGCTTTCCTTGCCTGGCTTTGAGAACCTCACTGCAGGATATAACAAATTTCTCAGGCCCAATTTTGGTGGTAGGTTATCCTTTCTGACCAGGACACCAGTTCAAAAGGGCCGGCACAGAGATAAAAGGCAGCAGAGGGCTTCAGCAGGCTTTACTGACTCCACCCTGCTCCAAACCTGTTTTAAGGATTGGAAAGAATGGATAAGGATGTGCGCCTAGGGTTTCTCCTGCTCCCTTAAAGAAATTACTTTATCTCTTGACTTAAAGGTTTTCGTCTCCACCACTGTGGTGGGTGCAGGGAGCCTCTGGCAACATGCGGCCCTCTCTTCCTTCTCCCTCACTTCTATGGGTCCCTGTTCCAGGAACGCACCATGTGCAGCCAGCATTCCTCCACCTGGCCTTCCTGCCTGTAGCCTGCCATGAATAATCCTCTCCCATCATTTCCACATGGATCTCCTCTGGGGTCATTCACCTGCTCAGAACATAAGCCTGTGCCCCAGCAGCCTAGCCTGAAGTCCAGGCATCCCAGGCTCTTCTCAGTCCAGCCTCTGTCTGCCTGTCGTTCTCATCCTCCAGCAATATTCTGCATTATGGCCCCAGGCACACACACTCCCACCAAGCGTCCTGAGCCTCCTGGCTTCTGTGTCTGCATAGGCTGCTCATCTGCCTTGGGTCACTCTTCCAACTTGCCTCCCTAGAAACATGACAGTTTTCCATCATGTCTTGGTGACAAGGCTACCCTCCTCTGAAAGGCTCTTTTTGATTCCTCCACAGCCCATCCCCTTGCTTTGAACACAGCTCTGAGTCACATGGTTCCCCTGTTATACTGTACCTAGCTTTATGTCCCTTTTCCCCTTCTTCTCTCTTCTGATGGTGACAGTTTCTAGTCAGATCTAGGACAGCGTGTGAATCCAAGTTCACTGGTAGTCAGATGACAGGAGGCCATTGCCTCATCAAGGTGTGTGTTGGTCTGTAAAGAGTGAGGGTAGAGGAGATGGAAGGGCTCTTTGGCCTCAAGGTGAGAAGCGAGAGAGGCAAGGAAGTCTGGGTAGAGGTGTCTTGGAGAGGAGTACTGATGGGAAGTACTGTTTGGGAAGGCCACGAGGAAGTTCCTGAGTAAAGCTCCCCAGCAGAGGAGTCTCTGCCTCTGGGCATCCCGGATCACCCCTGCCTCAGTGTGCTGTCCTATGCAGATTTTTGGGTGGCTGAGGTCCATGCTACCACTTATCTGCACGGCCTTAGGGTGAAGTTGCTGGCAGATTCCTCTGTGCAGCCACTGGGAACCTCCGGCGATCTAACCTCAGCTCAGCTGGAGATCTGGACAATGTCTAGCCCCACAGTTAGGATCTGAGTTCTTTATGTCAAGGACCTAGAGAGCCACCAGCTGCTCTGGATTCCCACACCCTCCTACATGCTAGCAATAAGCACATGAATCTAAAGAGCTTGCTTCGATCGATTTCTCTTGCCTCCCAAACCACAAACAGCTAAGCCAGTACAATATTCTTCATGTTTGCACAATAACAGGCCAACCAGATGAATGGATGTTGGGCAAGGAGGTTGTTCTGAAAACAGGGCTCCTAGAGTGGGCTTAAGGGAATATGAGGCCCAGTTCTACCTGAGGTAAATAGGCAGAGGCACCTCACTTAAAAGGAGAGAAAGCACAATGCCATGCCCGGTGACTTTGTACACTCCATCTCCCAAAGGAACCTGTCTTGCTGGGCACCCTCTATGCCCGTGGATGCGCCCTTGCTTCCCTGTGGTATTTTTACATCCAGCTTCTTGGCCACCAAAGCTTTTGAAAGACAGAGCCTCCATCATATTTTCCAGGGACTAAGCTGGGTAAAGCAAAGGTCATCAGGTGAGCACGACATGCACTGCCCAGCAGTTGACTTTCACCTTTTCCCTGGGAAACAGGTGCCCTCTGGTGGCACAGCTTACTTGTATAGTTTCAGGGGACAGAAAAGCAAGCTGGTGGTCCATGACACAGCCAATGGTGACCGGGCCTGGACTAGACCGTGTAGGGGGAAACTAAGCCATAAAACACCATGGGACTCAACCCCTGTGTGCTTTCCACTGTGCGGTCTTCAGAAGAGTCCAAGGGGACCCACTGTTTTTCATGCTCTTCAGCTCAGTCCTCTGGTAGGCTCTTGTCTTAGCCTGTTTTGTTCAGCTATAACATAGTGCCTGGATCTGAGTAGTTTATAATAAACCCAAATTTATGGGCTTGTAGTTCAGTATTAAAATGCTGGCATTTGGCAATGGCCCTGTTGCCATCGTGTGGTAGAAGGTGTGAGGGCTGAAGAAGACAAGGGAGGGCTGAGCTTGCCCTTTCCATATAGCACCATCTCTACTCATGAGGCTGGACCCCTCACGGCCCAATCACATCTTAGTGCTTCCACCTCTTAATACAGTTACATCAACTAAATTTCCACATGAGTTTTGGAAGTGGAAGAACAATGAGGATTGTAACAGTGGGTTACATATCATTTACCTCACAGGGAAACAACAACACAGAGGGGTTTAATGGCCGCTTGAGGTCACACTGCAGCAATGCATGCAGTCCTCTCTCTCTGAGTCCACTCTTCTTCATGCTGTGCTTTGCTGTGTTGAATGACAGAAAGCCACCTAGCACCACGCCCTTCCAGCTCCACCCTCAAACATTTCCCTTTTCCCATTAACCATTAACGCTTATCTTTCAACTGCATTGGCTCTATAAGCCCATTTCCAAATTCCTGCCTACATTCTATGACGTGGTTTTCCTGGATTACTAATCCTTTAATTATTAGGTTGTTTTGGCTAATTCTGACCAATTAGATGATTAGATGATTTTTTCTGGTTTCCTCACAATCCCACCTCTTTTCTTCCTGGTTCATTGCCACAGTCCCCTGGGGGCTGTCTTAGCTACTTAATGTAAGTGAGAGTTGTTGTATCCATTAACCTGGTTAGCCAAGTTGTGTCTTCCCAACATTAGCTGGAATCACAGAAGACAGTGGGAAGGAATGGAGGACACTGCTGGTGGGGCTGTGTCAAAGCATGGAAGGTATGATGCCAGAAGCTGTGTGAAGGGGACCATTTCTGAGATTCCTGGAAGGAATGGGCGGGTACTTTGCATGTACTTTGCCTTGCTGTCACTGGCTAAGACACTGTCACACCAGTAATGTCATTGAAATCCCTTCGTCACCCTCTTGCAGGTCAAAAAACTACAGTTCTAGAAACTTCAGTAATTTATCCCTGACAGCAGAGTTAGGAGATTTCAGAGCTGAGATCTGAATTCACACGGTTCTCACTCCTGGGTCCTTCTTCCAAACCTCCCATCTAAAGAGGAGGCATGGGCCTGGCCTGCCTGGTTGGCTTCTGAGACTGCGCTCCAGTCTCCAAAATAAAAAGAGTCTTCAATGGAGTCTTTCAATCTCTCTAGACTCCAGGACCATGCACAGGACCAACCATGGTGACATGGTTGTGGCATTCTAAAGCTTAGGGCTCCTAAGAGCAAAGGAGGAAGGTGGGCAGGGCCAGCAGGTGCTTGGCTTCGATCAGTCTTCAGTGCCATCTTACGGTAAACTTCCTTAACAAAAGGAAAGGAGAGTCGTCTGTGTACAATCACATGAACAAATCTGTCCCACTCTGCACAATTATTCTCCAACCCCCACCCCACCCCACCCCACCCCTCCAGGCACCACAGCAAAAGCCCACATAAGAAGGAGCAGATACCTTACCACTGGCCTCTTTAAAATACAAACTAATGGCCAGGGAGAGGGCTCAGCAGGTGAAAATACTTCCTGCACAGCTGACTGCATGAGTTCCATTCCCTGAATGAGTGTAAAGGCTGGATATAGAGACACACATCTGTAACCCAGCACTCCTGTGGCGAAGCTGGCAGTGGAGATAGGAGGACTTTCAGAGCTCTCAGACCTGGTAACCTCAGGGTAGCTGTGTGGCACCAAAATAACGGGAGAGACCCCGCCTTAAAGCAAAGTAGAGGTGAGGACCACCAACTCCACTAGTGTGTGGCACACATTCATTTCCCTCCCCTCTCTCTCCCCAAAATAAGTAAATTAATCTTAAAATGTTTCTTAAATACCCGTTAGTTAATAATGGTGCGACCTCTCTTATGAATCATGATGTCCCTATGTATCTGCATATATTTTTCATACCAAATGGTTGCTCCTGGGAAGATAAAATTAATTCTCTTATTTTTATAGTTCAGATTATTTAAATATTTCTAATACATGTATATTGCTTTTATAATTTTTAATAGTTTTTTTGTTTCCAACCCACTAATGCAGAAACACTGGCTATGGAGTCTGCAGTGGGGCAGGGGATGGAAGCGGTGATTGGAAGGAGACCCTGTGTTTGTGTTTCTATGTAAGTCTTTCTGGTTGTTCTCTATTCTCAGGTGACCCGGTTCGGATAGCGCTGACGCTGGACATAGCAAGCATCTCTAGCATCTCAGAGAGTAACATGGTAACTGTTACCCAGTGGCTGCCCCCCACCCCCGCTCCCTCTCCTTGCTTCCAATGATGATGTCCTCTCAAGTAACTCAGAAACAGAATGCAGATGCCTGAGTCCTGCCTCCTAAACAAAGACAGGAGAGGATGTTTGTACACTAGGTCTTCTAGGCGCCAGGAGTGAAACAGACTCAAAGGCCAGGAAGAGAAAATAGAAAGGGAAATTTACATTTACTGAGGAATAAAAATTGAGGAAAAGAGGCCAGGTGGGGGAGGCACACACCTTTAATGGGAGGCAGAGTGGGGGGGGGGAATCTCTGTGTATCTGAGGGCAGCCTGGTCTACAGAGAGGGTTTTAGGACAGCCAGAGCCACATGGAAAATTGCTGTCTCGAAAAGCCATATATATATATATATATATATATATATATATATATATATATGGCATACATCAAGAGAGCAGCTGGTGGCCAAGGAGCTGGGAGTGTTTTGGTGGTGGGGGAGAAGACTAGAGCCACTTCCTTCACATTATCTTGTTTCAGGACTTGAGTGGAACCCTTGTTTCACGTACCCCACCAAACTATATATCAAAATAGGGAATTACTAAGTGGCCCAAGTTGACCTTGAACTCACTCTATAGCCAGGCAGGCCTTGAACTTGTGAACTTCTTATCCCAATCTTCCCAGTAGCTAGAGTAACAGATTATAGGCTGTGTCACTGGGTCTGGCTGGATCTTCCTCAGCTGTGTGCATGTGTGTGAATTCTATAAAAGCCAATATATATAATTCTATAAAAGTATATATATATATATATATATATATATATAGAGAGAGAGAGAGAGAGAGAGAGAGAGAGAGAAACTATATAAAGAATGTAGATAGATAGATAGATAGATGGATGGATGGATGGATGGATGGATAGATAGATAGATAGATAGATAGATAGATAGATAGAGGAAAAGAATAAAAACATGGTACAGACAGAAGCCTGGACCTCACACAGTCATTCAGAAAAGGTGATAGCCAGTGAAAACTAACAATCTAATGACCAACTTGAGAGGACACAGGAAAGACAAAGCCAGGAGAAAGGCAATTTACCAAGGGAGCCCGTGAGGCATGATGGGTAAATTCTAGGCAACCCTGGCCACCAAAACCTCCATCAACTGTGTTCTCAGGCAGTGTGAGCTTTTATGCCAAGTAGGTCACGAGCCTGAAAGTGAGCCTTGACAGTCGGAGTTTTCTAAATTAAATAATGAACTTTGTTCTTCCGTTGCTGCACATAGTATCACACCAACTTGACTCCTTTCCTTCTGTTTTTTGGGGTCTCCCTACCCACGCCCACCATTTCCATCTCCGGCTTTCCCCCCTAGGACTACACGGCCACTATATACCTCCGGCAGCACTGGACAGACCCCCGGCTGGTGTTCGAAGGCAACAAGAGTTTCACTCTAGACGCCCGGCTCGTGGAGTTCCTCTGGGTACCGGACACTTACATTGTGGAGTCCAAGAAGTCCTTCCTCCATGAAGTCACGGTGGGAAACAGGCTCATCCGCCTCTTCTCCAACGGCACAGTCCTGTATGCGCTCAGGTGAGCAGGCCTATCTGGGAGACTGGGAATGGAGGAAAAGATGCATTTAAGAAAGATGCATACATCCCGGGTACTTCCGACCAGAACCGAAGTGGCCGGTCTGAGCCCCCATACCTCACAACTTCCTCTCTTCTGTTTTGTTTGTTTCTTTGGGGTGTTGTTGTTGTTTTGGGAGGATTGGGGGGTGGTCCGTGTTTGTTTGTCTGTTTTGGCTTTTTGAGACAGGATTTCTCCATCTAGACTCGCTTTATACAGGCTGGTCTTGAACTCAGAGAGATCTGCCTGCCTCTGCCTCCCGAGTACTGGGATTAAAAGTGTGTGCCACCATGCCCAGCCTAGTTCCCCTGTTTTATACCCCCGGGCCATTCAGAAGGACTTCTCTCTGTATAGCCTGGCGACAGAAACATCTTTGGAGCAGACGCTGGGTGCCAGGCAGGCCCTTGCAGGATACTAAGGGGGAGCTAAGTAAGATGGCCCCGCCCCTGAGAGCACAGCCATGTAAACAAAGGAAGTACTGGGTGCCAGGACCCAAGTAATGTTAGGGGTAATGTTAAAATATGCTTTCAGAGGATTGTGAGCTGAGCCTTTCAGAGTGAGGAAAGCTAGCAGAAAAAGAGGAAAGGAGGCTAGAGAGAAAGCATGAGGACCTGAGTTCAGAGTACCAAAGGCTGTGTAAAAGCTGGCATCAATCTAAACTGCAGTGCCGAGGAGTAGAGAGACAGGTGGATAGATCTAGCCTTAAGTCTAGCCTTAAGCTGCAAGCTCCAGGTTCAATGAGAGACCCAGTCTCAAAAGGGTGTGGATCAGATGGCTTCCTGAATAAAATGTTTGCAACCCAGGCGTGAGGATTGGAGTTCTAAGTCCTACCGTTCACGCAAATGCAGGGTGGACATGACAGCCCACCTGTACACTCAGCCTTCAGAAGACAGAGACGAGATCTCTAGAGAAAGATGTCTGGCTAAACTACCTAAATCCGTGGGATCCAGGTTTACTATGAGACCATGACTTAATATATAGAGAATGATTGAGAAAGATAGTCCGTCTCTTGCCCCCATGTACATACACACAGGCAGGTGCCCGCACACGCTCACGCTTGTGCATCCACAGACATGAACATATACACAAACGAATATAGAGATAAATAAATAAGGCGGAAAAGTAATCGAGGAACAAATCCTAATGCCAGGAACCCATGTGAGCAGGTACACCTGACATGTACACAAACACACACCAAACACACACCGAATGAGGAAGGAGGAGGAGGGAGAGGAGGGAGAAGGAAGGAGGACCAGGAAGGATAAAGACATGAGCAAACAGAGAAGTCTATGTAAGCAATTTGTCTTTCCTGGGGTTCAGTGCGGCCGGGAATCTCTACAGTGTGCCTCTGCGTGTCTGAGACACGTTTGTACAAAGAAGCAAGTCGCGTGTCCCAAATACTCCACCTATTTGCAGCCACAGGCCACCTCCTCAAATTGCCAGGGCCTAAAGTTTCCTCCATCTCATGGCTTCCTCTCAACGGTGGGAACAGGAAAGAGGCTCCCTCAGCGTTGCATAAGGCAGCCTACACAAATTATTTCTTGCAAGGGCTGTGCACACTTGGACTCCCTGAGTCCTTGGGGGGGCAGATCAAGTAGCAAATATGAATGGACTAACCTTTAGTCACAAGAAGAACCTAAAGTTATAGAGCAAGGACTGAGCAGCATTTCTGATCAGTAGCATTTCTGGGCATGCCTCAGCAACACTGGGTTTTACAGAGACCAGCCCGGACCCCAAATCCTCTTTCAGGAAACCTAACAGCCCTTTGTTTCTCAGTCCACGTTTTCCCAAGCTTCCATGGGAATTTGTTTGCACAATAGGTGTGTGCATATACGCTGTGTGCCTGTGGTACATATGTTTGTGTGTACCTACTCTGCGTTACAGAATATACCACAATCAGGGCGGGTGAGAATTACTAGTGGGTCGTAGCTGTTGGGCAACTCGCCACTAGAATCTTGTCCTAAATAGCTCTGTGAACTTAGGCGAGTTACTAGACCCTCTGAGCCTCAGGTTCCTAGACAACAAAATAAAAACGATAGCAGTTCTCATATCATAGGCTATTCAGAGGGTTAGTGCATGTGACGTCCTTGGCACAGAAACTGGCTTGCAGTAAGCAAGCAGCGCCAGCTGTTCTGTTTCTCTATCTCCCTTATGGGGATGTGGAGGGCCATCAAGTTGGATACTGTGCCATGAACACAGCTGCCCCCTAGAGTACCCAGCACTGTATGTAATAAATTGGGGACCTGGTAAAAATGTATGAATTTTAAAAAGGAATACAAAGGCCTGACTTTTAAGCTCTCCACTATGAGGACCTCACTGATGTTTATTTTAGTTGAGCACCCTTAGGTGAACACAACAGGCATGAGCTGTGTGTCCCCTGGGTTCTCTCCATCCTGATGCCATCAAGGAGACAGGAGACCAAGACTCTTGTTTGGGCTCCACCACTCAGAGCCTTGTGAGCTTAAGCTAGTCCAGTGATCACTGTTCCAGCACTACAAGGGGTTGTGATGAAGATCACACTGAAAACCCAAGTGCAAAAGCATCCCCAGGAAGAGAATGGGGCAAAAGTCCCACCGATAACCATAAAGCTATCTGTAATTGATAGCTGATGAGAGAGGGAAAGATTCACTGTCTCTAATGAAGTGACACCAGATACATAAACCATACTCCAGAGCAGGCCTCATGCTCAGGAGTAATTCACCCATAAGAGACAGGTTCTGTGAGGGTTTATTTCATTTTGCTTTTTCTGTGTGCTTTGCTGTTGTCATTTTGGTTTGGGGTTTGGGTGTTTGTTTGAGAGAAAGAAAGAATGTCAGGTTGGGTAGGTAGGGAGTGAGGGGCATCTGGGAGTAGTTAGGGAAAGGGAAAGAATATGATCAAAATAGATTGTATGAAAAAAAATTAATTAGAATTTTTTTAAAGCATCTCCAGAGTGGGAGAGATGGCTCAGCCCTTGAGAGAACTTGTCGCTCTGGAAGACAAATTCTCAGCATCCTCACAACCATTCCTAACTCCAGTTCCAGGCACCCAATGTCCCTGACTGACTAAAGCGAAAAACATATATTTTAAAAATGTCTTCAACATGCTGGAGAATGAGTCTGTTCTGTAATATTGTGGATGTTTTGCCTCTGAGTTGCTGGCATTCCAGCTTCTTCCACTCTGGATCCAGTTTTAACTGGCTCTGATGAGTGTTGTTGAGCACAGAAAAAAAAAAAAAAAAAACCTCAGAAATGCTTGGATGCATGCTCCAAGCCACAGATCCCTGTAAGAGTCTGAGAAAAAGTCCTCCTGGAGCAGCCCTCTGAAGAAACGTGAACTCAGTATCTCTTTCTTACAGCCCTCTTTCATATCCTGTTTGTTTCTTTGTTTTTTGTTTTTTTTTTCTTTTTAGAATCACAACAACTGTTACATGTAACATGGATCTGTCTAAATACCCCATGGACACACAGACCTGCAAGTTGCAGCTAGAGAGCTGTGAGTATACGTACCTGAAGAAAGCCCCCCAGGTGACCTTCCTGGGTGACTGGGTGACTTCCCATCTCTTTTTGCAGAGTACCCTGTATCGGTGACTTTTCTTTCTTCATGTTGATCCACAATGGATTGAGCCATTCGGCCTGTTCTTCCTGACAGAGTCAGATTCCTCTCAAAGGCAAACTGCAACATTGCACCTTTGGGGGAGAGCTACTGTGCATTAGTGCCAAACATCTCCAGTGACGAGTAGAGAGATGAGGGAGGAAAATGCTTTAGCATAGCTGATGGTGTAGATCGCGGTCAGCAAACTGCATTCATCTGCCAAACCTGGCCTATCACCCGCTTCCGGAAGTGCAATTGTATTATAGAGAGCAATGCAGATTGTCTATGGCTGCTCGCTGTCACACTGTAATAACAGAATTGAGGATTTGTGATAGAGACTGTATGGTCCACAAAGCCTAAAATAATAACATTCTTCATCACTGCAGAACTTTTAGGAGCCTCCAAGAACTAATTCCCTGTGAAATTCCAAGGAATGTATCCTTTCCCAGACTTACATAACCATAGAACCTTGCTTCATGACTATTTCTACTTTATAGAAAACATCTTGATGAAAATGGATCTAAGCTAGCACATGATGCCTAGAACTTACAGTATTTTATTTATGCCATCTCTCAGGCTACTCATTCTCAGGGTCTGTGATTCCAGGTGAGTTCTTGGTGAATTGTTCTATGGCTATGACCTTTGTCCTCAACCCACTCTTGCCACACCAAAACTAAATCAAGCCCAGGTCCCTATAAAAGCTGATGCAGAAGTTCTGGGCCTTACCCTTTCTATGTGTTACTAAATATGCTTCTGGCTACTCTCAGGCTACCAGAAGGCCTCAGAAGCTTTCTTTTCCTAATGGAAATGCACCGTGGCCTCTAGCTACACCTTGCAGTTTAGCTGTGGAGGAGATAGGGAAGCTAGTTGGAAAATAACCTCAGGCGGACAGCTAGTGTGATGACCTCAATCCGACTCTGACCTGGTCCCCTTGACCAAACCACTTTTCCATTAGCAACCATGAAAATAATAATTAATAATATGACTCTTTTCCTGCTAAATATCATTGCATCCACATGCGAGGCACGCTCACAGATAACTTCCAAACAAACCTGTAAGTGTTGTTTTTCCCACCTTTTGACCATAGAAATTAAGGCCCATTACAATTTTGCATTTTCTAAAGAAACCTGGGAATCAGAAACACTGGGGGGTAAGCCCAGCTGGACGGACAGACAGTTCCTAGGTTTCTTCTAACAGACCAGCAAAGCCCATGAGGATTTTGTTCCAGTGATCTGTTTGTGATCTGAAATATACATTTTTCCCAGATACACCATAATGTGGTCTTAAGCAATTGTATGAGATTTTTAGGTTCTCTAGTACCCATTGAAAATCATCATTTTTTTCCCCAGACTGAGGGGCCATGTGACACTTGTTTGGGATTCTCAAATCCTGCCAAATATGAAGCTGAAATACAATGTGACTATCAGACAGCAGTTCCAAGTTTTTTCCATGCCAGTTCCTTTTGGTTCCTTAGGACCAAGGCCAGTGTTTTTCCTTTCCTCTGTATCGTAAGGAAAATATTTTGACTCAGTCTAATACTTCAGTTCTACATATTTTCCCACTAATGTCTCCAGCTAGTCTGGATGGCTGATTGAGTTCCGTCTGCCTGCCCTCAGTGAGTCCATCCAATCAACAACTGCATGCCTGTTCTGTGTTAAACACTGTGGTGAAGGTTTGCGATACAAAAGATAAAATGATTCGCCAGTCTTCAAGAAGTATCCTACCTGACAGAGACCACAGGACTTAAAAGAATGAATGACAACAGTAAGCTGTAATGGCACTGCGGAAGCCTGGTAAGGGTCAGAGAGGCCCAGAGGGAATTACTACCTGAAATCAGAGAAGGGATCAGTTCCAGCTGGCTGAGAGGGCAAAAAGCATGGCACAGTACCACAGGAACAAGAAGGAATAGAGCAAAGGTTAGCAAGAAACAGACAGAGTCAGAGCCTGGGGTGGGGGTGGAGTGTCTGTGTAGCATAGGAAAGGCCCTGGCTCAGGCCCCAGCACTGAGGCAGAAAAACCAAATACTGAAAACAGTCACTGATGTGTATAAGGCAGCTGCCTCCAACACTTAAGAGAACTTATTTGGTATATGTAAAGCTTCATAAAGTGCTGTGAGTTAATGAGCACCTAAATTATAACCTGGGAATTTCCTAGAATGGAAAATGAGGGTTCACTCTAAATAGATGTAGGTCAAATCAATTCCTTGGGATTGTTAAACAATCTCCATTGTTCCTTCGTAAGCTTCTCTGAATATCCACCAGGTCTAGGCACCTGTGTTAGGGAAATAATGGCACCGGTATGACTCATTAAGGCATCAAAGTGGAAAATAACTACAGGCAAGCCTTGGGGACCATTGGGTACTCTACACATAAGGGCACAGCGGGCAACTCCAGGAGAGAAGAGCCATTTTGAGAAAAAGCCATTTTTCAGAAGTACACATTTAATTAAAGACTTCGGCAGATTAATTACCCTGTTGAGTCAGTACATGCAAACCCTTCTTGAAGCAATGCAGCTGTTTGGTGGCAAAATGCAATTGAGGTTGTCAAAAAGAGGAGTCATCCCCATGCAGCACAATAGAAATAATTGCCCTCCATGTGTCATGGCCGGGCTCATGCCAAATCCCAGGAGCAAGGTTCGCCAGGAAACTTCAGCACTCTATGTGCACATCACCATCCCCAAGGAACAGAGGGAGCTAACACAGAATGCTTTTAGCAGACATTTAGTATTTTTAAAAAATCACATATATATGCATATATATATATATATATCCACTAAAAAAATGAATTGACATCATCTTAATCCACCATATTCACCGAGGGACAAGAGTTGGTAATAACTAAAAACTATGACTATTCTAGGGGTGAAGCCAAGTACCCCAGGAGAAACTTGCACTCCTTGTTTTCATAGAAATGTCTTCAATCCTTCGGGATTCCAACCTAATTTCAGTGGCTAGTTTTCATTCAGTTTTGGATGACCCCGAAGGAAAACACACAACTTTACCTGAAAGTCCTCAAGGAATTCAGGCATCATAGGATAAAGTCTATTGGATATTGGCTCTATAACGCTGCTTCTTAGTGCAATACGGACCCCAACAGCAGAACCATAGTCTCAGTAAGCTTTGAAGCAATGGCAGGAGACGTCTGTGTTTGCCACTGCAGGTACTGGACCCATGGGCTATGTCACCAGCTGTATGGCTTTAGCTAATGACCCTCTCTGAGTCTCTGCTTCCTACTCATTGGAATGGAAAAATTAATGGTACCTGGCTCAATGAATTGCCTTCTATTAATCAGGTTTATTGGTCTATAATTTATGCACCATTAAATTCAATTTTTTTTTTCTGAGACAGGTTTCTCTGTGTATCCTTGGCTGTCCTGGAACACATTCTATAGACTAGGTTGGCCTCAGACTCAGAGATCAGCCTGCCTCTGCCTCTTGAGTGCTGGGATTAAAGCTGTGCACCACTGTTGTTGTAAATAAAATGGGTGTTGGGCTAAATACTGTGTATTATTATTTCTATAATTATTGTGGCTATATTATTTTGCCTGCTATCACAATTAATAAGTCATGCCTGTTAACTTTTATAATTGCCTTATTTAGCTTGGGCTGGGCAGATATTTTACCTACGCTGTCTCAGTAACCTCATCTTCCACCTCCCAGGCCCCATCCAATGCCATCCTCCTTAACCATCCTCTTCTGGGCTACCTTCCATCCATAATCTTATAAATACTTGTTTTTATTCTTCATCTGGGCCTTTCCACGTCACTATTGGAGTCCTTCCTCCAGGCCCGGGTGGTTTCTTTGCGATCCATCTGTCTGTTTCCCATGGTTCTCCTCTTCCCAAGGCCCAAGAACCTTAGTCACACCTACCCCGTTCTGCTCTGCCCATGTTTTAGGCCTTTTAACCAACCAATCAGGTATAATGTCGTAGGCAGGTTTACACCACAAGGATAGGTGTATCTGGGCAGTAGCCAGATCTTGAGGGCCAGTAATTAGCATCAAAATACAAGCATCAGACCAACCTCCAACACACCAACAACAACCAACTAAATTCGCCCATTTTTAACTTATGAGCAATTCAAAGCTTTCGGTAAACTTACCAGGGTGTGTAGCCATTGCTAGCTTGCATTGTTAGAGCATTCTCATGACCCCCAAGGAGATCCCTGGTGCTTATTGCAATCATTCCGATTTCCCACCACCAACTCCAGGTACCACTAACTTACATTTTGCTGTTATGAATTTGTCCCTCCTGAACATTTCATATAAAGTAAGGTCAATATGATATGTTCCCTTTTGCATCTGGCATTTTCCACAGAACACAGTACTCCATTCCTTCTGATTGTTCAGTACTGTTTCTTTCCAGCTTTTCAGTGGATGGACTTCTGGGTTATTCTTACATCTAGCCACTGTAGGTAATGCTGCTGTGAACAGTTCTGTACAAGTCTTTCTGTGACTGGCACTTCATTCCTCTTAAGTACATACCTTGGAATAGAGTTCTGATTAAAATAATTATTACTATCATCATCTTTATTATTATCACTTATTATTTAGGGGTTTTTGGGCAGTCACTTTGTTTTCCAAAAGTGGCTGTATAGCTTACAATCCCACCCATGAAGTTCCAGCCTGTCAGTATCTTCATCATTTTTCTTATCTCTTCTTTATTATTGCCATCTTAACAACTGTGAAGTAGTCTGTGATTTTGCTTTGCATTTTCCTAGTGACTGATGACATTGAAGCTCTTTTTTTGTGCTTATTAATGATACACACATCTCCTCAACCAGGATTGTAGAAGATGATAATGTTGCAAGGGACTTAAAAATTGCTTACTAAGTAATAGATACTGCAGTTACGATCACCACCATCCATGGGCTTTGAGATTAAGCTTTTCTGAGCAGGACACCATGCTGGCTTTTTTTTTCTCTCTCTTATTTGTCTATCTCTTGAGAAAGTAAAAAAAAAAAAAAAAACCAAGAGTTTTCACATGAGCAAATGACTCCTCAAGTCTAAGGTACAGTATTTCATAAGAAATATTTTAGAAGAAAATGCAAGCTCTTCTTCACACACAGTAATTGATGATAAGAGCCATCACAATTTCAGATATGCAAAAACAAATTTCCATCTCAAAACTGAAGAAACACAGAAATGTCTACCTTTCCAGGATTGTGAAAGCGTTAGAGATGTGTTGTGTGGTGTGTAAGGAACAACATGAATGGCTCATAAAAGGTAACTGTTATCAGTACCATCAACTGATATTAGCTAACATTTATCAAAAGCACATGTTGACAGGTATTCATAAAGCAGCTGATTACATGGGTTTTCGGTTTTACATTCATGCAAATGGGAACTATTACTAGACCACTTCCAAATTCCCAGACATTATCGAAGCTCAGACTGCTCTGAAAGGCAGAATCTAAAATGGGTCTCGTTGTGATACTATGCTTTCTAAGTGTCATTCAGTGGTGAAGGAAGCCATTCTTATCATCCACCAGGCTTGAACAATGCTTAGCACAGAACTACTTCCGAACCAACGAAAAAAATGATCCTAGCAAAGAATTTCATTCTGCAGTGCTTGAGAAACATTGCCAACTTTTACTTGGTGTGTTCCTTTAGACGTAATGCCACCAGGATAGAGCTCTTTGCTACACTGCAGCATTTCCCAAACCGTCTAAGTCTGTAGCATCCATGCACTGACCCGGGCTCACTCTTGTTTGCCAGGGGGATATGATGGCAATGACGTGGAGTACTCCTGGCTGAGAGGGAATGATTCCGTGCGTGGACTGGAAAACCTGCGCCTTGCTCAGTATACCATCCAACAGTATTTCACCTTGGTCACCGTATCCCACCAGGAAACAGGTAATTCCCATCACACAGAATAAACATTCTTAAAGAAGAGGCATGGAGAGTTGGCTCGTTGGTTAAGAGCGCTGACTGCTCTTCCATAGGACCTTGGTTCAATTCCCAGTCTCTACATTGCAGCTCACAACTGTATGTAACTCCTGTTCCAGGAGGCCTGACACCTGCACACAGACAAATGTGCAGGCAAAACACTGATGCACATAAAGTAAAAATACTTAAAGAAAGGATTTCACCCTGAATCATAAGGAGCCTCTCCACCTCTACTGTGGAGTGCAGGCATTCTTTAGTGGTATGGAGTAGGGAAGGGAGATTGCCATGGGACCTAGGTTTCTGTGCACTCCTCACTCAGGGTTGACATGGTCTCTGGGCCAGCACTGAAGCTTAGCTGATTGCCTTCTGGGATGTTCCAACTGCTCAAACGCAGCAGGTCATGCATAACGGTCACTCATGTTTCTAATGTGTACTCTGGTCACTGAAGGATGAAGTTAAGAAGGCACACCCAGGTTAAGAAGAAAGCAGCGAGACCGCATGATCACACCTCATTACTGAAATCATTGCTTCATCATGTTCAGAGCTGGATCTCTGGGAGTTGGTCCTTTTCAATGGGTATTTTCTAAATGGGATGATTTCATATACAAATAGTTGGCATTTTCTTCTCACTTCCTCCTGGTCAAGTTAGAAATGCTTCGTTGCAACAATACTTACATTCTTTAAAACCTTACCATGTACTTAGTTGAGTTTAGATGACCTAAAAAAAAATCAAATGTGTGCCAAAATAAAAGAAATAAACTGTGCCTAGATAAAAAGAGGGGAAGGAAAGCTACAGCTCTCTGTTGTTTATCTTCCCCCGCATGTAGCATGTGTGCATTGGTAATTTCATTAGTATGATCCTGGAATGATACCTCTGAAATTAACAAAACTTAAATTATAGGGGCTGGTGGATCACTCAGTCAGTAAAGTGCTTTCCTTGCAAGCATAAGGACTTGGGTTCAGTCCCCAGAACCCTCTGTGGGGGAAGGGGACAGGAACTGGGCACACACACCAATTGTAATTCCAGCGCCAGAGAGGCAAAGATGGTGGGACTCCGAGGCTCACTGGCCAGGTATCTGGCCTACTTGGCAAGTTCCGGGCCAAGTAAAAGATCTCCGGTAAGAGATCTGACCCAAGATTGCCCTCTGTTTGCTCTCACAAACACAGGAACACACATGCGCATACACAAAAATTAAATTATATATAATAGTCCCATTCTACAGTAGTCTTCAAAGCACTGGGCTGTCTCAAGTAATCTTTATTAAACAGGTATTCATTAACAACTCACCTTGTGAATGCACCACCGAGAGACAGGGAGTTTGCTCCGTTGGGGTTCACAGCCTAGTGATCTAGCTGTTAAGAAAATCAGCTCTCGCGATGCTGAAGGGATTCTGTGATAAAGGAAAGCATATGAGGAAGAAGATGAGTGTGGAGGTTAGTGAACAGCAGCCCTGTCAGTCCCACGCCACGCAGCGTTGACACCCTGTGTGGAAAGTGGAGTGGCTAGATCGCGGTCATGGAAGACAATGTGTGTGAGGTTTAGTTAAGCGCCTCACAGAGCAAATATTCTTCTGTATGGACAAACACAACTTCTTTTCTCCCATTTGCGCTTGCAGGGAACTATACACGACTGGTTCTGCAGTTTGAGCTCCGGAGGAACGTCTTGTATTTCATTCTGGAAACCTACGTTCCTTCCACGTTCCTGGTGGTGTTGTCCTGGGTTTCGTTTTGGATTTCTCTTGATTCCGTTCCTGCAAGAACATGCATTGGTAAGCAGCTCCCACAGGCAGCTTCTAAGAACTGGGCGCATCGGACGCTTTTAAGAATTCTATCATTATTTTCACTGATGGTTGTAGAACCACTAAAAGAGTTGGTATTTTGAGAAATTCAGATTTCTTGAGAAATGGATCCAGAAATAGAAAGATAACGTCAGAAGGATTTTCTTTTAAAATATGTTTTGTAGTGACAGAAGAGGTCACCTTGTGATTAAACAGCCCACTGTCAGTTACCTTATGCACTGGCCATTCATCTCTAAGAGAAGACAGAAGATGACATATTGAGAAAACTATGTCAGTTATATCTGTTCAAGATGAATAAATCATCCCTATTCCAGAAGGTCACAGACTCTTTAAAATGAGATCTGTACTTGCTGAATCTTGGGTGTAGCCCAAGATCTTGCTGGCTCCTGGGTATAGCCAAGCAGCCAGATGATGGCTGGCGGGCAGGGTGGTTAATGGGACCCCAGCATGGAACAGTTTCTGCTTTTCTCCCAGGGGTGACAACAGTGTTATCCATGACCACACTGATGATCGGCTCCCGCACATCCCTACCCAACACCAACTGCTTCATAAAGGCCATTGATGTGTACCTGGGGATCTGCTTCAGTTTCGTGTTTGGGGCCTTGCTGGAGTACGCAGTTGCTCACTACAGCTCCTTACAGCAGATGGCAGTCAAAGATAGGGTAAGGATTTTGAGGGCGTTGCCTCTGATCCATCACTTGGATGGACATGCTCCAGAGAGCTCATCAGGGTTTGGTTCCCATCCCCAGAGTAATTTACTTTGTTCTAATAAATCTTCTTTCCACCAAGGTAGGCACTTTGGAAGTCATGGTGTCCCTTGGCCAAGGTTGTTCTTTTCACTGAAGAAAATAGGATATCAAACTTTAATTCTCTGGAAGAAAACTATTATTTATATGCAACAGGAAAGCATAAGAGTAAGCATCTAAGGAAAAGCCCATTATCACACTGGACATGCTTACATGCTCACACACACTTCAGATTAACCTATAGTTCTACTTAATCCTTTTGATGCAATTTTATATTCTTAAATTATACAAGTAGCAGTTTATAAAAAAAAGAAAGAAGAAGAAGATGTACGGAAGAAATTAACTTGTAAACAAAAGTCCCAGAGACAAGGAGACTAAAAGGTAGAGTTGGGAGTCTCACCTAAGACTCCTTTGCTCCAGTATAATGTGTTGTTTTCCCTTCACACAATAAGCAACAGGCTATCCCATTAATGATTACTCTCCATAGCCCCACTAGACCTCGAGGTTATTTGGAAACTGAGTTTGATAGACATTGGCACACTGAAGTTCATACTAACAAATAAACAAAAATGATAGGGATCTGGTTCAGAAAAGCGCCACCCTAAGCAGTGTCCTGGGACCAAGAGGGACTAACAGTAAGGATATGGGCAACCCAGAAGATCCAGTGACTTTGTCATTGTGTTTGGTTGTTGTGACCAATGTACAAACACCAAACGTTCCAGCCAGAGGAGAATATGCATTTTATGTGTTTTCTTCCATATAGGCTTCCCTAAATAACAACACACATGAATCTAACAAGATTGACAGATGAGGGTTGGAGAATTCCTGAGATCTCCTGCCATTGTGTCCCCCCATCCCCCCATGCCCATGCGTATAACAACAGATGCTCTATGGAGTATATGCTGTATTGTTTTGTTTTGTTTTGTTTTGTTTTGTTTTGTTTTGTTTTACATCTCTCTGAGTATCCCAAAACTCAGTGAAATGAAATCATCATTATTTTATTATTGAGAAAATTTCCCTCAAAGTTGTGAAGCAACTCAGCCAAGACCCTACATTCTGTATCATCAGCACCTTGTTAGATAGTGGAAATTTCCCAGGTTTTCAGGGAGCACCGCTATTTCTCTATGTGTAGCAAAGACCACATTGTGTTATCTCTCATAATCTCTTCTCTCTGGAATGGACTAGAACTTTACCAAATACCTCCTAGGTCCTTTACACAATTTATACCACTAATCTTACCCCCTAGTCTCATGAAGGGACAATTCATGTCATTAGTATGTGGCAGACAAGGTAACTGAAGTTTCCAGTAGTTAACAGACTAAGGTTTAAGCCCAGGTCTGCTGCCTTCACAGCACACTGTTCTTCATAATGTCATCTCTGTACGTGTGTCCTGTCTTCCGAGCTAACTATTGTCTATGAACCAGGGGACAGTGAAGGAATCGGAAGACGTCAAGATCACTAACATCATCAACAGCTCCATCTCCAGCTTTAAACGAAAGATCAGCTTTGCCAGCATTGAACTATCCAGTGACAATGTCAACTATAGCGACTTGACAATGAAAGCCAGCGACAAGTTCAAGTTTGTCTTCCGAGAAAAGATCGGTAGAATTGTTGATTACTTCACAATTCAAAATCCCAGCAATGTGGATCGATACTCGAAACTACTATTCCCTTTGATCTTTATGTTAGCCAATGTATTTTACTGGGCATACTACATGTATTTTTGAGATGACATTGAACTTTTGCACGCCAGGTGTCTTTAACAGAATAACATAATGATGTTAAGGACATGTGTATGCACTTCAGCTGAAGAAGCTACATAACGATTTTTCTAAGTTGTGTAGAAGTCCTACTGTGACAGGATTCTGTAATGGAATCGTTATAAAGCAACCCTTTTCTTCTTCAGTTTGGACAGAGCATCCCCACAGAAGACTGCAAACCTGCTCAGGGCTATTTGCTCTCTGCATCTCTGGTCTGCAGTCAATGCACAAAATTGTGGGTAGAAGGTTGATTATATAGAAGGGGTTTATTTTTTAAAGAATCCATCGTGCCGTTTACTAAATCTCTGCAATGTTTGTAGGTTGTGTTCTTGCCTATTTAGTGAGAGGCGTTTTCTAATTTTTGCTTCTCCTTGAAATGAAATACAGGTTTATGTCAATTCACTGGTGATCACACCTCACCTCATCAACTCAGTGCCAGCTAGGTTCTGAGTATCATTTAATACCACAGAATTCCAATAAATCCTATTATTGAAAAATCAAATGTAAATTAGTAAAACTAGCAGATCAATAAACTGAAACATAAGTCCTTTAATATAGTTGCCCAGGCTTGAAGAACCCCAGGCTTGTGTCACGATTACACATATCTCGTTATTTTATTGTTATACACCTTAGTCCTACACTGTATAAAAACCATTTTTCTACATCAGGAAAACAGGAGGAGGTTTTGAAACCTTATTCTAGGATGCTTAATACAGAGTGCTACCGTGAAGACTTGCTGGGTCAAGTCTGTTTTCTAGCAAACTTTACTCACATACTGGCTAGGTACCAAGTAGACCAGAGAGTGTTCTGTCCTGTGATTGTGGATCTCACATTGGAGAGCATTTTGCCAGGGGCAGATCCCCTAAATCCTTGCAGGAGGAGCTCTCATCCTTGTGCTCCAGTGACCAGGCAGGAGTGATGTCTGTCAGATAAAGAGCCATATTACCCAGATACGAGTAGCTCAGCTTAAATAGATTCCTTTCTCCAACCTTTCTAGCTAGACCACTTGAAGCAGCTTATCCTACAAGAGCAGGAGACCACCCGTCCCTGAGTCCTGACTGTTTTGAACCATGGTGAGACCTGTTGCGCAACCCACACGAGCTATCTTTTCTGAGTTCAGCCAGTGTCAGCCTGACCCAGGAGCTGGTGTGTGCCGCTCCCTCTTGCTCCTGGGGACTCGACTATGTAATTCAGCCTCATTTATTTCAAAGGCTCTCCTCACCTTCAGCCCTTCAGCCTCCTTTTCTAAGGAATGCGCAGCTTTGCCTGTCCTTTCTAAAGCAAACGAGAAGTTTAGGTGGTCTTTCCTTTCACGTCTTTCACCTATGGGTCCTCCTTTTAATCATCATGATACTTCCCATAATTCGGGATTTTTGAGCTTGATTGCCTGGAGCTTAACAAATATTTCTACTTTAGAACTCACTTTGCTTGTTGGAATATACTTTTAAGCTAGGTGTAGTTGCACCAGTAAGAGAGCTCTTAGTAAAATCGCTTCATATTTTATATCTGTCTATTTTATATACATACTTAAGGGGAAAGGTTAGGAGAAGGGAAATGTGGCTGAATGATTCCATCATATTTGTATACAATTTTTTTATGAAAATGTTTAAAATGTAACTTCACTGAGGCCTCATTTAAGCAATTGAATAATGACAATTGTAAACATGTGAAACTATAAAATAAACACATCATGTGAACCAGCAAGTGGTAATCGCAAAGCGATGTTGACACATCCTACAAGTAAAAAACGTGTATTACAGCGCTAATTCAGCGGCCTCACACGCCTCCATGCTCACACTCCCTCCCACCTCACACAGCGTGCGTATCCATGCACAAGCACAAGAAGAGATAGAATTTTTAGTGTGACAGTATGCTCTGGGAGAGAAACAACTTTTAGATTTTAAAACCACACTGCACTTTGGGTAGCAGGCAGCGGCATCAATTTCTTAATAATAACTGCCAGTTCCTTACATCTGTTCCAAATATTGTGCCTATTGAGAGTATTACCGGAACAGACTTTTTTTCAAGATACTAGTTACAGAACAGTGGTTCTTCTTCACCTTCCTAATGCTGCCACCCTTTAATACAGTTTCTCACCTTGTAGTGACCCCCAAACCATAAAGTTATTTCATTGCTACTTCATACTGTTAAGATTCGTAACAGTAGCAAAATTAGAAATACAGGTTTGTCAGAGGAGTCGTGACCCACAGTTTGAGAACCACCATTTTAGATCTCTATATTAAAAAGAACTTTGTCAAATACCCAGATGAATGTTAACTGGGGGGGGGGGGGCAGTAAGAAATATTCTAAGTCACAGAAATATAATTTAAAAAACTATTTTGTTATTGAGAATATCCAAAGTCTCCTCAGATGGAGTTGTGTGGATATAGGAAGGCATTCAATAACACGTAAATGTCAGAAGGTTCAGAGGCGGGGAAGAAGGGAATGAAGAAATCAGCACATCAGAAAATCAGCACAGAGCGTGTTGCAGACCACAAGCTGAAAAGTAGCCATGCAAGGAGTATGGGGGGGGAAAAACAGTGCGGTGTGAACCTTCAGTGCCAGGCATGGCCGATGACCTAGTGCCAGGGGCAGTTTGATGTCTAGGGTTGAGATATGCCCTTTCTTCAATGATGGGCGTTACTGTTTTAGGAGCAGGACTGTCCTCAGCTGCTGCCACATTATGAATTTTCACAAGTTCGTGATACATTTTGCTGCGAAACGCCCTTAATGCTTAAAGTATACATTTTAAGAATTTTAATGTTTTGGTAGCAGGGTTCAAAATACAGTTAATATGATTTCTGTACCACACCAAGGACTTAAGAAGAACATTTTTAAAATAAATAAATTTGATCTATTTTTAACTTCAAGAATATAAATATAAGGGGATGGAGAGGTGGCTTCTTGGCTAAGAGCATGCACTGTTCTCGCAGGGGACTCAGGTTCCACCATCCATGTGGTGGCTCACAACTGGCTGTAAATCCAGTATCAGAGCGTTTGATACCTTTTCTTGGCCTCCACAAATACTACGTAAATGTGAAGCCACCTACAAGCAGGCAGAACGCCCACATACATCAAATAAAAATCATTTTAAAGCCAGGAGTAGTGACACATGTTCTTAATCCCAGACTCAGGAGGCTGAGGCAGGCAGACCTCTGAGTTTGAGGCCAGCCTGGTCTACAGAGCAAGTTCTAGGGCAGCCAGGGCTACACAGAGAAACCCTGTCTCACAAACGGTAACAATTTAAAATAATATGTATATTAATCCAGGCATGCACTGCATGCTGGATATCAGTAAGTGGAGGCCAGCCTGGTCTACACAGCAAGTTCTAGGTCAGCCAGGGCTACATTATGAGACACACTGTGTCCGAAAATGTGTATTAAATACTATTTGTAAAGAATATATGTATCAGATTGCAGTGAGTTCAATTCTGGCCTACACTTTTAAAAACAATGTATAGAGTGGGAAAAAAATATCAGAGGTCATTAAAATTGTGAAAAACAAGTCCAGGGGCTTTGCACCTTGAAGCACAAGGCTGAGTGGTTAGGCCTGTCATTATTGGGTCTTCTAGAGTGGTTTTGTAAGGGGCAGGCTGCTCTACTGTTTACCTGAGTCAATGAACTGAATACGAGTGAACAGGCGTAAATGAACGTACAAGAAAGTCAAATTGTTTAGAGGGAAGAAAACTTGCTAGCTGAATAACAAAATACTCAGATTCGCCATCTGGAAACTTCCTTTGGGAATAAACAATAAGTAGTAATAAACAATCAGCTCTTGCCTTTGATCTTGCCATCCGCCTGCCATAAGCAGATGGCTCTACTCTACCAGGTAATCTTGGGAGGTTTGTAGATGCAGAGTGGTGCTTCTCAGGGATGAAAATTAAAATCTCGTACAACGCATTGCTAGCATAGGAGCAAATGCTTATGAATATTCCTCGCCGCCCAGGAGACCGAGCTTCACAATTGTGATTTATTTGGGAGGACTTAGAGTGGAGTGGAGGGGCCCACGGCTCTCAGTGACCATCCATCTAGTTTATCTGTAAGGGCGGCTTTCCAGGATCTAGAGAAAAGACTATTCTATTTGGAAAATTAAATATAAATTAAAAAAAAAAATACCTGCATAGCTGAATGCTCATATGCGTCCCTACAGCCACCGAAGGCTTACGCATTTAAAAGCATGCTGACTATTCTTCTATAAGTGAAAACAAGCCAATAGCCAAGAGGTCTTGGACGTTGGGTGGTTCACATCTTTCTGCCATGGCCTGCTTCCTTCCCAGATAAGGGCAGGTGGATGATGATATTAAGATCCTCAGGAAGGTCTAGGGAAATGTCTTGCCATGAAAGCATGAGCATCTGTATCTAATCCCCAGCACCCACACACAAAGCCTGATGTGACCAGATACTCTCATAACCCTAGCTCTGTGAAGCGTGGTGTCCACACAGGAGCATTGCCAGGGCTTTCTGGCTACCAACCCAGCTCCTGGTTCAGTGAAAGACCCTGTTTCAAGGGAATAAGCAGTGACGGAGCAGGACTCTAGACATACACACACACACACACACACACACACACACACACACTATGCACAAATTATATATATGTGTATGTATCATGCACAAATGCACCGCAATTACACACACACACACATACACTCACCTACATGGACATACAAACACAAAAGCCAAGCATAATGGCTGTAATCCTAGCTCTGAGCAAGTGAAGACAGCAGCTAGTCTAGCTGAGTCAGCAAACTCCACATGCAGTGAGAGACCCTGTCTCAAAAAAAATAAGGTGGAAAGCAATTGAGGGAGACACCTGATATGAACCTACGGTCAGCACATGCACACACACAAATGTATACATACATACATATATATAGATATCTATATCTATAGATATACATGACATGTACATATACATACACACAACCAAAAATATTCCCAATGAAATAAGATTTAATATTTCATTGCTAGAATATCCTTCACTCATCAGTCTCTCTTTCTGCCTTTTATAGTTTGAAACTGAAATGTTCTCAAAGGTTTGAGTTTTGAACACTTGTTCCCTAGTTGGTATAACTACTCTGAGAGGCTGGAAACCTTTAGAAAGTGGGACTTGGGGCTGGAGAGAATCACAACAGATAGGAGCACAGACTGCTCTTCCAGAGGACCCAGGTTCAAATCCCAGCCCTCACACGACTGCTCATAACTGTCTGTAATTCTAGTTCCAGGGGATCTGACACCTTCACACAAACATACCAAGCAAAACACCAGTGCACATAAAATAAAAATTAAAAAATGCACACACACAGAAAGTGGGACTTAGCTAGAAAAAATAGGTCCCTGGGGGTAGCCTCTTAAAGGTTGTGTTTGCATCTAGTTGCAACTTGCTTTCTACTTCTTGTTTTTGTTTTTAATGTGTTTGGAAGTTTTGTGTGTGTGTGTGTGTGTGTGTGTGTGTGTGTGTGTGTGTTCTAAATACACCCATGCATACAGTTATATACTGAGTCTTGCAAGTTCTCATAGAGCAGTGGTTCTCAACCTTCCTAACTCCACAGCCCTTTAATACTCCTGATCATAAAATTATTTCACCACTACTTTGTAACTATAATGTTGCTACTGTTGTAAATTGTAATGTAAATATCTTCTGTGCAAATCCTGTGGGAGTTGCACCTCACGGGTTGCACCTTACAGGTTGAGAACTGCTGTTCCAAAGACTCACCCTGGAAGTCGTGCTGAAGGCTTGGGCACACATGCTTGAAGCCGGTGCTTCCCAAATCTGGCTAACTAAAAGACCCATCAACGTAGCAACAGATCCCGGTGTCTCAATGTAGGCCCCTGGGCTTCGAGATCAGTGTATTTCAAAGCTTCCAGACTTCCTCCCTCCATCCCTCCCTTCCACCCTCCTTCTTCCTCTCTCCCTCCCTTCCTCCCTCCCTCTGTGTGTGTGTGTGTGTGTGTGTGTGTGTATGTGTGTGTGTGTGTGTGTGTGTGTGTGTGTGAACAAATGCCAAATGCAAATGCCTCAGTAAAAAGGGAAAACAGCTGGAAGAAAACTATTTTAAGAGAACTTTTCAGGGAAGAATCATACCTTGTATCTGCCACCTGGAAGACTCTAGCTGAATGTATGAATAATGTATATAACAGATGGGAAGCAGAATTTTTTTTTTCTTTGTCTCATTTGAATCTTCTATGTTAGTGTCAGGAAGGAACAGGTAAATGTCTATTTCTGAAACAGCTGCAACATGACAATGTGGCATCCAGTGATGAAACTGCGATTGAAGAGTAAGACAGGTATACGAGGGTAGTGTTGCTCTTCATTACAATCCCCAATGTTTGAGACCCTGAGTTGTAAGTCAAGCAAAGGAACAGACAAACATCCCAGGCAAGCAAAAGTTAGACTCCGTGTACCCTGGTGTTTGGTTTTTACAGTGGGTGGGAACAGCAATTAGCTAGAATACCTTGTAGCTACCTCTTGAAGAGAGAAGGGTACAATTCCAAAACCTACTTCAAAAAACAAAAAAAACGACAGGTGTGTGTGTGTGTGTGTTAAATATAAATGACAAAGAGCAGTGTAGCTGAGAAGCATGCATCCTTCAGATCTATGACTAACAAAAGAGGAAACCCCCAAACACTAAGATTTTTCTCATTCATTTCTGTTTGTTTTTCAAGACAGGATTTCTCTGTGTGGCTCTGGATGGCCCAAAACTCAGTCTGGCTGACCTCAAACTCAGAGATCTGCCTGTCTCTGCCTCCTGAGTGCTGGGATGAAAAGCCCCTTTCTCACTCTTTTGGCCTCTGGCAGTCTGATCTCAGTTCTTTCTCTGATGCACTGAAGGCAAAGGCCACACAATCTGGATTTTATTGTGCATGTTACCTTGTGAACTAATTTTCTAAATGTTACAAGATGCCTTAGCCGGGTGTGGTGGCACACGCCTGTAATCCCAGCACTCTGGGAGGCAAAGCAGGCGAATCTGTATGTGTGTTTGAGGTCAGTATGGCCTACAAAGCAAGTACAGGACAGCCAGGGCCAAACAGAGAAACTCTGTCTTAAATAATAATAATAATAATAACAATAACAATAAGTCTTAAAGTCAGTCTTTCATGCTGGACACTTTCACAGACAAACAAAAAAAAAATATATATGGTTATGTCCTCATAAAATCCAGATCTGAGGCACTAATGATGAATAAACAGTTTCTAAGAGAGACTTTTTGAGAAGTAGGCAGATATGTCCCTGATGGATTTTGCTTTTCAATAACAAGTTATTGAACCAATTCACCAAAACATATCTCGAAGAATCAAAAAGCTCTCATTCATAAATCATATCGTGTCTATGGAGCAGAACAAAGGAAATGAAGAGGATGACAGTGGAAACTGATAACCACAGGTGTCACCAATAAAAGTTAGACTCAGATGCCATGGCATTTAAAGCCAGAATCCTTAGAATGCAATAATAAAGTGAATCTTCAGAATGTAAAAGAAGTCCCGGGAGAAATTATCCTTTTAGAAGGATATGAGATGTGTACCTTTTCTGGATTTGTACATTGCTTACATCCTAACAAAACGTTCTAATCCATTTCACAGTGGGATTCAAAGGCAAATTCTCCACAAGGGAAATAGAAGTTTGTTTTTTATCTACTGTAGTAATTTAATGTAATTTATCAAGTTATTTTTTTTTCACAAAGAATTCAGCTGCATACCCTTTCACACTGATCCCAAAAGACTAATCCAAGGTTAATTTAATGTAGGAGCCCAGAAATGAGAGTCAGGAGACCTGAATTCTGCCATTAACTTAATCTCTATTTGCCTAAGTTGCCTAATATGTCAAATGGGACAAAAACATTTACCCTTCCTATTTCACAGGTTTTTTGGTAGGATTAAAAATGACATTAAAAATATGAAGGTGAAAAAAATATGGATGTGTTTTGGAAATGTGACATAAATCATATAAACAGGTGCTGATTAATTGGACACTTGGTAACACATACACATTATACATCACTAGAAAGTTAGACTTTAGAGATAGCTGGGACATCATGAAGTTCAATCAGCTCATTTGCCATATTAATAAATGACGGTCAGAAATCACAAGACACAGCCCAGACGAAATACAGCACAACCAGGTTAAGAAGCCATGCTGCCTAGACCCAGAGTTCTTTCCACTCATTCCCATCATCTCCCACAAAGGATGCCATGCCTGCGACTCATGCTCTGGCTACTCGTTCCAGGGTTATAAGACTGCAGCATATTTGTGTGAGGAAAAGCTACGGCACCTCGAAAAAGCAGAACATTTATCAGTTACCTATGGCTCCACACTCCTTCTCAATCTGCCAGAACTATTCTACCCCAGAAACCAGAGTTGTCTCTGGACTCTTTGCCATCAAACATATCATTCTCCCCAAAGAATTTTACAGGAATTTTAAAGAGTTTTTTTTGTTGTTGTTGTTGTTGTTTGTTTTTTTTTAACATAGAGGAGCCAGTTTTTCACCCCTTGCCTTTAAAAGAACCTACAGAGATCACAAAAGATATCTTTGACCTGGCTTAGCTGCTCTAAAAATACAGTTCACAAGAACATCCTATTCCGTTACCACAGAGGGAAAAGCCTAACAGCTCGACCCCTTTGGCACCCCACAGGTGATTGTTTTAAAGATGCTTTTGTTGTCTTCACAATGCCAGCGGTGAATCGTTTGCATTCTTAAAGGTAAGTTACATGTTCTGGCACTGTAAACGGTGGTAAAGTATTTCAAATTATCTCCCATTTGCTTACTGTTTTAAACAAGAGAGTACATAAACGGCAATAAAGTTATATCTTTATCAGAAAAGCATATGGTCCTTTGGCAAGCACTGTACTAACGTGCCATTGTCTGCTCAAAGTTTTATAATGTTTTCCAGATAGAGCACGGGCATAAAACAAACTGTATGCAGTTTGCTGAGGGGAAATATTAAGAATGATCACCATAATGCAGTCCATCGGTGGTTTTGCATTGTACTTCTTCTTCGATATTTTAAATAGAGTTGATGTTATGTGTCACGTAAAACAAGAGGAGTCCAGGGCGCAAGGGCGCTAGTCAGCAACGATTTATTAAAAGCCAACCACATAACAAGTACCTCATCAGTCCTATCTCTGGTTCTGACTCTGACCCTCTAAGATTGATGCTATTAACTCATTTTACAAACCCAGAAGCAACGGCTTACGGAGGCTAAGTGGCTGGCTGAAGGTTATGTTCGGGGGAAGTGGCAGAGCTGAGATTCAAACCTGGTCTGTTTGGACTAGGATTTCATCCAACACGTTTACTTACCTAATTCTTACAAGTTGTTAGAAAGTCTCCCAAACGTGAATCTGTCAGACAATAATGAGAGTGAGTGGAAAGCAAACAATAAGGACACATCTCCTTCTCCTTACTACCTTAGACATGCCTGCTGAACTTACCCTTCCCCCAACCGTAGCTCCTCAGGTTGGCGTGGACAAAGTGACTCTGTGAGGAACTCAAGCTGTGGATCAGAGCAATTAACCTGAGTCCACTTGGGGTTAAGTCCGGGTCCTGCCCTCCGTCACAAAGTTGTGTGGCCTGACTTAACCTCTTTCAGCTTTATTTCCTTCTCTGTGAACACCCTCATGGGCTTCAGTGATACAACACGTCTGAGGCATACAAAGACGCGAGGTGTGCAGAACTCTCGCTGCTGCTCCAAGCGTGCTGCTGGGTGCACAGTAAATGATAGCTCTTTTCACTGGGGCTATCGTTGAGAGGCTGCTGTATAAAAATAAAGGATGCATGATTGGGGAAACAAAACAAAGCTCGCATGTTCTGGTTTAACTGGTTGTTGTTAGCATCTAGTGGCTTCACTCCTCTAGATTTAGGAGCATCTTAAAAGCAAAAAGTGAGTATCAAGGGCCAGGTTTCTATTTTCAAAAAACAGATACCCCTCCCCCTCTCTCTCTCTGCTCAGCAAACACTAAAGTTGGTCTGACAGCTTAAAACAAAACCCACTTGCTTTCTCCTGACAGTTGAAGTAGAAGATTAGCGCCGCTGAGAGGGTGAAGAGTTCCTGGAATTTCTAATTAGGGTGTCAGTTCCTACCCTGCACACCCCACGCTTTTGTGTTTTTGCATAATAATCTTCTAACCCTCATTCACACCATTCCCAAACTCTTCTAAAATAAACAGATGACGACGACAACAACAAAAGACATACAATCTCTACTGAAAATAAAATAGCAGACCGACTGCATGCAAAGCCTTATGGAATGGAATGGAAACCAATTTGCATGAATTTGCTGCCCAGGGAAACTCTAGGAGACTTGCAGTTCTTTTCTGTTTGTATGACTGAGTCTTGGTGTTTTGAGGCAGGGTTTCTCTCTCTATGTAGTCCTGGCTGTCCTGGAACTTGGTATGTAGGCCAGGCTGGCCTTGAACTCATAGTAATCCTCCTATGTCTACCTCCCAAGTGGACAACACCAAGCCTGTCCAATGTTTTTGCTTATGCCATGCTGCAGGAGAAAATGCAGATGTCCTTAATAAGAAAGCACTTTCGATTTGTTTGTTTTTGCATTACTGTAATAAAATGCCTAGAGTGGGCCAACATTCTGAAACAACAAGGTTTGTAACTTAGGGTGGTGCTCTGGCAAGGCTGGATGCATGTCTACCGGCAGGAGCACCTTTAAAGAAATAGATCACATCACAATAGCAGGAAGCAAGAGGGTGACCAGGGCTTGGTCTTACACTTCTTAAAACTTGCTTTCAGGTGAGCAGCATAAGATCCCTTAATAGTTTTTAAGAATAGTTCCCCTAGTTTATCCAAAGACCTCCCATCAGCCACCACTCCTCAGAGATCCCACCTTCCAACAGTCACACTGAAAACTTGCTTCCAGCTCATGGACTTTAGTGGCCACACTTAACTCATGTACAAACCATAGACTTTTAAATACCTTGGGATAAATGAAGAGAGGACAACATCTGACCAGGAAAGGAGGAAAAAAAATGAGCCAGTAGTCTGACAAAGAGCCAATGCAGAGTTTTGCATTGAAAGAGGACAAACCTACTAAAATCTGTATATCTAAAGAAACTAATCAAGAGAGAAGACCCTGACTAAAATACTCAATCCCCATCCTGAAAGGCAAAGAGGAAGGACATCAGAAGAAGAAGAAAACAGGAAACAACCTAGGAACCTGCCACAGAGGGCCTCTGAAAGGCTTTGCCCTGCAGACAATCAAAGCAGACGCTGAGACTTATGGCCAACTGTTGGGCAGTGTGCATGGAATCTTATGTAAGAAGTGGGAAATAGTAAGATCTGGAGAGGACAGGAACTCCCCAAGGAGAGCAACAGAACCAGAAAATTTGAATACAGGGGTCTTCCCAGAGACTCATGCTCCTACCCAAGTACTATGCATGCATGGAGATAACATAACCTAAAACCCCTGCACAGATGTAGCCCAGGGCAGTTTAGTATCCAAGTGGGTTACATAGTAATGTGAAGAGGGACTGTCTCTGACATAATCTGATTGGCCTGCTCTTTGATCACCTCCCCCTGAGGGGGAACAGCCTTACCAAGTCACAGAAAATGACAATGCAGCCACTCCTGATGAGATCTGATAGACTAAGATCAGAAGGAAGGAGAGGAGACCTCCCCTATCAGTGGACTTGGGGAGGGACATGCATAAATAAGGGGGAGGGAGGGTGGGATCGGGAGTGGAGGAGGGAGAGGCTTATGGGGGGATACAAAATGAATAAAGTGTAATTAATAATAAAAAATAAAAATAAATAAAAAAGAAAGTTAAAACTCAGAGTATATAAGTCTAACAGAAGTCATTATGAAAGGTTTTGTTGAAATCACCCACAAGGTTGTGTCTCAAGAGAATTAGTTTTTACTTAATTTTCAGTTCCCAGGGAGTCCTTTTTATCTTTTCTGTGCAGTTCAAGTCTCCTGTTTCATAGACTGCAGTGGTTCAGGTATATGAGAAAATTCTGTCAGAACTACGTTGATACTTGAAACATGCTTTGGGAAATAGTAAGACACAGTCTTTGATAGAAACATATTTGGGAAGAAATGTTTTTAAACCTTTAGATAGTAAAAAAAAAATACTGACAAGTAACTCTTTCTTAAAGCTTAATAAGACAAAAGATACGTAAAAGCTGGAAGCCTGATTTCAAATCTTTGAAGCCTTTCACATTGGGTGAGGTACTGGACTTCGGGAGCTTGCAGGTGAACCCTGATATAGCCTGTAGAAGAATGTGAGCACAGGGCATGGAAGGGCTCAACGCTTGATACTTCAGGCTTTGAAAAGTGCTACCATGTCATGGAGAGGTTCTGAGCGGGTAGAAACACACACTAGTCTTCCAGAGGACCTAAGTTCAATTTCCAGTACCTACATCGGACTGCTCATAAACCACCTATAGGTCCAGTTCCAAGGAGTTCTAACACCCTGGCTTCCATAGGCACCTGCTCTCAAATGCACAAAATGCCTCCCAACACACTCATATACATAATTTTTAAAAAACCTGTAACTGATACCACCTGTACTTAGTAGCACAGTCATAAATCAGACTTCTTTCCTCCCCCTTCTTCCTCCAAATGACCTAGGAGTTTGCTAGCACTGTTCTAACGAAGTTCCATAGGTGGGGTGACGAACAGGAAGTTATTGTCCCACACTTTGGTTCATTAGCTATGATGGTTAATACTGATTTACAACTTGATAGGATCTAGGGTTACCTAGGAAACCAGCTCTGGGCGTACCCCTGGGGAGTTACCTAGGTGAGGCTAGTCTCTGAGGAAGTGCGCAAGGGGTCATCTAGATGGGGTTAATTGAGGTGGGAAGACTGAGCGTGGACGCAGCACCATCTTGTGGTCTAGGGTCCCGGACTAAATAAAAAGCAGAGTCGGCTGCATCCTTGCTGAAGACGCAACATGACCAGCTACTTCAAACTCCTGCTACCATGAAGCACCAGAGCATCAAACTCTGAGCCAAAATAAACCCTTTCTTCTTTAAATGAATTCCGTCAGGCATTTTGTCAACAAAGCAAGTGCCCAGTACAGTAAGAGAGAAGTCCTTGATCCAAGGTTTTGGCAGGGTGGGTTCCTTATGAAACCTCTATTCTTGGCTTATAGGGGACCGTCCTTCTTCTGTGTCTTTACACAGCTTCTTCTTATGTCTATGTTCTATGTCTAAATTTCTTTTTCCCACAGGGACACTGGGCACGGTGTGTTTGGACCCATTCAAGTGCTCTCATTTCCAGGAACTTCATCAGTTCTCCACAGACCTTATCTCTGAATACAGTCAGAATCTGAGGTAATGATGGTTGAGACCTCAGTGCTCACTGATCTCTCAAAAGAGTGAGCCGTCGCTCTGGGCCCTGTTCAACTTTCTGCATTATGAAAACAAGAAAGAAAACATCTTAATCTCTCTACTAAGTTATTTGCTGCCCTTACTTCATGCCCAGTTTTGGCTGGTTGGTTTGTTTGTGCTGTTTTAGTCTAACCATTTAGCTTTTGCTGTATTTCCCCAACTCATAAAGCCCATGTTCCTTAGCCTTTCACAGCACTCCCTTCCTTTCCAGGGAGTTGCAGAGAGCAACGTGGTGTTGTACCAAAATGTGACAATAGTTCTTATAATTTTACTTTAGCCTTAGCCTATAAACTTAATTTGACCTATGTTTCTTGCCCTAACTATGACCTTAGACCTAGCCAATGAGCTTAAGACTAGAGAGCACTTCTTTGTCTAGATAGCCTAAATGTTGCGACTGTACCTGCTTTTGTTTTTTCCCATATAAAAACTAGGCTTGGGAACTGCCCAGGGTCACAGTCTTGGCTCCAGAGGCCAACCGTGTCCCCGATCAATCCGTTTGGAAAAGAACGTTCGATAAATCATGTTTGGAATCGATTTTTTGTTTGTTTGTTTGTTTTTTGAGACAGGGTTTCTCTGTGTAGAGAAACTTGGACTTGCTTTGTAGACCAGGATGGCCTTGAACTCACAGAGATCTGCCTGCCTCTGCCTCCCTGAGTGCTGGGACTGTAGGTATCAGCCACAGCACCCAGCTTGGAATTGATTCTTGAGTCTGAGTGGTCTGCGGACTATTGGTAGACCCCAACAGTCATACTGCTCTACAGACTCAAAGGGTCCATCCTTAAAAGGTCCTTGTAATGCCCTCTGAGGAACCTGCCTGACTCCATTTTGAAGGCAGGAACCATTATGCTGTACTGTTAAAAACAACTTTCTATCTCTATTTCCTGGTAGACTTCCAGGACTTCCCCCAACCCATGATCATGACTTCTTTTGGGGAACACCCAAACCGTCCCTAACCCTCCCTAATCAAAAAGCAGTGATGGCTGGTTTTTGTGGTTTGTTTTTGTTATTGTTGGTTTTAGATTTTTCCCTGCTTTCTCACTGCTCCATTGTCTTTTGCAAACCTGGATTGTACCTTTTAGTGATTTTCCCCCTTAAAAGGTTTCTAAGAAATGAACTTGAGATTGCTCTTTTTAGCCCTACTTAGCAGGCAGTCACTGGCTAGCTCTCAGGTACACTCCAATAAAAATCAAGCTTGCTTCAAATGTGACTCAAAATTGTGGCCGTGGTCTTATTCTTGCCCAGTGAGATTAACATTATCTAATATTTCCTTTCTGGATCTGTAATTCCCTGACTGCTGAGGTTGTCCCACCACATTGCCAAAATTTCAATCCCACAGAACTCCATGGATCTCCCTATACTGTTGAGTAGGGTAAGCTCTCATAGCTGGAGCAAAGAAGGCCACCCCAAGTGAGATGACTGTCTTCAGGGATGGGGCAATAGAGACTCCATACCTAACACAGCTAGGGCTCTTGCTCTTAAACTAGCAATAACGGACTTTGGCAGCAGTTCTCCTCAGAACTGGGACCTTAGCTGAAAGGCATGACCAGACACTCCATTTCCGTAAGAGAAAGCAAGAGATGTCTTCCCCCCCCCTTTAAATTACCTAGTTATAGGATGGGAATCATAAGAGAAAAAGAAGTATGGAAAGTTGCTCTTCAAGTATCTGACCTTCTGGGAGCCTATATGTTTTAGGGACAGATAACTTCCCAATGAGACTTTTTATAATAAAGCTTTCATTGCTTTCAAAAATATTAACTTTTGCAGTCCTTCCGGGTAGATCAAAGGGACCCTGCAGTTACAGTCACAATATCCTAAAGATTTAGCTTCTCCATAATAATAGGTAGGAACCTAAACATTGCCATGGGCCAAAACTATATTATTTGAAATGAAAGCTCTCATAAATATCCAACTATGAAGTCACTATCTATCAACTGCTGTTATATAAACAGGTCAGAGCCAAGTCTCCCATGTGTCAATATTGGAGCAGCCACAAAGAGTGATTTTGCATCCAAAACTCACAAATTAAACAAGCCCTTGCTCTGTCAGCCAATTTTTGGGAAGCCTAGTTTGGTTTGGATAGTTACAGAGTAGGAGGATCCAAGCAAGGAGGCCTGGTAGGGCCTGCATTCTTCACAACGGTTCCCTTTTGCCAGAAGGTGGCCCTTCCTCCTCCTCCACAACTTCCCCTGGGTAACAGACTATCTCCTTCTAAAGAGCTCTGCGGTATCCAGGAGCCCACTGCTTTCTTCTGCTTTCCCATAGTTCTTTCCACAGGCCTGAACAGAGAAAAGCCCTGGATTTCCAGGGACAAAGACTTTTGTTTCTCCAGAGCAGCTTTTTTTAGAGCTACCCTCACAACACAGACTAAGTTCTCTGAGCACTCGGGCACCTGGTTTATCACAGTTATGTTCAGGGCAGAAATGCCAATTGGAGCCAGGTAGAACACACTTCAATGAACACTGCTCCAAGCAGTGTGAAACTATCAACATATATACTTCTAGGAGCAATGTTTAACAACAATAACAACAACAATAACAATAACTTTTTTGCATTTCCCATCCGGTAACATGACAGTCATATGTATGTGACAATCTGTGCTCAGATCATAATTCCTTTTTTCAAATCTGAGATTTTTTTTTTTAAATCAGTGAGGTATCAAGATTTTGACTTTAGAAAGTGAACGTAATAGGCACCTCTGTGGATGAAAAAAAGAAAAAAGAAGAATATAACTGCTCCTAGGTATGGAAGAGGAGAGAAGGTTTATTGTGATAAAAGAGAGAATATAGCCATAGGTCAGGACATCTGGGAGAGTGCAGAGTGAACCTGGCCTTGAGCCAGGCCATCTGAGAAGGGAAGGGGAGAGCCAGGAAAAGGTAAGTGAAAAGGGCCAGGTAAACAAAATGGCTGGATTATAATGGTGAAGCATAACCAGGAGAAAGCAGCCCAGTCCCTGGGCTGGAGAAGTTTAGGATGGAGGGTCGGGTATGCCAGCCATACCCTGTACTCTTTTACAGTGTGACTGGCAGGGACTGAGGAATGCTGGGAGAACCTGGCTGCCATCTGCTTTGATATGTTAAATAGACACCTAAGCCATTTGTCCTGGGTTTGAGACCTGACATTCCGCAGGATATGTTACAAGACTTGCAGAAGATGCCTGGAACCATGGTTAGTACTAAATCTACATTTACTATTCTCTTCCAATACATACCGGTGATAAAATTGATTTGATCAATTAAGTCTAAAAAACAACAATAAAATAAAATTGAACAAACATAGAGCTGTGGCATAATAGACATTGTGTGAATGGGTTCACCCTCTCCCTGTTAACATCCACTGGATACATTTGACCAGCAGCTAAATGTAAATAAAGAAACTGCAGAAGGTGAAGCTGTGGCTAAGAGGGAAGTTATGGAACAAGCAGGGCTGGAGAGATGGCTCAGTGATTAAGAGCACTGGCTACTCTTCAAGAGGACCCATTCCCAGAACCCCCATGGCAGCTGACAACCATTTCTAACTCCAGACCCAGGGGACCTGACACCCCTCTTCCAGCCTGAGTGGGCACTGCACACATGTGGTGCACAAACATACATGCGAGCAAAACACCCTTACCCATACGAGTAAATAAATAAGTAAAATAAAAATGAATTTTTTTAAAGAAAGAGGTGAGGTACTAGCGTAGTAACTTAGAAGATGGAAGAGAGTGTGGCGGTGCAAATCTGTAATCCAAGCGCTCAGGAGGCAGGGGCCGGAGGCTCTAGCTGAGTTCCAGATCATCCTGATCTACGCAGAGAATTCCAGGTCAGTCAGAGCTTGAGATCTGTCTCAAAAGAGAAGGAGGAGAAGGACCCAGCTGAGAGATAAGGACTTTTATTATCCTCATTTCAAGACAGGAGACGACAAACTATTTCTAGTAGCTCTTGTGGCTAGGTGGTAGCTGTGGGACAGGGGATTGGGGGTGGGAAGAGTGCTCCGGCAAGAGAGGGATTCAGGTGTGTCCAAACCCCGGAAATCGTGACCTGAGATTGGCAGGAGTAGGATGGCTCCCTCCTGCCTCCGGGGCTGCATGTCCTGGAAAAGGAAGCCCTGAACCCCCACCTTTGCCCCTGGTAGCCACGTTAAACTTCCTCTCCACTCACTGCGAAAACCCCTGCCTACCCCACAAAGGTTTAAGTAGCCTTTATTCCCCCACTCCCAACACCCCCAACCCCACCCCCACCCCCACCCCCGCATTAAAGGAGCTGTCTCCTGAGAGTCTGTTCTCACAGGCTCGCCTACAGCCATTCAGGCCCCTGCTTCTCCTCTCAGAACCCACAGGCCGGTCATGAAGGGTGGGGAAGCTACTGAAAAGCTTTGCAGAAGTGAGCTCTCAATAGGCCTCCTGACTTCTGGATCCATCCCTATCAAGTGGCCGCCAGCAGCTCCTGCCTCCTTTCACTTCCTGCTAGCTTCACCTCTCCGCTCAACCACTGCCAAAATTTCTCTGAGCTCCACGCCATTTCTGTGGGCCCTCCGATTCAACCTATTGGCTTGAATAGCCTTGGGTTGCGAACACGACCACAACTCAGTTGTTCTTTTCCTAGAACACATATTGATCGCCTGCTACGTGTGAGACATCGTGTCAGGTGTAACAGAGCGGTCAACACCCCACCTGCATTAAGGAGAAGACAGACCATGAAAAATGAACATGTACATGAAAGGAATAGTGGCGGATTCTAACAAGTCCTTTTGAGGAAATAAAGAGGGCTGCCTTTGAAGAATGACCCACCCCCTTCCAGACTCCACCTTTCCCCACCTCCTGCACACTCAACCTAGACAAACTGAAGACAAATCTTCACCTTTACCTCTCTGTGACTGTCTGTCCCCTTCCCCACACTCACCTGAATGACCCCTATTTTAACCCAGGCTAGCATTGTCCCTATGGGAGCTCTCCTGCTCTAGGCTGGGCTCAGTTTTCCACTTTGCAAGAGACTGAAAATGGGCTCAGTAAAGAAACCCAAATAGCTGCTCCCTGGGTGAAAAGGGAAAAGTTAATTCTAATCTGCCAAGGCTGCCTTCTGGGAAAGCAAGGAGAAAGGACAGGGGAAAGACTTCCAGAGTTAAGTGAGAATGGGAGAAATGGGCGTTTGTGATTGAACAGGAACTGGGGAAGCCTAGAGACTAGCATTGACTTAACAGGTTAATAGGCACCTGTTGGTATAATATTCTTGTGGAATGCACCCTTGTTCATTTAAATGCTGATTTCTCTACCCCACTATCTGGGTTCAATCTGGACATTGCATTTGGGATGCTTATTCTAAGCATCACCTGTCTCAAGTTTGTGTAAACATGCTACCTTTTGTTCTCTGTAATTGTCAATTAAACAACCAGCCAGTGCTGTGCAATGAAGAGAATAGGGTGGAGCATCCTGGTCCGGAGGGGGAGGAGAAGGAAGCAAGAAGGGAGGAGGAGAGAGATTGGCAGGAGAGAACTTCAAACCCTGTAGAGAGATGAACCAAACCTAAGATATAACTAAAAGCAAGTATAATGGGTGAAATCTAATGATAGGAAACTGCGGGTTTGGAGGTTTAGGATGGAGTAACTATTGCCCAGCATTGCGCTCTAGGTTAATTAAATGAATCCTAGTCTCTTTGTGGTGATTTGGGCATACAGTTGGTTTAGGAATAACCACTGCTTAACTAAAAGATAAAGCAATAGCAAATATTAATAACCCACAACAGACACCACAATCATATGTTAATGGAGAGCCACAGGTCCCTTTTGCTACAGGTAAGAGGAATGATTCCCAGTTTTTGTTGTTGTTATTGTTTGTTTTTAACAAGTAGAAACTTTCTTTAAGTCCCCCAGGGAACCGTAGCTTTTGTCTAAATGCCCAGCCGTGGGAAAAGAAATTTCTTGGGGACCACACAGTAAGTCCTTTAATAATAGTTACTGAATGATGTTCCGTAAAATCCCCATGTTGAAATTGTAACCCAATTACATAAGTATGTTTTTGGAGATAAACTTTAAATGAGGTCATTCAGGTAGATCTCATGAAGTCTCCTTATATGAACAGAAGGTCTAGACACAGACCCAAAGACAGTGGAAAGATGAAATGAAGACACAAAGAAAAGACAGGCATCTGCACGCTAGAGAGAAAAGCCTCTGGGAGTCTTGACCTTGGACTTGTAGCCTCCAGAGTTGTGAAAATGAATTTCTGTCAAGTCGCCCCCACCCATGCTATATTACTACGGCAAGCCTGATAAAAGTAATCCGCTTAACATCCGACATAAGTCTCGGTGATAGACTTATTCCTGGGCCCAAGACAAATAACACCGTCTTCCTTTTCATCTCTGCACCTCTAATGTTGAGCTCAGGGCCGAGTGGCTGGTATATTCTCAACGCTTTTGCCGAATGACCGGAGGAATGAATGAACCACAGACTCTCCTCATGCAGAAGGCATCTTCTGTGCACGTTACTTCTAGAAACTGGAAATGAGGCCGGGAGAGAGTGACCATGCCAGGGGGAGTTTAGCTTCATCCACAGAAAGAGAAAAGAGAACCCACAGGACAGTTCCCTCTGCAGCAATCAGGATTTAGAAAAGCTGAGGCAACTTTCCTTCACACAGATCTGTGGTATTTCCCAGTTCTTTCAGATACGTTTAATTCTGCACATGGAAAATAATGGCATCATTATTTAATCCAGAATACAATAACAACAATAGATTGCTCTTGTGGGTACACAAGTTCCCTGCAGAGAATTTAATGTGCATGTTGCTTTTACCCACATGTACAGCCAAGGCAGTGCAAACGGGGGCCGGTCCATCTGTGTGGCCGACAAAGAGAACGTGGATGCCTATGGTGGTTATAACAGCAAAGGGGAGGAAAGAAAAAAAAAAGAAAAAAAGAAAGAAAGCCCAAGGGTATGGCTGGGACTCCACTTAAAACTAATACATACCTTCATTTTAATCCTCTGCAATGGTCCAAAGAAATATCTGTTGCTGCTGAAAGACTGCTGTCATCCCTGGTAGATAGTCATCAATTATTATTAAGTATTGCATGGTTCAGGTCAAGATATAATATGTCTGAGAAAAACCATGGCACCTCCTTTTAATCTTGCGTAGAAAACAATTAAAGTATATAAAGCACATTATTAAAATATGTAAAATTTATAATTTAATTATAAGATTGCATGGCTTTATGATCTAATAGTTCTGCTGTATTTTGCATATTAGTGAACAATTGCTTTCTTAAAGCACACAGTAGAATCATTTACTTGATGCTGGAGAATAAGTTAATTATGGATTCCCAGTATATGACTAATGGATTTAATAATCACTTTGCTGTAGAATTAACTTATACTTCCCTGTGCTTATAGCACTAATGATCATATTCATAAAAGTTATATTTTTTTAAAATGTAAGATTGGCACAAAAAGGAAAACCAGTGTGTAACTTGGCTTTAGAGCGAGCACTTCTAAATAGGTAGTTTTGAGCTGTCAAGGCCCCATTCCTGCCCTGACATAAATCATTCCTGTCCCCTTTACCCCTCACCCCCGCCACCAACTCTGCCTCCATTGGCTTTATTAAGGGAATTTATTTTATTTAAGGGAAGACGAAATGCTTGCCAGATGCATTCAGTGGCACTCCTGTGTGTGTTTGTAACCTCAGTTGTGGGTTGCAGTGTAGATTCCTCTCTTCCATCCCCTTTATGGCACACTGGGAAGACCCAAAAGGGCCAAGAGCACATTGGGATGCCCCAGGCCCTCTCTTTGTCCTAGTTTTATTGGTTGAAGCCACTCAGTCTTCTCTTTCATCCAGAACAAATGACACTAGTAAAAAAGATAGCAGGGATTGTTTTTGTTGAAGGAAGAGAGTCCCTGCTCAGTCTTTCCCATCTTTTATCCTTTGTTACCTCCAGGTGATGTCCTCACCCCCAGAACCACCCTTACCACCACCACCACCACCACCATCATAGCACCATCATCTGTGTTGCTTTCCCCCATCGAACTTAGCTGATTTAATTTCCAGCTTGGCCAGCTGACTAGCTGGGTGACCTTGGGTGTGTTATTAAAACTTTTCAACCCATTTCCATACTTCTAAAAAAGAAAGAAAGAAAGAAAACTGATTCCCTACATCACCATCCCCAGCTCTGAATGAAAGGATCCTTTGTTAAGATCTCATCGCAGGCAGTGAATTACATGACATTCTCTTCTAGCCCATCTATGGGGGAGCATCATCACAGCTCCTCCATCTAATAGCCTATTGTTTCTGGCATTTCCATCCTCTTCAGATTTTTCAAATCCTGAAATAAATATAAATAAGGCCTATATTTTAGTATGTCACACAGAACTGTTCACAAAAGCACATCCTGTCTAATCATATGCTGATAGGTTGATTGAAAAGTGTAAAAAAAATTATTTTTTTCTTCTCCATGTAGCCTTGGCTGTCCTGGAACTTTCTCTGTAGACCAGGCTGGCCTCGAAATCACAGAGATCCGCCTGCCTCTGCCTCCCAAGTGTTGGTATTTTACATATCAAAGTGCAGGATGGCTCAATGATCAGCATCTCAGTGCATCTCAGCTTTACCTGAGAATGCAGAATAGGTGCTCACCTGAGTCGGGATGTGCTTTATTATTATTATTATTTTTTTATTTATTATGTATACAGTGTTCTGCATGTGCACCTGCAGGCCAGAAGAGGGCAGCAGATCTCATTATAAATGGTTGTGAGCCACCATGTGGTTGCTGGGAATTGAACTTAGGACCTTTGGAAGAGCAGCCAGTGCTCTAAACCTCTGAGCCATCTTTCCAGACAACAGGATATGCTTTGACAGTGGCATTTTGGTTGACATTGCATGCATGCTATGTCTCGCCTGGTTTTAGGTTATTAATAAAAACTAAAGGTTTTTATTAATAATGTGAAAACCTTTAGTTTTTATTAATAATGTGAAAGGGACATAGAGTTGTGCTGTCAAGGCAAGAGCTAGGGCAGTGTCTGGGACATTTAGTTTTAAGCTCAAACAAACCACACTACACTCGTACAATTTTGTAATGTAGGAAACAAATGCTTAAACAGAGCATTTTCCAGTACCAAGAAGGAATCTTACGATTATGTTTTTCCCTTGAAATGCTAAAGCTCACCACCTCCCATTTGTCTCCACTTCTCTCCATTTGAGACACATATTCACTTTGTCTTCCCAAGCTGTCCCACTAGCAAAAAGGAAACTAAATGCACTTGGCGTTACCTGACTCTCACTGCTCCTCTGACGTTTAGGTGTCTTTTGGTTTTCAAATGTGAAATAATACCTAAAATGTCTTAGATTTATATGCTGCATTATGCCTTACAAAAGATTGCATGCACTTATTTCATAAAGATGAATCATGTCCTGGAAAAGAGAGTATGAAAGAGTAGAAAAAGGAGATGGACTTAGAAGTGAGATTCACCCAGGCACAAATCTCAGCTCTGCTTAAGATTTCAACTATGGACAAATTATTATTTAGCCTCTATGCTTATATTTCCTCATTTGTCAAATGAGGGCTTTAAACAGCTCCATCATAAGCTAGCTATTTGGGTTAAGGTTGGAGTTGTGAGGTTTGGAAGGAAACAGGATAGCCTGGGGTGGGGGGCTAGGATCCCAGTGAGTGACCCCAACTGCTCAGGTCCAGCCTTCCTCCTCTCACCCCACTTCATGCTGCATCCTGCTGTGTCTTGTTTTGTTTTGTGTCATTTTTTTCTCTCCCACTCCAGGATGGCAACTGGTGCTAAGCACTACAACTTCCCTTCCTCCCCGTATCTGAAACTTTCAGATCTCCCTTAAAACCTGCTGCATTTATGAAGCACGCAGTGGTATTTGATACCTAGATCTCAAGTGATCAAAAAAGACATGATGCCAAATCTAAGAAAAATGACATTCACCCTCTGAAGAAAACCAAAGTCAATTCCCTTTTCCCCCTCTTCCTTGAGCTTCCCTCTTTTTCTTTCTGTTATCTTGCCTCATCTATCACACTTAGGCAGAAATCCATATGTCTAGCTTAAATCACTGTTTCTCAGGCAACAGCTAGGCCACTTAACAAGAGTCTAAAGCAAGCCAATATAATATTCTCAGAGTAATATTTGGCCAAAGGTTACTGGGCCAGAGTAACTTAATTATTCCAAGAGGACTCACTTTTACTATAATTATTGATTGCTATGAACTAATGAAAAAAAAAAAGATGCTATTTATTAAGTGTCTCTCTCTAGATCCCTTAGAAGCTTTTACATATGGATATCATGTCATCTTCATCACAACTTTGCAATGAGTTTCCTAATTTACTAGAAATATTAAGATCAAGTTGGTGAGATTACTTGAGGTCATCTGCTGGTGATAGCAGAACCAAGCTTCAAGTAAAGCTATAAATGATTGTGTTTTCTTGTGATTACTTCTCATGTAAAGCTTACCTAAGCTAAGGGGTATGTGTGCTATCTGAAAGTTGTAGCTCTAGATAGGTCAGTGGCCCAGTACAAGGATCTCCCACTTTCTCACTCAGAAGATGAAACTTGACCACCTGCCTCCTGGGATTCTAGAAAGAAAACAAGGCTGAGGTATTCCTATTCAAGACGCCCAGACTCTGCAGAAATGGCATGTTATCCCTGAACACTTTTTTTCATTTTCTTCCTTTTTATCTTGTGATTAACTACCTGCAAAGGGCTCTTACTTTTCTGTGTCATCATTTTCACAACATCTCATTCTCAGTCCCATGTCATAATCTCCATCTATTCACACCGCTTTAAAGTCTTTTTATTCAAATGAAATAATTAATCAAAACCAGATGTCTGGTGTATTTATTTCTCTGTCCCTTTAACAAACCTCTCTCTCTCTTTTCTGTGTGGTGTGTTTGTGTGTTCATCCATCGACATAGCAGCTTCTAGATTGCTGTGGTATAATGTGGCTGGCCTCATGGCATACCCCTCTCAAGATTTATGCATCCAAGTGTCTCTGCCCTTGCCCTCCTTTCTCAGTTGCTACTTGGTTTGTTGTTTTCTAGCTTCCAGCACAAGGTAAGTTCTCCCATTTGCAATAGAGTAGCTTTCTCTAACAAGCTCTTGTAATTCCTCCAGTGCTGTTTTTGTGGGATTTGAAAACAGGAATACAGGTGAGAACACATCTTACTAAAATCCCATTTTATTATTGTTAAGTGGTTCTTTTAGGACCATAGCATGTTAAATAATGACCCAGATCCCGGCTTGATCCTCAGCTGGACAGAGGCCAGTTAGGCAGGATCCTAGGATCCTATACTCTGGTGTTTCATAAAATATATTTTATATGTTAGGTGTTTTGGTTTTTTTTTTTTTTTTTTTTGGTTAAGACAGACAGAAGGAGGGAGGGAGTAAGGAAAATGGAAACTCATTCCCTAAAATAATTTTTTAATCACATATGATAATAAACTTTATACTTTAAGTAATTTTTCTTCATTAATATGTCCCAGGCTTCGCTATTAGGTGGTAAAGCAATTCTATTCTCATACAATAACTGTCTTGGGATTTGGCTTCCAAAGCCACCCAGGAGGCAAAATTCACAATTTGCACTGTCAAGAGCATACTCTGTTTTAAACCCAAAAGCTGTCCCTATAAAACTTGCATTCCAGAAGAGCATTTGTGAATTTTTAAATATCCTATTTATCGTCTCTAGACTTGGAATCTGATACCAATGTTGGCTTAAACTTATTTGTGTCAGATTTGTAAATGTGTTAAAGGAAAAGGGGGTGGAAGAAAAGCAGACACAGGTGTCTTGTTTTGTTCTGTTTTCTGAAAATCAGAGATTTGAGGCTGTCATCCATTGCCTCAAAAATAACGGTCATGGCAAGGCAGTGGTGGTCAAAGCCTGGCTATGTGCTTTGTAAAATCTCCTCATTTTGTGCTTAGGAAAGCTGGCTGAGCTTATTTGGGGAGGGTAATGGTGGCTTGTAAAGTAGGATTTAGACCTCTGTTCCCAGCCTCCAACTCTCTGTGTGGAAACTGGGTTGATTTGCGTGATCAGGAAACATCTGTGCCCACCCTACCCCTACCAAAACAACAACAACAAAGAACAAAAACCTGTGAGATTCAAAAATCTGGGCATTCATGGAACCAGGCTTGCAAGTGAGCGCCAGGAGCAGAATGGAACGCAAAGACTCTGGGACCTACCTATACACAGTACTCTCACCATTAACTGGAAATTTGAAAGACAAATACGCAGATCTTCGTATATTTCTCTGTCCCTAACATCCACCACGTGTGCTGAAGAGACATAAATGCCTACTATCTATGATGTGGTCATAATTTGACTCGATCTCTGGGTCATAAAGCTTCCAAGGGATCTAAAATCCTCAGCTATGAAGTCAGCTAGCCAGAGCCTGATTCACTGCTCCTCAGATAAAATTTTATGAACATAAAAAAAAAAAGAAATCCACTAAAATAGAATTGAACTATATGACCTCACTGAGTAACAGGACATGTTTCCGTGCTTATGAATTTCAAAATAATAGTAGAGTTTTCTTTATCTCTTCTACAGGTGTGCAAAATCACCTAAAATTTTATTTAATGATGTTCAGATAAAATTAAAAATAAGAAGCAATAAAAGATTAAAAACCTTAATAAGTATGAAGTATGTCTATTCTTGACCAACACTTTAAAAAGTGCAGACAGTACATAATTAATCAGATGAAAACTGACTTTGGAGTGAGAGTCAAATACGTATGTCCTTTGAAATAAGTAGATGTATGTAGGCTGTAAATCCTCATTGCTTGATGTTAGTGGAAAGGACTTTGTGTGTCAATGGGAAATTATCTGCATTAATTTGAGAGCACTAAAAAGCCGTAAGAATACAAAATAAAGTTCTCCATATGGCTGCATTTTCCTTAAAAGAATAGAGAAACCAAAGCAAACATAAACCTGGAAACTCATCAGGAAGGATGAAGAAAAGCAAAGCAATCACATCGGCAAATCTCACAGGGAGAGTTTACAGCCCCAGTCTCTTACAGGGATCTGCCCCCGTGCCATCTGCAGTGCTCACAAACACTTCAACATCACAAACACCTCGACAGCGAGTTTCAAGACAACTGTTAACAAGGTGGGGCAAGCTCGACAGTTTCCTCAGCACCTCTCTCTCTCTCTCTCTCTCTCTCTCTCTCTGTCTCTCTCTTCCACCCTCCTCTCTTTTCCCTTCCTTCCCTCCCTCTCCCTTTTCCCCTTCCTCTTTCTCCCTGTCTCTCTCTGTGTTTTTCTTTGTTTCTGTGTCTTTCTCTCTACCTCTCTCTCTGCATCTGTCTCTAGCTTGCATGTGCACACACAGGCACACACACACAGGCACACAGGCACGAATGCAGTATAACACACACCAGTATCAGGCTATGGTCATTTCACTTAGTTTCCAAAAGTCCTCTGCATGTGCCATTTCCCCTCCTACATTTCTTTCTGACAAGGGAACATTCAAGTCTACAAAAAGCAGATTCTCAGAATTGAATTAAGGCTTCATTGGCAACACCTCCTGTGTAGTAAGACCAGCCCATCCTAACACAGCATCAGAGGCGTGCATACGGATGACCAGGGCTCGCAGAACACTGCAGAGAAGCATGTGCTAAACTCAAGTCTCCAGAGAATCACATAGTTTACATAGTTTGGGCAGCGAGCATGCTTTTGCTTATTATCTATGTGTTCAAAATACAAGCTCAACTTAGCTCTAATCTGTTATGAATGTGTTCTGTTGAGAGAAACAAGTCATTTTTTTTCCAGAACAGAAATACACATGTGATCCCAAAGCCCCTGATACCAGTGGCATGTTTATCATTAACAATTTCTCAGGAGACTAAATTTTCCTTCCAGGATCTACATTTAATTTTTATTATCTATCTATCTATCTATCTATCTATCTATCTATCTATCTATCTATCTATCTTGTTTTTTTGGAGACAGGATTTCTCTGTATAGACCTGGCTGTCCTGGAACTCACTTTGTAGACCAGGCTAGCCTCAAACTCACAGGAATCCACCTGCCTCTGCCTTCTAAGTGCTGGAATTAAAGGTGTGTACCACCATACTTTAAACATTTTTTAACTCATTAGAGTTCACCAATTATCACTTTTGAAGCTCACCAAGTCAGTTTACAGAAATCTGTTATTCCTCTCCTTTGGTCCATAACTTTTCAATGTGACCTGTGAGTTAAAAAAGATGGGTCTGAAAGACATCATATATGGTAAAACTTCAGGCTTTTATACTGGTACCAACGCAATGGCAAGAGAGATATGCTGAATGACAGACACCATAGGGACCCAATCATCCAAATATAAAACGCAGGATATTTGAGTAGTGTATTTATTTCTCCAAAAGATGCATGTATCTCTTGTCACAGAAAGTTAGAACAGGAGAAAAACTGATATGGATTAAGAGAAATCTGAAAATACTTATCTAATATAATAGGTGGGCTTGTCTGGCTCTTCATTCAGACAAACCAGATAAATAGGAAGTAATTGGAGAAATTTGAATATTGCCCAGCTATTAAATGATATTGCAAAAGTTTTAAGACCTACAGCACAAGTATGATATATATATGACATATATCATATATATGTATCTAATATATATACATTAGCAAATAATTCTTAACTCCTAGGAACAACCATTAAAGTATTTATAATGTGTAGAAATTGCTTTTATTTGTTTGTTTGTTTTTGTTTGGGGAGACAAAATTTCTCAGTATAGCCTTGGCTGTCCAGAAACTCACTCAGTAGACCAGACTGGCCTCAAATTTGGAGATCTGCCTGCCTCTGCCTCCAAAGTGCTAGGATTAAAGATGTGTACTGCCATGGCCTAGCTAGGAACTATTTTACGATAAGCCAACAGAGGACAAATTTGGATGTGTTAGCTTTCCATCACTATGACAATATACCTGGGCTCACAGTCTTTGAGCTTTTGGTCCATGGCTGCTTTAGACTTGTGAGGGCACAGTTCATCCTGGCAGGAGTACGGGCTTAAGGAAGCTGCTTATTTCATAGCAGATGGAGGAAAGAGAGAGAGAGAGAAATGAGGAAGAAAGAAGAGGGGTCAGGGTCACAGAGCCCCTTTAAGAGGATGTTGTCATAGGATTGAAAAACTTTCAACTGACTTTACTGAAAAGTCTCACCCCTACTCCAGTCATGCTGCAGATCAAACTTTTAGCACACAAACCTTTGGGGGTGTTTATGCAAACAGCACTTCAGTATGTAACCAATTTATTGATTCTACTGTCAAGTCATTTACCAAAAGACTATCTCACCTTCCTTGGGCACTGACACCTGTTGTTAGAGCTTCCCTCCCCGTAGATAACTCCTCACATGCTTCAATCTCTGAATCAGCCAGTTCCTTTTCACTCCAGCATAAACGGTCTTCTCATACCTACTGGGCTTTAGAATCCTAGTCTACATCTGCATCCAAGCTCCTGGGCTCTGCGGACCACTGGCTTTAGAACCTTGACAAGAATGCCAATTTCCTGTCCACTTCCTTGTCTCAAAATATGTGGGTATAATATTTATACCCACTTACTAGGTCAAAATGCTCATAGACACTTGAGGGGGGCCCTGCAGGTGTCAGACAGGGAAGCAAACTTCGTGAAGAGTTGAGAATGAGAACCCAGTGCAGATTAATTTGTCAAGCTGGATTAGACTTTGTAGAGTCAATGCCAGGTGGGTCATTGTCAGCGTGTTTAAAACAGAGTGGTACACAGTGCATATTAAAACATAGTGCAATTGGCAATAACCAGCTCAATCAGTCCAATTCCAGGTACACAATAAAGCTTAAGGTGTGACTATATTTAAAAAAATCTTTTCCAGGCTGGCGAGTTAAGGACACTGACTGTCCTTCAGGGGATCCAGGTTCAATTCCCAGCCCCCACATGGCAGCTCACAAATGTCTGTAGCTCCAGGATCTGATACCTTCACACAGATATACATGCAGACAAAACACCAATGCACATAAATTAAAGATAAATTAGTTATTTTTAAAAAGTCAGAAAATCTTTGTACATGTGACCATGAGAGTGGGTTCTATAGCTAAAAGGCATAGTCATCATCTAGTGTTGTCTCTGACCAAAAGCGTAGTGGTCAGAAGGCCATAAAGTACAGGTGACATCTCCTCTAAGGATGGATAACAGTCTAGAGAGGGAGGCGTCTGGAATAAACATTCTGGGGAATTTGGGTGAGGTAGAAGAAGGTAGGTGAATTCCTTCCGCCTCCACAGATAGAGAAAGGTCACCAGGTCATTAACAAAGGTCACTATCAGCTTACTGCCTGAGATGTAGGTATTTTATTTATTTTTTTTTAATTTAACTTTTTATTGATTGTGAATTTCACATCATGCATTCCAATCCCACCCATCTCCCGATCCCTTCATATCCTCCCTCCTCCCTTAGAACCTTCCCCCACAAAAGAAAAAAAAATAATTGTGGAAGCTGTAGGGTGTCGCAATGTGTCTCACCGTATTCCCTTCCGTCCACACACCTTCACTTGCAAATGTCATTGCAATGAGTCACTGGTCTGGTTTGAGGCCTCAGGCTTATGCTACACTATCAATCCTGGATCCTCACCAGCACTGCTCCAGGATATCTGGTTTTTATCTCCTCCACAGAGAAGACACTCCTACGTGATTAACATTCCTGGGTCGTTTAGTGCTTCTGTGTGAGAACAGGACCCTTGTGCCTGCAACCCTCTTCACCCCAACTAAGATTCCGATATCCCAACAAGGATTGCTCTCATGTGTGGGTGCTTTCCTTACTCTGTTGAGATGTTAATATGCCTGTGACCCACCCCACATATGTAGACAGTCCTTCCATGATTGGATCATAGCTGAGCTTTGGCTACAACTGGTGTAGGCCTTGCTTCCTTCTATCTTGGGGTTTTTAGGAATAGTTCAAGCTATGTATTTATACCCTAACCACTTTACCATCAAATGTGTCGTTGGTGGACAAGAAACTATGCTCAATTTATATATAAGCCAAGCTGGGGTAGGGGTGGCATTCATCTTTAATCCCAGAACCCGTGAGACAGAGGTAGTCGGATCTTTATTCGGATCTTTATGAGTTCAAGGCCAGCCTGGTCTACAGAGTGAGTTTCAGGACAGCCAAAAGCTACACAGAAACCTATGCCCCCATTAAAAAAAAAAAAAAAGAACAAGAAGAAGAAGAAGAAAGGAAGGAAAGCAAGCAAGCAAGCAAGAAAGATAGAAAGAAAAGAAAGAAGGGAAGGAAGGAAGGAAGGAAGGAAGGAAGGAAGGAAGAAAGAGAACGAAAGAAGGAAAATTTTCAAAATATATACAACCCAAGAACAGAAGTTTGTCTTTTCTGTCCCTAGCTGCTGGTGCACTTCACATTGCTGCTATATATGTTATTTAAAGTAGTGGGAGAATGAGACAAGCCTGTTTCTCTGCAGAGGGATGATTAAATAAATAACTCATAGTGAAGCCATACAACGAAATATGATGGAGCGGCTACAATACTGATGATGGAGATTTAAAATACATTCTCAAGCAGAAAAGTCAAGGTGCAAAATAGCATTGGAGCATGATCTCTTGTATAAAAGAAAAATGCCTGTGTGCAGAGGGCTGCAAGGAGATGGGTTGGTATGCTAAGACTGGCCATTTCTGAAGGAATGTTATTGTTGATAACTTTTGCTTCTGCGTCATTATATCTCATACACAAATTATAAATTTCTCCTTTAACTTGGAAAAGTGCTAGAAATATCCTGTATAGTGAGTTATTGCACTTGAAAAGGGTTATTGAGGGAATGCACATAGATCGACTGCTTCTAAGCATATGGCAAAACTCCATCTTGTGAGGGGTAAGCTGGGGGACAAGAAGAAAGGAGAAAGAGGTGCTGAGAAGTTGACTTTCCTAGGCTCCTTTAGAGAGACTTCACAGGTTGGCTGGGTATCCTCATGGTAAATCTGAGGCATCACTGCCCAGGTGGGAAAGGTCAGCCTTAGCTTCTAAGAAATGGTTATTGCCTGTTCAAGGACTCTTATTATGCAAAGAACCTAAATGTATGCTTTACTCCAAAATAATTTCACTTTAGAAATAATTACTAGTGTTATGGATTGATACAACCTAACTTAATCTCATAACAAGTTTTTAGAATAAGGCACTTAAAAAAACTGGCATTTCTATTTCTGGGAGAAAACATAAAATAGGCTTTTGCTATAATAACTTTTTCTCTAACTTATTCCCGCCTAGAATTTATACATTTTATGCACTTTGTTTCCATTTAAATACATTCTGTCTTAAAGTTGTGTGTTTGTAGTTGTGTGTGCAAACAGGTACATGTGTACTATGGCTTAGTCAAAGCCATGGCGATTGCAGTAAGGGGTTAAGTTCATCTTTTCTGGTTGGCTCTTCCCCCAGTTTTACATAGTTCCCATTTTTAATAAGAACACGAATGAGACATTATCAGGTCATATGGGGATTATTCATTATCGTATGATTTTTTTTCTCATTATAAAAATGAAAGATACCATGCAGACTCTGCCACTTAGCTGGTTAAATTGCCTGTCTCGTAAAAGTGAAGGATACATTTACTGATTTTTGTTTTATGCAGTACTGGGAATTGAACCCGAGGCCTTCTGCATGATAGGCAAGTTGCTCTGTGTTAAACTCCCCTTCTCTCTTTAGATTTTGACACGGTGTCTCACTGTTTTGTCAGGTGTTTAGCCATAGCTTTGAGAAAGTAATTAATACGTGCAGCCAGCATTTGAATCTATGCACATTATTTGGTTCTACAGTGTGTTTTCCTAACCATTGTATTCTACTGCTTCAATTCAATAGATGATGACATTGTTTAGAAAGTTCCTTGTGCTATAGACTTCTCATCTTGATCTCTGGAATAACAAATCAGAAATTAAGAGACACTGGATGAATTTCCCACAGGGTCAGATGTGTGCCACTCCAGTTCCCTGACAAAGCGCAAAGATCATAACTCACCCAGTTTTTTTTTTTTTTTTCTGAAGGTTAGTTTGCATGATAGAAAACAATCCTGTAATTACTAAGGGCTTTAATGTTTTTCCTTTAATTGAATTCTGTGGTGGAAATGAGTTATCTGCCATCCTGGAGCATCTTCTGTGCTGATTTCAATAGCTATAGTGACATAATTCTACCTTCAGTTTTATTCAGTGACAGAAAATATGGAGCCAAGCGCATATTTTCTTGACTGACAATCATATTCGGGAGAGTGAAACAATAATGTTAAGCAGTAACTCAAACTTAAAGGTGAAAAATAATTTGGTTCTGGAGTTTCCTAGTGAATTCAGAGGCTAACCGGCCTTCTCTTCTCTGCTGTTTGTTTTATAAAATTATATTTATGTCATTTCTCTTCTGGAAATGAGAAAAAAAAAAAACAAAAAACAAAACCCAAGACTCACATAAACATTTCTCCTCCCAGAACCTAAAACTGGAGCTGACAGAAATACAACTTCTAAGTAATAATTTTAAAAGGTGTTTGGGATCAAAACATCAGGCAAGCAAGGTGATGGTGCACACAATTAATTCCAGCATGCAGGGGTCAGAGATAGGTGGATCTTTGAGTTCCAAGCCAGTTTGGTCTACAGAGCAAATTCTAGGGCTACACTGAGGAACCCTGTCTCAAAAATATAAAGAAAAGAAGAAAGTTAAACGAAGTAGGTAAGTATATAATGGAATATTGTGGTACAAAAAAGGGTATCAGGGATATGGAAGCCAAGTGATAGAATGTGAGAATCATAGTTGCAATTGGACATCAAAAAACAAATCTTAAGACATCAAAATGAAACTTAATGAAATAGGAGTAAGAGATCGAGGAAACAGGATGAAAATTATAAAATAGGAATCTCTAGGAAGCTCACATCACTCTGCCCAGCAGAACCTATAAGAGAGAGCCTTCTTCAAAGGAAAAATAGTGAGAAGTGACTCCTGCAAAGGTGTCCTCTGACCTCCACACACATACCACAGCTTGCGAATGCTCCCTAAATAAGCCTTTTTTAAAACAAAAGGATGAGCTTACTAAAAATGTCAAAGTTTGGAGGGTGAGTGGCAGGTATGAGGACTCATGGGCTGTGGATATACTGCGAAAGCCCAAGGTCAGGAGTGGAAGTTGAAAGCCCATGGTCAAGAGTGGAAGATGCAAACAGTCTAGTAACGATGATACGGCTCGGTAGAGCTCTCACTGAAAACAATATTAGAAATGGGACAATTACGAGTTAGGACAGATTGTGTGCACATTTTATTTTATATATTAAGTATGCATAAGATAAATATGAATGTATATGCATGTATATATTCAACAACAATTATAACACATCAACATGCATGCATACTACACAAGACAAGGAAAAAAGACTATATTTAACTACTTAAGGCACTAGGGAACCGCCAATGAGAGCAGAGCTTAATTGGCCACAGTCCTTGAGAGAATAAAAGCACTGTTCTGCCTCCCCCTGAGTATTTCCTAAGTGGCAGCTGGAAGCAACAGAGACAAATAGGCAGCAGCAGTGTCAATACACTAGGAGTAGATAGAGGCTAGAGCTGGGGAACAAATATCTCTGGGATTTTTTTGTTTTGTTTTGTCTTTTAGAGATAGGGTTTCTCTGTGTAGGCCTGGCTGTCCTAGAACCCACTCTGTAGACTAGGCTGGCCTCCAACTCAGAGATCTACCTGCCTCTGCCTCTGGAATGCTGAGATTAAAGACGTGTGCCACCACTACCTGGTTGCCTCTGGGATTTGAGGTGCACAATTCTGGAGAGAAGAAGAGTACAGGGATACGAACTTCGAAATCTATTTCCAAAGTCCTTGCCACCCATCAGTTAACTCCTAAGACACACACGCACAGGAAGAGACCTCAGGAAAACCTGCACTTGGAGTTACACAATGAAAGGAGGAAGGGAGAACGGAACAGTGTTTAAAAGAAATACTGGTCAATATTTTTCAAAAGCTGATAAAAAAAATGTCAGACCACATGAGAAAAAGTTACTTTCAATCAAGATGAATATAATCCATAGGCTTAGTGACAATCAAACTCAAACTGGTCAACAGCAAAGAGAAAAAAAAAAAAAAAACAGGCTTCAGGTATTAGAGCATATTATCTAAAGGTGCAATAAACAAGATTGATGGCTGACTCCTCAACTGGAACAATGACAACCAGAAGACAATGGAAGGTCATCTTTTAAAATGTCAAAAGCTTTAAAAAAATTAAAAGGCCAACATGGAATTTTATACCCAACAAAACTACCTTTAAAACTGATGAAATAAATATATAATATAATATACTTTCAAATGAACAAAACCTTTGTTGTCAATATACCTAAACTGTGAGAAATAGTTAAGGAAAAATTCCCCTGTACTACAAAAGACAAAGCCCTCAAACGGAAGTGTTGAACTCTTCAGAAATGAAGAACACTAGAAATTAGTGACTCTGATCCTATTTCTGCTCTAATAACCCTTTATTCCAAAGGAATAACTTGGTGTAAAATATAAGTTTACATAAAACCGTAGACAAGGAGTTACAGGCAAGCCACAATTTTACAATTTAATGCCACATACACACTGTCAGTTTAATTTGAGCTGAATAAAGTTTAAACAAAATTAAAGAAGTGATAAGAATTGGGCACTGGAGGACAGGCATTAAGGACAGCAGTTGCATATGGTGGTCAAAGCGTGAGTAGTAGAGGACCAAAACATCTGTGAAGATGTGTGACTTGGGAAGCATGGATAACGCATTTGTTTCTGAGTTCTGTCAGGAATCAAAAATGGTCTGTGGTAGACTTAAGCTTTATTTATTATTATGCGTCTGCAAGTGATGCAGGTGCCCGCTAAAAGCAGTTAGATCGCCACAAGCTGGAGCTACATGCAGTTGTGAGCCTGTGGGTGGGTGCTCTTCACTGCTGAGCGGTCTCTTCAGCCCTTGTCTACATAGGAGCCAGAGTGCGCACATGCCTGTATTAAGGACACAAGGAGATGTGGACGACCGCGAGTTCGAGGCTAGCCTGGTTCACGTAGTTTCAGGCCAAGGAGGAATGCATAGTGAGACCCAGTCTTCAAAAAATACGTCTGCGGCCACGGCGGGCAGTTGGGTCACGGCGGTGGGTTAAAGGTCAGAGGTTCAGCCCTGAGGAGGCAGCGGTTGCAAGAGGAGCGCACCGGCGGTTGGGCGTGGGTGCCCTAAGGACACGCCCCCTCCGCCGGCCCCGCCCAGCCCCGCTGCGGGCTCGGAGCGGAGCGCGCCGAGGACTGGGAGCGAGCAGCGTGGGGATCCCGCGGCGGCCGGGCTCGCGCGGCGCCTCAGCCTCCCCCTCCCCTCGGCCCTCGGGCCGCGCGGCCCGCGCCGCTCAGGGAAGATGGCGCTGCACTTTCAGGTCAGTGCGCCGGGCTGCGGGCCTGGGGCGCCGGGGAGCGGGCGGTGGGGGGCCCAGGCCGCGACCCCGAGCGCGGCCCCACGCCGGGGAACGGTGGGGCGGCGGGCGCCGAGGAGCGGGCTGCGCTCGGCCGCCGGGGCCGCCCTCGTCGGTGCGGCTGCAGCGGCGTCCCGGCGGCTGGGAGCCGGGGCGGAGGGGCCGCCACCCGGCCCTCACGCCCAGCCCGTGGTCGGTGCTCGCCCTCCGGGAGCCTGAGCTCCGAGGCTGGGGCGGCGGGAGCGCGGTAGCGCGGCTGGAGGACTGTCATTGGCCGGAGGCGGGCGGGCGGGTCGGGGCGCGGTGAGGCCGGGAGCGCGCAGCCTCATTGGCGGAGCCTCGGGGCAGGGCGCGGGGCTGCACCCGAGGGATGCGGCGGAGGCTTCCCGGTGGCTCAGGTCCTCGTCCCGTAGATAGCTAATGAGCCCTCCCCGCTGGGTGTCTACGGTGGCGGAACGTTCGGGGGCTGCAGGGCGAGATCGGCTTGTCCTTTTAGGGCGCGCGGTAATTACTGCACACGTGAAAACTGTTGTGGTAGACTTAGTCACGGGGTATCGCGGGAGCACAGGAAGGTGGCAGTCAATCCTAGTGCGGAGTCGAGCCTCCACTTGTTACTTGGTTCCTACTGATGGTACGTACACCCCTGAGCAAACTCCCTGCCTTGTTACTCTCAGGAACGTGGAACTCTAGCGGGAATTGTAGGACTGTAGATGTCCAAGTAAAGAGGAAAGGAACTACTTTGCTGTGTGGGCCAAGCAAAGAATTGTGGAAGACTGTGACACCTTGCAGAAGCCTGTTCTTGGATCCTCAGATTGGTTTGAAAAGAAAGAGCTCAGGGGAAGTTGTGGATGGCAGATGACTTTAGAGATCTGAGCGTCACATTCCCCTTGTAGATTTACATGGATCCTCAGGGCCCACGAGCTTACTGCTTTTTACTTCTTCTAAAGGGTATTTATAACCAGGAAATAGACCTGCACTTTATCTTTTGACTTACCTTTTTGTTTATTTTGTTTTTAAGGGTTTCCAGGTCAGAATTAGGAATTTATTACCACTTTAGTAAATAGGCCTTGTGCGGAATTTTTACAGGAAGAAGCTCACAGGGAGAACTTACTGTGAATCAGAAATAGATAATCAGATGTCCATAGTACAGGTGTAAGTCTTGAGTAAATTAGAAGGTGTAGAAGAATTTTGGAACTTCTTTGGACTTGGAAAGAGGATGCCTGGTAATTGCCAAGTCCTGGAAACCTTCATATCCAAGAGCAATATTAAAAAAATTAGATGTTGATGCCCAAATTAGCAGTATCATTCACAGAAATAGAAATTTACGTGATGCTGTTAAGTCATTTCTTCAGTGTTTTTTTCATACTTGGTAATTATGTAGCTGTTATATGTGTATATGTACACACATATATATGTATGTATATATATATATATATATATATATATATGTAACTGTCCACAGGGCGATGCTGTGAGTGCAGACTGCCTGTGGTGTGCTTTTATCCTTCAATCCATGCCTTGGCTTCCTAGAAGGCAGAGGAAGATACTCCTAGAGATTAGTCACAGTCATTCTAGTTAGGAAGCAGTGAGAAATGGATATGGATTATTTTTGAGGAGGCTTTTCAGGTGGAGGAGTAGAATGAGGAAAGTATTGGGAGTAAGTACCCTAACTGTTGGGGGTGGATCTGCTAATGCCAAAATATCTGGTTGCCACACAGACATAGGTACAGGAGTGCTTGTTGTGTAAACCTTGCTGTACTTCCTTTAAAGTTGATTGGTTAATAGAGTGGCTGAAGCCTGTGACTGGGCAGAAGAAAGGTAGGCGGAGCTTAGTTCCTGGGCTTGGGGATTGGGGACCACCAGATATGGAGGAGAAGATGTGGCAGGAGGAGAGAGAAAGAAGTCACCATGGGGTAGGCAGGGACCATGAGCTCATGACCATGAGGATAGACGGGTAGAGCAGAAGCTACCCAGGAGGCATCACTTTGGCAAGTGATGAGCTTTAAGGGTTTTAAGGGTAGTAGGATTTGAATAGCTCAGAGCCTGCCCAGCATAGTGCCTACAGCTTAATAATAAATTATAGTCTCCCTCTGTCAATCATTGGGGAACTAGTTGGTTAAAGAAAACTGCCACAGTATTAATTTCCTGCATACATTATTATTATTCATCATTTTATACCTAACTGATAATGGAAAAAGCTTAGTGAACTGAGTGTTTTGCTCTTTGAATGGTTCTGAAATCAGAGACTGTTAGCTTTTCTTCTTAAGCCCCACTTGAGCTCAATGTTCTAGATGTGACTGAGAAATACACACACACATGGTAGTGTGATGAAAAGTGGTTGGGGAAGGTAGCTGTAAGTTTAAAGTGTCACAGTCACTGGATTACTTTCCCTTTCTATCTTAACCCTCACAATTGTTTCAGATGTTTTCTGTTTGTAGTTTCAGCTGTGAGGCTTAGGAAAGCTTTGATCAGAGTGTCAGGTTCTAAAGCTTGTGCACACTCCATTGAACCAGTGACTTTTCCAGATCTCTGTCTTTTAAAACCTCCACTACTTTCCACTCATTCCTAAGCAGCCTCTGGACAAGCCCAGGGCATTGGAGGACACATTAGAAGATTTTACTTCATTGCTTCAATGTCTGGGTGTCTGGAATCTTTACAGAGAAACAGTTGGTAGAATTTTATGACGATTAGTAAATGGGTAAGCACCCGGAGTTGGCCAGACTGTAGTGTGAGACATAGTCCATAACTTCTGGCATCAGCAGCAAATTCGGGGATTTTCTGCAGCCATCAAAGGTCTGACAGTTTATTAGAAAGGCTTATTGAATTCAACAAAAGTTACCAAATTCTGCCAGGCATGGCGGCACAGTTCTTTAATCCCAGCACTTGGGAGGCTGAGGCAGGCTGATTTCTGTGAGTTTGAGGCGAACTTAGGTCTACAAAGCAAGTTCCAGGACAGCCAGGACTTCCAGACAAGGATCGTGTCTCAGAGAAACAAACAAAACAAAACACAAAGTTATCAAATTCTTAATTGTGATTTATTATAGGAAAATTGGGTAAAGGTAGGATACACAGGATAATCTGTGATGCTTCTAAAATACAGCTTCTGTTATCCTCAGGAGAGGATGCTCTCCTATGTGTACCACTGCAAAGTGAAAGGCTCCCCCACTCTTCAGTACCCACAGTATTCACTGAGGCTTCATTCCTTAGACATGGCTGATAGTTTCTAGTTCCACTGGCAACCTGTGACCCTAAACCATCACCCTAAACCCATAGCTGTGAGTACCAGGTATGGTCAGTGCTTGTCCTAGAACTGTCAACTATGACATAGATTATCTACTAGAAGTTGAGGGCAAAGGTCAGACTTCTTTTTGGGCAAACCCACTGGTTTTTTTTTTTTTTTTTTTTTTTTTTTTTTTGATTATGCAAGAACTAAGGAGAGGGGAAGCAGAAGAAGATAGAATGGAGCTTGCGACTCTAGGTCCTAGTCTCAAACCCGGACACTGGAAAGGGCCAGGTGGAGTAGAAATCTGCGGGAGACATGTTCAATTTGGTTTCTGCTGTTCCAGTGTTACTTTTAGTACCCTTCTGGAAAAGCTTTGTAGGCATATGTAAGAGTAGGTTAACAGTAGGAATTGGACCTTATTGGCAGGTAGATGATGACTGAAGAATAAAGGGTGGCAGATGGGAAGGAAGACAAGCCTGTTGCATATACACTTGTCATTGACTCTGTGATGCAGCTTACATGTGTGTGCCCTGTCAACTCTAGGTTTTGTTTTGTTTTGTTTTTTTTTTTTAATCTGAGAAATGAGCACACTAAAATTATGTAGTATGCAGGAGTCTGGTTTTTAGAATTGGTTTAAGAAAAGAATACTCTTGTAAACTGTGAGACAAAAGTACTGTAGTTTTTGCATTGTCATTTGATATTAACATTGGTTATGTTGTAAATCATTTTAATATGCATTTCTTGCTGTACACTTTTTGATAATGATATTGCTGTTTATTTTAGATGTATAGTATGGAAATGATGAAGACAAATGTAGATGATGGGCTGTATCTCCTAGCAAAGAAAAAAACCGAAGCCCCAGGGCAGCCTTTAAAGTATAAAACTAAAGACCCAAGGCCATTTAAATTTTCAAAACTTAGGCCTTAGCTGGGCAGACTCTAAACCATCTCACCTAAATTAACCTGTCCACCCTGCTTCACCCAGCCAGTTATCCTTCCGTTGTCCACAAACACATCTGTCTTCCTCCCAGTCTCCTAGTGAAAGGGCTCTTTTCTCTTCCCTTTCCAGAGTTCCTGTCCCCCTACCAGGAACTCCTGCCTTCTACTTCCTGCTCATCTACCCAGCTGATTGGTCAATCAGACTTTTACTGACAGCTGCTACATCCACACAAAACAATCCTCCACAGACAAAAAGCTAATTTGAGTAATTTTTAACATTTTACTTGTTTACCACTGTGTGTGTGCACTTGTGGAGGTTAAATTAACAACTTTGTGGAGTAGGTTCTCTCTTCTCTTTACATAAGTACCAGCCACCTGCTGAGCCATGATTTTCTTGTATAAAAATGGATCTCTGCAGTTAGTGGCCCAAGAATTGCTAATATACAATGCAGCTGTAGTTCAATAAAGTTTGCAAGGAGTTGAGAGCCCTGAAGTTGAGGAGCATTAATTATGGCAGGTCATCAAAAGTTGACAATGACCCAGGGAAAATAATCATCAAAACTGAGCCTCTTACAACTACAGGAGAAGTTGCCAGAGATCTCGGTGTGAGCTCATTCATGGTCGTTTGACATTTGAAGCAAATTGAAAGGGCAAAAAACAAAAACAAAACCCTCAGTAAATGGATTCTTCTTGAGCTCATTGAAAAGTTTTAAGAAAACTGTTTTGAATTGGTGTCTCTCTTATTCTTTACAATGATGAATTGTTTCTTTTTTTTAAATTTGTTTATCATTTCTTTATCAAATTGTGCCATGTAACTGAAAAATGATGGTTGCTGATAACCAGTTTAGTGGTTGAACTAAGGAGTTCTAAAGTGCTTCTCAGAGCCAAACTTGCACCATAAGAAGATCATGGTCACTGCTGGATGGTCTGCTACTAGTTTGACCTATGATCATCTGAATCCTAGTTAAACCTCTATATCTCAGAGGTGTGCTCAGCAAGTCCATGACATGCATCCAAATCTGCACTTCCCACGGCTGCCATTGGTCAGCATTCAGGAGGGACCCACTTGTCCAGGACAGAACTGGACTGCATGCTGTGCAAGCAGAGCTTCAGTAGTTGAATTCATTGAGCTTTGAACTTTTGCCTCATCCAGCCATGTTCACCTGACCTCTTGCCAATCAGCTACTATGTCAAGTGCCTTGACAGTGTTTTACAGGGGGAATAAACAAACAAACAAACAAACAAAAAACATTGCCAACAGGATGTGGAAATTGCTTTCTAAGAATGTTTAATTCCAAAGAGTGGGTCCTCATACTAAAAGAGTAAATAAAGTTATTTCTTACTGGCAAAGATATGTTGGTTTGTAATGGCTCATATTTTGATTAATAAAATTGTGTTTTAAGCCTAGTTATAATTATTTAACATTCACAATCCAAACCTGCAACTCCTTTTGCACCAATGTAATTTCGGATTCATTGTTGAAGGAAGGATTAGTTCCAAGAGGCCCGGGAAGAAAGCTTCTGGGATGCTCACCTAAAGAAGGACAGTATGTAAAAAATATATACTACTGCCAGTCAAGAAGCTTGATTCCAGAAGGCAGGAAAAATACAGGGAAGTAGTTTATCCATCTTTAAAGATGGTTAGAAAGTTTGGTTATTTTTTGGGGGTGGAGAAGAGAACAAAAGCCTTTTTGTTGAACTATAATTGGTACATAATAAAATGCCTATGTTTAAACTGCAGAAGGATGAGTCCTGGCATACGTGTACAACTGTGAAATTGTCACTAAAATACCCATTGCTCACATACATTTCCCTGTGCTCTTCTTATCTTTTTTTTTTTTTTTTTCTGCTTCCTGCTCCCCTTCCTTGCTCCTTTGCTATTTCTTTTACCCAGCCAAGGAGACACTGACCCCCAGTACCAGGGTCAGCTGTGCTGTGCTGCTCAGGTGAGGTGCAGGGCCAGCTCTCCAGAGTGCCACAGCCAATGAGGGACAAGGACAGTTCTGCACAGCCCTTGGACATCAACATGGTCCCAGGCCACAGTTCATACTAGGGGCTTCTAAGTACTCTAGTGGTAATATGAGCCATGGACATCCTGGTCCTCAGCGGCAGCGCGGGGTGGGACTTCACTGTTGTCTCAGGTGGCAGGCTATTCACATCAGGCTATTCCGTTCCATCCTTGCTTCTCCAGTTCCACCTCTTTATCATGCTCAAACTGCTTTGCTTCTCTTTCTCTCCCATCTCTCCATCACATACTTACACATCATAGTCGCTCCCACTGCAGGTGGGCCATGGCTGGTGGTGGGCCTCTGGGTGCTTTCCCCAACCCATGCCGCTTGACATGGCCAAGGGCAGCCCTCCCAAAATTTTTTTTAACCATTACAATAACAAAATTTGTTGTTCCCTTCAAATCTTTTATAAAAATTCAAACTCTGCCATTTTAATTTTAAACATTGGAACTGGAGAGATTGCTCAGTAGTTAAGATCACTGCTGTTCATCCTTAGGACCTGGGCTTGATTCCTAGTACCTACATGATGGCTAACAAGCATCTGCACCTCCAGTTCCAGGGGATCCAATGCCCTCTGCTGGAGGCAGTGCACTAATGTGGTATACAGATTTGCATGCAAGTAAACATAAAAGTATACATGAAAGTAAATGTGAAAACACTCATGCATATAAAATAAATAAAATTTAAAATAATTGGAAACATTTTGGGAGAAAAAGGGTGATTGGTAATGTTGACTGAATACTAATTAAGTATATATCTGTCCTCTCTTGAAGTTTATTAAATCAATATAGCAAAGCAAATAATGTCCAGACCTTTTTACAATCTTTCTTAATAGACTTACTTAGATAATTAAATAGCATCGACCTGACTAATATTAATATTTTCGTCTTTAAATATTAGTTTCCTAGGCCTTTTGTAACAAATTGCCACAGATGGGGTGGCTTAAATTCAGATTTGCTCTCAGTTCAGAAGGTCAGAAGACTGAAACAAAGGGCAGATGGGGTTGGTTTCTTCAGGAGGCCTCTGCCCCATCTTCTCATGGGTTTTGGAAGCTTTGGCACTTTTTAGTTTCACTTTTTGGTTCCAGTCTCGGTCTTCCTGTGACCTTCTCCCCTGTATCTCTTATCTGACATGTTCCCCTCTCTCCCTTTCTTTTTCTAGAAAATTACTGTTTTGTTTTGTTTTTGTGTTTTTAGAGAGAGTGTGTGGTGATAATGACCATTACAAGTATGACTGTCTTCCATGCTCTGTGAGGGTGCAAATGGTGTTTTAGGGAAGTGAGCATCTTCAAGAACATTTGCTGTTTTGGACTCTGTATCTTACACTCAAATTTCATAGTGCTCTAAGGGTCCCAGGCAGCTGGGCAGTGGCGGTGCAAACCTTTAATCGAGCCCCTGGGAGGCAGAGGCAGGCAGATCTCTGAGTTTGAGGCCAGCCTGGTCTACAAAGTGAGTCCAGGACAGCCAAGGCTACACAGAGATACCCTATCTCAAAAAAAAGAAAAAAAACAAACAAACCAAAAAACAACAACAACAACAATAAAAAAAAAAAAAACAAAAAACACCAAAAGCCATCCTCCCCCCCGAAAATAAAGAATCTCAGGCAGGCACTCACATGTCCCAATGTGTGTTGGTGCATCGACAGAAGGAGTGTCCTACTCCTTCTGTATAAGTTCTACTGTATAGGAAATGGGACCAGTGTCTCCCCTCTGAGCAATGACTTGTTTTATTTGGACAGAAATTTTGTATGTGACCCAGGATAGGCTTGAATTCTCAGTCTTCTGCCTCAGCCTCCTGAATGCTGGATTATAGAAATGTGCCACCTTGTCCTTCCTCTCTTATAAGGGTGCCAGTAATTGGGTTTAGAGTTGGATTTAGGGCCCACTTCAAATCTAGGATGACTTTATCCAAATTCTTTAAGTAAGAATTTATAAAGAAACTTTCTAGAGAAGATTATATTCGCAGACTGAGGCTTAGGAGTTGGGGCTATATTTTAGGGGATATAATTACCTACCTTACAGTGTTAAGACAGTAGTGAATGTAAGGTGTGCTGTGGGCATACAACTCTGCCTCATTTAACTCTAACGGAAGTGATGAACATAGGACAACATGCCTGCTTCCTCCCAAATGGTCGGGTTACAGGTTTTCACCATCATGCGTGGTGAGGTTCTTTATTTTAATGAATCAATTTGAAGCCTTGTTTTTTGGCTCTTTTAGCAGAAAATTCCCAAATCGTGGCTACTGGGTTGTGGCATAGATAGGGAAGTAAGAAATGTGAAGGAGCTAAAGAGAGAGAAGTGAAACAAGGATGGAGCGATGGGGTCTCTTGTTTCAGTGCTACTTGTGAATTTGAGAGCATGAAGCCTCTGCTCATGACAATTCAGGCCAAAACTGAACAAAATTGGCATTTCTTTTGGAATATCCCATTATGTTCATTTGGCTACCTGTTTTTTGAAATGTCTGCCAATGTTTTTGTCAAGTATGTAATTCAAGTTCCAAGTGAAATAATTTGTTTTAATAATAAATGGCTTTAAGAAGATTCTCTAAGCCAAGAGGGTGGCTGAACTCACTGTGTACTTAATTGTTTCCATGTGTTTATTTATGGACAAAATGAGTTAGTCTTTATGCTTATAAGATAAAAACCTATACATTAATTAGTTAGAATGCTGTCAGAAATACTGTAGGATTAAAAATCACGATATGGTCCACCTGAAGCACTATGAGGTCAGAAGGCCCAGATCAGCACAAACATAATGCTCATCAGTTCTTGTTATAGGCGGTAGGGTTGGAAACAATAAAACAGTGTGCATTGAGCTATCGACAGTGTGTATGTGGTCATGCTCCCTATCCCATCTCTTCATTGGTTCTCTCCTAGCTGTTGACTGGCCACTGTTTAATGCCTTGAAATTCGTACTTTTTTATAATAATTTTTATTTTTTTATATTAATCACAAGTTATTTACTTTGTATCCCAGCCATAGCCTCCTCCTTCATTCCCTCCCAATTTCTCCCTCCCTCCCTCCCTCCCTCATCTCCTCCCGAGTACTTTTTTTTTCTCAAGCCCTTATCAATGCTATTTCTTTGCCAACACTGCCTTCTAGTCAGTTCATTTGGCTTATCCTTTAGGTTTGCGCACTTTGGTTTTTAACATTTTAACATACGTGTCACTTCTTTCAGGTATAACTTTGTAAAGGAGAGAATCTTTTCCTTTACATAAAGTTACATTGCATTATATAACTCAGTTTATAAGTAAATAATTTGGGAAGTAGAAAGTGTGCTGCTTTTGCCATGGTATCTAAGTGAGTCATTACTGCTCAATAACTATGTATTGAAAGGGTGTAGATAAGCATTATTTATTTCTCCATCTCTTGTTTTCTGTGTTTAATATATTTATTTTTTCACTTAAGTCAAATGCCTTTTTTTCTTTCTCTGAAGAATTTGGCTGAATTGGAAGCACTGTGTACTCATCTCTACGTAGGGACTGATCTCACAGAAAGAATAGAGGCTGAGAAAGCACTCTTGGAACTGATTGACAGCCCAGAATGTCTCAGCAAGTGTCAACTTTTATTAGAACAAGGAACAGTAAGTATGTGATGAGGGATTAACCGTGAAAGGTCAGGGTTAGTGATAATAGCAGTGGGTCAGCAGTGATACTCACAGATTCTCTGTCAAAGAGGTTAAGCAGGAAAGAACTAGAAAGGCAGGGAAACAAACATAGGAAACAGCCACAAAGTAGAAACAGGAATGTGTTGAAGTAGTTTCTTGTCTTTTCTTGGCACTGCTTTGATGTCACATTTTATATGTTTATTTTAAAAGTGTTGGGGAATGAACCAGGGTCTTTTATATGCTTGGGAAACTCTACTGCCAAGTTACATTCCCTAGTCCTAACAATTACATTTCAGAAATAACAAGAACAACAAAAAATCCGAGTGTTATAGGCAGGCAGATCATAGTTAGCTGTAGAAGATCAAGGGATTATTCTGACGCGTGCTAACTGGCTCTTTGTAACTTCACTGCAGACAGTCATAGCTATTTAGTCAGCGGAGGCTGAAACATAACCAACACCTTACTCTTGATTTGGCCTATGTATATGAGTTAAAGTAGTTCCCTGCAGTGAGAAAGCCATATAGGAATAAAGAAGTATGAAATGATACGGCAGAGACTGCAGGCAGAGACTGTGTTTTATAGAAGAGGTGACAAACTTTCCATAAAGGGCCATGTAGTTTAGGCTGTGTGGGTCAAAATTGGTATTTCATAAGTATATCTATAATAATAGAAAAAAAACAAATATTCACAACGTTTTTTTTTTTTTGGTAAAATTCAAAATATTGAATGTACTTTTTTATGTCATTGTTTGGCTGAGTAAAAAAAATAGAACAGTTCTTTTGGGGATTAATTGGAATTTAAAGTTGGTGTTTTCTGTTATTAGACTTGATTGCAGATATTCATAATTCATATATTCATGCAGATTTATAATGCAACTTTTTCTTTAGACAGGGTCTCACTGTATAACCTGGGCTGAGCTGGAACTCCCTGTGTAGACCAGGCTGGCCTTGAATTCACTGTGATCCATCACTTTTGCCCTGAAAGTGCTGTTATTAAAGGTGTACACAGTCATGTTGGCTAAAATTTTACAGCTTTGAAAATACCCCTTTACAAACCTAGGTGCTGCCAAATATTATAGCAGTGCTTTCCTTCTGATCTGCATTATACAAGCCTTCGCTTAGAAGACATTTTTGATCTTCTATTAAATCCTCCTGATACTTGTTTCTTTTTTTTTTTTGCCTGTCATTATGTTGCAAATTAATGATTTTCAAGTAAAAATTAGGTAGAACGTCCTCATTTGGATAGCAAAATGGAATTTCAAATATGAAAATTTCTTTATACTTATATCAGTGGCTAAACTTGCTACTGGGACTGTGGCTGGAGATTAGAAAATGTACTGGGAATGGAGATTTCACAGCTGTCTTTAGCTTTTTTTTAGTGTAGGAACGTGTGGAGTGGCTTGGCAGAGCTTGTGACTCACACAGTGTTAATTGTTGCTAGAGTGACTTGAGTGTCACTCAGGCTGCCTTCCCTGTACAAGTGCTGAACCCTTCACGAAGCATTAGGTTTGACTCACTGAGAGAACGAGGTTACTGAGTAAGGTAATTAGCCATTTCATAGTGAAAGATAGTAGCTGTGTTTTATCTGTAAAATTTCATTTTCAACCTTGAGCTTAAAAAAAAAAGGAATACAATTTATCTCTGATAAGCTGTTAGCCTGCTTTGTTGGGGGCGAGTCAGGCTATTCAACATCTCAACCTGGCCAAAATCCGCAGCATAGAAGATGAGCAAATGAACATCCCTGGCTCACTGAGTTAGGAGAGATTCAGATAGTCACTCCAGAATAAGTGCTAATAATAACGTGAATGGTGCAGGCGTTACTAACAACAACAATAGTGATAATACAATATGACAAGCTTTGTGAATTTGATCAGTTAAGCCTTTTCTGCTTCATATACTGTCACCAGGAGTGTGTAGCAGATTCTACCTGAGGTTTATATTTAATTAATATTTCCTTAACTCCTTTGAAATATTTTGACCCATAGTTCCACATATTGTTCATAAAAGGTAGCAGTTCTTAGGTTGTTTCCTGTTCATCCTTGACTCCTAGACTAGGTCAATGGCAGGTGTTTATAACGTTTGTAGCACCAACAAGTATTAGCATCAATGCATTCATTGAAAGCTAACAATAACCTTTGCGGTTTACCTGCCCTGCCTTTAAATTGACTTCTGGCGTTGCTTAGTGTCCTCCTCTCCGAGCATTTGTTCTCTCTGAAAAGCTAGTGAAGTTTATTTTCTCTACACAATAACCTCAGCTGCTGTAGAAAAACAATGGTGATTACCTCATCACTAGTAAGAGTAAGCTTCCCTTACTTGACTTAACTAATGAGCCACTTGTAGACTTAGCTTTGGTTTGTAGCCTCATATTTTATCTTTTTTCTTTTCTCTCTCTCTCTCTCTTTAAGAAACTGCTGTTCTGAAGTAGTCTGTTTTAAAGTTCAAAAAAAAAAAAAAAAAGCCTAGTGATTTTCTTTGAGTTGGGAATAATGTTATGACTGTTTAGTTTGAAACTGTCAGCGTATATTCTTTTAGGACAAGGTAACTGCCCTGAAAGATAACTGAGAAAGCACATTGATTTGCCATCAAATTTAACATCATGCCTTGTAAGTTAGACAGATAAAGTCTCCTTTTGTATTTTTATTTGACATGGGGCACATACACTGGCCTAGTGGAAGATACGTGTTATGTTGGCTCAGTTCCGGTGACAGTCTGGAGACTGTGGAGTCGCATCACTGCCGTTTGTGGCGCACGAGCAGCGGCCAGGTTTGAGTATACACAGGGTCAGTTTTAGCTGCTAAGGTTGCCATTACACATGGAATCACCATGGACAAACACTGGGCAAGACCTTGTTCACAGGCATAAAAACTTTATCAGAAGCCAGATACAGTGGCATACACCTTTGATCCCAGCAGAGGCAGGCAGATCTTCGAGAGTTCTAGGCCAACCTGGTCTACAAAGCGACTCCAGCCAGGTATACACAGTGAGACCTGCCTCAAAAAACCAAAAAAAGAAAAGAAAGAAAGAAACCAAACAAAAAGTTTCTTAGCTGGGCACAGTGGCGTACGCCTTTAATCCCAGCACTTGGAAGGCAAAGGCAGGCAGATCTGTGTGAGTTCAAGGCCACCTTGGTCTACAAAATGAGTTCAAGGACAGTCAGGGCTACACAGAGAAACCCAGTCTCAAAAAACAAAAACAAAATGCTTTATCACACTGAAGCTCAGATTGTATCAAAAGTTTTTACATGTTACAAAATATTGTTTTAAAATCATTTTCAGCTGTTTATGAAAACCATTTTTGGCTCAGGATATGCAAAAATAGAATTTGGTTCATGGGTTTTCTTTCTTTTTTTTTTTTTTTTTTGCCAGCTTGTAGTCTAGAGGAAAAAAAAATACCATTTTGGCAAGAAATCTATGGGAGTGGAATGAGTATATGAACTGAATTTTGCAGGATGAACATGGGCTTATGGAGGTGGAGCACACTGTTGAGAAAACTGGTGGTGAGGCTGGAGAGATGGGTCAGTGGTTAGGAGCGCTTGAGGAAAGCATCACACCACTGCTTCACCTCTGCTTCCGCTCCAGTCCCACAAGCTGACATCCTCGGGCCTCAGAGAACAGCTGCACACGTGTGGTGCACACAAGCTCGTGTGAGCACACATGCATAAACACAAGTTAAAAACACAAAACTTTAAAGAAAAATGAAAATTGATGGCCACGGAGTACTGTCAGACATAAATCTGAAGGAACACAGAACTCATGGTGGGAAAGGCATTGAATAAGTCTTGTGGCCGCAGCCTCTGAAGAATGGAGCCCGTGTATGTGGTGGAAGAATGAGCGAGCGAGCACCTCGAGCAGAACTGCTAGGCCACGTTGAGTGCTTTAGTTGAACTTGTTCACACATATTTATGTGCTCCTGTTGAGATAGTTATCTTCCTTCAGTAATCTAATAATTATTTTATGATAATAACTTTTTATGAGAGATTGTATGCATTTGTGTGTCTACATAGTGTTTCTTCTTCTTCTTTTTTTTTTGCTTTTGGAGACTTTTTTTTTTTTTTTTTCTGTGTAGCCTTGGCTGTCCTGGATTCACTTTGTAGATCAGGCTGCCCTCAAACTCACAGAGATCCACCTGCCTCTGCCTCCCTGAGTGCTGGGATACAGGCATGTACCACTGGGCCCAGCTTGCATAGGTGTATTTCAGATATGTATTTTATTCATTATAAATCTGCTACTTTGGAGAACTAGAAAAAAATACTGGTTTTGCTAGAAAAATTTCTTATAATAGTTTTTTTTTGTGATAATAATAACAATTACTGTTCTTTACAGACATCCTATGCTCAGCTCCTTGCAGCAACATGTCTTTCAAAACTTGTTACCCGAATCAATCCTTTACCTGTTGAGCAGAGGATAGACATCAGTAAGTGATTCATTAATTCTTTTTAAACAAATTGTATTTTAAAAATAAAATATACTTTTAAGTTTGCTGAGCTTTCATTGGGCTTGTAATTTAGTTTTATTATTTTTTTTTAAGGTGGGTAGTTAAGTCTTTTTCATGCAGTGATGTAATAGATAAGGCAATATGTAATTATAAAATTTTGTTAATAATAAATTAAATTTTGGATATGTGGTATTTGTTAAGATTTTCACTATTATATTTTATGCTCCAAATAAATTAATGAATTATTCTAATTTTACAAATGAGTAAATTTGATATGGTGAGCTGTGACCTGCTCAGGATCACACAACCTGGAAATAGAGTTGTCATTTAAATATGCTAAGTCTGTATAAGTTAATGCTTTCAATTGATAGGCAACTGAATGCACAGAAAGAAACCAGCTCTGCAGTGTTGCTCAGGTTGGTACACCATAATCAGTGTGGATACATTTAAAACCCACAGCTGATTACTACTTTTAGTAAAAACATTGATACTGTCAGAGTAGTCATATATGTTTTGAGATTAATACACTTTACAATTTTATATATATGTAAGCTTGCATTTTATATGACAAACTTAATAATTAGGATATGTGATTACTTTTTCTTTGTAATAGAAACAGATTGTTGTGTTATTTTTGTTCTTCAGACTCAAAGTTAATATAGTTTATATTTTTTATTAGAAAAATGAAAATATCTGATGTTTTTTAATCTTTAAGATCAAAATTCAGTGGTCAGAATCATCCAGTGATGCAGTATACCTCATTTTCTGATCGTTCCTGCCAGCCTTCAGTCTGCAGAAAGTGCTACACTTAAGACAGCAAAAGAGATAGCTTTGCATTTTAAAAACAGTGGTTCAAACAGTGTAAGACTGAAGTCATGACACAGGACATATCTGAAATAGACTTAATTCTTTTTTTTTTTTTAAGAGAACTTTTAGGTTCTTAGCAAAAATTGAACAGAAACTATAGAGTTCTCTTATAGTCCCTGCCTCCATTCATGGATAGCTTTCCCCTGCTATCGGCATCAATAGAGTATATTCGCTAGGTTTGGACAAGGTACAGTGCAGGTGTCTGCAATTAGAGTAGTGTATGAAGTAGCTTCGCTAGCCTACACATCCTGTGCCCTGCTGCTGCTTTTCTCCTTACTGCAACCCCGATCTCTGAACAGCTCCACTGTTTTCCTTTCTAGAAGAGCAGATAGTGAGAAACAGAGTGTGTAGCTTTCTCAGATTCCCTTCTTTCATTTATAATCAGCCATGTCTTTTTATGACTTGACTCAATGATCTCATTTCTCTTTAGTTATGAATAATATTCTTCATTGTCTGAATGTACCTAAGTGAAGGATGTTTTGTTTGCTTCCAAATTTTTTTAAAAATTTTTTATTAATTACACTTTGTTCATTTTGTATCCCCCATAAACCCCTCCCTCCTCCCCTCCTGATCCCACTCTCCCTCCCCTTTCTGCATGCATGCCACTCCCCAAGTCCACTGATAGGGGAGGTTCTCCTCTCCTTTCTGATCTTAGTCTATCAGTTCACATCAAAAGTGGCTCCATTGTCCTCTACTGTGGCCTGGTAAGGCTGCTCCCCCCTCAGGGGGAGGTGATCAAAGAGCAGGCCAATCAGATTATGTCAGAGGCAGTCCCTCTTCCCATTACTATGTAACCCACTTGGACACTGAACTGCCATGGGCTACATCTGTGCAGGGGTTCTAGGTTAAAAATTGTGAGTAAAGTTGTTCTAGACATAAGCAGGTGTACATGGTGGCACATGGGAGTCTGAGGTAGGAGGCTCCCACAATTGAGACCAGCCTTGGCTAATTTCTGAGTTAATGCTATACAGCAAGGCTCTGTTTTGGGGGTTTGGAGAGGAAGGGGCACATGAGATAAATGAAACCTGAAGTCATGGAGAGGGTACTTCTTGCTTTGTTCTTGAACTTGATGGGAAGCTTTTTACAATTTCTCCTTGTTAAATGTGATATCATTTGTAGTTGTTTTCAAGTAGTATTCTAGATAAAGTTGAGAAAGCTCCTCTTTATTCTTAGTTTAGTTTTTATCATAAATGGGTGTTATGTTTGTAAAATGCTTTTCTTACATCTGTTGATATTATCATGTGGTTTTCTTTATGTAGGCTGTTGATGATTTTCTATGTTGAGCCAGCTTTTCATAGCTAAGATAAATCCTATCTGTCCTGCTCCTTAGTTCTTTATATATTGTTGAGTTCAACCTGCTGAAATGTTGAGAATTTTTATAACTCTGTTCAAGAAAGATAATTGGTTTCTAGCTGTGTGTTCTTGTAATGTTTTTGGTTTGTATATTAAGATAATTTGGAGACAGGGGTTGTTTTGTTTTCAGGATTGGGTTTCTCTCTGTAGCCTTGGTTTTCCTAGACTTGCTTTGTAGACCAGTCTGTCCTTGAACTCACAGAGATCGCCTGGCTCTTGCCTCCTGAGAGCTGGGATTACAGGCGTGCATCACTCACTGCTCCTGGCTGGGGACAGGGGTTGTAGTCAGCGGTAAGTTTTCTTTTTAGATTCTTTAGTTTGAGTAAAGAACTCTTGTTTCTGTCAGTAGATTAGAATTTTTGTCATGATATATGTCTGATGCACATGTGTAATAACAGACGTATGGGTTAAAATGAAAAATGTGTAGAATGGCCTGACCAGCCACATTGCCTTGGGTTACATCTGTGTTACAACTGCCGTGGGTTACATCTGTGCAAGGGTTTTAGGGTTCTAGGTTATCTCCATGCATGGTCCTTGGTTGGCTTATCAGTCTCAAAAAAGACCCCTGAGCCTTATAGGGTTTTTTAAAACATCCGTTTACTAGTAGTTGATGAGCTTGTTGGCCGTTTGTGTTTCACTTCTTTGTCACTACAAGCTTATACTTGGAACGTTTACATATGAGTGTTTTCATGGTTCAGTTTTCCCTGTTTTTCCATGTGAAACCCTTGGAATGAAGTTATAATGCTGAGTTATAAGTTTGTGCAAACCTTTAAGAAGTTTCCTGTTTTCCCAAGTGGCACTGCTCTTACCAGCATATAAAAGTTCTGACTGTCCCCACCTTCATCTTCTAATCCTTTTCTTTTTCTTATTTTTGCGTGTACATGCGTGCAAGTGCTTTACTCCAGAGCCATTTCTCTGGCTTCAATACTTTTTGTTCTTTTTGTTCTTGCGTTTTTATACACAGTAAATCTATCTTAAGCTCCTCCAGGCAAAGATGGTCACTCATTTCTTAAGGTGTTCTTGGGTTTGGAGTTGTTTCCATTGAAGCATTTTTTAGTTGGGTAGCTTGCAAGTGATTTTGCCATGCTAACTTTTTATAAGCATTACTTTACTTTTCATGCTTAAAGAAATGCTGTGTGTACCAACTTATCAATACTTTATGCTACGTATCTTTATGTCATTTAACTAAGATCAGGTTTTTAAAAATGGTTATAGTCTTTTAGCCTCACAATAAGCATTTATTTGTTTAGTATTGTAACCTGCTTTATGTATTCCTAAAAGTGACTTGCTATACAATGCTGCACAGGCCTTATGAAAGGAAGGAGATTATGGAAACAAGGATAGAATGCTAAGAAATTTTTGGTAGAATTGTACAGATAAAGTGATTTAGAAACATCTGTACATTATAGCAGATGTGGCACTTTCGCCTTGAAAAGATGTGAAGTTTGTAAGAATCGTTAACATTGCAGTTTGTGAAGTACTGTGAAGATAGGATGGAAAATTATGATTCTAGATAAGGGTGGTGAGATGGATAACACAGATAATGTAATGCACACATAATAATGCAGTACAGTGGTTAATAGACAGCTGAGGCAGATGCATTCTTGTGCTATGTTACATTGTACTACTCTTATTAGTTCTGTGCACTTTAATAGCTTGGATCATTTGGCTTGCAGGTTTCTGCATTTACCTATCAGGTTTTTGCATGTGACATCTACAAATAAAAAATGGTTTTCATATTATACTTAAATTACCCCAAGATTTATCAAAATGTAGTGGGATAAGCTCACATTTTGCAATAAGTGTTAGACAGAACTTACTGTGTAATAAGTACATGTTTTGAACACAGATCAACTCAGTTCTCAAAGAGCATGTCATTGTCCCCGTCTTTCCTTCACGAGATTCACATTACGTTTCTCAGAAATCCAAGTGCTCACTGATGCTCTCTTCATAGGAAACTACATTCTGAATTATGTGGCATCACAACCTAAGCTGGCTCCCTTTGTCATTCAAGCTCTTATTCAAGTCATTGCTAAACTCACTAAGTTGGGGTGGTTTGACGTTCAGAAAGATGAGTTTGTTTTCAGAGAAATTACTGCCGACGTGAAGAAATTCCTCCAGGTAAGAAGGCATTGGTTAGTGCCATATTAGAGCTACTTGGTTCTCTTTGTAGTACCTTTCTTACTTATTTATTATTTGTCCTTTGGATTTTTTGTTATTTATTGTCAATTAATAAAAATCATGTTATGCCAGAAGAATGAAACCGTTGTTTCTAAATTTAGAAATGTACTTTTATTGATGACCTGTATACATATATGCACACACACATATATATACATATACAAGCAATATTTATAATGATTTTCATAGTTACTCAATTCTCCTAACAGTCCTAGGAAATGGGTTTCAAGAAACTGCGATTTATGTTGAGTAGCTTCCACAAGTACATAGTGACTTAGCAAAGCATAATTGGTAGTCCAGCAAGTCTTTGACAGCTTTTTTCCCACTCTATGTAGACTATAAAAATTTTCTGACAAATGTTTTCAAGTGACTCACTAAGTGATGTAACTATAAGTAATAGATGAGATAAATTGTAACATTTTGTCCCCATTTACCCCAGTTCACATACTAAGGCTGCAAGAAAGAAGGAACAGACACTTGCATGGATGGTTCTCTTCCTGTCCCTTGTAGTAGTTACAGCTGTTGACACAGTGAAGGAATCAGGACTCTGTCCATGCTTCCAATTTGCTTTTCGCTGCTTTCTTAAAACAACTTAGTTATTTAGTGATGCTTATTTTTATGTTTGTGTAATTTCTAGTTGCAAAGTGGTTAAGTTGCTGTCAAGTTTAAGAGTTCTTGTTCTGGAGAAATAGTTTGGTGCGTAGAAGAAGTGCTTGCTGTGCCAAATCTGATGATCAGTTTGAGCCCCCAGAACCCATGTAAAAGCTGGACACAGCAGCACAAGACCCTGTAAGCCTAGGTGTTTAAACGAAAAAAAGAAAGTTAGGAAAGTTTCAGACTCTCAGTTGGTTAGAGCGCCACACTGTGCAGCTTTATTGAGCGAGGGTACACAGAGTAGCTATGATTCAGTGAATAGGAAATTAGCAAGTCCATAAAGAATTAAAATGCATTGTTTGATGTACCCAGAGTTGATCATTGGTGGTTCTGAGATAACATGAACTTAATTATACCTCGTAATCAGTGTTGCTGAGCTTCTGTGCAAGTTAGAAGGGATGACCAACTGTGAAATGAAGATACAAAAAGCACATCTGTGCATACTTTTGTACTGCTGCACTCTAATTTGATGCTTCATTTCTTATTTCCATGTTTTCCAGTATGATTTTGTAATAGGGTAATTTGTTACTAATGTGCACACGAGATCTGAATTGAAGGAAGTTTTACAATTAAATTGTAAGCTAATTAGAAACATCATGGAAACTATACTGTATTGATAGTCATATATTTACCGTACTACATTGGGTCCTTTAGATGTCTTCATTAAGGCACCTAATGACTCTATACACGTGCACTGTTCAGTAATATTAAAAGAGCCTAAGTGATCTTTTCTGATATTAGATCAAGAGATTTAAATTAGTTTCTAAGCTACTTATTAATTATTGAGTGCAGTTATCACAGTAGGCTTCAAGCAAATTTCTAGAACAAAAACCATTTTTTTTTGCATTCTTAAGATTGTAGAAAAAGTACTAAATTAAGTGTCATTTTAAAGCCTAGTTTATTATGACTTGTAAATGCTGGGGAAACATTGGTTAGAGTATGTGCATTTCTAAGGTCTGTATACATTTGTTTCTTAACTCCATGTGCCAAAATTTATCCTTCAAAAATTAGTGCAAATTCTTTTAGTTATAGAAATAACAATACCTTTTCTTTAAAACATACTCTTATTTACCATTACTTGGCAGTTGTGATGCTTTGGTATTTAATTTTGAAAATTATCACTTGGTTTACACTTAAGAATTAATCCTGTCTCCACTTGGCTATTTTCTGAAAGGGTACTGTGGAACACTGCATAATAGGAGTGATAATCCTTTCCGAGTTGACTCAGGAAATGAACCTGGTAAGTAAGCTTTTGCATGTAGTAGGACATGGAATTTGCTTAGGTAATGTTATTTCTTTGTGGCAAAATGCATGAAACTTTTCTGATCAAGTCTTTGTATGTATTTGTTTTACTAGTTGGAAAATTAAATTAGAATACTTTAATCGAAAAGCACAACCATAGTAAAAACCACAGAATAAAAGTAGTGAGAAACAGGACATAGTGCTTGTTCCATTTGGAGAATTGTCTTTTCATTCTTGTAGATATTATAATATATTAACCATATAAATGAATTGTATAGAAAAGGAAAACAAACGTTTATGTGTTTATAAATAAAGGGCAAACAGGTTAGAAGACTGATTCTAACCATGGGTGAATGGGAGGACCGATCCAGAAACAGATTGCTTGGCACGTAGTCACTTTCTGGCTTGAATTTTCACCTCCCATGAGGAGCATTTTCAGAAACTATCCCTTCCCCAGCAGGGCTCTTTGAGCTCAGCAGTTGAGGAGGTGTCTTCTCTCGTGTTCCCTTTTGCTGTCAGCATGCTTTTCAATAAGAGTAAAGCAGCACCCTGTGTGGGGTAATTTCATAAAGGGGATTATAGAGGTTGAACTGAGAAACTGACATCCTCCTGGGTGGTGCTTGGTTGTGTGGACTGTGAATGTGTACATAAGGAGAGCTGCTGTCCACTTGCAAACTCCCTTTGTAGTATAGTCACAGTGTTTTACAATTGAAAAAAAATAGTTTGATTACTGTTCAGTGATGAATTAAAACCAATTTTATAGAATTTCCACATTTTAAAATAACCATAGTTTTCATGGCTGTTCATTTTTGCTTCTCTCACAAGAGTATGTGAAGACTGTTTGCTATGTCAGTTTTTTGTTGGCAGGAGTATGATGATAGGACCTTGACTGATTATAACTGAACTCTGTGAATGAGTTTAAAGAACTCTGCGCTCCTTTTTAAAAGTTAAAAAAGTATATCTTGGAGAGCAACCAACTATCTTTTTAAAAATGCAAATGAACTTTCAGCAATGTTTGGAGGGTAGGGTAAAGATCTTTCTTGATCTCTTGATAAGTTGACATCGTGATACACTCCCCCCATTCCCATAGCCTAGTAACTTTACATTTTCTTCTACAAGGATATTCTTTCTCCTACATGATCATGATGCCATTAGATTATTTTAAATGTGACATGGCCAAAAGCAACTTGGCCAAAAGCAAGAATGGGTTTTTAGTTGACTCAGTTCCATGTATCAGTTCATTATCAAATACGGTGAGGGCAGGAACCCAAGCAGGGATAGGGGTTGGTCCTAGAGGCAAGGGCTGATGCCCAGAGAAATACTGCTTATTGGCTTGCTTCCCAATTGATTGCTCAGCCTACTTTCTTATAGAACCCTGGACCACCAGTCCAGGGATGGCACCACCCACAGTGGGTGACTACCCTCATCATTGGCATCACCTCCATCCATCACTAATTCAGAAACTGCCTTAAAGCCAGATCTTACAGAGGCATTTTTCTCAGTTAAGGTTACCTCCTTTCAGATAACTCTAGTTTGTGTCAGGTTGACATAACACCTGAGCCATAAAGATAACAAGCTAGTTGTTTTGTAAAACATGCATTATTTTGAGACTGTTCAGTGTTTCCTCATTATTAAATCCAGATTACATTTATTTATCAGGAATATCAGCTATGATGCCTTATTGCCTCCTGCCAGGAAGCATATGGTTTGAGTTGTCTAATAATAGATGATACTCACTTGGATTTCTTCTTCTTCTCTTTTTTCAAAAGCAAAACAAAACAGTACTTCATTAAAACCCAGTGGAGAAATAAATTATAGAACTTTTACAACATAGGAGATAGTTGAGAAGGATCTAGAATTCAAGGCCAGGCTGTGCTATATGAAACCTTGTCTCAAGAAGAAGAGAAAGAAACTAAATACAATAGCCAGGTGTGGCAGCATGGCAGCACAAACCTTTAAAAACCAACACTTTCAAGACTGAGGCAGGAGGAATTCAGGCTCATTGTGAGCCTGGGTCACATAGGAAGACCCCATCTCAAAAATAAAAACAACCATAGGTAACAAAAAATGGCTTCCTGTACAAAGCTGCAAATTGAATAAACAGCTGGCCATAGAAGGCAAGCGCTTTACAGTCCCGAGGCCCCCAGTGGCATGGTTTTAAAGGTTAAAGGGGCTGCTTCAGCTGAGGCTCATTTGGGTTGAAGCCTGCTTCCTGATTCTCAAGGAGTGTTAAATGGCTTGTCAGCCCATGGAGGGCTTTGTGGTCCCAGTGCTGAAGTAGATTCCCTTTTGTTCTTGGCTCTGACCAAGTGAGTATCCTGAGTTCTGGAATGTCTAAGATTCTTCATAGGCATGCCCAGTTGCCAAATGGATCCCAGGAGAGTTGTGAATGTGGCCCAGCACATCTGTAGATGACAATGTCGTGTAGCAGTGACACTTCTGCGAGTGGAGTTCTTCTGGCTTCTAACAGCCAGTCAGGCTGTGGTGCCACTGTGACAGCTCCTCATGAGCAGTAGCTTCTCATGGGGGAAGGACAGACTGAGCAGACCACAAGGTCCTGAATGGCCAAAGAGCCTACTAAGTTAACACTGGGACATAGGATACAGGGCTCTGAAGCAGGCCCTTTCGCCTTGAGTCCACTGAGTAGAGCCTGGCTGCGTGGAAGGTGCTGGTCACTCTGATTTTGGCAGTCTCGCTGATGGGGCAGGCAGACAGTGTAAGCTGTTGGAAGTTGGGGCTGTTGGGAACTGTATTTTTAGCCAAAGCCATGATAAGATTCTCGTACTGCTGAAGCCACTGCAGAGGCAGAGGGAGTAGGTCTTGGAGCTGAAGATGCTTAAATTTAGGGCAGCTTTGCTTCAGGTGCACGAACCTCTGAAAACATTTGTTCTTGAATTGCTCCTGAAGTGTAGTCTGATACCTGTCTGCATTGGCAGCAGATTGGGCGTAGAATTACAGTGTGGGCAGAAGTCCTGTAGCCCCAGCCTCCAGTGTCCTTCCAAGAAGGGACACCGCTCTAGGCTGGTGGCACAGATGAGCTCCCAGGTCCCAAAGAGGGTCTGGTACTCTGGTGGTCTTAGTGTCCCCTTGGCTTTCAGGATTCTCAGGAAGTATGTGGCCACCTTCCCCAGTTGTTCCTGATAGTGCTGCTTCATCTCCAGTAGCTCCCAAGTGGTGCAGAAATGCTCCATTCCCAAGGAGCACGCTGCTGTGCACAAGGCAGCGCCAGACAGAACAGGACCCCTCCATGTTTAACTTAGGGTTTTAGGCTTCCCGCAGCGTTACAACTGCTTGGGCTCACCTGGATTTAAGCATGTTCTTTACCCAGCTTCCTTATTCTCTTTCTCTCTGTAATTAATAAATATTTTGTGGAGAAGTACTTTACACCTTTGGAAATACCCTATTCTTTACCAAGCTTAGGTTTTTACTGTAGTTTTCTAATTTTATTTAATAGCTTGTAATTCACCAGTAAGAAATCTTTCAAGTTGGTTTTGCATTCATTTAACATTCCCTCACCATTCTTTGATTTTTTTTTTTTCATTTTTTTGAGAAAGGGTTTTATGTAGCCCTGGCTGACTGTATCTTTGAGATGTAGCAGGGAATGACTTTAAACTCTTGATTCTCTTGCCTCCCCTCCAAAGTCCTGGGATTGTAGGCACCTTTCTACCTGTCCTCTTTTGTTCCAGGTTGTCCATGTACAATAAAGACAACCTCCTTTTTAGAAGAGTGCCATGCCTATGATGCTAGAGTAGGGAGGCTGAGGCAGAAGGATTATGAATTTGAGGCTACACTGGGGTGCATAGTGAGGCCTTCTATCTCTAAAACAATACTAACTCCTTCAAAGCTTTAAAGGATGATTTTTGGCTTTATAAGTTGAAAAAATTACATCTTCTGTGGAGCAAATTTTACTGAGCTTAATTAGTTGGTGGAGGAGTGATTTCTACTTCAACTAGCATTTTTTTTTTGGGGGGGGTGATCAGATTTACATGAGCAAGGTCCAGTGTTATATAATGGTCAGAAGTATACTATAAAGTCATTCACTGTGGTTGCATTTTTTTTTTTTTAGGCAGGGTTTCACAATGTGGTAGACCTGGCTGGCCTGGAACTCACTCCGCAGATAGGGCAGACTGGCCTTGAACTCAACAGCATTTCATAGTGCACATACTGGATAGGTATATGTATTTTGCTTCGATGACTATATAACAAATATATTCAAGGACTAGCATATTCAGCTTCTCAAAATGTAGGATAATGTTTAAAATCCTCTTAACTTTTAGAAAACTCAAGCTTAGATCTTTTTCTTAAAAGATTCATCCATATTTGGACAGGGTACACTCCTTTAATCCCAGCACTCAGAAGGCAGAAGCAGGTGGCTTTCTGAGTTTGAGGCCAGCCTGGTCTACAGAGCTAGTTGCAGCACAGCCAGGGCTACACAGTGAGATTCTGCTTTGAAAAAAAAAAAAAAATTCTGTTAGCTAATAAAATATTTAGAGATGACATGTTGTTGAAACACAAATTCTTGAGTGTTATTTCTACTTTTATTTTCAGAATTTTAGTGACATAAACCAGTTACGTTAACTACTTTAATATATTTTTTTTTATAACTGATTATTTAGCTGATTCACATATCAGAATTTGAAGAGCATTTTAGAGGTTTCTCCTTTTGTAGGTAGGTGGCATTTGAGAGTTAGGGAAGTTTATTTACATTATATATGATATAGGCAGGAGTCCATGATCTCAGTGATGTCTGTTACTTTGATTATCTCTGTTCTATATTGGCACTGAAACTGATAGTTTTGGAGAGGGATCTAACCCTGTCTCTGTCACTAAGTAATCACAAGCAAATCCCTTCTCAGTCTTTATAAGCTCTGTATTCATGACACCTGATCACTAGTGCATCATGTTACGTTCGTAGAATGTGTTTGCCTTATTTTTTATAGGTTTGGTTAAACTAACTCCTCTTGACCTTTTTAGGTTGATTATTCCAGACCGTCAGCAAAACATAGGAAAATAGCTACCTCATTTCGTGATACTTCTCTAAAGGACATCCTCGTGTTAGCCTGCTCTCTCCTGAAACAGGTAAGTCAGTTGATGACTCAGCTTCCTGGAGTTGTGTGGGAGCCTTAAGTGCTTTGAGGGAATTTCAGGTGCATTGCTTTCCTCTGGTTTTGCTTTTAAGAGATTTGTTGTGGCCAGTCCAAAAACAGTAAATCTCTACAAACTTTCCTTCATCCATAGAGAATTCAGTGTTTGTGTTTAGGCCATAGTAGTTTCTACCTTGCTGTTGATTTCTAGTTGGGCAGGCTAATTTGAGTTTTAGTTTATCTGCCTGCCCATATTTAGATGGGGATACAGTTTTTCTTTCTTTTTTCTTTTTATTTTTTGTAATTTTCTCTGAATTATTTTAATAGTTTCTTTGAGAAATAGGAATTTCCTACCTGTTTCTTAGTGCCGTGGAACAAGCATGGCTTTCATGATTGTGTTCAGCTCAGTTGTCTTAGGAAGGATTCTGTCATACTGCTCAAGCTTGTTTATTTGGTGTTGTAAAGCATTTCCCAGAACAACTCAGCAAGCTTTGCTTCCTGCCTGTCCAGTTCTGTTACAGGCTAAGTGTCCTCTATAAATACTGGGGACCAGAAGTGCTTTAGATTTTGGAGTGTTGTAAATTTTAGGATATTTGTTTAGACTTTACTAGTTGAAAAATTTTTAAATCTAAAATTTGAAATTCACCAAAATCAAACCCTTCTTGAGTGATGTTGCAGGCCATTTCAAATTTTAAGTTGCTTGGGTTGATACTGTTACCTGGTGTGTTACATTGTTATTCACTGTAGGAAATCTACTTAAATGACTTATTTTGAAAATATTTTGTAGTGTGGAAAAATATCATTTTTAAAGGTAGATAAAATAGGATCGTTATTCTTGGCTTCTTATTATTGTAGGCTTCTCTACAAATAATTCATAGTCTCCAAGATGTGCAGGTTGTGTGGGAAACAACCATAGCACAAGACAGTCAGCATTGTGCTCCGGGAGCTTGTGCCCTGACCACATTCACAAGGCCTCTGTTAGTTGAATGCATCTCTTTACACCAGAAGTTAGCCAACATTTTTTGAAGAAAATAAGTCTCAGGTTTTTCAAAGCACTGTTTCTCTTTCTGGTTTTTAAAGACAGGGTTTCTCTGTGTAGCCCGGCTGTCCTAGAACTCACTCTGTAGACCAAGCTAACCTCAGAGATTCACCTGCCTCTCCCTCCTGAGTGCTGGAATCAGAGGCATGTGCCACCACTGCCTGGCTTTCAAAGCACTCTTTAAGTTAATAAATTCTGTGCTTTTGTACACTTGTGCTATGTAAAGTATTTATTCTAAAACTCACTAAAATTTTTTATTTTTGGAGACAGGGTATTACTATGTATCCCTGGCTGGCCTGAACTCACCATGTAGACCAAGCTAGCCTTGAACTCAGAGTCCTGCCTGTCTCTGCCTACCAAGTACTGGGATTAAAGGTATGTGCCACTTCACCTGGCCTAACTTGTGTTTTAGAACTTTTGAAGGTGATCTGCATTATGTAGTTAAATATATTTTATTCTCATTTTACAGGGTGAAATTTGAAACTAGTCTGTTGTAGAAATTTGTGGGCAAAGACTTTTACCATTTTCCCCCTTTTAAAATTTTTTTACTAATTTTCATTTTACATTGAAGAAATAATTAAATTTATGGTGTTGAAATGTCTTTTATGTTTTATTTCTAACTTTGAAGGTGTTGGCCAAACCTTTAAATCTCCAGGATCAAAATCAACAAAGTCTGGTGATGCAGGTTTTAAAGCTGGTCCTCAGCTGCCTGAGCTTTGACTTTCTTGGCAGTTCAGCAGACGAATCCGCAGATGATCTTTGCACAGTGCAGGTTCCAACAACCTGGAGAACAAGTAAGAAGAAAGAAAGAAGGGTTTAACATGAGAGATGGTCAACATACAAGGTGCAGAATTAAGCTATACATATACCGTAGCTTTTTCTCAGTGGTCTAATTCAGAATAGCTACTAATACTTAGTGTTGAAGTGCTCTGTCTTGTTCATGTCATAATGACTGCTACATTTTGATTCCAGGAGAAAAAGACAAGACAGCACATGAGCTGTCCGCATAAGTAGTGAGGAAAGATGGAATAGTCACCCAGAGGGTTTTTTCAGAATTGTGAGGTGAACTAGTCAGAGGGAGTTGTCTGGCTGAACAGAGTCCTGATTTACTTTGTGATAGTAGGGACATCAAGAAGGAAACCAAATGTTTCCCCAACACTGCAGAAAAATATCACTCAGGTGCCCCAGGGCAGAGGTAGGGGAGGGGCTGGAGAGTGAGTGCTAAGCATTTTATTCTAATTTGAATCTTGGCCTGTGCAGCTGAGAGACTGACTGACTCCTTTGGCCCTGTAGTTGGTCTTCTCTTTCCACAGCTTTTTCCCTTGAAAAATTAAACTAGAAAAGCTTCAGATTTGGGGATATCAGGTAGAGAACTAACATAAAGGTTTCTTTTAATGACTTCTGATTTAGGAATCAAAGATTAATAAACAAAGTATTTAGCATTCCACATCTTGGCTGTGGTGATGAATTCATACACCAACACATATAATAAAAATGCACAGGCTAAAAATATGTAGGCACATCCAAATGCATATAAAATTGGACTCAGTATGTTTGGGAGATTGTGCTGGGCTTCCTGGCTGTGATATTTTAGTGTTGTTTTTATAAGAGATCACCAGTGTGGGAAAGTGGGTAAAACATAGCGTAGGTCAGCTGTGTAAAATGTGGTGTAGGTCTGTATTACATTTTCTGAATCTGTAATTTATTATCTTAGAAAGTTTAACTTTTTAAAAAGTTGCAGAATTAGTATATAAGGTGAAGAATAGAAATAAACTTCAAAAGGGTGTGATTAATATTGCTAGAGATTAAAAAAAAGATAAAGCATTTCTGAGACAAGAATGGAACATTTGCCACATAATTTAACAAGTTAGTAAATATCTTGGAAGAGGAAGTTAATAAAATATACAAAGTAGAATAAAAAGGCAAGATATTTGATAGGAGAAAAAGTACATGAGAAAATTAGAAGGTGAAGCAAGGAGGTTGACATTTGATTATTGAAGATTCTAGAAAGAGAAATAGGGAGGCTGGAGAGGTGGCTCAGAGGCTGAGAGCACTGACTGTTCTTCCAAAGGTCCTGAGTTCAGTTCCCAGCAACCACATGGTGGTGGCTCAAAACCATCTGTAGCGATATCTGGTGCCCTCTTCTGGTGTACAGGCACAAATGGAGGAAGAACACTGTGTAAATAATTAATAAATAAATATTAAAAACAGAAGGAAAATTGAAAATCCAAAATGGTCTCAGCATTGAAGAACAAATTTATGAATTGAAAGTTGGACCAGGTGACCAGAATAATGAGTGAAAAAAGATAAGCACTAGCTTTGTACTGACACTGCCCCAGGAAAAGGCTTGTGCATGAGGAAGAAGTAAGTCCCTTGCAATATTTGGAATCTAGAGTGGCAACAGACTTCTCAATAGCAGCAGCAGTGACTCACAGTAGGCCTCAGGCCTGCTTCTGCAGGTTTTCAGATTGAATGGGAATTATGAAAAGTAAGATACTTTTTCAGACACGCAAGTCCTTCCAAATTTATCCCTCATGTATTTGCTTTCAGCGAAGTATTTGACATACAAATCAAAATAGAAGGGGGTTTCGGGAAAGAACCCTTCAAACAAGATGACAATAAATAGATGTAAAACAGACACAGATATGTGACAAAGTTAAGAATCAGCCAGTTGAAGTTGAAGAATGAGTGATAGGTGTAGCAAAATGGAAATGATACTGGATTAGTTATGCAGAAATGTTAGGAAGAATTAAAAAAAATTTTTTTTTGTGAGTTTGTCAAAACATTTGGGAAAAATTAGTGATAGTACAGAGATCATTGTGTGAGATGATAATATAGTCTTTGGCTCAGCTGTTAACATTCTTTGCATGGTTATACATGTAAATACTTTACAGTTGATTATATCGTGAGTTGTGACGGTAGTGGGAGGAGAAAGGATGGGTAGCTGATTTCAGAGAATGTTGGAGCTGGGGGTTTCAGGGTAAGTTAGAGAAGTAAAACAATACAGTTACGATGAGGGTTCAGGTGACATCAAATGAATTTGTGCAGTTATTTTTAAATGTGAAAGTATGAATGGGACAGGACATAACTGCTTTTTATAAGCTTTCTAGTGGTATTTATCCTCATACTTTTAAAACAATTTTTATATTATTTTAGTGTGAATATAAACTAACTTTATTCTACTTAGAAATGTAGATAACTGCATGGAACTAATACCATTTTAGTTAGCTATTTTTTATGTTCATACTGTCTCATTTATCAAAGGAAAAAAACCTTACGAATCAATGTAGCCCAGCTGCAAGTAGGTTGTGGTGGCACATGCCTTTAATAACAGCACTTAGGAGCCAGAGGCAGGAAAATCTCTGAATTCTAGGCCAGTCTGGTTTATAAAGCAAGTTCTAGGACAGCCAGGGCTACACAAAGAACCGTGCCTTGAAAAGCCAAGATTGAATGAATGAATGACTAGCCTAGCTTCAATGATTGGCCATATGCAGAGGTCTTGACATTCTCATTTGTGTGATGTTTTAGTGAAAGTAATGGTGTTAGGAAAATTATCTTTTTTCCAGTTTTCCTGGACCCAGAAACATTGGATCTTTTCTTCAATTTGTATCACTCGCTTCCACCACTACTGTCGCAGTTAGTAAGTACAAGTCATTAATTATTTCTTAAAGATATGATACCCTTGATAGTTTGTTGTTACCGTTTTTGCCCTATTGGGGAATTGAACCGATGGTCCCACACTTTTGATGTGAGTATGGTAACGGAGCTGATGTCAGTCTTCTGGCTTGGTTTCTGGATAGCCCATGCTGCCTTCAAACTTGTCTTCTGTCCTCCTCCTCCTAAGTTCCGGGCTCTGCCCCGTACATACGATTCTCTTCTAATCTACAGTCAGGGTAATACATACTCACCTCAAAAATTCTTACGCATTTAACCAAGTTATATTTCTCAAGTAGTTCTTTACTTCTGATTGTATTTTGTTAAATGATTTTCAGCATTTGTTAACAGTCCACTCCACTGTGTGATTAAGCTCAGAACCGGAAACTGATCTTACTCTTGCCAAAGCCAGGACAGTCCACCAACTTCTACCTCACTCCCCAATCAGTATGCACATGCCAAGTCCACGACACTGGAACCTTCCTTCTTCTAACCTCTAACTCTTTAGCCTCTAATGACTGGTGGTCTCCATCAGAAATCTCTGAGAGAAGCAAACGTGATGAGTGATTCACTTGATTTTGTGCTCATCATTCTTGTATGCTCAGTTTTTTTGTTTTTTGTTTTTTTTTTTTTGGAGTTAATGTTTTGCGTAGAACTTTGAGACTATAAACAACAACTTTGTTGAGTCATAAATATATAGCAGTGTTGGGGAAAATGTAAATTTAATATCCAAGCTACTAGAAATTGGAGAATTGTGTCCTGGACATACTCCATGTTTAAAGTGCATTTGTTTAAATGTCTCTTAAAAGGAAGACTGTATTGCCAAGTGCTCTACTATTGAGCTGCATCTCTAGCCCAACAAGTCTGTTCTTGAACTTAGAGTTTAAGGTTTTACTATGCGTTTCAGAGGGTATTTGAGCTTGTGTTTCATCCTTTTGTCTTTCATCCAGGAAAATTGCTTTTAGTTGTTTAAAAAGCATGAAGTCATATGATTATGTTTTAGTGTAAAGCAAAAACATGCTTGTGATTAGAAATGCAGAAGAGAACATCTGCTTTGAGATAACTAGCCTGATGCCCCGTTATGTGGTGCTTATCTTGTTTCATCCTCACAGTGACCTTGCAATAATAACACTGTCCTCAGTAGGTTGACTTGAAAAACAGAAAACAGACCCAGAGTGTCTAATTGACTTTCCCCAGGGCAGCAGAGTAGATATTGGCATTGAGATTAAAGTTCAGGTCTTTTTATCCCCCAAATTATGCTTTTAATGCTGTTTTACTTTTAATACACTGATGGCTCCCAGTCCTGTGAACCAGAGTTGCCTAAGGAGGAGAGTTTTTGTTTTTACCACTGGAGCACGGCCCAAGCAGAAAGACTCCTGTGTTTGTTGTTCTTACCTTTATCACGAGAACCAAACGTTTTGTATGAAATCTCGTAATAGAAATATTTTAATATTGGCTAATGGTAATGTTAGCTAGGCAAGTAAACATTTGAACCCAGATTAAACATACAGAGATCAGTTTGTCTTTTAGGTTACTGAGACAGCAGTAACAGTAACTGCTGTTGGAGTTGGGAACCTAAGTAATGAAATCGCCTGGAAACGCAGGAAGATAGCTAGGTCACAGATACTCCTTAGAAAGTTCCTAACTCTTACAGCAGCGTTTCCAACCCCCACCCCCGGTAAGATGTTTTTGAATGGTGTAGAATATATTTTATGACTGAGTAAATTTGTTATGTGCCAGATTCAGTTAAGGAGTTATTACTCCTTTGCAGGATCTATAATATATAGTTTACAATACTCTGTAACTTTAAGATCATTTTGTTTCTGATAGAACACCTAGTTCATTCGTTCACAGACAGAATGGGTGTCTTAAGCAGTTGGGCACCTTCTGAGTGTATCCTAGTTTAGGGCCTGCTCTGGCAGATTTGGCATATATGAAATAAAAGAGTGTACATTCTGTATGTCTCACAATCAGAAGGAGGTATAAAGGGATCCAACAAGGAGAGAGGGGGATAGGTGCAAATAAGAACACAGTGCTACATCGATTTCTCGCATGACAATGTCACCTTGAAATCCTTTTTTTCTCTTTAAAATGGCTTCTGTGTGCATGTGGTGTGTGTGCGTGTGTGCGTGTGTACATGCACACTTTCTCTATAGCTGTGAATCTTAGTCCCTTGGGACAGGATTTCTGTTTGAACCCGAAGCTCCCTCCTTTTGAGTAGAATGGCTGGTCAGCAAGTTGTTGGTGTCTGTCTCTTCCCCCAACACTGACCTTATAGGCATGCGTGGCCATATCCGGCTTTGTGGTCAGGTGTTCATGCAAGTGTCATTACCCACCGAGCCGTCTCCATAGCCCATGAGGCCACTTCCTTTGTAAAATGCAAATAAACAACTAAAATAAAAATGTCAGCATTTTGGGGACTGGAGAGACGGCTCAGAGGTTAAGAGCACTGGCTGCTCCTCCAGAGGTCCTGAGTTCAATTCTCAGCAACCACATGGTGGCTCCCAACCATCTGTAATGAGATCTGGTGTCGTCTTCTGGTGTGCAGATGCACATGCAGCAGAACATTGTATACATAGTAAATAAAAACAAAATCTTAAAAAAAAAAAAGTCAGCATTTTGAAAGCCACAGAGAAAAATGTCTCCCCAAGCACAGGAGACTGAGAGATTTTAAAAATAACCCAAGGACTACCTGTAAGTGCTCTTTTTTAGCACGGGGCAAAGGCTTGTGAATGGTGATAGTGGACATGGTAGCTACTTCTAAAGTTGATGTGAAAAAAAGTCTGTTGTTTTTTTAGGCACTTTCATGCTTGGTTCAGTTTGCTTCTACAAGAAGATCCTTATTTAGCAGTCCTGAACGTGCCAAGTACCTTGGTAACTTAATTAAAGGAGTAAAGAGGATACTTGAAAACCCTCAGGTATTTATGAAATAATTTAATTAATATTTGGCATATAGAAATCATATTTCTGCCCACTGGTACATAATGAAATTTAAAATTATTATAATTTATTATAATACATTTAAATTTATAATAAAAATTTAAATTTATTATGTTTGGGGAAGAAAATATTTAGTATTATATTCATCTTCCTGAGGTCTCATTTGCTACAGTTTTTTTTTTTAAATGAGTATTTCAATGTTGATTTGGTATTCCTTCTTTTATGTTTGTCTTTGTTTTAGGTGAGTATAAATAGAAGTCATGTTTTAAATCATGCTTTCATCTTTCATTGTACTTTATTTCTTGCTTGTACTAGTTAAATTGCTGAAGTGTTTGAGGATTATATCTGCTTTTTGAAGTAGGAGATAACTTAAACTTAATTGTTAATATTGAAATAAGTTACCTTAAGTTTTGAAATAGTGTCTTTTGCCCTCTGGTGGACACCTCAGTTTGTAGCTTTAGAAATAGACTGCATTAGCTCCAGCACACTCACGCAGAGACATTCACAAGAGGTTTAGAATGTCTAACAAGCAATTGTATCACTTTTGCTTTGGTTTTTCTGGCTGAATGAATTTGTAATTAAACCATGGGCTGTAAACACGTAAATAGCAGCGCAAAGAGCTTTATCTGTTTCTCTGTTACTGGCAATTTGGGGCATTGATAACTTTGTATAGAAATAAAGTATTACCATTGTACAAAGGCTTTTTTTTTTCCTGGCTACTAAAGAGATTTTTTTCATTTTAATTTTTGCAATACTTTTCATTTACTCTATCAATTTCATGTGTGTATATAATGTATCTTGATTTTCGTTTGCTCTATCAGTTTCATGTGTGTATATAACATATCTTGATCGTGCAACCTAGACATCCCCTGCCCACATCCTTTACACTCCAGTACTTCCCAGGTGGGATACCTTACAATGTACAGATTTGTCTTTATCTTTTCAGTGTTAGCTTATGTGTCGTATTTACTCATTTTGCTAATAGATGGGGTTTTACTTTAAGGTTGTAAGTTATCTGTGCAACTTACTGTCATCAACTATACTGTAAGAGATACTGGGCCAATGTCAGATACCACTCCTAAGATTATTTCCTGCTCAGTGTAAAAGTCAACCTGGCATTTTAGAATTACAAATGTGTATTAAAAGACCTTGTTATAAGGTATATTTTTGGAGCTGGGCATGGTGGCACATGCCTGTAATCCCAGCACTTGGGGAAGCAGAGGCAGGTGGATCTCTGTCAGTTTGAGGCCAGCCTGGTCTACAAAGTGAATCCAGGTGATCTAAGGCTACCCAGAGACACCTTGTCTTGAAAAAAAAAAAGATGTATTCTTGGAATTTATCCTAGATAATAGATAATGTTTTTCTTTCCTAGAGCCCCCATTAGTAAAATCTTTATATTCTTTAAGTATTATTATTCATTCAACCAGTCCATTTTTAAATATGCCAGCTATACTGGGCAGTGTTTAAATATAAGGGTAATGTGTTTGTCTGTGTCTGTGCCTGTATCTGGCTGTCTTGTATTCAGGCCACTCACAGTTGCCTGGAAAGGCCTTTCTTGGTCTCTTCCTTTTAACTTTTCTTGTAAAAGTCACCTGTATGCTCTGGAGGGGTTTTGTTAAACTTTGTTCCCTTCACTGCAGTAACTTATTTAATACCTTGTCATTTTTAGAGACAGGAAGTTAACTTGGAGCCACAGAACCTATAGCTACTTAATAAGTGTTGAATTAAAAGAATTTGTTATTTGTGCCATTGGATAATGTATAAAGGCATGCACACATATGAACATGCGTGTTTGTGCGTGCACACACACACAAAGCTTTTTGTGTAGTAAGTTCCAAACATATTTTAGGTGCCTTAGTGCAGTGCTACTTCTAAAAGCTCTACTTTAGATTCCTTATTGTTAGTTGACAATGACACTAAACTTAGCAGGGCTCATGTGTTTCCTCATATTGCTATCTAACCATCAGCCGCAAAGTAAGTGACTATGGAACCAAGGGTATCAATAAAAATACATGGGGATTTTTATCAGTTTCTTTGAAGAGCCTTTATTTATTCATTCATCTATCTCTCTACATCTATCTATTTATTTTTGGTATCTTAATTTAGGGTTTGTCTGATCCTGGCAATTATCATGAATTTTGTCGGTTTTTGGCTCGTTTAAAGACAAATTACCAGCTGGGAGAATTAGTGCTGGTGAAGGAGTATGCCGAAGTTATTGGGTTGATTGCCAATTTTACTATTACCAGCCTACAGGTAAGTACATGGGTACAATTGAGGTCAAACTATAATATTTAAACAGTTTCTTGATAAAGGTTTGGTGGAGGTGGTTTCTGTTTTTAAATGCTTATTTGAGTACTTTGGAATTATTCTTTACAAAGTTTTTAGGTAAAATAGTCATTGTAACACATAAAATAATAAAAATTGGTATTCTGCTTAAATTTCTAGTAATTGAGTGATGAGAATCTGTAGTCAAATCTAAAGAGTAAAAAGAATGCTTTTACAGATTGTGTTACGGGAAAATTCCTTTGCAAGTTTTTGGGAAGCCATTTCCACTTGATATCAGCTCTTGCAAAATATTTGTGGAATAGATTTTAAGGAAGTGTGGTAACATTTTAGTAGTCATTGAGAGATGCTAGTTTTTTAATACTTCTTGGATTCATAAAATTTGTTATTTTAAGTGATCCTTAGTTATCAGGATACAAGTGAATTTTGTCAGGGCTGCTGATGTAGCTCAGTTCGTAGAATGCTTGTCTAATATCCACAGAGCTCTGGGCTCTGTCACTGCACCATGCAAATTGGTATGGTAGTATATGTCTAATAGCAGCACTCAGGATGCAGGGGAAGGAGAATCAGAAGTTAAAGGTCCTTCTCAGGTACACAATAAATTCAAGGCTTAGCCTAGGCTCCTTGAGGCCCTTGTTTCAAAACAAAACCCCTAAACCAAAACAACAGCAACAATAGCAAGCCCAGTTAATTTTTGCCTGTGGTAATTTTGCTGTATGATTTTTAGTCTGGAAAGCTATAATGTCATTTTAAATAACATTTGCTGTGTTTCTTTGTAGCATTGGGAGTTCGCCCCCAACAGTGTTCATTACTTATTAACTCTGTGGCAGAGGATGGTAGCATCCGTTCCTTTTGTAAAGTCAGCTGAACCCCACTTGTTAGACACTTACGCACCTGAAATCACCAAGGCCTTTATCACTTCCCGATTGGAATCCGTTGCCATTGTTGTGAGGTATAAACTATTAAATGTTTTATTTTTATGTATCTCATCTTGGGATTTTTAAAGATTGAAGTAAAATGTTGAGGTTACCATTGTTGATGTATGTACAGTTTTATGAGTTCTGACAAGTAGGTACAGTTGTGTAACCACTGTACTTACGATTGAATATAGTACCATCACCGGAGAGACGCTTTGGTCCCTTTTTAGTTAACAAATTACTAATCTGTTTTTCCTGCAATTTTTGCCATTTCTAGGATATTGTATACATGAAATCATCAGAGATTTATTTAGCTTTTGAAGCCTGTTGTCTTTGATTTAGAATTCCTCCATGTTCTATCAGAGGCTTCTTTTCTTCTTTTTATAACAGAGTAGAATCCCATATGTGAATGTATCAGTGCACCCATTTACTGTACATGGATATTTGGATTGTCTGCTTTTTTAGCAACGGAAATAAATGCTGGCGTCATTCCTGTGCACAATTTTATATGAACATGTTTCCACTTCTCTTGTGTAAAATACCTATATGTGGGTTTCCTGGTGGCATGATAAGTATTTATTGTCTTATAAAAGCTGCCAAACTCTTTTCTGAAGTGGCTCTAACATCGGCTACTTAACACCTACTTTATATGAAAGTTTGCAATACTGGCTGTTGGTGTTTTAGTTTTATGGTAAGTCTGGTAGGTGTGTAGTGGCACCTCATTGTGATTTTGATTTGCATTCAGTCAATGAGTTCCAACACTCATAATAGTGAGTGTTGTTTCACATGCTTACTTGCTGTCTGCGTTTATTCTTTGGCCAAGTATCTGTCAAATGTGTTGCCATGGGGCTGGAGCGATAGGTAGTTGAGTGGCTAAGAGCCTTCTTTTCCAGGACCCAGGTTCTGTCCCCGGCACCGACATGGCAGCTGACGGCCACCTGTCTAACTGCAGCCCTAGGGAATCTGAAGCTGTCCTCTGGCTTCCGTGGGCACCAGGCACACGTGCACAGACACACACCAGCCAAGCCCTCACACATAAAATAAAATGAAAATAACTAAGAAAACTCTGTTGCCAACCCCTTTTTAAAATTGGGTTATTTTTGTAGATTGAGATTTTAGAAGTTTATATATTCTGTTCACAAATCTTCATATATTCTTGTTGGAGTCTTACAGACTACTCTCTTATTGACTGTCATTTGCCTTTTTACTCTCCGAGTCTTTAGTAAGTTAAATTTGATAAGCTCCTGCTTATTGTTTTCTGTTCTATGTATCGTACTTACTACTGTATCTAAGGAATGTTTTACCACATTCCAAGTTAGAGCTTTTCTCCACTCTTCTACAGTTTTAAGATTTTACACTTATGTGTGTGAGCCATTTGAAATTAATTTTTTTAGATTTTTATGTTTTATATTAACTACAGTTTATTCACTTTGTATCCCAGTTGTAGCCTCCTCTCTCCTTCCCTCCCAATCCCTCCCTCCCTTCCTCATCTGAAGTTAATTTTTGTTCTGAGTGTGGAAACGTGTTTACCCCCAGCACTTGGGATGCTGAGGCAGGGAATCACAAGCTGTGAGTTTGCATGGAAGCCAGCCTAGGTCACACAGGAAGGAAGACTGGCTCAGAAACAAGAAAATGAATAAACAAAAAAGCCACGTTTGTATTTTATGTTGTATGTGTAATATGTAGGTATTTATATTTGTTATGTAATGTTATATAATGTTATATAATGTTCTTTTTGTCCTCATCTTGTTTGCATTGGGTCATCAGTTCATCACCCAGCATCATTTGTGAATACAGACTATCCTTTCTAATTGGCTTTCAGTTACATTGTTGTTAAAAATTAATCCACCGCATGTATATGGAGCCTTTTGAGACTGTTGTTAGCAATCCACATACCTTCCCAGGGGTGCCCTGTCTTAGTTACTATAGAGACATAAATGTTGAAACCAGACAGTGTGAGTCTTCTAACTTGGTTTTCACTTTTCAGAATTGTTCTGGCTATTGTACTTCATTTCATTTTCAGTTACCTTTAGTTGTTGTTATTGTTTTGGTTTTTGTTTTTGTTTTTTGGAGCTGAGGACTGAACCCAGGGCCTTGCGCTTGCTAGACAAGCACCCTACCACTGAGCTAAATCCCTAACCCCTTCATTTCTTCCTTTCATTTTTGTATGTAAAGCTTAGCATCAGTTTTCCAGTCTCTAACTCTGTTTACAAATGTATTATTGCTGTGTGTGGGAGAATTCATGGCAAGCACCTGTGTGCATATCAGAGGACGGCTTCTGGCAGTTGTCTTTGTCCTTCCATCTTTATGTGTAAGGCCAGGTCCCAGGCTTTGCAGTAAGCACTGTGCCAGCTGAGCTTTCTCTCTTGCCCAGTTTGTGAATTTCTACAAGGAAAGTCCTGTTTTGATGGGATTTTATGGAATCCCATCTGTTAATTTGAGAGAGGAACTGAGCTTGCTGCAATGTTGAGTCTTTCAGTCAGCAGATATGGTGTGTCTTCCTTTTCATTTGTTTAGTTCCTTACTTTTATCAGTAGATTATAATTTCAGCTTTTAGATTTTGAGCATATTTGGTTAGTTCTTTTTTATTATTCAGTTACTTATTTTTATTGACTTATTTTTGAGAACAGTGTCTCATGGGCTCCAAGCTAGCCTTTAAATTTACTTGTAACTGAGGCCAAGCCTTCTGTCTTCACTTCCTGAGAGTTTGAATTAAAGGCATGTGCCCCTCACCCAGCTTACCATGTTTTTTGTTTGTTTGTTTTATTTTTGAGACATGGTTTCTTTGTGTAGCCCTGGCTGTCCTGGACTTGCTATGTACACTATGCTGTCCTCAAACTCACATAGATTAACCTGCTCTGCCTCCTGAGTTCAGGGACTACAGGTGTATACCACCATGCCTGGCTTTACCATGCCTTTTAAATTGTATGACACTGTTGTTTGATATTTCATTTTCCTTTCTTCTTTGCCGTTATAGAGCAGCACAGCTGCTTTTGCATTTTGAGCCTGTTTGCTATGACCTCAGGAAATTCACGTCTTAGTTCTAGTAAGAACTACATGCTTTTCTGTGTCTGTGGGTTTTTGGTAATTTTTGTGTGCATAATCACATCAACTTTGTATATGGGGTTTTATTTTTTACCTTCCAATCCATTTGTCTTTGATTGCTTGGTTCATCATAGCATTTTTACATTGCAAATTTTCTGTGTTGTGATTAAGATGTACCACATTTTAAGCAAATGTCTTTCGTGTTTCAGAGATAATTTAGATGACCCCCTGGATGACACTGCAACTGTATTCCAGCAGCTGGAGCAGCTGTGCACAGTCAGCAGGTGCGAATATGAAAAGACGTGTACTCTTCTTGTACAGCTATTTGACCAGAATGCACAGAATTATCAAAAGCTTCTGCATTCAGCTTCTGGGCTAGCTGTTGACATGGCGATTCAAGAAGGTCAGTCTATTTACCCACTTGCGAGCAGTGTGCTATAGTGAGTAGAACCATTAGTCACTACAAGAATCTTGCTGGTGGAGTGGCTCAGGCCTTTAATCCCAGCACTCAGGAGGCAGAGGCAGGCAGATCTCTGAGTTTGAGGCCAGTTTGTCCTGCTGTAAACTAATTTCTTCCTTTCTCCCAATGTCTACGCTCTCATAAAGCACTGAGTTTATTAAGCTGTTGGATATTTTGGTGACTTGACTGTTGATATTTAATATTTTTTAAAATAGAGGTAACAACTCAACATGGACTCACTATGGAACATCTGTTAATGATCCTCAAGCAGACAGTGTGATGTCGTTGTCTTTGAACTAGTATTGTTTCTTTAAGTAGTAGATTGGAAACTCAGCCAAAATCAGCCAGTAAAAGAGATCTCATCAGATTTTACTTTATTAGTCTACACCATGTTTTTTTAAATTTCTCTATTATTTCATCTTTAATCTTACTAAGGGAGGGTGCACATTCATATCTCTTTAAATACTTGCAGGTAAATAGCAAGAAATAATTTTTCAGATTTTATTTTTTTATTAATTACAGTTTATTCACTTTGTATTACAACTGTAGTCCCCTCCCTCATTCCCTCCCTACCCCACACTTCCTCCCTCCTCTCCTCCCATGTCCCTCCCCAAGTACACTGAGAGGGGACCCTAGCCCTTCAGGTCTCATCAGGACTGTCTGTATTTTCTTCCTCTGTGGCCTGGTAAGGCTGCCCTCCCCTCAGAGGGAGGTGATCAAAGAGATAGCCACTGAGTCAATGCAGAGACAGCCCCTGTTCCCATTACTAGGGAATCCACTTGGAGACTGAGTTGCCAAGGGATACATCTGTGTAGGGGTTCAAGGTTATCTCCATGCATGGTCCTTGGAGTATCAGTCTCAGAAAAGACCCTTGTGCCCAGATTTTTTGGTTCTGTTGCTCTCCTTGTGGAGCTCCTGTCCCCTCCAGGTCTTTCTATCTCCCCCTTCTTATATAAGATTCCCTGCACTCTGTCCAAAGTTTGGCTATGAGACTCAGTATATGCTTTGATATCCTGCTGGGTAGAGTCCTTCAGAGGCCATCTGTGGTAGGCTCCTGTCCTGTTCCCTGTTTTCTCCCTTTTCCAATGTCTATGTAATATAAGTTGGAAAGAACTCATAGCTTTATTATTAGGTTAGAATACAAAATAATGGGCTTCACTGCCATATCCACATGTTTGTGTTCTTTTGATTTGTTTGTTTGTCTCTTTTGTTTTTTGAGACAAGGTTTCTTTGTATAACCCTGGCTGTCCTGGAATTCACTCTGTAGACCTTGAGTTTGGAGATTTGCCCGCTTCTGCCCCCCGAATGCTGGGATTAAAGGCTCTGTCACCGCCTGGCTATGTTTGTGTTCTTACACTTGATTCTTAGTCATTCCCTTTCCCCTCTTCCCTGTGAATCCTCTGCTCCTCTCTGGCTAACTCTAACTCCCTTCTCTCCTCCAGAGATTCACTCCTGTTTTGGTGTCTCATACACTGTATGACCTCTATTTTTCCTTCCACCCCTTTATGACCCTGTGTCTATTTTAATGACATGCACCCATCTACAGATAAATATATACTTTCATACTGTACTCTTATTATATTTTAAATCTACAGTCTGAGTATAGGACACTATAGACAATATTGTCTTTTGGAGTCTCTTTTTTTTTTTTTTTTTTTTTTCATCAATTACACTTTATTCATTCTGCATCCCCCTATAAGCCCCTCCCTCCTCCCATCCCAATCCCACCCTCCCTCCTCCCTCTGCTTGCATGCCACTCCCCAAGTCCACTAATAGGGGAGGTTCTCCTCTCCTTTCTGTTCTTAGTCTGTCAGTTCACATCAAAAGTGGCTGTATTGTCCTGTACTGTGGCCTGGTAAGGCTGCACCCCCCCCCCAGAGGGAGGTGATCAAAGAGCAGGCCAATCAGATTATGTCAGAGGCAGTCCCTCTTCACATTACTATGTAACCCAATTGGACTCTGAACTGCCCTGGGCTACATCTGTGCAGGGGTTCTAGGTTATCTCCATGAATAGTCCTTGGTTGGAGTATGAGTCACTGGGAAGTTCCCTATGTTCAAATTTTCTTGTTCTGTTGCTCTCCTTGTGGAGACCCTGTCCTCTCCAGCTCTTACTATTTCCCAGTTCTTACCTAAAATTCCGTTCACTCTGCCCAACAGTTGCCCATCAGGCTCAGCATCTGCTTTGATAGTCTGAAGGGCAGAGGCTTTCAGAGGCCCTCTGTGGTAGGTTCCTAGGTTGTTTCCTGTTTTCTTCTTCTTCTGATGTCCATCCTCTTTGCCTTTCTGGATGGGGATTGGACGTTTTAGTTAGGGTCCTCTCTCTTGCTTAGTTTCTTTAGATGCACAGGTTTTAGTGGGTTTGTCCTATGTTGTATGTCTATATGAGTGAGTATATACCATGTGTGTCTTTTTGCTTCTGAGACAACTCACTCAGGATGATCCTTTCCAGATCCCACCATTTACCTGCAAATTTCATGATTTCCTTATTTTTCATTGCTGAGTAATATTCCATTGTGTAGATGTACCACAATTTCTGCATCCATTCTTCAGTTGAGGGGCATCTGGGTTGTTTCCAGCTTCTGGCTATTACAAATAAAGCTGCTACAAACATGGTTGAGCAAATGTCCTTTTTGTGTACTTGAGCCTCTTTTGGATATATGCCCAGTAGTGGTATGGCTGGATCTTGAGGAAGCGCTATTCCTAGTTGTCTGAGAAAGCGCCAGATTGATTTCCAGAGTGGTTGTACAAGTTTACATTCCCACCAGCAGTGGAGAAGGGTTCCCCTTTCTCCACAACCTCTCCAGCATGTGTTGTCACTTGAGTTTTTGATCTTGGCCATTCTCATGGGTGTAAGGTGAAATCTCAGGGTTGTTTTGATTTGCATTTCCCTAATGGCTAATGAGGTTGAGCATTTCTTTAAGTGCTTCTCTGCCATTCGGTATTCCTCTATGGAGAATTCTCTGTTTAGCTCTGTTCCCCATTTTTTAAGTGGATTACTTGGTTTGCTGCTTTTCAGCTTCTTTAGTTCTTTATATATACTGGATATGAGTCCTCTGTCAGATAAAGGGTTGGTGAAGATTCTTTCCCAATCTGTAGGTGGTCGCTTTGTTTTGATGACAGTGTCCTTTGCTTTACAGAAGCTTTTCAGTTTCATGAGGTCCCATTTATTGGTTGTTGCTCTTAGAGTCTGTGCTGTTGGTGTTCTGTTCAGGAAGTTTCCCCCTGTACCAATGAGTTCTAGGGTATTTCCCACTTTTTTTTCAAGCCGATTTAATGTGTCTGGTTTTATGTTGAGGTCTTTGATCCACTTGGACTTCAGTTTTGTGCAGGGTGACAAGTATGGATCTATTTTCATTTTTCTACATGTAGACATCCAGTTAGACCAGCACCATTTGTTGAAGATGCTATCTTTTTTCCATTGTATGGTTTTGGCGTCTTTGTCAAAGATCAGGTGTCCATAAGTGTGTGGGTTTATTTCTGGGTCCTCTGTTCGGTTCCATTGATCCACCATTCTGTTTCTATGCCAGTACCATGCAGTTTTTAAAACTGTTGCTCTATAGTACAACTTAAGATCAGGGATGGAGATACCTCCAGAAGATCTTTTATTGTAGAGGATTGTTTTAGCAATTCTGGGTTTCTTGTTATTCCATATGAAGTTGAGAATTTTCCTTTCCAGGTCTGTAAAGAATTGTGTTGGTAATTTGATGGGCATTGCATTGAATCTGTAGATTGCTTTTGGTAAGATGGCCATTTTTACTATGTTAATCCTACCAAGCCATGAGCATGGGAGATCTTTCCATCTTCTCATATCTTCTTCTAATTCTTTCTTCAGAGATTTGAAATTTTTTTCATACAAGTCTTTGACTTCCTTGGTTAGGGTTACTCCGAGGTACCTTATGTCATTTGTGGCTATTGTGAAGGGTGTTGTTTCCTTAATTTCTTTCTCAGCCCTTTTGTCTTTTGTATACAGGAGGGCTACTGATTTTTTTGAGTTAATTTTGTATCCTGCCACTTTGCTGAAGGTGTTTATCAGCTGTAGGAGTTCCCTGGTAGAATTTTTGGGGTCACTCACATATACTATCATATCATCTGCAAATAGTGATAATTTGACTTCTTCCTTTCCAATTTGTATCCCCTTGATCTCCTTCAACTGTCTTATTGCTCTAGCAAGGACTTCCAACACTATGTTGAAGAGATATGGAGAGAGTGGGCAGCCTTGTCTTGTCCCTGATTTCAGTGGGATTGCTTTAAGTTTCTCTCCATTCAGTTTGATGTTGGCTATAGGCTTGCTGTATATCGCCTTTACTATGTTTAGATATGTGCCTTGTATCCCTGATCTCTCCAATACTTTGAACATGAATGGATGTTGGATTTTGTCAAAGGCTTTTTCAGCATCTAGGGAGATTATCATGTGGTTTTTTTCTTTCAGTTTGTTAATATGGTGGATCACATTGATGGATTTCCGTATATTGAACCACCCCTGCATACCTGGGATGAAGCCTACTTGGTCATAGTGGATAATATCTTTGATGTGTTCTTGGATTCGGTTTGCAAGTATTTTATTAAGTATTTTTGCATCAATGTTCATAAGGGATATTGGCCGGAAATTCTCTTTCTTTGTTGAGTCTTTGTGAGGTTTAGGTACCAAGGTGACTGTGGCTTCATAGAATGAATTTGGTAATATTCCTTCTGTTTCTATTTTGTGGAATAGTTTGAAGAGAATTGGTGTTAGCTCTTCTTTGAAGGTCTGGTAGAATTCTGCGCTGAAGCCATCTGGTCCTGGGCTTTTTTTGGATGGGAGACTTTTGATGACCGCCTCTATTTCTTTGGGGGATATAGGTCTATTTAGTTGATTTACCTGGTCCTGGTTCAGCTTTGGTAAGTCAAATCGATCAAGAAAATTGTCCATTTCATTTAGATTTTCAAATTTTGTGGCATATAGACTTTTGAAGTAAGTCCTAATGATTGTTTGGATTTCCTCAGTGTCTGTAGTTATATCCCCCTTTTCATTTCTGATTTTGTTGATTTGGGTGGTGTCTCTCTGCCTTTTAGTTAGCCTGGCTAAGGGTTTGTCGATCTTGTTGATTTTCTCAAAGAACCAGCTCTTGGTTTCATTGATTCTTTGAATTGTTTTATTTGTTTCCAATTGATTGATTTCAGCCCTGAGTTTGATTATTTCCAGCCGTCTACTCCTTCTTGGTGTGTCTGCTTCTTCTTTTTCTAGGGTTTTTAAGTGAGCCATTAGGGTGCTTGAATGAGCTGTCTCGAATTTCTTTTTGAAGGCACTTAGTGCTATGAACTTTCCTCTTAGCACTGCTTTCATTGTGTCCCATAAGTTCGGGTATGTTGTGTCTTCATTTTCATTGATTTCTAGAAAGACTTTAATTTCTTTCTTTATTTCTTCCCTGACCCAGCTGTCATTTAGTAACAAGTTGTTCAGTTTCCATGTGTGTGTAGGCTTTTTGTTATTTCTGTTATTGTTGAGGTCCAGCTTTATTCCATGGTGATCAGACAAGATACATGGGATTATTTCAATCTTCTTGTATTTGTTGAGGCTTGCTTTGTGACCCACTATGTGGTCTATTTTGGAGAAGGTTCCATGAGGTGCTGAAAAGAAGGTAAATTCTTTTTTGTTTGGGTGTAAAGTTCTGTAAATGTCTGTTAGGTCCATTTGATTCATGACCTCTGTCAGAGACATTGTTTCTTTGTTTAATTTCTGTTTGGTTGACCTGTCCTTTGTTGAGAGTGGGGTGTTGAAGTCTCCCACTATTAATGTGTGTGGATCTATATGTGCTTTAAATTTTATCAATGTTTCTTTCACAAATGTGGGTGCCCTTGTATTTGGGGCATAGATGTTCAGGATTGTGATGTCTTCCTGGTGGAATTTTCCCTTGATGAGTATGAAGTGTCCTTCCCCATCTCTTTTGATTAATTTTGGTTGAAAGTCTATTTTATCAGATATTAGAATGGCTACTCCTGCTTGCTTCTTGGGTCCGTTTGCTTGGAAAGTCGTCTTCCAACCCTTTACCCTCAGGTAATGTCTATCTTTGTGTCTTAGGTATGTTTCTTGTATGCAACAGATTGCTGGGTTTTGTTTACGTATCCATTCTGTTAATCTGTGTCTTTTTATTGGAGAGTTGAGTCCATTGATGTTGAGAGAGATTAATGACCAGTGGCTGTTAGATCTCTTGATTTTGATGTTGGCTGTGGTCATCAGGTTGTGTGTTTGGTTGCTTTTTGTTTTACTGAAGTGAGGTTATTTATTTCCTGTGTTTTCTTGAATGTAGCTAGCTTTCTTGGGTTGTATTTTCCCTTCCAGTGTCTTCTGTAATGCTGGATTTGTTTGTAGGTATTGTTGAAATTTGTTTTTGTCATTGAATATCTTGTTTTCTCCATCTATGAGGACTGAGAGTTTTGCTGGGTATAGTAGCCTGGGCTGACATCTGTGTTCTCTTAGGGTCTGCATGATATCTGTCCAGGCCCTTCTGGCTTTCATAGTCTCTGTTGAAAAGTCAGGTGTGATTCTAATGGGTTTGCCATTATATGTTACTTGGCCTTTTTCCCTTGCAGCTTTTAGTATTTTTTCTTTGTTCTGTATACTTACTGTTTTGATTATTATGTGGCGGGAGGATTTTCTTTTCTGGTCAAATTTGCTGGGTGTTCTGTAGGCCTCATGTATTCTAATTGGCCTCTCCTTTAGCTTGGGGAAATTTTCTTCAATGATTTTGTTGAAAATATTTTCTGGGCCTTGGAGAAGGGAGTCTTCTTTTTCCTCTATACCTATTATTCTTAGGTTTTGTCTTTTCATATTGTCTTGCATTTCTTGGACGGTCTGTGTCAGGAATTTTTCAGATTTAACATTTTCTTTGACAGATACATCGATTTCTTCCATTGTATCTTCTACACCTGAGATTCTTTCTTCCATCTCTTGTAGTCTGTTGGTTATGCTTACCTCTGTAGTTCCTGTTTTCTTCCCTAGATTCTTCCTTTCCATTATTTCTTCCATTTGTGTTTTCTTTAATTTTTCCAATTCTATCTTCAGGTCTTGAGTTGTTTTGTTTACTTCCTTCACCTGTCTGATTGTACTTTCCTGTTTTTCTTTTAGTTCCTTCAACTCTGTTTCTTTCATTTCATTCAGTGTTTTAAGCATTTCCTTTCTAAAGGCCATAAACTGTTTGGCTGCAGCTTCCTCTATTTCTTTACGGATGGCAATATTCTGTTTGAGTTTATCTTCCTCTATGTCTTTACGAATCTTATTTGTTTCCTCTGTTATCATCTTCATGAGCATACTTGTTAGGTCATCTTCTTGGATTTCAGTTATGGTGGGGTGTCCAGGGCTACTTGCCCCTGGGTAACTGGGTTCTGGAGATGCCATATTGCTCTGTCTTTTGTTGCTTGAGCTTTTACGCTGGCCTCTACCTATTGTGTTATCTTAGGAGTTTGGGGTTATTTTCTGGTGGTTCCTGGGGATCCTGTGGGGGAGAGAATCCCCTTTGCAGAAAGCTGGATTTTCCTGAAGGATGTCTTCTCAGCTTTTTGGGTATAGTCCCTGGATGGCTGGTGTTTTTTCAGGAGTTACTCACCTCAGGGATATAGACCTGAGTGTTAACTGTGGTCTTTGTTAGTCGAGAGGGTTCTCCTCTCACCCAGGGAAGTCCTGAGGGCAGCTGCCCTGTTTCTGGGTTTCTTGTTGCAAATTTAATGATCAGCTGCTGTGACCCAGTTGGACATCAGGCGTGCCTCAACTGTTTGTGCTTGTGTCTGGAGCACAGCTGAGTGCTGGCGCCTCGGCCCCACTAGACTGCTAGACTTTTTCTAGGGAAGGATTGGGTGATTTAGGTCAGTAGTTTCCTTCCTTCCCCATAGATTCTCTGGAGACACGGACTCCCAGTGTCTTTTTTTGCCCTAGTGCACACTGCTCAGTGTCCGCCAGCTGGCTGGCCACAGAAATTTGCCTGTGCCTGGAGCACAGCTGTGTGATGGCGGCTCAGTCTCTGCCAGCTGTCTGGTGCGCAGAAACTGCCTGTGTCTGCCTTTGTGGCTTTTGGGAGTCTGAGTGGCTCCCTAAGGTGGGCAATTTTCCGGGGACCTTTTCAGGTTGGGGGTGAGCTGAGTGCTCTGAGATCAGACCCGCCGTTTCTATCTCTGGCGGCGAATCAGGCGCGCAGGCAGGCAGGGCTCTGTGCCGGAACCTGGGTCCCCGGCTCTGGCTCCGGGCTGGCTCCTGGGGTGCCCGTGGAACCCGCCCGAGTCTTTTCCAGGGGATGTCTGGGTGACCTAAGGCCGGTCCCAATCGTTTCCTGTACCCTGGGGTTATCTCTCGACTGAAAATTCCAGTCTCTGATAGTGTGGTGCCCAAGGTTCAGTCTGGGACCGTGACCAGAGACACTGGCTTGTGGCTCTGGGCTGGGGCTGGGGCTGGCGGCCGGCAGCCAAGCGTCTGGCGGAACCGGGATCTCTTCCGCAGTTTAGCCGGGTGAGTTAAAAGCTGATTGAATCCCCCACCGTGGGGTATCCTCTCACCTGGGAAACACAATGACTGTGTTTTATGGCCGAGAGTTCTGATTGCTGTTCACTGTGCTGATCCTGCTGTGCTGCTGCTCAGAATGAGAGTCCTCCCGGCGCCGCCATCTTGCCCCTCCCCGCAATATTGGAGTCTCTTAAAATAATGATTTTTAGTTCCATCCATTTCTACCAAAATGTCACAGTTTCATTTTTCTTTATTTCTAGACAAAACTGCCACTGTACATATGTACTGTGTTTTCTTCATCTGTTGATGGGCATCTGGGCTAGTTTCATTTCTTAGACATGGCAAATACCACAACATTAGGCATGGAAGTACACGTGTGATCCTTCAGGAGTACACCCAGGAGTGCTACATCTGGGTCACGTGCAGTTGTTTCTACTTCAAAAGAAATGTAACTGCATTTATTTCTATATGGTTGCACAAGTTTACATTCCCAATAGCAGCAAATGTATGTTCTTCTTCCCCCATTCATATTGTCATTTGTTTTCTCCATGCTAGCCATGGAGAAGATAGTGGTGAATGATATCTCAGAGCAATTTTACATTTCTTTGTAGGGATGTTGTACTCTCATGTGTTTATTGGCTGTTTGTGTTTTTCCTTTTGAAAACTGTATGTCAGTTCATCTGCCCATGTGTTGACAGAATGGTATTGTTTTTAGTGTTTAGTTTTTGTGGCTTTCTGTATGCTAGAAATTACCTCTTTGTCCAATATGTATCTTTCAAATATTTTTCAGCTTTGTAACCTTTCCTCACTCTGCTGATTATTTCTATTGTCCTGCAGAAGCCTTTTAATTTCTTGTAATCTTATGAGATATCCTAAGATTATTTCTTGTGCTATTGGAGTCCTTTTTAGAAATGTCTTGCTCATATATCTGTATCTTGAATCCTTTGTATGTATATTTCTCTAGCAGTTTCAGAGTGTTAAGTCTCACAGAAAGTTGTGTGATCATTCAGAGGTCAATTTTATGCCTGTTGAGATACATGGATCTGCTTTCATTCTTATACATACGGAAACCAGCATTTCCAGCACTGTTTTATTTAAAGGCTGTTTTCACCAGTGCATGTTTTTTTTTAAAATGTCAGAAATTAGGAATTTACTTTGTAGGCTGTTTCTAGGTCTCTATCCCATTGGTCTCCATGTCTATGATTTTGTGCCAGTACAATTATGTTTCTGTTACTGTGGCTCCGTAGTAAATTTGAGGTTAAGTACTGCCTTATTGTCACATTGCTCCTTTTGCTGAGTAAGACTCTGACACCCTAGATATTCATGGTTGTTGTGGAAAGGATATTAGACTCTAGAGGGCTTCTGTATCACAGCTAGTTCCCAAATAATCGAGACAGAGACCTTTAAAGCACCATAACTGGGCAGATATCAACTCTCTAAGCTATTTTGCTATTTCCCAGTTGGCGTTTCCCAAGTTACTTGCCAATAAGTCGTCCTGTCTGGGTTGCTTCTGCTCCATCAGGCCAGCCCTTATGGCCACATGCTCATGTTTCATACTGCCCCATGGTGATTTTGTTCTCTCCAGCTTCCTCTCCTACTTCTCTTTCTCCCTTTTTCCTGGCCTGGCAGTCCCTGCCTAAGACCCCATGCCTGGTAACCTAAGCCCTGCTTCCTTTTCTTCTGTCCAGTTACAGGCTCCTTGCTGTTTTTATTAACCAGTCAACTTTAAATTAGGGAGCAGGGTTTACCCAGCATCACTTGGTGTATGTGAGAATGTGCTTGTCTGGATAGCAACTAGATTTTGGGGGGCCAGTACTTAGCATGAGAATCATAGCACCAGACCAACCCCCAACATATGGTCTCTTTTGCTTCTATATGAATTTCAGGATTTTTTTCCTATCATTTGAAGAGTATCTCTGGGATTTTGGTTAAGGTTCCATTATTTCTGTAAGCCACTTTAATAATGAAATTGGTTTCATAAAACTAATAATGCCATTTCATGAGCATAGGAAGTCTTTATCAACCAGTGTCTTCAGATTCTCTCCTCAGAGTTTTAAAGTGTTTATTGTAGAGGTGTTTGCCCTTCTTGGTTAAGGTAATTACTTGGCTTTATTTATTTATTTTTTTTACAGCTATTATGATTGGGATTTTTAACCCGCTGATTTTTCTCTCAGCAAGTGCATCATATAAAAGAGGCTTCTGTTTATTGGATGTTGATTTTGTATTCTGCCACTTGTTGAAAGGGTTTTTTATCAAGGCTGGATAGTCTTCAGGGACTTTTAAAGATTATGCCACCTGTAAACAGTGATACTTGACTGCTTTTCTAACTTGTATTCTTTTAGTGTCTTGGGCTAACATTTTAAGAAGTATTGAGTAAGAGTGTGGGATCAGTGCCCTTTTCTAGTTCCAGACTTGAGAGGAAGTGCCACCTCTGCAGCCTCTCCACTTCAGTTTTTGAGTTAGGGTCACTCGCTGAACATGGAGCTCTCTGCTACCTGCAGTGAGATCACAAGCTTTTACCTGCTGCTGTGGATTGGAGTCCAGGGCCTCATGCTTGCATGGCTGCTGCTTTACCAACCAAATGGTCTCCTTAAGTACCTGCCCCTTTCTGTTTTACGGGAGAGTCTGAGGAGCACTGGTGTTAACCCTTCTTTAACCTTTAATAGAATTCAGTGGTGATCCATATGGTTCTAGGGTTTTGTTTTGTTGTTTTTTGTTTGTTTTGGTTGGGAAACTTTTGGTTATTGCTTCAATCTCAATCTCAATTTTTTAAACTCTCGCAGTGTTTGTACTATTTTGGCTTTGTGATGGTCACCGGATGCTGAACACGCTTAGTGCACTGACTGTTATTTAATCTTGTGCTCATTGTTACTCTTGTATTAAACAGTTGTTGCTCTAAATGTTTTGGATTGTTAAATAGTAAATTGAAGAAGGAATCTTTAAACTGTCAGTTCTGAAGAAATTGTCAAAAATGCTGTAGAATAAAGAGAATGAAAATATTGCAAGGGAAATTACAAGATCATACGGGAATGTCATGTATGTCAAATTCACTCTTAGACACAGTAGAAAGAATAGAATGGAGGTAGCAAGTGAAGGAATTCTGAGACTTAATTCATCATGTGTATTGTTATTACAGCAAGCCATCATCTTCCAGTCATAAAAACCAGCCTTGCTTCTTTCATATTGTGTAACCTTGAAAGTAACTGAAGAGGAAGGACTAACAAAGCTGATACTTGACTGATAACTTACTTTAAGACACCCACAGCCCCCATCATATCACTGTGTCTCAGCAGGTTTCTTTTTTTTTTAGGTTTTCAGCTGCTGTGTGTTTTGTGTTGTATGTTGAGACAAGGTTATGTGTGTAGCCTTGTCTGTAGTTTCTGTGTTGTTCAGGTTCCCTCAGACTCATTATAGTCTTCCTGCCTCAGTTTCCTAAGTGCTTGGATCATAGGAATGGGCCATCATGTTTGGCTAGCAACTGTTTCTTTTAAGAAGCAGGTAAACCAAGGGCTTTTTTCTGCCAGAAGAAAGCAGAGTATTTACTGCCATGAGATCTTAACAGTGATGTTAAAACACATAAGTAATTTAGAGACAAGACGAGAAGAAAGTTTAAACTCATTATAGAAGTAGACTGAGTAGATTGATCAGTCTGAGTGGTTGCATCGCCATATCTCAGAAGGTTCTAGCTCTGTGGCCTTGGATGATTGAAGCCCAGACTGCACAGCTCAGAATGCTGCTGTCTTGAGAACAGTGGTGAGACTGTAATGACAGGAACTGTATGCAGCCCATGCGAAGAGACCTGCAGCCATAGTCTCGTGACGTGATTGATGAGCTAGATGGTGAAAGTCATGACACAGTTGACTTTACTGAGACTGACAGCAGTGGCCAAAAAGCAAAGCAAAGAGAGACTAAAAAAGGAATTAGAGAAGCATTTCATGTATTTGGGAATGGATGGCAGTTGCTGTGTTAGTGCCACAGACATTTGACATGTGATGGTAACTGGAGCAAAGTTAACAGATGAAGAATTGATGAAGTGGTCTGAGTCCAGCAGACTTGGGAACACTGACGTCTCTATATATGATGACAGCAAGGGGAGGCATATGGAATGGGCTCGATTTCTTGTATGAAGTTGTCCTTTTGTCATCTGTAAAAGGTTCCCTGCTGTCAGAAAGTGTACATACATAGTAAATAGAAATTTACCCTTCTGTGTTTTTTTCCCTTTTCTTTATTACCGTATTTAAATTTTATTTTAGCAAATTGGTCAAGTACATGCATATAGCTTACTGTGGTTTATCTACAGCTTTTTATGCATGTCAGCTTAGGTGGAAGTTTGTCAAATATGGGAAGATTTGCATTATGCCCACTTAACGCTGTTTTCTTCTGGAGCTGCCATCAAGCTGTAAAGTATGGAGATCTTACTGTATGTGAACTGACTGTTGATAGGCAGTAGTATGTGTTTAAAAGCACCATTGGTAAACAGTATATTGTTCAGATATTTGTAAGTTGGATATAGACCATATTCCCATCATCTTAGAGATGGATAATATAGCTAGGAAATATAAATCTTGGTAAAATTACATAGTAGAATATTATAGAATGATAAAACTAAACTACAGGCATACTTAATGAGACTGTGCATCAGCTATTTGGTGAAGAAAAGGAACTCTCAGGAAGCTATATGTAGCATGAAACCTTTAGTACAGCTTTTAAACAAGTGAGACAAGCGAGAAGTCCACTGTCTTAGGAGCATATGCAAAAGGAGTAAAAGGAAAGTGACAGAAGAACAGGAAGCACCAGGGGCAGCACAGGGTCACCTCAGGGTGAACCGTAACTGACAAGCACAGGGCGGGTTTGGAGGCGGACATGGCAGTGCTGTTAGTTAACGTAGGTACATATGATTTTGTATTTGGATCAATTATTTCATTAAAATGTAGGTGGGGTAGCAAGATGGCTCAGCAGATAAAGATGCTTGCCACCAAATCTGTAGGGGACAAGAGAGAACTGACTCCTCCAAGTTATATTCTGACTTTCACACATGTTCTGTGGCATGTGCTTGTGTGTTATGTATGTACATACACACACTAAACATTGCAAGATCCAGTTGCAAAAATCAAAGACCTGTTTTTCTTCTGAAGAAATTTAATGAAATTATAGATATTCAAAGACATGAATAGGACTAACTGAAATAAATGAATAATTTATTCATTTTGTTTAGAGATGTGTATTGACTGTATTAACTTACACCCAATTCTTGACTTTTAAGAGTAGAACTTTTTATAGTTGGATATATTTTAAAGTTCTTACATTGTAATATTTGAAGGTCTGTGTCTGGTACATAGAAATATTTTAATAAATGTTTACTTTCCATTTTTCTAGTCAAAAAGTCAGTGAGGAGAAAGTTATCTGCCTTTTAAAGATACCTTCAATGTGGTCAGAAGTAATTGCTAATATATTACAAAGAATGCACAGCATTGCTGTAGCTCAGACACTGCGCAGTAGTATTCAATTTCTTTTGTGCAGACTCAACAGTTCAGTTAATGTTGAACAAAGAAAATTATATGCTATAGTTATGTGTGCTTTAATTTAGATGCTTAATGGCTTTTAATGTTACAAAATAAGTTTATTATTATATTATGATCTCATTTGTATTATATTGTCTTGCTCTCTCATATCTGTGGTGATATGGTCATGGTTTACAAAAACAATAATCCCTAAGAAATAGGTCATTAACAGTAGTTAACGATTACTTGTGATCTATGGTAATGACTGATTTCTTTGGGATTATTGCAGTTATAAACCATAATTACAGATTATTACAGCAATAATTATTTTGTTAAGGAAAAAATGTTCTATGCCTGAACAGCTGCTAAAACAAGTGCCTTGACTATTTCAGAATAAAGAGAAAAATTGGAAATTATAATGAAAATTTAGTCTTATAAAATGAGATTCTAAGAGATTTATAGATATGAATCTTGTGCATCAGATATTTTCTTCTAAATTCAGTTTAGATGCATGTGTTGACATGGTTCTTTGATTGAACTTCCTGGATGCAATTTTGGGATGAAAATAAATTTTTTGGTATATCCTGAAGGTATACAGCATGATGTTTTGATGGACATTTGCATAATGAAATGAATGCTGTCATCAGGGTTGTTTGTTATCCTGTCCACCCCCACCTTCCAAAGTTTTGTGTGTGCTTGTGAAAAAGAGACCCGATGCCCCTCGGAGCACATGCTGTTGTTACTGATGTTCTTCAGTCTTTCGCTGTAATTGGCCTAGACTGCAAGCTTGTACCCGTGGACCTACTTCTCCCCCTTTCTGGCCTTTGCTAGATGTCTACCTCTCTATGTATATCACACTTTTTTGTTTCTATTCTGCATGTAAGGGAGAACATGCATTAGTTTTGCTTTCATGTCTGGTTGATTTTTCAATGTAACTTCTTTTTTGTTGTTTTTTGAGACAAGGTTGTTTTGTTGAGCCCTGGCTGTCCTAAGCTTTGTAGACCAGGCTGTCCTTGAACTTACAGAGAGCCACCTGCCTCTGCCTTCCAAGTGCTGGGATTAAAGGTGTGCACTACCATGACTGATGACTTTTCTTTTTGTTTGTTTTTTTGGTTTGGTTTTGGTTTCTCTGTATAGCCCTGGCTGTCCTGGACTTGCTTGGTAGACCAGGCTGGCCTCGAACTCTCAGAGGTCCACCTGCCTCTGCCTCCCTGAGCACTGGGATAACAGTTATGCACCACCTTGCCTAGCTTTGATGTGATTTTTCAATGATGCATTTTAAATAGAAGTTTGGGAGAATGGTTTGATATTTATGAGAAATACTGCCTTCACCTTTAGCTGACTCCCAGAATTGCATCTGACAGCTTACCGATAGCTCGGTCACTGTTCTTGCTAGCACTACCTCTAGCTTGATTTGTTCACAAGGGAAGATTGTGTATTTCATTTCCCACAGCCTTAAAGACTGTTACCTCTCAATCAAGGAAAGGGCAAATGAACACCCCATTTTTCAAAATAAATTAGTGAACTTCCATTTAAATGTGCCATTATATTATAAAAATGCTTATATTATATTATAAAAATGTCGCATGCTACTTATACATGGTATTTTTTGATATCCAAGGTATCATTTAGTGGTCATAATGAAAGAATTAAAATTTTTTCAAATTGAGATAGCTTATATATACTTTTATTAGTCTACTATTAGGCATTAGTGCTTTTTATATGGTGTTGCAAAAATCATCTCAATTTAGGAACCCGGGTACCAGTAAATTGAGCTCTCCAGCATAGAGTCCTTTGCGCCCTCAGACCTTCACATGTTGAATTAGTCCTTCCAAAAGCTTACTCAGTCAGTGTTGTCTAAATGTTTCTTCTCAGAGAGTTTTTTTAGCCCGAAAAAAAATATTTTTGTTTATCATATAATCAACATTAAGGAAGTAAATGTGATGAGTTATAGCTACCTTTTATGATAGCAAAGCTTTGACAAAGTAGGAACAACTTAAAATTATTAAGTAATATGTTATTTCATTTTCTAGTACAGCTTCTGCAGGAAAACAGAACGAAAATGTAAATGTTTAGTATATTTTTCATGGTGTTTATATGTGGCTTCGATGTGGAACTACCGTTAAAGGGGTATTATTCAACCATAATAGTAATAATAGCCAAAACAGGCAGGGCACACTTACAGTGCTGACTTGTGTGCGTTATGAGTACTTAGGAAGCAGTAAGTTGCTAAGGTAGTAAAGAGCAGACACAAGACTTGAAGCCTTTGCTTCTGGCAGCTGTTAGTGTTGCTTACTATGCTGGTTTTCCCCTCCCTGCCTCTCTGTCTTGAAGCACAGTCTCCCTGTGTGGTTAACAAACCTGCATCTTCCCAGCAACTTCTGCTTCCTGAAGTAAATATTTAATGGAAAAGTATGAAAATTATATACATGGAACAACTTTGGTCTGTCATAAATCAAGTTTCTTAAATAAGAGCGAAGTGCAGATGGTTCTCTCCACGTTGCTGGTAAGCCTCCATCTTAGGTTCTCAATCAGGACTAGTGTGTGGTATGGTATTTAGTCCAGTGCTGAGGTTGAGAACAAAGATGATGGATTTTAGGCTCGCTTGGCCTACATGCATAAGGTGTTCAAGGACTGCTTAAGTTATGTGTTAAGAGCATGTCTCAAACAACAACAGCCCCGCTCCCCCAAGGAGTAGGGACATAGCTCAATAACAGAGAATTTGCCCAGTATATTTTTAAAAAGAACAGCAGTAATTATTACCTAAATAGCATCTAAATATCTAAAGTGATAAAGTGTAAGGGAGGTAATTAGTGATTATTTACTCTTAAATTATGTTTGCTTTGAGAAATAGTACTATTTGGAATGGAAGAGGGTCACACAGGATCATACTGTGTAGCCTGATCTGCCTTCCAAACTCAAGGCAGTATTTCTGCCTCAGTCCTCCCAAGTCATGGGACTGGAGGCAAATGACTTATAGTAGAATATTTAAAAAATAGTCACTCTCTTAGGGCAGGTAAAATGTTACAATCCATAAAAGTTATACTTGCAGCATTTCAGACTTACATTTATTTTAGAAGTGACTAATACAATTCATGCACAGTGCAACTGCTAGTTTGTTAACTGGTTAGTCGCTGTTAAGAGTCTCATGATTGCTGAGATTCTAAGAAATAGAGTTGATTCTTGTTATTTGGTGATAATGGTCTAGGTAAGCATAATACCATATTCACAAGTATCAAGTCATTGTTCCTGTGGCTATTATTGGGTTGTAACATTTCCATCAGGTTATCGAAACATAACCATTGTTTTATGTGTGAGTCTTTAGGGTTGTTTATTTATATTGGTTCATTGACATTGAACTCAGACCCAATAGCACTGTTGACTCAAACATAGCTTATCTAGCACATAACTTGTTATACAGAAGGCCTGTGTCTTGGTTACTTTTCTTTTTTTTTTTAAGTTTTCTTTTTTATTTATTTATTTATTTTATCAGTTACATTTTATTAACTCTGTATCCCAGCCGTGTCCCGATCCCTCATTCCCTCCCAGTCCCTCCCTCCCTCCCTCATCTCCACCGTGCCCCTTTCCAAGTCCACTGATAGGGGGGATCTCCTCCCCATTCATCTGATCCTGTTTTATCAGGTATCTTCAGGACTGGCTGCAAAGCCCTCCTCTGTGGCCTAACAGGACTGCTCCTCCCTTGGGGGTGGGGAGGCCAAAGAGCCAGTCATTGAGTTCCTGTTAGAAATAGTCCTTGTTCCCCTCACTTTGGGAAACCAATTGGTTACTGAGCTACCACAGGCTACGTCTGAGCGGAAGTTCTAGGTTATATCCATACATGGTCCTTGGTTGAGTGTCAGTCTCAGAAAAGACCCTGTGCCCAGATATATTTGGTCCTTGTGGAGCTCCTATCCTTTCCCCATCAGACTAACTCCCCTTCTTTCTTATGATTCCCTGTACTCTGCCAAAGGTTTGGTGATGAGTCTTTGCTTTGAAAACACTGCTAGTTAGAGTCTTTCAGATGCGCTCAGTAGACTCCTGTCATACTTTTCTATTGCTGTGAAAAAAAAAAAAAAATCCATGACCAAGGCAACTTAGAGAAGGAAGCATTTAATTGGGTCTTATTGTTCCAGCGGGCTGGAAGTTGATTACCATCATGGCTGTAGCATGGCAGCCTAACTAACATGGTGCTGGAACTGCAGCTGAGAACTCATTCCCATTCACAGACAGAAAGCAGAGAAAGCACTGGGAATGACAGCAGGCTTTCAAAGCCGTAAGCCTGCCCCCATACCCGCCCCATACCTACTAATTCTTCCCAAATGGCCACCAACGGGGACCAAGTATTCAACTGCCTGAGACTCACAAGGGCGTCTTGTTCAAATCCCCTAGATCTGGCATTACAGACAGCCATGTGGGTGCCAGGAATTGAACCTGGGTCCTCTGAAGAACAGCCAGTGTTCTTCACCACCGAGCCATCTCTCTAGCCCCCTCAGAGTTTTAAAAATAAGGTGAAATAATATACAGGAGAGCATATATAATTGCATCAACAAAGAGGGTTCATAATTTGATGATATAAGATATAAACAACAAGTACTTTTATGATTAAGAAAATATTCTAGAAGCAGAAATGAGGATCATGAATACTTAATCTATTCCATGTTCAAGTTCAAGATTCAAGAGGTTTGGTTGAAGAAGCCACCCTAAGTGTTAGCATGCTTTCCAGGGGAAACTATGTGCTGTCTAGACAATTGAGCTGGAAACACTGTAGAGGCACAAACATGAACTCAGCTTCTTACATGGACTTTGGGACTTTGTGCTAGTACCTTTCTTATTACTACATGCTGTGGAACTTCTTCTGTGATGTGTTTCTTGAGCCCACTAGTTCTTTACCTTTAACTGATGCATGTGGCTAGTGGATACACTGCAAAATTGGCAGTTTGTAATCTAGTCAACTTGTTTTGATAGGCAGAAGAGGGTGTGTATTTGCCAGAATGTATCACTTATTTATTGGATGTTTGTCACTGAAGCAGGTTGCAGAATCTCTGCTTTTACAAGGGAGTGGTTTGTTGATTGCTGCAGAATAATAATTTGTAGGAAAGCAGTGTTGAAAATGTGTTTGTTCTTCCCATGTCTGGAAACAGCACAGGCTTTTTCTGAACTATTCAACATATTTAAACAAATATGAAGGTCACATGGAAAGGCTCTTTTTTTTTTTCAAGGTTTGCTTACTTTTCTCTGTAGAAGTATTCTGTCTGAATGTACGTATTTGTACCATGTGCTTGCCTGGTGCTTATAGAGATCAGAACTGGGCATTGCATCTCCGTGTAGATGCCTTAACCACTGAGCCATCACTCTAGCCATGAAGATGTTTTTAATTAAAACAATGTAATTAATTTTGGAATTGTGAAATAGTTTGTTCATCTTTGAAAAATCAGTTTTGACAAATGACACAAAATTTCTGTGTGAAATGACATTTTTATGTTAAATATTCCTCTAGCTCTCTAAAGTTTTAGAGAATCTAATACTGGTATCAATAAATCCAGAGATCTAACATAATACTTCTTAAAAATCATTTAGCTAATAACTCCATTCCTTTTATTGTTGTTTATTAAGACAAGATTTCTCTGTGTAGCCCTGGTTGTCCTGGACTCACTTTGTAGACCAGGCTGGCCTCGAACTCACAGCATTCTGCCCTCCTCTGCATCTCTTAAGTGCTGGGATTGAGGGCATGTAACTCTGGCTATAACTCCATTTCTAAAGTTATAAATTTTGCCTTCTCTAAAGTAAAATTTGTGAAAACAATAGATATTCCCATTTGGGTGTGCTCCCTCCCTTCCTCCCTCTCTCTCTGTGTGCGCATTTGTGTGGATGCATATCTGTATACATTTATGTGGCCACCATAGTCCAATCTCAGATGTTGTTCCTTCTGTGCTGTTTGCTGGTCTTTTGCATCAGGGTCTCCAGCCAGCAACTTACCAAGTAGGCTAGAGTGGCTTGCCTTGGAGCCACGCAGGGCGCCTACCTCTGCCACGCAGGGCGCCTACCTCTGCTTTCTGACACTGGGATTATAAGTGTGTGCCATGACACCAGCTCATTTTATGTAGGTTCTGAAGACCACACTCAGGTCTCTGTGCTTAGGAAGCAGGTGCTTCACTAAGTTAACTCCCTAGCTCTTTGTTTCATTACTTAATTCTTTGGTATTTTTAGCCATTAAGGAAACTCAGTAATCAGTGAATTGCATAACAAAACTTGTGGATTTTAAAATATGAAGGAAAATTATAATCTATAGTGTTACAAGCAGAAGTAGTTCTAAAATGAAAATGAAAATGATTAGACAGACACCATCACAAACTGAGCATTCAGAATAGTGGTGGTCATTAGGATAAAAGGATTTGTTGTTTGTAAAGTCTTGATAGGTGCCCCAGACTGGCCTACAATTTTTTGTGGTGTGTAGTCTACCTCAAACTTGCCATCCTTTGGCTTCAGCTTTCCAAGTCCTGTCATTTCAGGTGTATGTATCATACTCAGCCCACAATAATACACTTTGGTTTTGGTGGTGGTGGCGGTGGTCAGCCTAGGCTAGCCTGAAGTTTGTGGAGATTGTCTGTTCTGCTTTAGCATCCCATCTCTCCCAAGTGCTGAATTACCTTCATGCACCATGTGACCACAGTTACAATGCTTTTGGCTGAATAGCAGAACTGGCTATACACAATACATGTAGGTCTTATTATCAAGTTTAACTTTTTGTTGTTTGGTGTTTGAGACTGGGTCTCTCTTATGGAGTTCTGCTGGAACTCAGTAAGTATACTAGGCTGTTCTCAATTCAAAGAGATTCACCTGTGTTTGCCTAGCTTCTGCTGGGATTAAAGGTTTGTATCACCACGCCCAGATCTATTGAGTTTAATTTTAATCATGTCTTTATTTTCCCCATTTGCAAATGAAAGCCATAAGACTTAAAGAAGTAAGTAAGTAACATATAAAATTGAAGCAGACTGGTTGGACTGTTTATAAGTACCTTTATTTTTCTTCCTGGAAGACTTGCTGTTATCACTGCCTTGATAAACATGAAACCCAATGCTTTATACTGTCTGTTGAAAACTGACTTTTATAATAATTGATTATTGGTTTAGAAGAACAGATGATTTTGCTAATTTAGGGATTTTTCTGAAAAATGAGCTTGTTTCAATCAATACTTCTCACCTTTTTTCTTTCTTGTTGTAAGGACGTCTTGCATGGCTGATATACTTAGTTGGCACAGTTGTAGGAGGGAGATTAACATATACCAGCACAGATGAGCATGATGCTATGGATGGAGAATTATCCTGCCGGTGAGTAACAGCCATTTACTACACAGTTAGGAAATTTAGTTTTTGGTTTAGCTTTGTATGGCTATGTATAAAATGATGCACTTGGCCTTTGGGTACTAGTTCCCTTTTTACTCAAGGAAATTCATGCACAGAGATTAAGTGATTAGAATTTGTTTCTTCAACAAATAGGCTCAAATTTACTTGATTTTAATCCCCGACTGCTAGTGATCTCAACCTTAATAAGCTCTTGGATGACTCTTCCCACACTCCTAAACTGAGGGAATGTTTTTGTTTTGTTTTGCTTTTTGCGTTTTTGAGACGGGCTTTCTCTGTAACCTTGGTTGTCTTGGTTTCACTTTGTAGAGCAGGCTGGTCTCTAACTCACAGAGTTCTGCCTGCCCCTGCCTCTGTGAGGCAGGACTAAAGGTGTGCACCTGTGAATAATGTGGATAGCTTGTATTTTCATAGACCTTGACTAAAGAGCATCTATCTTACATACTCATGCTTGGGTTTTCTTTTGTTTTGGTGGAAGGCTTTAATTTCGATGGAAATAAATATCACAAAATTTCAGAGTACTGCTGTTGGTTTTTGTAAAGAACCTTTGAGTATCCTGAAAGTGTGGGGATATGTGAACACTGCATGTGTATTTTCACCCATTTTAAAAGCAGAAATGGTTACAACACTGTTTTGTAACAAGGAAAATGGAAATAGTATTTGGGGGCTGTTAAGATTCAAATGAGTTAATTTTTTAAAATGTTTACAACAGTGCCTGGTAAGTAGTGATGTATCTCACACATAAACCTGTAAACATTAAACACAGTTCTGTGAACATGTAACCTAAAAGTTAAATTTTCTGGACTATACCATAATTTAAATTTGATTTTCAAATTTTAGGTTGCTTTTCAGTTTTTCTTCATTATAAATTGCATCAAAGTAAACATTGTGTTTTATACATTAGAGTTAATTTCTTAAAGCTGAGTAGGTCATCACAGTGTCTGCAGCATTTTAAAGAATCACAAGAAGTGTTATTAGTTGGCCTCAAAGAGTTATATGTGTTTAGATTCTTAATCTGAAAACCTAAAATCCGCAGTTGTATAAAATCTGAAACTGAATTCCAACACAATTAGCAAATATTATTCCAAAATCTAAAAAGCCCTGAAATCTGAAATACTTAGTGACTCAAATACTTGATATGATATAAATGTACCAATTTATCATCCAACCCGAAGACTGTGGGTGTCACCGTTTCTCTACCATTGACCACTATATAATCAGATTATTATTGTTGATAAGTTACTGTAACAAATGGCTTGTATTAATTTGTAAATTTTTGGTTCTATATGGCACTCAGTTATTATATATTATATGTGTATCATCCCCGTTCTTGCATGTGTACTGTATGTATGTGTGTATGGATGCAAACGTGTGTGGGTACATGTGCAGCTACGTGCTTGTGGAGGCTCAGAGTTGACATTAGGCCCTGTTCTCTCACTCTCCAGCTATTTACGGCAGCAAGTTCTGTCACTGATTTTCACTGTCTAGCTAGCCAGTTTGCCACACATCTCCTGTTGCTGTACCCCGAGTGTGGGGATTACAACTGGTCACTGCACCTGCCCACCTTTTGTTGTGGGTTCTAGGGATTCCAAACCCAGTCCTACTGCTTGTACAAGGAACTCTGTCCACTAAGTTGTCTCCGTGATCCCTACCTCACTTTTTTTGTGATTATCTTTTAAAACTTACTTATAATAATTCAGTTTATATTAAAGTTTGTCAGTATTTTACTATTCAAAATGTTAACTTAGGCCAACTTGATCTTTTAAGGCCATATATGTTACACAAAACTTAGGTCTTTTTATAGGTCTTTGATATGTTCCCATTGATGATGATAGCTGTTGTTACAATACTATTACTCCAGTAAAAATTTTAAAAATAATATTTAGTAGTTACATTACTATTAAATATATTCTTTGTGTGTGTGTTGGGATAGGTGAGTAATATGTGGGTAAATGTATGTGAGTGTGCATGCATGTCAGGCCAGAGAGGGAGGCTGTGAGTCTTCTACTATATTTCACCTTATTTTTGAGACACTCTCATTGAACCTGAGATTCCCTGCTTGATTCTGCTAGCTGGTCCTCAAGCTTCTGGGATCTGCTTGTCTTTTCCTCTGCAGCATTGAGGTTTACAGGCTCATGTGGCCATACCTGGCTTTTATGTCTTTGCTGGGGATTTGAACTCAAGTCCTCAAGTGGTTGCTTGAATACCAACACTTTTATCCCACTGAGTCAACTCACTAGCCTTAAATATATTCTTAAGGTTTTGATAAATATGTTGTAGTTGTAAATAGATTTTTTCTTTGCATATTCTTTCATCCTGTGTACTCTCTTTTAAATAAATTTTGAATCTATTTTAATTAACATATTTTTAAAAGATAAAACTTTAATCTGAATATATAAAATATTTTAAGTTTACTAAGACTTATTATTCCTTACACCAAATTAAATTACTTGAAAATGTGAATATAACTGTTTAGAGCCTTTGTAAAATGCTTATGCAATTTTTTCTTTTTCTAAATATTTTTTTAAATTTTTATTAATTACACTATATTCACTTTGTTTCTCCCCACAAACCCCTCCCTTCTCCCCTCCCAATCCCACCTTCTGTCCCCCTTCTCCACGCATGCCCCTCCCCAAGTCCACTGATAGGGGAGGTCTTTCTCCCCTTCCTTCTGATCCTAGTCTATCAGATCTTATCGGGAGTGGCTGCATTGTCTTCCTCTGTGTCCTGGTAAGGCTGCTCCCCCATTCAGGGGGAGGTGATCAAAGAGCAGGCCAATCAGTTCATGATTTCCTTGTTTTTAAATGCTGAGTAATATTCCATTGTGTAGATGTACCACAATTTCTGTATCCATTCTTCAGTTGCGGGGCATCTGGGTTGTTTCCAGCTTCTGGCTATTACAGATAAATCTCCCAGCCCGCATCCAGTGCCATCCTCCTTAACCATCCTATCTTCCGTCTATATTCTTATAAATACTTGTTTTTGTTCTGCATTTGGTCTTTCCACGCCATTATTGAAGTCCTTCCTCCCAGCCTCACATGGTTTCTTCTCCAGGTTAACGTATCCTGGTGTCCTCCTTCTTCCTCTTTTCTGGCCTGTTTCCTGTGATCCTCTCTGTCCTCCAAAGCCCAGGAACCTTAGCCACACCTACCCCATACTGCCCTGCCCAGGTATAGGCTGTTTAATCAACCAATCAGATATGTCTTAGGCAGGTTTACAAAACAAAGATAAGTCTAACCAGATCCTAAGGACCAGTAACATGCATCAGACCAAGCTCCTACACAGTAAATTACATGTTTTCAGAGAATTAAGGATAAGGAAAATAGGTAAGAAAAAAAAAGAGAAATTTTTTGTCAACTGTTATTGTTTTGATTTCTGTTTTTGTGACTTGTTCTTGTGATAAATTTGTTTATAAACTTGAAATCTGTTCTCATGTTCCTTTTGCTGTCATTTACAAACATGAACATAACAAGAAAATAAAACAAAAACCCTTGACTTGCTTATTGCTCAGTTTTTCAGCTGATATAAAAGACCGCCTTCTGCTTTCTTGTTCGACTGCTCACAGCATAAGTCAGTGTGCTTTTGCAGGCTCCTCAGTGCCATATTTGTCATGTTTTTCTTCTTTCTTTCACTGCTGAAAATGGCCCAGCTGTTGTGTTGAAGCATTGTTTAGTCTTCCTATATAAGAAGGCTGCCACGAGTCTCAGAGAAAACACACAGAAAACTTTGTTACAGACACAGTCTTACTTCTAGGGGCTCTGTGCTAACAAATTGATGATGTATGTTGAATACTGTGTCACTGAATAGCAAGACATAACAGGAAGTTAATCCATTGACAGAATGTGACCAGAGTTCACATACTTACTAACTCAGTGCTCTCAATGACTGTAGAACAACATACACAGTAGTGCATTACTGAGAAAAATTTTAACAAGAATTTCCCCTGAGCTCCTCACAAGAGCTGTGGTAGGGTTTGCCAAGGGCAAGCAACTTGTCTGTTTTCTTCCTTCGGTGTCCTGCTTCTTATTGGTTGAAGTTTCTGTCTGGGGTCTTTAACTTCTCTCCCTTCTTTAGTGTGCTTAAGGGGGAGCTGGAGAAGTTAGAGCTTTCTGTTGACCTGGCTTCGCTGAGATGCATGAAGATAAGTGAGTTTTGATTTTTGCTTCCCTGGTGAGTAGTTGTAACTATAGGAATTATGTGAATTCCTTCTGGGCTTCTGCATTCGTAGATGACATCAGAGGCCAAGTGAGCAAGTAGTTAAGTTGATGGCTGTGCAAGCAGATGGACACATATTCACAGTGGGGCATACGCAAAGATTTGCATTTTGTTTTTGAACAACATAGATATTGTATATGTTTTAGACTATTGAGATTCTAAACATAAAATGTACCTGCAGTTCAATGATTAGGATTAAATTTCTGTCTTCTGCCTTCCAGTCCTAAGTCTTCATATGTCTAATCTCAGTTGCTCAAGCTGTGTCTGGAGGGTCAGTCTGTCTTTCCCTTCATTTCTCCTTCCAGCGTCCGGGTGCTCAAGTGCTATCTGAGCCATTTTGTAGTTATTCCAGCAAATCCACTTTGTTTCATCTTTTACCTGGCCTAGTGGTATGACCTTAGAATAGACTCGGTGCTTCCTCTCTGCAGCTAAGCAATCATAAAATACAGTTCTGATTATTTTAGTGCTTTGTTTACATTCTGGAATAATGTCTTATTGGTATTTTCTTATGGCTAAAAATGTATTTTTATAAATTGATGCTGCATAACCTCTTAATTTCTCAGAAAAAAAAAAACCCTCCAAATTTTAAGGTATCAGGGACAAATAAAACATAGCTCCCAAATAATAAATACACCTTGTAACTGTATAAGGTAGGCACGAGTAAGAGGCACGTCTAGTATTCAGAAGCCCTTCAAGGAAAGTGGCGAAAGGGAACATCATACACATAAGAGAGCATTCTGAGCTGTCCTTAACCAAGAAAAAAATGGAGGCAAATTAACAAAGATGTTTAAAGGACATACTAAAATGATCAAGATGGCAGTACCTATTGAGCACTGTGTCTGATCAGCAGGACGGCGGTGACTTTACAGCGACAGACATATGGAATGTGGGCTCCAAAACACCAGCTTCTGTTTCCCAGGTCAGAGGAGAGCCCATGGTAAGGGAAACAATCGGGTCTAACTTCAGGTCACCCAGGAAAAGTTCCCAGGTTCCCACTCATCCGCAGCCTGCACATCTGGCCACTCGACTGCACACTGTTCTCACCGTCCCATGAATACTTTCCGTGTTCCAGGGCACACAGCTCCAACAGTGGGCCTGTTGACTCCCTGCTGACTCCGGGGGCGCCACAGAACAGCCCCAGATGCTGCTCCAAAGCTCAACCCAGCTCCTTAGGGAGACCGACCAGACCTCTGGGCTCACTGGTTCTCCAAGATGGCTGCACCCAGCAAGCACAGTGTCTGAGCATAGTGTCTGGGCAGCTACAGCTCATTAACCACAGAGCAAGAATGCCAGTGGTGGGGAGACCGTCTCCAGGACTTACCCTGGTGAGAGGAGGGGCCTTGGGCTCCTGAGGAGTCCAGTAAGTCCACAGGATCATACATTTGAGGAGAGCCTTAGGCAGTTCCCTGGGAACCACTTGCCAGTAGGAGACCATGTCCACCAATTTGAGGAGGCCTCCTATCATCCAGCTTCCTGCCCAGGGATCTTCCTGCACCCTCCACCCCCAAGAACTGCAGCGGGCACCAGAAACTACCAGCTAATGCCAGAGACAGCCAGAAGGCCAGAGCAGTAATGACATCTCCAGAGCCCAGTTATCCCATGACAAGCAGTTCTAGATACCCTAACACAACTAAAACAAGAAAATGACCTTAAATTTATGTTTATGAATATGATAATGGAGGAAATGAATAAAATCCATGAAGAAGTACAGGAAGATAAGTCAAACAGATTGAGGCCCCTAGAGAGTCCTTCTTGGAGCTACATCAGACTGTTACTGTCATGATCTTTTGCTCCTGGTGAGCTGTCCCCATAGCCACTTTAACTTTTCTTGAGCATCTGATGTTGAGGTTCATTGGGTCCACCTGCTACCTCTGCAGAGTGCATTTCCAGAACACAACACACTCAAAATCAGAAGAGCTGGATGGTAGACATCCTAGGGGCCACTCTCTCTCAGTGCCTAGCAGGAAGAGACCTTCATGGTATCTGTCCAGAGCCTTTAGAACTTCCCTGAGAACTCAATTGTCTCTTCCTGAGGACCTTACTCATTCACAGTGAGGTAGTGTCAGGCCTGCAAATGTACTAGCATTCAGAGCACACAGGCAGCTGCTCTCCCAGAGTGGCCTGCTGCCCAGTTCCTCTTTAGCAGTCTCCTCTAGGTTAGCATCTAGTGGTGAAAACATTTCCAGCTTCCCTGTGTCTCTCTTAGTTTTATCCTTTTCTTCTCACTGATGTCAGGAGATGGTTCAGAGAGGTGACTGTCTCCTAGTTTTCTAAAAAATTATATTGGTCAATATATGATGATTTATGACATTTTATGCCATCCCTGGCGGCTGTCCATTTGCCCGTTTGCAGTTACTGGCATGGTGTTGTTGCTGATAGAACTTCCCCAAGCTCAAGGCCTTATTGCTCTGTACTTCCACACCCCTCTGTGGCTCCTGATTGTTGCATACCTATATTTCATATTTTTAAAGATCAAAAAACCTTTTACCTTGCATAAGGGGTGTTTTGCTCACATGTATGTCTGTGCATCAGGTGTGTGCCTGGTGCCTGTGGGGACCAGAAGGTGACGTTGATTCCCCTGGAACTCGATTTACAGACAATTGCTGCCAGGTGGTGGTAGAAATTGAACCCAGCTCCCAGAAGGGAAATCAGTGCTTAGAACTACTGAGCCATCTTTCCAGCTGCCATTTAAAACTCTCCCCAACCCCTGAGACAGGGTTTCTATGTGAGACAGGGTTGCTTTGTGGACCAGGTTGGCCGTGAACTCAGTAGAGATCCACCTGCCTCTGCCTCCCTGAGTGGTGGGATTTCATGCATGTGCCACCGTATGCCCAGTCATTTAAAATTTCTTAAGGTAGCAATATTTTGTTCTCTTTTTTTAAAAAAAATATTTATTTATTTACTTTAGGTCCCAATCATAACCCCTTCCTTCCTCTCCTCCCAGTTCCATCCTCCCTCCCTCTTTCCCCAGACCCCCTCCGCTATTCCTCAGATAAGAGAACCCACTCACCACCCCTACCCCAACTCATTAAATCCAGTGAGGATTGAGCACATCCTCTTCCTCTGTGGCCTGGTGAGGCAGCCCTGCCACAGGAAAGTAATCAGAAAGCAGGCAACACAGTCCATGTCAGAGACAGCCCCTACTTCCCTTATTTGGGAATCCACATGAAGCCCGAGCTGCCCATCTGCTGCGTCTATATGGGAACTCTAGCTCCAGTTCATGCATCACCCTTGGTTGGTGCTTCAGTCTCAGCAAAGCCCTCTAGGACCTGGTTAGTTGATCTGTTGGTTTTCTTGTGGAGCTCCTGTCCCTCCAGGCCCTTCTGTCCTTCTTCCCACTTTTCCACAAGACTCCCTATGCTTCTCCCAATGTTTGGTCGTGAATCTCAGCATCTATTTCGAGCCACTGCTTTGTGGAGCCTCTCAGAGGACAGCTCTGCTGGTCTACTCTCTTGTTCCCTCTATTCAGCTACTTCTGCTGTCTATTCTATTTCCCCTTCCAGTCAAATTTAAGTATCTTCCCGTGGGTCCTTCTTGTTACTTATCTTTTGGGGTCTGTGGCTTGTAGTATGTCTGTTTTGTACTATATGGCTAAATTCTGCTTATAAGTGAGTACATACCATGTGTCTCTTTCTGGGTCTGGAATGATCATCACTCAGGATGATCTTTTCCAGTTCCATCATTTTGCCTGCATATTTCATGATTTTCTTGGTTTTAATTGCTGAGTACTAGTCCATTGTGTAGATTTACCTCAGTTTCTTTATCCATTCTTCAGTTGAGGGATATCTGGGTTGTTTCGAGATTCTGGCTATTATAAATAAAGTTGCTATAAACATAGTTGAGCAAGTGTCCTTGTCTTGTTGAATGGTGGAGCATCTTTTGGGTATATGCCCAGGTGTGGTATTGCTGGGTCTTGAGGTAGAGTTATTTCCAGTTTTGTGAGAAAGCATCAGATTGATTTCCAAAGTGGTTGTACAAATTTCCTTTCCACCAGCAATGGAGGAGTGTTCCCCTTTTCCTACATCCTCACTAGCATTTGCTATCACTTTTTGATCTTAGCCATTCTACTGGTGTAAGGTGGAATCTCAGAGAGTCATTTTGATTTGCATTTCCCTGATGACTAAGGATGTTGAGAATTGTCTGTTTAGGTTTGTACCCATTTTTTAATTTGGATTATTTTGTTTGTTGATATTTAATTTTTGAGTTCTTTATGTATTTTGTTTTCTTTTAAATGACTGCTTCCTCTTTCTATATTTTTTACTTACATTCCAGAAAGGTAGGAATCTTTGTTAATTCTTTATAGTATTTCTTATATTATGGGACTTGGTTTCGTTATTCTATGTGTGAACTGTTGTGAATTTCTGTAGGATGGGACTTTATCTGTGTCTCGCTCATTTTTGTATTCTGAACCTAATACATACTTAATACATACTCATCATAGTTTTTATTGGTTTAATGGATACTTAGTAAATAATGTTTCCAAGGGAATTCAAAACAGTTTTCCAGAATCTGTATCTTTGTATTTGAAACTATATGTTTATAACTTGGATTAAAATTATTTAATGAAGGCCCGATATAATATTCTATACCTTTAATCCCAGCATTCAAGAGGCAGAGACAGGTGAATTACTGTGAGTTCCAGGCCATTCTACATAGTGAGTTCTTGGGCAGCCACGGCTAGAAAGCGAGACCCTATCTGTGAAACAAACAACCAAAAGTTATTCAATGAAGTAACTTACTTAATGAAGTTAATTGAACTTATTTAAGTTATTTCATACTTTTTTACTAGAATTTAATTTAAAATGTAAGGTAGATGTAGGATGGTAAGTTAAGACCGAGAATGAATGTTAATGTGTCTTTGTGTAGATGTAGATATATACAGTGTGTGTTCACATAGTTAAGTATGTTGTATACATAAAAATGAACAAAATGGATCAGGGCTGGGCAGGGCCTAAATAACTTCACCTTGCTAAAAGAAATCATAGAATTTCTGTAGTCCCAGCACTTGGGAGGCTGAGGTTCCAGGACTGCTATGAGTACAGAGCCAGCCTAGACTGTGCATCGGGACTCTGCCTCAACCATACCGTAGCAAGCACTACCCCTCCTCTACTTACACAATGTGTTGATTTTTGTTAATGCAGTCCCCACTAGGAAATTCTCATAAAAATATGCAATGTTCAAGGATGTTGTTATTGAAAATGTAAGGCTGAGAATTACATATTATATAAAATTCAGAGTTAAAAAAATTATCCTAATCTTTCATTTACTTATAATTTACAAATAATAATAAATTGAAAAATTATCATTTGTGACAAATAATAATAATAATTTTGTATTGCTAAAAGTCTGGGCACAGGGGTCTTTTCTGAAACTGATACTCCAGCCAAGGACCACTCATGGATGGCCTAGAACCCCTGCACAGAGGTAGCCCATGGCAGTTCAGTGTCCAAGTGGGTTCCATAGTAATGGAAACAGGGACTGTCTCTGACACGAACTGATTGGCCTGCTCTTTGATCACCTCCCCCTGAATGGGGGAGCAGCCTTACCAGGCCACAGAGGAAGACAATGCAGCCACTCTTGAGACCTGATAGACTAGGGTCAGAGGGAAGGGGAGGAGGACCTCCCTTTTCAGTGGACTGGGAGAGGGACACCGGTGGGGAAGAGGGAGGGTGGGATTGGGAGGGGAGTAGGGAGGGAGGTACAGGAGGGATACAAAGTGAATAAACTGTAATTAATAAAAATAATTAAAAAAAAGAAAATGGTTGAAGTGAGCCTGGTATTGCAGTTCTGTAATTCCAGATATTCAGGAAGACTTCTGACAAATTCAAGGCTTGCCTGTGCTATAGAATAAATCCAAACCAGTTTGGGCAACTTAATGCGATCCTGTTTCAAAACAAAAAAGCAAAAGGGGAATATAAATTGTAGAATGTCTGTCCCGTATATTGAAGAACCCGAGGTTCAACCTCCAGTACCTTCCTTCCTTCCTTCCTTCCTTCCTTCCTTCCTTCCTTCCTTCCTTCCTTCCTTCCTTCCTTTTTCCATCCCTCCCTCCCTCTGTGTAGCCCTGGCTATCCTTGAACTTGCTCTGTAGACCAGGCTGGCCTTGAACTCAGAGATCTACTAACCACTGTCTTACAAGTGCTGGGATTAAAGGCATGCACCAGTGTACCTGGCCAGTACCATGTTTTATGTACACATACAGCTTGATTTTCTTTAAAAAACTTTTGTTAATATTTTTATATGTTTTAGATAGATATTTAATGGATAATAGAGTACTGAGTGTACTTTTATAAGTATGATTATTAATTTTAAAGAATTGAATCATGATTTTGAGATATGTATAAATACAAGGTGAGAACATTTACTGAAGATACAAGAATATTTACTTTCATATAATGTATTTATATGTACGAGTCATATATTTGTATTGCCACTTTAGTAGAATAGTATGTATGTGCTCACCTGTAGGAGGTTTATAGTAATATTATAAAGACCAGGAGAAAATAGACTAATTGTGTCTTATAAAGGTCGAATTTCATATGCTTTAAATAACATTTTCTGGGTGTACTTTGGTATTTTTCTCACGTTTTAGAGTGATTATATGCTTGTAATAAATACCTCAGTATTGTTTCTCAGAGAATTTGTACTAAACAGTTTTCTTTTTCCCCTTAATGGAAAGTGTTTTTCAGCTTATAACGTTAATGGATACCAGATTGCCTCGCCGCACCAATGAGAAAATAGAACTTGCAATTCTCTGGTTCTTGGATCAGTTTCGTAAAACATATGTTGGCGATCAGCTTCAAAGAACCTCAAAGGTAGGTCATTACTATCGGAAAGTCTCAGCATGTTATTGGGGATGAACATAGGTCTGTGATACATCGTACGAATGTAATTGATAACTGATTTCATCTGTTGAATTGGTATTGAAACACATTTTAAAATTAACTTACTTGTTCATATATACATTTATCATTTCTCTAAAGAAATAATACTTTTATGTGGACAGTCATTAAGCACTTTGGATTTAAAAAAACACCTTAATAGATAATATCTTTTATATTTCAAGATTAGAAACAAGCTTTGCTATTTTAATAGTTTTGAGGCTTGGGGATGGATTTTAAAGCAATTTCCAGTATATTTCAGACATTCCTTGGCATGCTTACATGCTAAATCATGTGGACTAGCCGAATTTAGATGTAAATAGACAACAGTTAAATCACTGTAATGTTGGAATACTTGTAATGTGATAATTAAAAGGTTAGCATCAGCAACTTTTAGATAAATTGATTCAGAGACATAAGAAAAGATTATTGAGGGTGTTTTTGTGAGAACAAGGGAATGCATAGGAATATACACGTCCTTCTGTGTTCATGCATTCTGCATCCATGGGTCCAAATAACTGGGCGTTGAAAACAACATTACATTTGTATTAAACATGCTTTGACATTTTCCTTGTCATCATTCCCTCAAAACATGTTGAAGTTATAATAGCATTCGTTGTACATATTGTACATAATCTAGAGATGATCTGAAATATCAGGAAAGATGTGTGTAGGTTATATGGAAATTAAATCCAGAATTCTATTTACTAGTTGCAAAACACTATTTGACCTTAAGACTGTTTTATGGAGTTAGAAGTGTAGTATGAGGGTTAAGTACTAGCTTAGCATACATAAGGCCCTCAATTTAATGCATGGTATGAAAAGTGGGGGCAAGGGGAAACGTGAAGGGAGGAGAGAGAGGGAGAGAAAAAAAGACTGACTGATTTTCCTTTAGGATAAACTTCCAGGTACAATTTTCTTTACCTTTTAAAGAACTGATACTTTCTGCTTGAATATATATGACATTTAAGCACTAACAGTCTCTCCAGTCTGTAGCTTGACAATTTTCCAAAAACTTGCATAGAATGTACAATATAATATATAAGTAAATAGTTCAGATGCCAAGGTAGGTTCACCAAAGGGTTTTCAATGATACCTGTGTTAGAACTGTGTCCCGTAAGTAGAAAAGAAGCTGCAAATCAAACTGGTCATTTATTGAACAGTCAATCTTTGTTAGATTCTTTGCTAAGAACTTGACAAATACTATCTAATTGATTCTCATAAAACCAATATGGAAATACTTATTTTGTTAACAGTTTCCATTTTATAAACATGGAACCTGAGACTTTGAATGCTTGAATACATGTGTTTTGCATTTTGAATCCATATTTGATTGGTTGCCTTATCCAAAGCCTTTCCTGTCATTGTCTTTGCTATATTAGCCTGTGTTGTACCTTTCCACTGGGACACTGAATGGACTCTTCCATATAGGAACTTTGTTGTAAAAGCCTTTCTTGCTTTTTGATATTCAGGAAGGATTACATTTAGTGAGCCCAGAATTTTTCCATTGTACTTCTATATCTGTCTGCCTCCTGATTTTGGTGGTTTATTTTCTAAGTTTCTGAGTGCCACCCTTTTCTCCTGAATTATTTCCTGCATTTTCATTGCTTCTCACTGATTTTAAAAGGATTTTAATTGTACCCCTTGTTTCTGGCTTTTTTTTTTTTCACTGTTTCATTATTCATTCTGCCACTTAAAGTTCATGGAAAATGAGAGGGAAATGTAGTAAACTTTACCATCCTATTACCCAGTTTGGTCTAGTCACAATGCTTTGGTATTTTTGGCTTCATACCTCTATATTTTAAATTAAACATTGACGACCCTGTTGCTATTTTCATTGTCATTTTTTTTTTAAATCACATTTTGCCCAAGGGTAGATGTCGTAAATTTTGTGTTATTGTCATCTGTGAATCTGTTCTTTGTTCATGTTTCTATGTATTGGTACACACAATACAATTTTATTAGCTTTAGATGAAACTAGTTTGCAATTGGGATCTGCAATAACTTGCCTGCTCTGCTAAGTTCTCTTGTTGAGATTCATCATGTGGATTTATTTATTATACTTGAATGGCAATACAGTGCATTACTGTGATATTATGTACCCAGTTTTTCTTAATGATAACATTCACTATTTACAGTTTTTCAATTCTGTAGTAAATATCCTTGTTCTTATCACTTCTTGCATGTTTAAGAGCTTGAAGAAATAGCAAGTTATGCTAAGTTGTAGAGTGCATGTCTCTAACTTTATTAGAATGTGCAGTTGTCTTTGTAAGTATTATGACAATTTACTTTTGTCTCCCAGCAAGGTTAGGTACATTTTATCATTCTTCTTGAAGGATTTACATTTTGACAGTTATCCCCCCACCCCTGTGCTTAAAATTCTTTACTGGTTCTTATTATTTACAGGATAAATTTCTCCAGTGGTCAAACTTTGCTCATTTTACACCCTTTTCTCTGAATGCTTTATTCCATTCTATGACATGATTTGTGCTGGAAAGGTTGCTATTGCTTTTTTCTTGCTTATCTATACTCAGTATGAACTTACTGCTAATACATATCTACTATGTATTAAAGCCAAGTATAAGAAGGAAATTAGAATGGTCTATCTTTTTTTTAAAATTTATTTACTCATTACAATTTATTCACTTTGTATCCCTGCTGTAGCCCTCTCTCTTGTCTCCTCCAGACCCACCCACCTTCCCTCTTCTCCCCCTATGCCCTTTCCCTAGTCCCCTGATAGGGGAGGACCTCCTCCCCTTCTATCTGACCCTAGTTTATTAGCTCTCATCAAGGCTTGCTGCATCATCTTCTCCTTGCCAGTCCACATCCCCCAGGAGTTGGTGATCAAAGCACCAGCCATTGACTTCATGTCAGAGACAGCCCCTGTACCCCTTACCAGGAAACCCACTTGTAAATTGAGCAGCCTATGGGCTTCCTCTGAACAGAGGGTTTAGGTCCTCTTCATACATGGGCTTTAGTGGGAGTATCGGTCTCTGCATGCCTCCTGTGCCTAGTTTTTTTTTTTTTTTTTTTGACTCTGTTGGTCTCCCTGTGGAGTTCCTTCCCCCTCCAGGTTTTTCTATCTCCCTCTTCTTATATAACGTTTCCAGTACTCTGCCCAAAATTTGACCCCGAGTGTCAGTATCTCCTTCGATACCCTGGTGGGTAGAGTCTTTCAGAGGTCCTCTGTGGAAGGCTCCTGTCCTGTTTCCTTGTCTTCTCCTATTTCCGATGTCTATCTTGTTTGCCCTTCTGAATGAGGATTAAGTATCTTCCCTAGGGTCCTCTTTGTTGTTTAGCTTCTTTAGGACTATAGATTTTAGTATGTTTATCCTATATTATATGGCTAATATCCACTTATAAGAGAGTATATACTGTATGTGTCTTTCTGTTTCTGGATTACCTCACTCAAGATAATCTTTTCTAGTTCCCACCATTTGCCTGCAAATTTCATGATTTCCTTGTTTTTAATTGCTGAGTAGTATGTCATTGTGTAAATGTACTACAATTTCTGTATCCATTCCTCAATTAAAGGACATCTGAGTTGTTTCCAGATTCTGGCTGTTATGAATAAAGCTGCTACGAGCATGGTTGAGCAAATGTCCTTATTGAATGGGGCATCTTTTGGGTATATGCCTAGGAGTGGTACAGCTGGGTCTTGATGTAGCACTATTCCTATTTGTCTGAGAAAGTGCCAGATTGATTACCAAAGTGGTTGTACAAGTTTACATTCCCACCAGCAATGGAGGAGGGTTCCCCTTTCTCCACATCCTCTCCAGCATGTGTTGTCACTTGAGTTTTTCATCTTAGCCATTCTGATGGGTGTAAGGCGAAATCTTTCCTGAATGACTAATGATGTTGAGAATTTCTTTAAGTGTTTCTCTGCCATTCAGTATTCCTCTGTTGAGAATTCTCTGATTAGCTCTGTACCCCATTTTTTAATTGGATTCCTTGGCTTATTGGTGTTTAACTTCTTCAGTTCTTTATATATTCTGTATGTTAGCCCTCTGTCAGATGTAGGATTGGTGAAGATCTTTTCCCAGTCTGTAGGCTGTCATCGTTTTGTTCTGATGACAGTGTCCTTTGGTTTACAGAAGCTTTTCAGTTTTAGGAGGTCCCATTTATTAATTGTTGGTTTTAGATCCTGTGCTGTTGGTGTTCTTTTCAGGGAGTTGTCTCCTGTGCCAATGAGTTCAAGGTTCATCCCCACTTTTTCTTCTAACAGATTTACTGTGTCTGGTTTTATGTTGAGGTCTTTGATCTACTTGGACTTTAACTTTGTGTAGGGTGATAAATATAGGTCTATTTGCATTTTTCTGCATACAGACATCCAGTTGGACCAGCACCATTTGCTGAAAATGCTGTCTTTTTTCCATTGTATGGATTTGGCTTCTTTGTCAAAAATTAGGTTTCCATAGGTGTGTGGGTTTATTTCTGGGTCTTTGATTTGATTCCATTGATCCACCATTCTGTTTCTATGCCAGTACCATGCCGTTTTAATTGCTGTTGCTCTATAGTACAGCTTGAGATCTGGGATGGAGATACCACCAGAAGATCTTGTATTATACAGAATTGTTTTAGCTATTCTGGGTTCTTTTTTGGTTGTTTGTTTTTCCATATGTAATTGAGAATTGTTCTTTCAAGGTTGATAAAGAATTTGTTAATATTTTGATGGGAATTGCATTGCATCTGTAGATTGCTTTTGGTAGAATAGCCATTTTCACTATGATAATCCTACCGATCCATGAGCATGGGATATCTTTACATCTTCTGATATCTTCTTCATTTTCTTTCTTCAGAGACTTGAAGTTTTTTTGATACAGGTCTTTCACTTGTTTAGTTAGAGTTACACCAACGTACTTTATATTATTAGTGGCTATTGTGAAGGGTGTTGTTTCCCTAATTTCTTTCTCAGCCTGTTTGTCTTTTATATATACAGGAGGGCTTCAAAAATTTTTTTGAGTTAATTTTATATCCAGCCACTTTGCTGAAGGTGTTTATCAGCTGAAGAAGTTAGCTTGTAAACTTTTTGGGATCACTTATGTATACTATCATATCATCTGTGAATAGTGATACTTTGACTTCTTCTTTTCGGTTTGTATCCCTTTGATCTCCTTTAGTTGTCTTATTGCTCTAGCTAGGACTTCAAGAAGTATGTTGAAGAGATAAGGAGAGAGTGGGCAGCCTTGCCTTGTACCTCATTTCTGTGGGATTGATTTAAGTTTCTCTCCATTTAGTCTGATGTTGGCTACAGGCCTGCTGTATATTGCTTTTACTATGTTTTGGTATGTTCTTTCTATCCCTGATCTACATAGCAAGTTCCAGGCCAGCCAAGACTTCATAGTGAGACCCTGTTTCCAACAATAAATAAATGAAAAAAAAAAAAAGTGGACATAGTGTTAAATGTCTGTAATTCTGGTTGTGAAAAGTCTGAGGATATATGGGCTAAGTTCCAATATTGTGATAGGAAAATAAAAGAAATCTCAGATCAGCCACCATATCACATTAGGAAACACTAGAAGAAAGTAAATATAAAAAAAGAAAGGAAGTAATAAAGACAGATACAAATTAATTAAATAGAGATTTTTTAAAACAAGAATAAAGTATTCAAAGTCCCAAATAGTAATAGTGATAAGAGTAGCAGTTGTTTTTAGGACCAACAAACTTTAATGTGGTTTGGCAAGAGGAAAAGGGAAAGTAGGGGACGCAGAAAGCTGAATTAAAAAATGAAATAGTTTCTTTACTGCTGACCTCTAAGAAACGAGTTTCTAATAGAATACTGTGAGCAGCTGATTGCAGTTGTTCCTTAAAGACACATGCCTGAAGGTAACTCATTATGATACAGAACCTTGAATAGACATAGAACAACAGCTGATGAGGTTGTTAGTGATCAAAGCCTGCCTTCAGAGAGCACAGACTTAACATAAATCCCCTAGTTAATTCTCACAAATAGTAGACAACCAAATCAACTTCAGAAAAGAATCACCTTTAAAAGCTCATGTAAAAAAAAAAAAACATAAGGGCTTTCCTATGCCTGCCCAGCTCCCAAATAATACCACAGAGACCTATATATTTATTAAACTCTTTAGGCCCTGTAGCTGGGAAGATACTGAGGTATTCTAACTCGACTATGCTGGCCTCTCCTACTTCCCAGCCATATAGTTCGTTACCTGCATCTTTTTCTTCATCAGTTTCCTCATGTTGACTCTCCTTTCTCTCTGCTCTCCCCCTGATACCTCTTTACTGGGATTGGAAGTTGCCCAGCTCTTGGCTGGTCAGCTTTTTATTAAACAATCAGAAGTAATGGAGAACAATGTTTCTACGTTGAGACAGGAGATGCTTTATAGAAATGACAATGCCAGCGTCCCACTGCAACCAGATCTCTGGGCATAGAAATCAGCATTTGAATACACAGAGCACAAAAAACATCCTCCAACATCTCTCCCCTTTAGTCCAATAAAAGGCTCTTGCTCTTTTTTTAATCTTTTAAAATATTATTCATTTTTTATTAATTATAGTTTATTCTTTTTGTATCCCAGCTGTAGCCTCCACCCTCGTCCCTTCCCAACCCCACCACCCTCCCTTTTTTCCTCCCATGCGCCTTCCCCAGTCCACTGATAGGGAAGGTCCTCCTACCCTTCCCTCCTCTGACCCTAGACTAGACTATCTGGTCTCATCGGGAGTGGCTGTATTGCTTTCCTCTATGGCCTGGTAAAGCTGCTCCCCTCTCAAGGAGAGGTGATCAAAGAGCAGGCCAATCAGTTCATGTCAGAGACAGTCCCTGTTCCCATTACTAGGGAACCCACTTCGAGACTGAGCTGAAAAGGCTCTTTCTTTTACATTAATAAACTATATACAATAAGAACAAAATGAAAACTATAAGGTAAGAGTTACATTTGCAATGCACAGTCCATTTGTATTTGGCAACCTTGGAGAAAGTACTCTACTATCTACCCTATTCAAAGTTCTGTACTTAAAATCACTTTCTATCATAACTTGCATTTATCAACCTATAAATATCTTTTTAGACCTTAAAACATTTTCTTAATCCTAAACAATGTAAGCATAATTGTGAAACTATAACCATCTCCACCAGAGACCTGAGGAGCATAAAGCTTACCTGAGTAAATAGCAAGTGCAGAGCAGGCAGCGTCCAAAACCATAGAAATGACAAGGACTGGCTGCCGGCTCCTTGGACAGTCACCCAAAGGTCCTCTGCAATGTTGGGCCATCATCTTCAGCCTTCTGACCAGCACATCACAGACTTTTCTGTGAAGCAGTAAATTATGAAGGACTGCCTACCTTGTCTTGGCAAAGCTCAGAAATTCACTTCTTTGTCCCACTTGTCTAGTTTGAACAGCATACTGTCAGCAACTGAAGCAAGGGCAAGCTCGCATTCCTATATGAATGTGGAAAAATACTTACATTTAAAAAATCCAGCACCCTATAACACCAAGAGCAAGACTATAATGGCTACTCTTTGGATTTCTGTTAAACATTGTAAAGGGGGTTCTGGCCAGGGATATTAACAAATTGAATTAAAAGGTATGTAGTCTAGAAAGAATAAAACCATTCATGTTAGCAAATTACATATCCTTATATATTGAAAAAATTCATAAGGACCCACTGGAACTAATAGTCCAGTAAGTGTGAAGTATGTAACAATATCAGTAACTATACAAGAGATTATTAAAAAATATTTGAGTCCAGCATAGGTTAATGCCTATAATCCCAGCCTTTAGGAGTTTGAGGCAGAAGGATCACAAATTTGAGCCATTTTGGACTCAGTCGCAAATTCTGTGTTCTCCTGAGCCACCCAGGAAAACACTGCTTCAAAAAGAAAGAAGGAAGGAAGGAAGGAAGAAAGGGAGGGAGGGAGGGAGGAAGGAAAGAAGGAAAGATCTGTTCAGTTTGCTTGCATCAACCAAAACAAAAAATGAGCAAATGTCCTATTTTAGCATAATTTCAAAAATGATTTAATATATAAAATTATATGTAACAAAAGAAGTATAAGGTTTATAAAATGAAAACTAAAAAGCTTTTGCCAGGAAGTGTGGGCACAATCCTTTAATCCCAGCGCTTGTGAGGCAGAAGGGGGCAGATCTCTGAGTTTAAGGCCAGCCAGGGCTACAGAGTGAGTTCCAGGACAGCAGGAAGACACAGAGACAAACCTTGTCTCCCCTTACAGTGGGAAAGAATATCCATGGATCTTTCATTAGGAAACTTAATGTTGGCAAGAAGGAGTACTTAGCAAGTTGATCGACACTTTGAGCATATTGTCTGCCACTATCTCAGCTGCCTTGTTTTGCAGGTATCAACGAGCATACCCTAGCATTCTCAATGAAAAGGACCCAGAACAACCATAACACTCTTGGAAAAGAAGAACACAGAAAGGGCCATACTTTAATTTGAAACTTTTTATAAAGCAACAATGAGGACAGTGTGTCACATGTCCAGGAATAGGCATATTGGTAAAGATAGGTGTTCAGATATTGCTCCTAACATTGATATTTTTGACAAGACAATTAAATGGGATGAGGGAGGCATTCCATGAATGGTGCTGGACAGCTGCAGCACCAGTGAAGGGTTTCACTTTCCTTTTCAAGAAGGTTCTCAAGGTTCCGGTTCAAGAAAGAGGGAAGACAAGTTAGACTTATAAATTGGGTGGTGCTGTACACTCAAAAGTTTACCAAATATTTAAATCCTGATACTGGTTAACATTACTAATGGCTTCAGTTTCTGTTCTCAGAAGTTGTCCCTTCTTGGAGGATAAATTATATGATCATTTTAAGTGTAGATCACATTCATAAGTAGAAAATTATAGGAGCTTATAAGTAAGAAATAACTCTTAAGACTGGGCAAGCATCCTGCCTCTTTGGACCTTTGTTTTGCAGTATTTGAGTAAAAACCATTTTTGTGAACATGGACTAGTGATTTATCAGCATATCCTACCCTTATAAATCTGTGGAATAACTGAAAACTTGCAGTAACAATGTAGTGTTCATTGATGTCTTTTCAAATTGCCGGAAGTAAAAACAGGAATCTGAAAAGGGTTGGGGCAATCTTTGTTTTCATTGTCCATCGTTTTCCCACTGTTGAGTACACACACGAAGCAGCAGATGGCATTCTCTCCCTACAGTTGTCAGGCTCTCTCTTACCTTATGCTGTGACCAGTTACTGTTAAATTGAGTAGGAAAACACTTGACTAATGAAGGAGAAAAACATAATAGTAACTTAAAGAGACTGTTACACCTATGTGTATAATTTAGTATGGAAATTATAAATTAGTTGCTGTTTCTAGGTACTTGGATATATTTTGATTGTTAGCAAAATTTATGTTTGTGTTTGATACATTTTTTTTTTTAGGAAAATAGAATTTTCATTTTGGTTAAAAAATAAGTTGCAGCTTAGAACATTTTAAACAATAAGTATTCTAAATATTCTAGTATGGCAAACATCATGTAGATTATAGGGTCAAAGGGGCAAAGTGCCTGTGACATTAAGATTACTTTTATAGCTTAATTATTAGGATTAATGTTGAATGACTTTAGGGAACTTTTAAGTGTTTTTAAAGTTTTCTGGTATGTTTTCAGATTGCTTAAATTCTGTAAATTCATTTAATATGTTTTGAAAATTATTTGACATAGTACCTGTAATCCATTGGTTTAAGAGAATTGCTTTATTGCTAAGGGATCTGTTCTTTTCAGCAGTCAGGTAGTCAGTCAGTCCCTAACCTTAAAAAGTATTTAGGAAGGCC